>NC_137641.1:14967952-15615452 GCF_963383615.2 Lipophrys pholis | reverse complement strand
AGCAGCTCCCTACCTACATACATACATACATACATACATTCATAGATTTCCTCGCCCCTCTGAGCCCCCCGCTGCTCTATCTCTCTCTCTCTCGCTCTCTCTTCCTCCACCGGGTGAACGAACATGAATGAGAATAAACAGGTGAATGGAGGAAGGGCATGAATAGGAAAATGGCTGACAAACAGCATGAATGAGTGAAGGAGACAGATCAGATAGCATTATGGGGTCTATCTTGGGTCTCGGGCTCTAGAATCTGATATTTTATAGGTGATTGCGGGGGTTTATGAAAAATGAATACATTTATTTGCACGAGATATTGGCAATATATTTCTAATTATATATATTCATGCTGGAATCCACTGGAAATGCTTTTTTCTTTTGTTTGTTTTGAGAACGGCTCCCAAGGTGCAACTTTTCAAAAACCCTCAGATCCCATCGTCATGTAAACGGGGGTGAAAAACTTCATTTAAAAAAACGAAGAAAAAAAAAAAGTTTGCACTAAATGGTGACCAAACACTTCTCCCACAAGATTCTATGAGTACTCGTACAGACTCCTGCTGAAGACATTTGTTTTGGGTTTGAACGTCTGGAATTCAGATGGGGAACATTAGGATGTTAAATCTCATTCTGGAGCAGAAATATAGAAATAATCTGTGTGACACTTTAAATATCAACTTTCATAGCACTCAGAGAGACACGCGGCGTCTGTGACTTCATCAGTTTCTTTTGGTTCCATTTAATTCAGATGGTTCTGTTTAATGCATGTCTTATCTCTTCATATGGTGTACCTGTCCAGATGTGCTCAGTCTGATCAGAATATTAATTCAAATAAGGAAGGGTGGTGGTGTGTGTTGATGGAGCTTCTCCTCCGTTTCCTCTTTCCCATGTTTCGGGCCTGGATGCCCGAACTGACGCCGCCATGAGTGTGAACCCACTCTGGAGAGGCGGGAAGGCTCCAAAGCTCTTTCTGCAAAGAGGTGGAAAGGAAACGTCCCGGGCATCCTCACCTTCCGCTCCATCTCTCCGGCAGGAAGGCGTCGGGCTGCTGAAACACCTCGGGGTCCCGGTGGACGGCGTGGCTGATATAGATCGCACCGTAGCCTTTTGGGACGTGAAACCCAGCGAGGGTGCAGTCCTGCAGCAACACACACACAATCACACGTCACATGACTTTATCTGATGTAATTCAGTTTCAACGCCTCTCCCCAGCACGTCTGAAGGTTGTACAGCTGTGATACGACCGACTCGACTTTATTAAAAAGTAGAAAACAGTTGCATAATGGCTTTGTTCACCGGTTGCTATGCTAACAGCTAACTACCCGCGCTTCAGTTGAATTACATAATGAGAAACATGGATTTTTGGAAGATTTGTTTGACTGCATAAGATGTCTGAAAACACTAATATGAAACAAGGCCGCACTCTCCCTAACTGGAGTATGTTTGTACCCCGACTGAAAAGCCAAAGTATGCTTTCAATAAAAGTTCTTTAGTCCTCCTTCTCTTCCCTTTAAGCTCTGGTCACCTTGGGGGCAAAAAGACTACTCGTCCAATTGTTGCGCTTTTAATTCATCTATTCACCACGTCCATTAGTAGCTGCACTAATGGCCCCGCTGCACCTCCTCCCCTCCGCCGTCATTTCTCTCTCCGCCTCTCTCTCTGCTGGAGTGGAAAATCTTTTACAAATCTCTCTCTTTTTTCTCTTGTTGAGCGATGCCTCTGCCCTCAATGACTTCACTCTCTCTGTCACACACACACACACACACACACACACCCATACACAGTGACACACACACACACACACACACACACACACACACACACACACACACACACACACACACACACACACACACACACACACACACACACACACACACACACACACACACACACACACACACACACACACACACACACACACACACACACACACACAGTGACACACACACACACTGCTGCATATCTTTGTTCCACCTGAAGGAGATTCCCCCTTTTTCCACCTGATGGTGAATACTAATCACCTCTCTGACACACATCAACATCTCACTGGCTCCTTTCAGAGGAGACAAAGCACCTTCCTTGTGCTTTTCTACTTCTCACTTGAAGTTCTTTAAAGATAAATTTGCGGGAGACGTGATAACTTCTTACTAATTAACTTTTAATGTTAGATCTCATATTTCTCAATCCAAATCACTGGCAATTGGTTTTTAAATATTCTAATGCTCTCTCCGAATCTGGCGGAAACACATGTGAAGCAATAACTGTACTTCAATAATTCCTCACCATGATAGTAAAATGTTTAACGCAGTGTCTTAACATCCATCACTTCTTTTAGTAACACACATCTCAACTTGTTTAAATAATGGATTTTGTCTATGTTTGATCTCATTATACCTGATATAATGCTTTCGTTAACATATTTCATTACATATATAGAAAATATTTAATACTTAGTTACTTACAGTTAATGGTGACCAAATATCAGATTCAATAAATAAACAAACAAACAGGTCGAAATTTGTGTCTTATTTGTTCACAAATCAAAAATGCAAAAACGACAGAAGTTAAGCTAACTAAAGAAAATCCAATTATATGTCTTGTAATACCACTTTGTACCTGAAGATGGTGCATTGAGTCAATTGAATATTTGGTATTTTCACATTAAAATGAGAGGAGTAACAGGTAATAACTAATCTGCAAATTCACCATAAACAAGACCTTTTAACCAAACATCATTTAAAGCATTTTTTATTTTTTTTTTCAAACTGCTACTGCAGTCCTGGACATGAAATGTTGAACCAGAACACCAAAGGAGAAATCTCTACAGCATCATTTTCACCCTCACATGACAGGTCATCTTTAGGTTGGCTCATTTGGATCATGTTTTCTGGGTATACCGATGCTAGGAGAGCGTCGCGGTCCCCATGGCAACCATCACCTTTCAATGAGAGAATGAGGCTGCGGGACAATAAACAATGCTGCTGCACTACATGTTCAACCAAGAGTCGCGGAACACGAGGGGTCTCCGGAAAAAATGAGAGAGAGAAGAATCAGGCCGTTCTTTCTCTGTCGTGCGCATGGCGAAGGCTCCTGTTAAAGGTTAACTTCTGGCCTGTGGGTGGCGAAAGATGTGTAATGCAAATTGTCTTGACTATTATGTAACACTGTTAAAAAAACAAAACAGCACATGGATTTCTTCCTTAGCAGCTTTCAGAATCCTGCTATTGCTGTATATAGTCATAGTTTAAGTGTCACACCGCATCATACATTAAAAAGTGATTTTTCTATGACAGGTTTCACTTTAACTTATAAAGGGTAGGAACAAAACAGGACTTTACTTTGGTTTCTAACTCTGAAGACAGTTAAGAAATCCACTTTAATGTTTAACTCAAAAGTCTCGCTTTAACTTTTGTGTAAACGGATGTTAATGCCAACATAGCTACCAGGACGTACCGACCATGGATGAACAATTTGTGAATTTGCTGCTGCAGTTTTCTTGGTACAAAGGTGTCGGTGTTGTCTGAGGCGAGAGGACTTTAATGTGAATGTTAAGCGGATGCCATATGAGAGGAAGATTGGTAATAGAATTCATAGTTGGCCGTGAAAATTCAATGCTTTGTTTGAAATTCTAACAATTTGTTTGGTGGTTTGGCGGGTCAGATTAGAGGCTCTTGCAGGCTGGTGTTGGCCCACGGGCCTTATGTTTGACACCCCTGCCACTTCCTTTGTCATTCCTTCCTTTCCTGAAACACTCCACAAGCTTGCGCGTCATGAAGCCGTGTCCCACCAGGGCCGCCATGAATCAACACTGCGTTTCCTAGAAGTGTCAAAACTTTCCACTCGGCCTCACAGCACCAACCCCCACCCCCCCACCCCATCAAAACACCCACACTTCCCTCCGCTGCCGTCCTTCCTTCCGGGGGGAAGCGGAGACGATCAATCACAGAAAGGGGTCGATGCCTGTGATTGGGAGGTTGCGTAAGCCGGTTTGATGAGGTCACAGTGATCGCTGATGGGTTTATGTGGGAGGAGGCAGCGGTGCCCTGAACGCATTGCCGTCAGAATGCATGGAATCCTATTGGCTTGTGTTTCTTTAATGAAAGAAAATCTAAAGTTTCAACATACGCAGTCGAGAATATAAGTATAGTGTGCCTTATACGTAAAGTAGGTACATTTTCAACCAGACTGCAACAACTATACATCCGAAAGATCACATTACAATGAAAGAGTAAATCTTTAAACAAGCTCATCGTGTGTGATTCTCAGGGCCTGTATTATTTTGCCTAATGATGTCTCGTGTGTGGCGTTTCCTTGAAAACACATGGAGGCACGCACACACACCGAGTACAGCTAAGTACACGCTAATTAGTAAACAACTCGCTTGAGTAGCTTCTCTAATCGATGTAGATTAAAACTGGACTTGCATGAACCCCCCTCCTTAAAATAAAACTATATGAGGACACATTTAAAACAGAAATGAATCACATCTTCAGAGATGCTCAAGACAAACTGAACCTTGTGTGTTTCTCCAGTTGGTAGAAAGGAGCACACACTGTCATTAAAAAACTGTTTTTGAAACACACACACAGCAGAGCAGAGCAGAGCCGAACCTGTCTCTCAATTAGTCATCTGTCGCCATCTAGAGGCCAACGCGATATCACAACTACTATTTTAACGCCACAAAACAAGACATAGGTAGTAATTAGAAAATGAGCAATAATGTAAATCACAGCATACAACAGGCGCTTCTATAATAACTAACTATATATTTAATAATAACTTTGTAAAGGTTTAACAAGTACATCAACAACATTTAACATATTTTGTGCCACAAATGAGCATTAAAAAAAGAGAAACTACAGTATTGCAACGGCAAGATGTTATTACTTGATTGATCATATGCATCAACTCTAAACTTATACTGTTATAAATACTTGAACTGACATCTAAAGCCGCACTGTCGAGACAAAACAGCACTCACAAGAGTTTACCCTTCGTGTAAATCTGTGAAATGACTAATTTTGTGGGCGATTACGCTGCAATCAAAGTGAAATGTGGCATGAAAGTGGTCACTGGGTGACCGATCGTACCTGTTCAGCTATCCTGCGTCCACCAACACACGGCGGCCATAACCTCTGCACCTCCAGCAAGACTCTGTGCAGGTAATCTGGGTCTTCCGTGGCTTGACGACGAGTTTCCACCTGGACGTGAAGAGAAAAGTTTCTTCTTAAAACAGAGTTTTTATTTTTCTATTTTATTTTTCCAAATAAAGCAGAAAAAACTAAGCCAACAATTATTTATCATGAATTGATCTGCAGGCCAGGCAAATTGATTCCTGTAGCACCACTCAGACACAAGGTAATTCACAGTGCTTTACAGAGGAATGCATTAAAACAATTATAGAATTTGGCACAAAGCGAACAATTAATAAAGCAAAAGCTTTATTAAGATGAAGACAACAAAAAAAGGTCAAATCTATTGTTTAAATTAAAGCTTGAGCAGATAATAGTGTTTTAAATTCTGATTTAAAAGAAGTGCATGAACAAAATCATTTACCTCCATTTTTTCTGGCTGAAGTTGTAAAAAAAGGTTCTGACACTTCCACTCATTCATTTCATTCATGCACTCACTCACTCAGCAGGTCATTCATCTTAGTAATTCTCCTCCAGTACTTGTTAACTCGTAAAATCCTGAGGTAATTTTCTTTTAACATAAATGCATCTTGATATTTGTTAGAAACAGAACAAAGCATTCTTTTACATTCATCTATTAACTTTAATTGAGGGGAAAAAAGATCTTTGAACATATAAATTTGAATGTAAATCTCTCTTCAAGTACAAGAGAGTAAAGTTGGGCCCAAACTTGTTGGGGAAAAAAAAATTTAATCAAAAAATACCGGATTAATTCAGGAAAAAAGATGACAGCTCTCCTTTTATCATAAATGTAACTTGTTATTCTGAAATTCAGCACTAAAAAGTATATCCATCATTCAAAAGCAAACCTAGTCTTACAAATTTGATTCCATCCATCCATCCATGGTTATTGGACGCTGTGGCGCACATGCGTCTCCTCCGTCTCCATGGAGACGGAGAGCGAGCATTTTCAGAAAGTCGCATTTTCAGTGGCTCTGACCAACACTGTAGTGTAAACGGACACACAAAAGTTTGGCGTTTTTGACTTGAAAACGGGACTTAAACCTTTTCTTCCCCTTCATCTTATAATCAAATCAACAGCGTCCACCTGCCACATTCATCCCTTGCATGAGGATCTTTGTCCTCGGTTCTTCTTCCAGCCTGGCGTACCTGCTGGTTCCCGCTGAGTGCCAGCGTGAAGGAGGTGAGCAGCGACGCCAGCGCTTTGGGGATCAGGGCGGAGATGAAGAGCAGGAGATGCTGGGCGGCACAACTGGAGTCGGGCAGAGGCAGAGACCCCAGAGAGCCCATGAACCTGGACGGAGAGACCACATGTTAGGCACGACAGACGATTAAAAGCAGACAGACAAACAAACAAAGCACAGATCAGAAGCCTCTGCTGGGCTTTGATTTGTAGAAAAAAGAAAGAAAGAAAAAACAAAAAGAGCTTCATGCATGAGAAATCCTTATTTTACAGCCATTCAGTTGTTCATCTTTGCTATAAAGCAAATTGTGTGCGTGTGTTGTCTCACCCCTCTCTGTCGTTCTGCAGTTTGTCTTTGATGATGTCCATCAGTTTGTCCCGGGCCTCCAGAGCCGTGGATAAACCCGACGACCACAGAGGAACCTTCACGTTCACCGGTGCAGAGATCAGACCTACACGCACACGCGCGCACACGCACACACACACACACACACACACACACACACACACACACACACACACACACACACACACACACACACACACACACACACACACACACACACACACACACACACACACACACACACACACACACACACACACACACACACACACACACACACACACACACACACACACACACACACACACACACACACACACACACACACACACACACACACACACACACACACAATATTATGTTTTTGAAGAGGAAGTGGCTGATTTGGCAACAAAGGTTACTCAAGTCTGTGAAGATGCTCGCACATGGTGAGGTGCAGCGTTTTACAAGCACTACAATAGTTGATGAAGAGTGATTGGAGGGTCTTCGGTGTGTGGTGTGAGCTGAGCTCTACCGTGCCAGTGTTGGGTGCAGAGCTGCATGATTTCCTGGAAGAGTTGGGGCTGCTCGTCCGCTCGCACGTTCAGAAAGAGGCCCAAGACCAGCTCGGTTCCCAGAAGCTTAAAGAGAGAGTACACACACTCTGGCCTCCCTCTGCACACACATATAGACGCAGACACTTTAAATCTATGACACCAAGACACGATCAAAGACGTTTATTGTCCGGTGCAAAATACAGTGAAATGTCAATGTCCTATAGCTGTTGCATTATTATTACTTAATAACAAGGTAGAGCGCTTTCACGGCAGTACCACAGATATCCCCCGCCCCGGGCTCAGTGTTGAGCCTGTTTAAACTTGTTTGAATAAAATGAGAAATTATTTGCGAAATCCCGCAACAGTATCAAAACACTAAGAATCGACCGCCCCGTGTTTATTCTACAAACACAGACTGTTTGGACTTTTAACTTCACGGCTACACAAACACCAATTTTCCTTGCTCAGCAGTTTTTTGATCAAACTTTCATGCAGAGGGAAAGTTTGGACTGACCGACAAGGTCGAGAAAACCCTGTGGTGTGTGTTCACCCACCAGGAGCCAGGTCAGGTGATTGGTCGTTGAGGTGGTTGTATTCTAAAGACACAACGCTTGTTTTTATTATAAAACCAATACCATTGACATATTGATAGTCTGTGCTCTTGGTGGCACAAATTGAGACTTTTCTCAATCAATTCTATCAACATATGTCGAACTTGTGTGTTTATATTTGATCTTACATATCTGAACCTGAGCTTTTCCAGATGATTTTCTGAATTTATTTGGTTTTAAACATCAGACATTCACTCTTATTAAACAAATGTTTGCCATTCCAATCGACAATCTCTCATCATGTGTTTTTAACAATATGTGCTTTAATGACTTGTTGATGTCCTGCGGCGGACTCTGAACGAGCTCTTTCCACCGTTCCACTTTCCATGTCAAACTATTTAATAAAACAAAAGAGGGGAAAGTCGCAACACTTGTATAAATAGAAACGAACGCGTGCAAACAGGAGCAGAAATACTGGTTGCTTTGAGGATCCTGTTACCTGATGGAGAGATCCTTCAGGCTGCGTTCACACACTCTGCCGAGAGAAACAAGAGCAGTTCAGCAGAAGATCTCCATTTCTGTAACAGGGATTCGTTCTCATGCGCCACAAATGTTGACACAATCACTTTGCAATGTCACGGCTTACATTTGAGGAACAGGAAGTAGCACGAGCTCTAGTTAAATGTCTATTGTTCACATCATAACGACACAGGCGTCACACAAAATACCATAAATAACTTTGATAACTTCTTTACCTGGTGATATAATCACTTGATGAATGCAAACATTGTCCTGTGAACAGGTTGTTGAGGGAAAGACGGAGAAGACATGCCTCCTCGCCTACAACACACACGTTAAGGACTTTGACAGAATCGTGTCATGTACAGTATTTAAATAGAGTACAGAGTCAATACAAGTATGGTGGTTGGAGTGTGTCAAATATGCATCCATATGCAAATACATCAATACTGTAAGGCGGCACACTGCGGGGAAGTAAGGCCTGAGAAACATTGCGATTATAGATAGTGTTTGTACGATTACGATCAGGGGCTTGGTTGTACGTGTGTGTGTGTGTGTGTGTGTGTGTGTGTGTGTGTGTGTGTGTGTGTGTGTGTGTGTGTGTGTGTGTGTGTGTGTGTGTTTACCATTTGTGGTAACAACGGTGTCACCGTACACGTTGGTCATCAGGTCGGTTGGATCCTTCAGAAACACACCGGACTTCTCTGAAAGACACCGCAGAGCATTATGACACTCAGAAACGTGTGCATGGTTCACAATTTGAATCGTTTGAAGTTTCACATGAATCCATTTCACATGTCATTAAATACCACAATTCATTCAACTCAGTGATTCTACTCCAAAAAACAGCTTCATTCTTCCCTGGTTCTCAGTTCCTCTCACAATCAGGTGCTGGTAAGCTGATTGTTGCCTGTATTTTATTGTGTGCATGATTTATTCTCTGTCTCTGTGTGTTAGACCTGTTCGACTGGTGACCTGCTCAGGGTGTAAACTTCCCTTTGGATAGCATTCAGCTCGTCAGGTACCCAGGTACGATTTGATACAAATGACCACATAAAACATCAGTTTGGCCCTAAAAGGTTCCAATTGGTACAATTTTGTTAGAAAGCTTCACATGCCTTTACATCAATGTAATTACACATTTACCAATTGCATCTAATATTCCAGCCCATCTTTCTTTATTTAGCAAGAAGCAAAAACTATCAGGTTACTATTTGAGGTTCACATTTAGAACAGCAATCATGATAGTCCAAAGATAACAATCTGCTTACAAAGAGTAAACGTTGAAATTAAAACAGTAACTTTAACCAAAGTAAGTGTTGACAAATTTGAACTGAAACCCAAATGAGAACAAAGGAGTGGACGTTTATTGTAGACCGTTTTGCTATTAATTCCCTATTGGGGTTGTTCGTGACCCCTGAGGTAACAAACCTGGTCTCGGCACCGTTAGCGCGACATGGCTTTAAAGTAAAAACGTAAAACTTTCTTTGCGCTTAGGGTGACCGTTTGCATGACAACAGTCCTCGGCCTCATACTGAAGAGCGATCGGAAGGAAATTAAAAAACCGACGAAATTAGTGTAAGACATCATGGATCCGACGGCGACTCAATACTGCCTCCTCATGGACGGATGTGGTTTTAATCAAACTTTACATGATGCACCTTTAAGGCAAATGGAGGGGGTAAAAAGAGACTTTATTGATGTCACTGTCCAGCTGCATCACGAGTTTCTCCCATGAGAGATCACACTAATCCCAAGGGGATTTTTTTTTCCCTCTCCTTCACATAGAGAACTGTTTTTTCTTTTATTCTTTTTTCCCAAAACCAAAGTGATAAAGTAACAAACTCAAACGAATAAAACTTGCCGAGTTAAACTGATATAATGAAAACATGTGATCTGTTAGTTTGTATAAACGTGAGCTAATGAAGCCTCCTCGCTGAGCAGCACGCACACACTCACACACACGCGCGCGCCGTCCTGTGCGGACGTACGTACCACCCAGCAGCTCCCGCATCCCTCGCACGGAGCACACCAGTACCGTGGGTCGGTTGAGCAGCCGGCTGTAGAACACCCTGCCGCCGTATTTGTCGGTCCTCTGCCGGCAGAAGCTCACCGGGTCCCGGTAGAATTCCAGGGACTTGTCCCCGAGCACCGACACACCTGCATTTCCCGGTAGTTTAGACATTCAGGACCGCGGAGGACTTTCTGCACCTGATCCAGGTGCCGCAGAGACTTTTCACTCAAACAACAAGCGGCTGGGAAGTTCAGTCCAAGTCCCTCCAGGTGTCCACTGTCTGCACCTGGTAATCTGTTTAATCCGAGCCGACCTGAGCGTCTCAGATTACCGCCATCTCATTGTTGGCGCTGCCTTTTCTGAGGGAACGTGAAGTAAGCACAGCGGAGCGTGAGGCGTTCACGTGCTGCTCGTAATCCAGCCCACCTGCTGATAACAGTGAAGAGTGCAGGACAACCTTCTTCACAGGCTTCCAAGTCCTTCAAAAACTGTATATAACTAGAGGTTTGCATTTCCACAAGAAAATGCAAGGCTGGATAAGGCTGATCTCCTGTGATCTCAGAGGCTCCATGGCGTCTCCAGTGCCAAGATCAAATTGTGTGAATGCCTTCACAAACAGGTTTCCATTATAAATAACATGGAGACCCACGAATAAACCCAAATATTGCATTACAAAGAAGCTGGATTTAAATCAACTTCTGCACATGCAGCATGTTCCATCCATCCATCCATCTCCGACACTGCCTCATCTGGTTCAGTGTAGTGGAGAGCTGAAGCCGATCTAAACTGACCATGGGCAAGGGCAGAATACACCCTGAACAGATCGGCAGTCCATCACAGGACAACCAGAAACAGACAACCACACACACTCACATTCAAACCTAGATGCAATTTAAGGTCACCCAATTAACATGTTTTTGGACTGCGGGAAATTGGAGTCCTTTGAGACAGCCCACTCACACACAGAGAACATGCAAACTCCACACAGAGCCTGGCCAGTATTTGAACCCATGACCCTCTCACTGTGAGATGACAGAGCTCACCACTGCTTCACCTGCACTACAGTACTTGAAGTAAGCATACATACATCCAAATATTCAGGTTAAGGAAATTGATTGGGATGACCACTACAGAAAGTGGGAAATAGATGGTCAAATGTATTAGTGTGTGTGTGTGTGTGTGTGTGTGTGTGTGTGTGTGTGTGTGTGTGTGTGTGTGTGTGTGTGTGTGTGTGTGTGTGTGTGTGTGTGTGTGTGTGTGTGTGTGTGTGTGTGTGTGTGTGTGTGTGTGTGTGTGTGTGTGTGTGTGTGTGTGTGTGTGTGTTTCTCTCAAACATAAATGCCACTAAAAACCAAAGTACAACAGTAAAGTCCTGGAGAAGTAACCCTACAAACTGCCCTAAAAAGTCAGACGTTTTCACAACCTTAACATTTAATCACACATTAGGGTTCTCTACCTGTTTCCCTGCACTGATATTCTTTCCATGAAGATGATTAGATTAAATATTCCTTATTGTAAACATCATGTACTCCTGTGCAACACCAGATCCCACTACATCCCCTGTGGTGCACAGAAAGAAGAATAAAGCAAAAAACTGCTGTAGACTTTGTAAAAGTAGAATTTATCACACAGTTGCAAGGTTGGATGACATCGCACATGTGGTTCAAGGCAAATACCTAATGAGCATTTATAGCAATGAGAAGAGATATTTGTAGCACGTGATTCGTCCATCTTTCTTACAATTGTTGGTATTGAGAGGAAATTAGAAAAATTAATTAGCAAGTAAAAGTAATATAGTAAAATGTATAATTATAAATATAGCTGAACGTTTGGGTGAAATTCATTCAAATACATGACACAGTTGTTATTTATTACACTATAAGTGCAAGTTGTCAGCTTCATATAAAAACATAAAGTCGCTGTTGTAAAAGTAGATTTAGCTTTCACCTTGTAGCCAATGGGTCCCAACAGCCATTAACAATAATATCTCATCTGAATCAGACATTATGGGAACCATTGGATTTGGATTTCACCTACATAGTGCTTTTCAACTGCTTCAGTGGTCCTGAAGCGTTTACAACATTAGTCACATTCACCCAGTCACACATTAAAGGAGGCAGTCGCCATGCAAGGCGCCCAATCCGTCCATTGAGGGGCCATATACAGCACAATGTCATCATGAGTGGCCGGACCGGCAAAGTGACATGATCACCATTAGATTTAAACTTCAAAGTTTATATTTGTTGTGGTATGGAGTCAGAATATACATGATGAAAATGCCTATTTTCACAAAACCAAAGAATTTCTACTGAAAATGACTACTACCTTCTGGTGCAAAATACAATGGAATGTCCCAAAAACTTTTCCTATCTTTTTAAAATGTTGCATGTTTTTACAAATTCACCCTGCCAGCATGGCTTTGAGGCGAGTCTGATCGCAACCCAACGAGGTAGTTATCTTTCATGGCAGTATCACGGGTGTCCAAACACCCTTGTCTATATTGTGTTGTAACTATGGTTGTTCCAGTAAATAACAGTTTAAAGTTTTATGAGGACCGTAAACTGTTTTTATGAAGTGGACACAACGGATCTGTGGCCCCACTTCATGTCTAACCTGACATATTTGCGTTATACACCAGTGTTCTAATTCAAATAAGACAACACTACAAAGCACGTGCAAGTGCAAAGTGCACCTGCGATAATTAATAACCCGCACACAGTCTCGGTCGTTGCATTACATAACCACGCGGTGGCGGCATTGAGCATTAATACTCTCTCTCTCTCTCTCTCTCTCTCTCTCTCTCTCTCTCGCTCTCTCGCACTCTCGCTCTCTAACTCTCTCTCTCTCTCTGTCACACCGCGGCTCGTGCAGCTGAGACCCTCTGTGTGCGTGGGGCACGCGGCGGCGGGTCTGCGTGAGGGTTTTCAGTTGGAATAGGAGAATAGGAGGAGGTCACCTGCGCGTGCTGGACGGAGGAGGCGAGGAGCCCGACACCGGTGAGACAAAATGTCAAAGTTTCATAGATAATAATATTTTAGAAAAGAAAGACATTAAAAAGACTTGTCAGTACATTAAAAAAAAATGAAAGTAAAAGTACGTTTAATCCAGAATTACTGTATATTGGTCATCATAACCACAAAAAGATTACCTTTTTTTATTTTCTTTTTTACTATATTTCATTGTTGCATCTTATACCTCTCAGTGTTGATCTTTAAATGGCACAACTTATCGAAATTGATTAATCCTTTAAAGTCATCTGTGTTTTATTATTTGTTAATTTGACCCAAATTACTTAATTAAAACGTTAAAATGCCATTTAAAAAAATAGCTTAGAGCTTTATTTGCCTTGAAAGACACTGGATGCACTTCATTTGTATAGTATTAGCTAATATTTACTTTTTCCTGTGCCCTAATTAGTTTATTCTGGTTGTATTTCCTTGAAAGGTGTGTGATTGGAATAGAAGATGAGAAACTAAGATGCTGGAAATGAGTGGTTCGACTGTTGTTGAACTTCCTATGCTGCAGTGTTGTCTTCTTTTATTACTTGCTCTCTGTCATTTGAGTTGAGGTGTGTCACCCAGACTTTACAGGTGGGTAAACACACAGTAGGATTGTATAAGTGTATTAGGCCAGGGGAAAAAGTGAAAGAAAAAGGAGATGAGGGAACAAAACGAAAAGAGTCCAGGAAAATCTGACCCGGTATTAAGAATTCAGCGAAATCCTCAGTAAGATTAATGAGATTTACATGTCAGGCTTCCTAAAAAGGAGGCATGAAAAGTTGTTTTATGTGTTTAAACTGTCAAGTGATGTTTTACTATCTCAATAGTTCAACTTGTTCTTTGTTACTGTATTCGCCATTGAGTTTAAGAACATGACACACATATTTGAGTACATATCCACACGTTTTTAAGCAAATGCACTGCTGTGGGACAGGCCGCTGCTGGATGCTTTTTAACCAATTAAGCTTGTAATTGGCTGCAAACAGTGTAGCAGAACTGTAGATAATCATGAGAATAGGGTCAAAGAGCTGCTGTGAGGCCTTGTAAATGTGGCTGCTCGCTTGTGAGCATTCTTGTGTGAGAGAAAGAGATAAGCGGAGATGAAGAAAAGCAAGACGAAGAACTGTTTTCATACGAGCTTAATAATCTAAGCAGTTGTAAAACAAGAGGGAAAGTTAACTTTTCAGCAAGGTGCAGATTGGACACTGAAGACATATTCAGACAGCAATATAAATGTAACTTCTCTTATAAATAAGATTCTCAGAGCTGAAACTTACACAGATTATCCATTCGTCCATCTTTTATACCGCATTATGTATTTTAGGGTCATGGGAACCAATCCCGGCTGAGTCCAGGTGAAGTTAATCAGATTATTTGCTTTAATAATCCATAAAGACCTTGATTCTTTGGACTTAATATCCAGATAAGATGATTGAACACTTTATAATTTACATTAAGTTGTCGAGGAACGTCTGCGTGTGGGTCTGGATGGTAGATATGCGTTCAGTCCATAGAAGCATTATCTCCTGCTGTAAAAGTTCCTGTACTGTAGAAAAGAGATTTCAGGTCTTCGTGTTGGTATTCGGTCTCATTGCAATGTGAATAAAAACACGAAATATCTAGAAAAAAGCTGAGAATCTATATTCAGCAAATCCAGCTTTCTGAAAGTTCAGTTGGTGCAGAAGTTGGGGGTCACAAAAACAATAAAAAAAACCCATCTGGTCAAAGCTAGTTCCTTAAACTAACTCTCAGTCCCCGCCCCTTTCCCCTCATCAACCAATCACTGGAAAGCACAGGTGGCTGAAGATAGATTGATTGACAGGTCGAACAATTTTGGCTTCAAACTTTGTTTCCCTGTTTATCTGAGCCAGACAGCGCTCACATAATTGAGCCAGAAACCGGGAATTAAGTGACTGAAACATTAAATACGGAGAAGTGGATTGTGATTTTATTTACTGACTCTGCCAGTAAAGACAATGATGTCACTCTGGATCCAGCTCGGGAAAGTGAGTCAGTTTATTTTAGTATATATTGGTTGTATCTGCCTCGCTCCGCTTTCCAAATCGTCGACTTGAAAACTGGCACAAGTGTCCACATGTGACATATTTCTGCCCTCAGCGCGTCTCACCATCCAGAGGGCGGCGCTGGTACATAGTTCTAGACGACGGGACCAAAGAAATTATGCAAATTGTTTCGGTCTGCTTCGCCCACAAAGGCATCAATCAGGAAAAAGCGGTCGTTGATGTCAGCGTGCAGTGTGGGCTCAGGAAATGGGAGTCAGACTGATGTTTGATTGTGTATATTTTTGTATTTCCTGTAATAACACCTCAAAGTATATGAGGACATGTTCAGCTGCCAGGTGGACTGAAAGTCTGTTACACATGCTCACAAGTTTCTCACTGCTTCTGAACATCGGATTTTTTACAAAGAATTGATTAGTTTTTTCGATAATTCATTATATTTCGCCTATTTTGATGGACACAGACTAAAGAGAGGCTGTTGGTCTATTGCGGCCTGGTCACAGAAGGAGTGCATGTTTTGACAAACTCACCTTGACAACATGACTTTGAGGCCAGTTTGATAGCAATGAGGTGGCCATCTTTCATGGCAGCTTCACCAGTATCTCAGCTCGGGTCTCAGTGTTCCGTTGTGTCTGCTACTCCTGAAGAAATGTGTTTAAAATATCATTATTTTCTTTGAAAAATCCTCCTGCGGGCCGCGTTTGGCCCATGGGCCTTATGTTTGACACAACCTGACTTAGATTGATAAAAACCCACCGTATTGTTGTGATAATTCAAGGCATTTGTTAAATTTGGGAATTCCCATGTCTATAGAGTGTGTTGCAACTATGGTTGTTACGATCAATGATGGTTTCAAGTTCTATGAGGACAGCATGCTGCTTTTATGAAGTTTACACAAGTGGACACGACCGGCTCTGTGGTCCCACTTCATGATCTCACCTGACATATTTTCTATTTCAGTGCTTGAATGAAACGTAATCGAAGTATCCAACCCTGCTCTGAATCGCTGCCAAGCAAGATTTAGCGAAGCACAGACGTCCAAAATGAACAGTTCGTATATAATTAAATCGACTGGCACGAACTGCAGCCATCACACGCCGATATGAAGCGTATTCATCCGGCCGCCGGTTAACTCCGGGCTCAGGAGAGAAATCGCTTTCATGACTTCTCAGCTAACTTTGTCCAATCCAGCACTGGCTTGCCAACGTCTTTTGGCTCGCCGACGTGTACAAAACATTTTTACAAGGAGCAAGCACTGTGTAATCCTTAAACACACAGCGCTGATCCAAGTCGGCATCAAAAAAAGTGGAGCTGCTTGATCCTCATCGCCTGTTTCCCAGGAAGACATAGTCCCAGTTGTGCAACTTCTGCCAGCATCTGGAAAGAAGATGAATTAGATAGAAAAAAAAAAAAAAAAAAAAGTGGAAACAGTCACAGTGATTTACAGTTATTAGATGATTTATTGCATGAAATTTTGAATCTGGATGTAATTCTAATCCGATTTTGATTATCTTTGAAGTAAATAAGTGTGCGGGAGATGAAATCTCAAGTGAGGGATATTTCCAGTGCTGGGAAGACTCGGAGCAGACCAGTTCTCAGGTGGAAGCGCTTGTAAATTCATCAGAGAGGCAAAGAGTTTACAGGAGGAGCCTCACCCCTTTGGTAATTCGCCATTTCAGCCACAGAAAAAGGGATTCTGGGGATGAGTTCAGTTCATTTCCAGTCCCGGCCATCACCTGCTGCGCTGTCCTTATTAGCCACTCCCCGCAGACATGTAAGAGACAGATGCTAATTTTAGGGCCATCTGTACCAACCACACCTCATTAGCCTGATTCCCAGCACGAACCGGGACTCACTATCAGTGTCACCTCACCCACATCCGTCTATACCTTCTGCGTCTTGGCTATTGAGATAAGGGATCTTGTGAGGTGGGTTGATTCAACACGGAAAGGACCTGATGCAAATTTGACCTGCTTCTTGCAGTCATTACAGAGTGGAGGGTTTTATTCACTGACTAATGCTGATGACACACGCTGAAGCACAGCTGTCATCCATTTGAGTATCTGGCTGTGTTCGCTTGGTCTGAAGGTCCAGGTGAACAACATTGTGACTCCCAACTCAGTGTGGGTGCGGGCGTGCTCATCATCATTCGTTGATTCTTCTTTATCATGAATTCTTCAAAACATTGAAGGTACAACATATATAACTACATATTTAATATATAGGATTCAGGAAGCAGGGTAATTATGCATTTTGATTATTGATGATTTCATGTTATAAATGTAATTGTTGAATATTGGAGAAGGGGTAGGATAAATGTGTGTGTGTCTGTCTGTCTGTGTCTTTCTACTTATGTAAGTATGTGTATATTTGTGCTTGCATATAGATAGATAGATAGATAGATAGATAGATAGGAGTGTAAATCATTTTTAGATTGTCATTGCGATCATTTTTAAATAAGAAATGACTTCTCGTCAGTTTGATGGTCTTCATCAGACTTTATTCATTTAAAAAAAACAAAAAACATGCTTTAAAGCAGAGGTCTCCAACCCTGGTCCTCCAGGGCCCCTGTCCTGCATGTTTCAGCTCTCTCCCAGTTGCAACACACCTGATATCAATGAGGGGCTCGATATTGGGCTTTTTCACAACCTGGGTGATGACATCATCATTATCGTCAGGTATTGTGAAGCAGGGAGAGAGCTAAAACATGCAGGACAGGGGCCCTTGAGGACCAGGGTTGGAGACCTCTGCTTTAAAGTCTTAAAGCCTTGATGTATCCTTCAATTACACAATGGTGGTGGACTTCCAAAGGAACTCCGACAGAGTTCAGACTGAAGGTCAAAATTAGCCATTTCTTAATTAATCAGAGAGGAACTATCGTCATTTTAAAAAGTTCTCTTCAAATGATCCCGAAGTCGGGATTCAATCATGCATTCTGTTGGTGTCTGTCTTTTTTTGGCCGCTATTCCCCGGCGGAGTTTGTGTCGATGGAAATATTGACGCTATGTCACTGTCACGATGAGAAAGTGGAAAACTGATCAGTCCTAAGTAAATCCATAGGGAAGCTGCAGTCAGGGGGTTAGGCCCCTTGGTAGATGCTATATTTCCACGTCCTGCCCGCTGTCTTTCATGTTTGTCCACAGAAGGCCGTGTGCATGTGGGCGTGGGCTTGTGCGTGCGTCGCTCAGCCCAGTCTTTAGTCATTCTCTTCCTTTTGCCCCCTGAGCTGGCACCCTCACTGTGACTCGCACGCTCAATTACCCGCTCACAACCCATTACCCTCACCCACACTGCTCCATCCCCACCAGACGCTCCGCTCACTCAAGAGTCGCTCCAGCTCGCTCCGATCATGCGTGCTGGGAGCTAGTGTGTGATTTAGTGCATCCCCGTGAGCATGTGGAACAGTCCCCGGCACCTCTCCACAACGGGTGAAGATTGGGGTAATTAAGGGTATTTAAATATTCAGCGATTGAATGTGTGTGTTGGTGGAATGACACCTTGGAGTTTTGGATGAGCGGCTTGTTGATTTTGTTGACTTCAATATGTGATCCATGGAAGGAAATGAATGTAAAGCAGGTAAGAGTCCTTTTTCCTCAAGAATTAACCTTCTCTGATATCGTACACAAAGTGTTGGGAAAGCATGTGCTGGCTGCCAAATGATGTATTCAAACCCGTGCTGCTTTTCAGCTCCCCGAAGGCTTCGACATCCGTTTTGTTTTTTTCCTGAGTAGTTTTCATGTTCATCTCCGAAAGCTAAAATGAGGTCACCGCAAGGATCCTGAAGATTGTTTTCAGTAAGACGGCACCATGTCGGGTGAACATGCCATTTGCAATGTTGAGTGTTGTTATAATATGATTTGTGATAAAGAAGAACGCTAAAACAGGTCACGTCAAGTGTCTTTGTGCTTTCAGACTTGTTGTTCTGATCAAGGCCCCGTTTACACGACAATGTCCTCATGGGAAAATTAAGAACTTCTTTTGCGTTTCGGGTGTCCGTTTACACGGCGCTCCGAGCCGCTGAAAATGCAACGTTTTAGAAAACGGCTCCCGAGGTGGAACTTTTAGAAAACAGTCCGACCCCTTCGCCGTGAAGGCGGTGGGGAATGCCGCCACTGTGCACGCACACCACAGTCGTGGTAAAAATGTCGTCTGTATGTGCACAAAAACAACAATGTTTTCCTCCAGAGTGTCATGACTCCCAGTCCATGTTCCCCTGGGATTTGGTAGTTTCTTTGTTGAGAGTCGCCCGTAAGAGTATTCCAGCGTCATCGTCCGTCCGTATACTTGACATTAATGTTCATAGCGTATTCTTCTCTTTGTGCATTTGAGTGTGGTTTCATTCCAAAAACATCAGATCGACATCGTTTTCAGCGTTTCTGCCAGATGTTTTCAAAACGCTGGCGTAAGTACGTGCAACCTTTCTAAAACGAAAACACACGAGCGATGCGTTTTCACTAGAAACGTTGTGTAAACGGGCTCCATCAGTGCTCTTTCTCTTGAAACTAATTTACACCAGCTGCGACTGAGCCGGGTTTCAACACTTCATTGACTTTGTTGTTATGGGCAATTTCTGGCCAAATCTTTTGGACACCCGGTAGGAAATCATTCGTGCGGTTAATCCTTTCTTTTTTCTTTAGTTTTTTATACTAAACACAATTTTTGTGAAATATCTACAATTAATCCCACTTTTTCCCTACATATAAAAACTTGTGTTATTTTGAATTTTGCTGGGAAAGAATGTGGAGGACACATTTATCATGATGCAGGGGATTATTTTAATGAGCCTGAAAGAGATCACACAAGAACAGCACGGTAGTGCACGCCGTAGGAAACTGAAACGCCACAACCTGGTTTTTACTGAACTGATCTTACTCCAAATCAGGAACTCGGAGCGCTGAAGCACCATAAAAAGCTTCCCGATGCCAACTAGTTATTAGGTCCTGCAAGATTTACCGTCCTCTATGCGAATGATATGTCTCATGTACGGAGCAATTGACTGTGATTTAATGCGTGCCTTTAAGTTCCTGGCTAACATTTGGCAGTGGTTAGAAAATAATCAGTTAATTCTCTGGGGACTTTGTCCAACAGGAATCACAGCAGCTATTCCAGGCTGATGGCCCAGTTGTCCTCACAGAGTTCAACGTTCGCTGCTGTCACTGTGGAAAGATCCTATTTTTCTGCACCTTCATATCCTCCCTGGATAAATTATTGCCCCGAGCGCTGCGAGAGGGTCCGTCTTGTTCCCATGTCGAGAAGTGCCAGGTGATTTGAGTGACTGATGCGGTAGTTGGTGAAAGTAGCTTTAGAGCTTTAAGTCCAAGACTTTTATCAGACTTTGGAGAACAAGGTCACGCTTTCCAGGAAACGTAACATCACATCACAAATTAATTTTAGCCTGAAACAAACCTGTATTCCTCAAACAAACCATTTGTTTTTGGAGCTGACAACTTACCAACCTGTAATTGATTTAGCAAAAGTTCCTTTGTTTGCACTCTTTATCCTTCGTAATTGTGCTGCTCTGCGTGAAGGATAAGTTCACACCTTCTTCTCCTGTAATAAAAAACAGCCTATCAATAACTTTTGTTTGATTTGCCAAGTAGAATGATGTGATTCAATTGACAGTAGTAGAAGAACTTAGAATTGTAATATAACGATGTGAAGCAGACCTACGGTGAATTAATCAGTTTATTCAGTTTTCTCTTTTTGCAGGATATTATATCCTGCCACAAGATAAACTTTAAGGTGTTGACTTGAGAGCCAAATTTCCCAGATATAAATCCAATTTCGCATGTGTAGGAAGCTTTGAGTCGATTCTGTGTGAATTTGCATGTTGTCTCTGTGTGTGTGTGTGTGCGTGTATTTTTCTTTCCCACAGTCAATGCACATTTGAGACGGCAACATGTAACCTGCTGTCACTAAACATCACACTTTGTCCAGGTGGAGTTGGGAAAACTAGACAGTGACTTTTTGCTCATTTGGAAAAGTTCTGCTTCCTTTTTTTGGTTTGTTTTTTTAAGTTCAAAAGAATGATGGCCCAGCCTATTTGTAATCTTTCCAACAGCATTAAATCAATTAATACTTCTGGACTAGTCTGAATTTCTTTGTTTGCTTTCGATGAATGTAAGCTTTACCTAATTTTAAGGTTTAGAAATACAGCAAAAATATTTTCTGAAGATGTTAATATAGTTCCTCGCTCATTTCTCTTCGTTAAAAAGTACTCCTATCCTGCTGATATCCTTGTACGGACACATGAGCATCATAACTTACTGAGGCCCCGTTTACACGACAGAGTGAAAAACAAAAAAACACTTCCGTAGTGTCTTGAGTGTCCGTTGTCACGACAGCAGTGCTCAGAACCAGTGTAAAGGTAACTTTTTGAAAACAGTTCCCAATCTCCCGTGCAGATGTTCAAAAACTCAAGTTTTTTTAAAACGCTCTAACTCCATCTGTGGAGATGGAGGACAGCACAGGTTTTCCTTAACTGTCGTAGTAAATAGGTTTTTCTGCACACGTGTGAGTCGACGGACTATTTTCAGTTGCTCCGAGCCCCATTGTCGTGTAAACGGAAACTCAAAACACAAGGAAAGTTCTGCGTTTTCACTTGAAAATGGCCTAAAAGTCAGGCCAGCGAGAAAAGGTTTCGAAACCACTGCGCTGGTTAAATATCCCACCCTTCCTTCAGGAAAAGAAAACTGTTGTTTTCAGTCTACAATGCCGAGCAGTTTATGTTCAACTGACTCTTGTTGACGCATCTTGATGGTTCATGAAGCTCCCATGCTTGATTAGATTATGTCTTTGGATTTCCTGGTGCCGAAATTGTTTTTCCAGTCGATTGAGGTGAGAACATCCGTTTGAGGACGAGTTTGTTTAAGAGGCAAGTAGCGAAAATCAAACTTGTAAAACGACAGACACGAGAGCATGATGTGTGTCCTTGGCAACAGTTCCAGAGACTCCTCCTCCATGCACACACGCGCACACACACACACACACACACACGCACACTGAAGTGTGAGATTTGGTGTGAAGTGTTTACTTCCCACCTGAAAAAGAAAAATAAGCAAGAAAATTAAATGAGCTGTATCTTTACTGATGTCTTCCACACGGCCACATATAATTTCAATAACATTTTTCCCAATGGTCTCATGAACGTACACATTTGTACAAACGTTCTTTTTATGATCAATTAAATATTTATGGAAATGTTTTTCCATGTGTGGAGACAAGATGCAATGTTTAATAACGCGGGCTGATTATTTTAGTAAAGCTTTGTCTTAAATGTTTGACGTATTTCTTTTGTTTTACATTAAATGCATTAGTGTTTTTTTGTTGAAGGATGAGCAAGAGCAGGGACATCAGGAAGAATTACATAGAAAAGTGGAACCTTTAGTGTCATTTGCACAACTCAAAAATTGATTCAGGGGGCGCGGGGGGTGAAAGAAAAGGGGTTCATGGTAGAGCTACTGAGCATTTGCTCAGACCTTATAGCAAGAATAATGACTGATTAAGATAATAGATTTACCTAAACTTACATAAGTTGGTTTTTGAGGAAGACGCGCTGTAATCCGGACGTTACCGCTTCTTGAAAGAAACAGGAGGACTGACATAATTCTGGATTAAGAGTGTCTCCCGCCAATAAATAGAAGTTTACCAAAACATAAAAAAAACAGTCTACACTAACGGTCAGCTCAAAATGCAACATCTGTTTTCACATATATTAATACTGAGCCCATGAAAACTTAATTATGATAATGTGGAAAATTAAGTGCCAGTGCAGACAAACATTATTTTGATAATCGTTTACATTAACGTTTAATATTTTGATTTTGTTGAACACCATAAATATCACATTTATTCACAAATACACATATTTCTATAATACACTGGGATTTTTTTTTTGTATGAAAAGTACTGCAGAGAAAATCAGATAACGCGATCTGGACAGGTACTGATATTTTAGTTTGTTATACAATCACGAAAGATATAATAAAATGATTAAAAATGACAAAAGTACATTTCATTCTCTTTTTAGAAAATATCACGTATAGTAGGTATTAAGGTAGTACAGCTTCAAAAGGAAACGATCATGCTGCGAGTATCCTGCTTGACCCCCCCATCTCCCAGCAGAGGCCAGATGCACACTTTGAGAACCGCTGCTGAATATGATATAGGCGTTACAATAATAGATCTTTTAAAGAGACCCTTGAGTAAGTTATGTTTCACATTCTCAAGCGGGTTTTTTTCACTGATCCCTAACTTTATATTTACCCATTTAAATACCTTTCGTTGTTGACTGAAATAAGGCATGATTCAATCTTGTTATGGACATCTCTGAAAGGAACTTTGACTTTCTTTGGGAATCAAAAGATGTGCATCAGTTAGATGGCCCCCAGGGTAAGAGAGACATCCAGATGGTGCTTCAGATCACAACTTGCTTAAAATCAGTCAGTTTTCTTTATCCGTCGGCCTTTAAAAAATCTATCTATCTATCTATCTATCTATCTAAAGTAATTAGGATTGCTGATTTGTTCCTCGTTGGCTAATTGCAGATGCGGATATATGCACATATTTTTTCACCTATTTGAGGAGGACATCAAGTCTCTCCTGTAGTGGACGCTTCCTCTGCCTTTATGGAAACATAAAACGCAACACTTTTTCAAACGAGAACATTCTCTGAGCAAAATATGAGGACTGCGTTATTCAGGTCACGTGAAACATGCTAAATATATATTTATGCAACAATTTATTGCATCCTCGGTAACGTGGTTGGTGTTCTGCTCTGCCTGAGACAGTCTTGGCATTTTCGACAGCCGGATCTGATGTAACCTGTTGGATTTCGTCATGCAGCGAGCATAATTGAAGTGTCATTCTATCAAGCTGTCACATCTGCAGAAATGTCCATTCCTGGCTGACACCGGTGATCTGCCGATAATGTTATGCATTCCTCACTGAAATATCTCCGTGACGAATGGATTGATGTTGTTTACTGCCCACAGAGTGTGAATCCAAGTGACTTTAGTAACATCCTGGCTACTTCTCCTCTAAGATCACTAGTATGCTGACAAGAGGAGGTCAGAGGCCAGATTAAACACCATAGAAGCTACGAGAGATTGCACCATCGCATAAACTCCAGGTAGCACTGCGACCTCACAGATTGGCACCACTGACTGAGTTTCCCATAATCCCAATTTGCATTTCAGTAAAGTCATTGAGCAGGTTGTAGTTCTAGTCCTCTCATGGTATTTCAGCAGCTTTGATCATAATTAAAAACAGGTTCAAGAGTGACTAACAGTAAAAACTGTAGGCTATACGGCAAATATCAAACGTGGACAGAAAAGCATTGTGGCGTTCTCGTGCGCTCCAGAGTTCATCCTGTCCAGTTCAGCTCAGTGTCGGTCAGATGTGAAATGGAGACGGTGAGCTGTGAAAACCCGCCTTGCTGGACTCACATCACAGGAGAGGACCACAGAGGCCAGTCAGAAATATGCTTCCTCGCTCCATCCGTCTTTCCTTTCTTAGAAATCGAGCAAATATTATCTCATTCTTAAGTCATGTGAGTGGCCCCCGTGTGTGACGAGCAGCGGGCCGGCGCTGCTGATCCGTCAATGATTGTGTTTGTGGGAGACAGGACCAGGAGGGTAATAATGCTGATTACAGCCTCCGTTTGCGCTGTAATCAGTAGTTTTTTCAGTGGTGTTGAAAATTAGAGTGGCATGTCAAAGCCATCTAATCTGGGCACTATTGATGGGCTGATTTATTCCTTCATGAAAATGACATTTAATTAGGTTTTCTGTGCTTATAATCAGTGTTATTGTGTCCCAATCAATGAAGTGTTAAAGAAGGTTCCTAATGGGTCAGGGACTTTCTTAAAGGGCTTATTAAATTTGGCAAAGCGTGAGCTTGTGTGGCATCTTGGGATGTGAATCACTGTCTCAAACTGACTTATTTCATTCTTTTTAAAACATTTACCTACACTCCTTTTTTTTTTCCTGTTGTAAAAAGTAAATCATTACGTTTATGATTTCCCCACATTGTTTTTGTCCTATTATGAATGCTCGATAGTTTCAACTGCATGCACTCCTGCAACACCGTTTCCTCGATGCATGAGCTTAAAGAGGACAAGAAGCAGAGAGAAAACATACAGTATCCGACTCGTCTGATAAATGCAATATAAGGTCTATATCTGGCTGCAAACAAGAAAAAAAAAAAAGCTTTAGTGCTAAAGCTAACAGCCGGAGCAGGGAGATGGGAAGAGGCAGCAGCTGTTTATATGTACCGGGAAAAAGAGGAGGAACAAAGCTCACTGAATTTACCCCGATTTTAATTGCATTATCCATCTCATAAGAGTAATCAGCCACAAGCATGTTCCCGACAAAAATACTGATTATTCATAATGTGCACTTTCCAGCCCCAACGACCAGAGAAATGACCGTTCAAAAGTCCAATCATTAACACTTCATTATGTTTACAGCATGAATGCAGTTTGTGCAACAGCACAAAAAAAGGGATATATCCAGTATTTTGAATTGACGATATGTCGTTATATTTCAATACCTGCTTCACCCAGCATAGGACTGTGCCAACCTGGAGACCGTCATATCCAACAATACATGCATTTAAGTATTAATCAATGCCTGCTCACTTCTCCTTGTTTTAACGACAGAGGATTGTGACCACAAATGTGGCGATATTCAACTGAAAAATTAGTTAGTGATGTGTAAATCGATACCAAATCATTGATGCTTTCAACACCATACCGTTTCGGTCCTATTTTCTGCTCGTTGGCATTATTAGCTCTTATTCCACATGTGATAAGTGAAGCTTCTAAATAAATTTTCCAACACCTGCCGGAGCTCAAAATGTCAGAGTCACGAGATGTGTTCGGGTAAAGACTGACTACTAACTCAGTCATGTTTAGAGCTGGGAAATAGAATAAAAAGAAATATATTTTGCTCATGTCTCAAACCACATAAGCTCAGTTACCCTCACGCATTAGGCGTTTGTACGAATTCTTTCCCAATCCAACACCAGTAAGTAGAATTTTGAATGTTTTCTGAATGGTTATAAGTCTGGGTGGGAGTGAACATAGATACAGCGGGACTCGCAAATACCCCAGCAGCAGGTGTAAACATCAGAAATTCACTAGAAGCAGGACTTTTAAAAACTCTAAACGTTAATGACTTAGGTGATAGATGGCTGGAAAACGAATCTGCTGCTTTTCATTGTCCCTCTTTGCATCTTTGAAAGTTCCTCCTTCTCTTAAGGATTAAAGAATTCATATGGTAAATCATGTTCAATTTGGTCATTGAGGATCCCATGATAAGATTACTTAATCAATACTTGACCATCAGATGAGATTCTTTACATCTATTCTGCTCTATAATTTTACAGTCCCTCCTCACATGGCCTTCCTGGGATCAGGCTGTTGTCAGTACAGATGGTGTGTGATGTATGCGCTTCACCCAAATACAATGAGGCTGTGATGTAATATACCCGGGTTGCGTTATCGCTTTCAGCTCCCCTGGAAGATACGGAGCCTTCGATAGGAAACTCTTCTTGTCACATGTGGTTTGCTTCAGCTTGGCCATGTTATCTTCAAAACCCAGCCAATAATTTTTTGCGCGTTGAAGACACGAGTTTGGACAAGTCCAAGCTAGAAAATCTCCGATCACAGATTCTCAATCTTCATGGTCTTTTGGGACCTCCAAACAAATTGAAATCAGTCACGTAGGCCCACACTGTAATCCTCCACATGTCTGTATTTATCCTCCAAACTGCTAAATTTCTTCCAGCCAAGATGCGGTCATAGCTCATGATATTTGAACGAGAACATAGGATTAAAACAAAAAGGTTGTTGTCGCCGGTGCCACAGCACCAGGTAACAGAGAATCGAGAGTTAGATGACACATATAAAACTGAGTTGTGCAGGAAGTGAATGTTACCGACAGGATTCCCGGTTTTCACAGTCTGTCAGGTGTTGTTACAGGCGTCACCCGCGATAAGAGCAGGCGCCCTCATAAAAGGCAGAAACACAGATGTTGTAATTGGGGCCGAGTGCTGATAAGACATCTACAGTGGGAACGATGAGAGGCTCCTCTCTGTCACTCTTAAATGCAAATTTATTCTTACATGACTGAGCAAATAGTGACATAATAACCTTTAAATTTAAACGTTCAAGACCTTGAGTTATACAGTTTTCTAACAATTTCACATAGTTGCCAGAGGTCCGACAACACTGTATTCAAATCTCGTTTCTCAAATCCAGCCTTAGTCCTGAATTTCAGCCAGTCTAAAAGTCCCTCTCGTGAGCTCTACTGACAACAGGCTTTTTCTGTGTCTGTACCTTTAAATGCTAATGCACTGTGTGTTCACACCTACTCCATGCCTGTTATATGGTAGCTTTTGTGAGGAGAAAAAAATGGAGTCCACATGTTATTTTAGGAG
Organism: Lipophrys pholis; assembly: GCF_963383615.2. Lineage (NCBI taxonomy): Eukaryota > Metazoa > Chordata > Actinopteri > Blenniiformes > Blenniidae > Lipophrys > Lipophrys pholis. The sequence goes on along the minus strand of NC_137641.1, from coordinate 15,587,689 downwards.
GCAGAGCTCATCTACCTGTGGGAGGGTCAAAGTGCGTATCCACTACCAGAGGGAGTGGTTATTTCCCCTCATGACATCATGAAGGGTAAATCTGTGATACGTCTGTACCAGCATGCATTTGCTAAAAAATTTATTTTTTCTTTGTTGTGCTGATGAAAATGTCTATATTTTCACCAAACCAAACAAATACTATGGGGAATTACTACAATTTCAACATAAAGCCAATTTTAACAAACTCAACCCTGAGAGCATGGATTTGAGGCTGATGCTAATTTGCGTTTTCACAGCTAGGTACCTATCTTTCATGACACCTCGGGTCTCACTGTGTTGAGTCCTCTACTCTTAACAAATTAGCAAAACAAAAAAATCAATGTTTTCTTTGAAATTTATTATTTGCTTGTTGGTTTGGTTTGCTTGGAGCCTCTTGTGGGCTGGTTTTGGACCATGGGCCTTATCTTTTACAACCTTGCATTGGGTATTTCACCCTATCTTGTAAAGCAGATGGAATGTTTCCATTCACAAAACACAGGAAATGGAAGCATGTTAATACGAAATGGCAGCATTAGAAAATAAAGCACTTGCAATCAGCTAATTAGTTTTAGTCAGCTAATGTCGGCTGAGGCCTGTTTTGATTTGAGCAAGCTAAATGTTAATATCTAGCATTAGCATTTATCTATAAACAGATGACACAATTTGATTGAGTCACTGAAAACAAGAAAATGAAAGGCTGAGTTCGGTTCAGGTCTCTGCCGGCCTCAGCAGTGCATTTCAGGAGCCGATACTGAACCTCTGACCTTTCTCAACAAGGAGGAAGGAAGAATTTCCCTCGTTGTTTTCAGTAAACCGCAGTATTATTGCTGCATTACGAAGAAAAGCTGATTTGATCTGACATTCACAGCTGCTGTCTGTTGCCGGCAATTCACTCGAGAAATGCCTTGCATATTGGAGCTGTGATTGAGTGACTTTTTTGAGGTATTGAATGTTTGGCTCCGGACAGCCACTATAAGATGATCATGCGGGTTTGAGATGGCGCCAAAGAAATACTGACTTGATGTATGACTTGTGTGTGTGTGTGTCAACAGGGCCATAGAATGGGGTGATGAGGACTCTCCTCTGCTGACCTCAGTGCAGATGACTAGTGATGGCCACAGCATCACCTCAACAGTAAGTCGGAAAACTTCCCATTATGATTCACAGTTTTCTTCACAGAAAGTTACAAGCCAATACTCACATTTCCACAAGATACTATACAATACCATGTGTTGACTAGAATGAGGCAGCATGATTGTGAAAAACCTGAAGACTTCCAGTGATAAATTTAGCTAATTTGGAGATTTTGTTTTTATACTTTTAAGTTGTGAAATATGATGTAATTGTGGTCAGTTTTACACTTTACATTAAAATAACCTTCATCTGTGTTTAAGACATATGGAAAGGTCCTGATATATTCCTTAACAACACCTATTGTATCGTGTTAGATCATCTTTATTTCTGAATAAATGAATGTGCATTATAAAAACTTGCAAAGCAGTGGATGAACAAATGCACAAGACGAGCACCTTTTTGTGATCACGTTTGTGTTTGTCTTTCATTTGGGGTCGGTTGGTTTACCTTTTCTTGCAGTCCGTTGGAAGACTTGATAAACACCGAACAACAACAGGAGCGACAGGAGCAGCAGGAATTTGTGAACTCGCTGGAGACGATCATTCTCACCATCTTCCTCTCCATCATCATTATCATGACGGTGTTTGGAAACCTGTTGGTCATGGTGGCCCTCTGCAAAGACAGACACCTACGGTGAGCCGGCTGTTTCTGTCTCTGCTGGCACAGCAGCCAAAACATTATAACCACCGCCCTAATAAGTCACACATGTGACTGCTGAATTATGCCTGATCCAATAACGCCACTCGATCTCTGAAGAGTCGCAAAGTGAAGTGGTAATTGATTTAACGTTTTGTGATGTTTTAAAATTAGATGACTTGGCATTTGATTAATCTAGCTAACAAAACTACTCAGCACTTGTGAAGTGTGTCATTTATTTAAGAAAAGAAAAAGAAACAAATACTACTTAAAAATATCCACAGTATACACACAGGTAGGCTCACAAAGCAAGCAGTGGGAGAAAAAGAAGGTGCATCAGGCAAAAGAGGAGGCTGAATCTGTCAAAAAGGAACAAAGAGTGTACCAAGAGAGGTACAGAGAATATGACTTCATAAGAGCAATGGACAAAATTAGAGCTGAATGCATCTTTTTGCGGCGAAAAACTGTCAAACTAACTAGGCTTAGATCTGACAACAAACCTGCTCTTCCAACTGTGTTCCTGTCTAACGTCCACTCCCTGGACAACAAGATTGCTCTGCTCCGGTTGAGACTGAACTTCCACTCCACAGATTACCTGGACGGACTACTTTTACTACTAAAAGCCGTGGTGGAGGGCATGCTGCCTATATTAACAGGGACTGGTGCACAAACTGTGTCCTGGTAAGCCAGCATTACCCCGAATCTGTGGAGTTCATGTCACTAAAGTGTCGCCCGCATCACCTGCTGTGGGAGTTTACCGAGGTGCTGCTGGTGACTGTTTATATTCCTCTGAGCAAGCACGCCGCTGGCGATTGCCGGGTACTGTAATTACGCCCGACTGACTAACTGTCTGCCTGGTTTTCATGAAAACATAGACAATGCAACCAGAGGAGACGGTACTCTGGACCAGGTCTACACAAACAAACAATAAGCCCTAATGCTGCCCCACACCTTAATATTTGCACTATTTAGTTATCCCTCTGTAAAAAGTACCTATCTTGCACACTTTTTTTTCTTTTTTTGTTGTCGATTGCTGCACTATTTTATTCCTAGATTTATATTCTTTAAATGTTATGCCTATGTTGCTGGTCCTAAAAAAATAAAAATAAAAAATTATTTACATGTGAAGACATAGAAATGACAAAAAAAAGCCTTTGCAACTACAAGCTGAAGCATCTAAATTTCCAATGATAAAAATTGGGATCCTGCAACAAAAATGTTGGGAGCCACTGCTTTAAGTACTGGAAGTTGGAGGCCCACGTGAATAAATGAACGTCAGCTGCATACGACCTTGTTGAAGGTTTGCAGGTTTTCTCTCCTTGGATAACCTAAACACCCCATGACCGCCTCTTTTCCTGCCTCCAGGAGATCAGCCTTAAGAATAAATTATTCACCAGCAGGTACCATCACAAGGAAAGTGTCACTCACCTCCACCCTCTAATGGTCGTAATTTTTTGACTGATGGATGTCGTCCAGTCTGGCATAAAGTTACACAAACTAATGTTGTTTCTTGGTCATTTACAATGTAGTAGCAGTATTTCTGCCATCTACACAAAGACGGAGCCTGAGCGTTTTTGAAAAGTTGCGTTATCCCCCGTTTACAATGGAGTCGGAGCATTTTCGAAAAGTTCCACTTTGGGACCCGTTTTCAAAAAGCTGCATTTTCAGTGGCGGCAAGCGCTGTTGTCATGTAAACAGATACCCAAAACGCAACGAAGGTTTGGCATTTTTCCTTTAAAACTACTGAGACCTGAACAGGGCCTGAGGTGCCACTAAAAGGATTTATTTGAGGATCTACTTTTGTTTGTGTGAGACTGCAGGACATATTGAAACAAACCCATAAAATACCAAAACACTCATTTTGCACACAACATTTTGAAAGAAAACTCTGGCTGGACGGGTAGGAAGAAGCTTAGAAAAAGGTACATGTGTGTTTTACTTAATTGGTCGGATTCACTGATGTCGCTTTTTTTAAAGACCAATTATGAGTTCAAGTACTTTAATTTGGGTACTTGTCAGTATGAGTACTTAGTTTGTATCAGGGGTTCAACCAATACCCCACACTCTTTAAGAATTGTGAGGTTGTTGGAATGGAACGCGGCAAACAATTTTCTTCTCTTCTCTTTTCCTCACTCACAGAAAGAAAAAAACTAACTACTTCATTGTGTCCCTGGCATTTGCTGACTTGCTGGTCGCACTAGTGGTGATGCCCTTCGCTGCGATCGAACTGACTACAGGCCAGTGGCGCTACGGGGAGATTTTCTGCCTGGTGCGGACGTCGCTGGACGTCTTGTTGACGACAGCGTCCATCCTGCATCTCTGCTGCATCGCACTGGACAGGTTTGACACACTGCAGTCATAGATACTATGTCTACTTTTAAAAATCACCGGCAGGTTTCATTAAAATTGGCTTCATGTTGAGATTTTTGTAATTATCGGTCGTATTTTCTTTTGTTTTCCGAAAGAAATGAACACTAAAAGGTTCTTATGGCACTTTTTTAAAGATACAGGCCACTGAAGATGAAATCGGGCTGCATGTGGCTCCTGAGCTGACCCTGTACACAATATGCAAACTAGTGTGTGTGTGTGTGTGTGTGTGTCATTGCAGGTATTACGCTATCTGCTGCCAGCCACTGGTCTACAGACACAAGATGACCCCGCTGAGAGTGGCAGTCATGCTCAGTGGCTGTTGGCTCATCCCCACATTCATCTCCTTCCTACCCATCATGCAAAGCTGGAATGCCATCGGCATCGAGGACATTGTGAGTCCTCAGTGTCTTAAACTCAAAGAAAGCATGGAGATTAGCAAGAAGTGATACAGTGATGAACTTTGCCGATTTCATTGTTGATATTACGAAAACCCCAATTGCGGTAAAGATTTCATCCGCCTCCCTCAGATGCCTAAAGATAGCTGTGTTCTGTCTGCAAGGGTAAAAGCAGCATTAACCTCTCCAGTTGAATATTCTCTGATTCTAATAACATGTCCAATCCCCTGAACAATGACACGGTAATGCAGTGATCACAAAACAATTCCAGTCCCAGTGGAGGGTTTTCAGGCTGCCAGCGAAAGGCAGCACTTCAACAAGCATTTTCTTGTGGTTTGGATATGTTTTGGCGCGAGGATAATTCAGGGCTGCCTTGAAATGAGCAGCAGGACTCCCAGAGGCAGAGGGGGGAGAGATGAATTTATTCATCCAGACTTAATGAAACACGCAGCTCTCTTCTGTTGTCTTTCAGTCTGGCTGCATCAAAACAGCATTCTGGCTTCTTTTTATCTTTTACAGCTGGCTGGATGTCAAAAAAATCAAAACTTTTTAGGACTTAAGAAGAATTTACTTGTATATCAACAGTGAGATTCCAGTTTATTGCTTTATATACTTTGTGTTTGCTTTTCCTTGGATTGTCTTTCTTCAAAACATTTAGAAAATGTACCCAGTTTTGCCCCAAAAAGGAATTGTTTAAAATTACCAACGCTGTCAAAAGAATCCAATAACTGATTCTTTAACTGTGATGCAAGTCACACAATTATTGCCTGTGAGCCTCTACATACCTGCTGGCATAATGTGTTGAAACCTGAGTGGCCTCTGCTCTTCTATGAAGAAAAGTTATGAGATTTCTACCCTATATTTAATGCAGGGATGCACCGATACTTAGATAGAAGTTGTTTGGAATACATATAAGGATCAAGCACGAAGCTTTCTGTAGCTTTTTAAATTCATCTTTGCCTTTTTAATGGTAAACATCGACATTAACTGCTTAGTTATACCATTCCTCTGGAGGGAAATCTATCTTGCTCAGCTCAACTGGGAGTCGATATCGACGACTGTATATCCACAGTGAGAGTCGGCCTTAAATGAAAACCAACCAGCTCATGTCACACAATAGTCCAATTAGCATTGTCGTGCATCCACGTCCAGCTGGACTCCAAAAAGCTTGAGGTCTAAATACTTTTTCAGAGCAGTGCAATCAGTTCTCTCTGACCTACATTCTCCAGCCAGAACTATAGCTGTGTTTACATGGACATAAATAATGGGAATGAAAGCCTGATCAGGATGAAAATGCTTCATGTAAACATGTATATTGTACAAGTCTGGTCTGGCTTCATTTGGAAGGAAATTCATTTCAAATGGGAGGGATGTTTTATACCAATCGTTGTTCTGCACTGAATCCATTTGCAGACTTGTTCCATTCACGTCTCTCGAGCTGGGGTCAAATTATCCTATCTTGCATATTGTCACCATGGGATGCTTCAGGCGTGTTTTTTTCAGAAAAAATGTCAGTAGAAAGGCACAATTGTTCTATCAATGAGGCGACGCTGTCACATTTCTTAAAAACTGGTCTGTGCCCGTCTCTTTCTGATTATTCTTTTAACAGGAAGAGCACTTTGGGGAGTTCCAGATTTGAATGAACCACAAAATGAAACACAAGAACTTGATTAGTCCAGATAACAAAAAGTATCTCTAATACTGGTGGGCTTCCAGGTAAAGTTGGATGTGGGATCATGTGAGCAATCACAAATGGCCCACGGCACAGGGCAAAGCATTGTGGGATTACTCGACTGACAAAATTGGATTATAGTCTTGGTGCATATAAACCTACACAATCCGACCACTTTATTCAGTGTTCATGTGAAATAGAACACTCTGATCTGTCAATTGGAAATAATTTTTAACAGATGTACAAAAACATGCCCATGTAAACACAGCTAGTGATCCAGTTGTGTGTAATGTGACATGGTTGTTGGTGCAACGGAGGATTTCCATCAAGATCTTTGAGGAAAACCAATCTGTACAAACTGTGATTCTACCACGTCAATATGTGCCAATATTTGAAAGTGATGACAACTAGTCTTTATGTTTTAGGCACTACTTGACTTATCTAACGACAGAAAAGGTTACAAGAAAAAACATTATTATATAGTTGTGAGAAGTGGCAAGTTTGGATCTTTACAGAGTTCTAAACTTGATGTAACCTTTGTCCAGGGTTCAGCTCTTCACATGAGAAATGTCTCATTTGTAATATTTGTTCCCGGATCTCTTCTTGTTCCAGATTGAAGAGAGACGAGCCCTGTCAGGAGGCTCCAACGACACAAGCTGTGTCTTTCTCGTCAATCGGCCGTACGCCCTCGTCTGTTCTGCAGTGGCATTCTACGTCCCGTTGGCACTCATGATCCTGGCGTACCAGCGAATCTATGTCACCGCCATGACCCACGTGAGGCAGATCGAGACGCTGCAGCGCGCCGGCTCCGCCCCCGTCACCGGCACACTCCCGGTCATCACCGTGAGGCCGTCCACTTCCTCGGACCCACTGGAGCACTGTCGCTTCAGGACCGCGACGGGTTCATCCTCCTCAGAGCAGACTCCCGCAGCCAACAGCCGCATGCGCATCGAGACCAAAGCGGCAAAGACGCTGGCGGTCATAATGGGTTGTTTCTGCCTGTGCTGGGCGCCCTTCTTCATCACTAACATTGTGGACCCCTTCATCCACTACTCCGTACCATGGCAGCTGTGGACAGCCTGGCTGTGGTTGGGGTACATTAACTCAGGGTTGAACCCCTTCCTGTACGCCTTCCTGAACCGTGCCTTCCGGAGGGCGTTCCTGGTGATCCTCTGCTGCGGGGACGAGCGGTACACGCGGCAGGGGAGCTGCTCCTATGGACAAACCAACAGAGCGTGCTCAGCCGCATCCGCCAACGGCACATCCATGGCTTTGAGGTAAACACACGGCAAGGGCACAGTCATTCTGCACCAGTTTGTCATCATTTGTTGGTATAACGAATACAAAGAGGCATTTTTAAAAAAATCACATTTCTTTTATTTTTGGAGGTCAACAGAACCTGTACTTTTGTCCGAGGATTGATTGGAGTTGCGAGAAGGAGGTTGAAAATTGTTCACAGCGACTGAGTGAGTGTTGCTGTTGGCAGTTGAAAGTCAAAAAGAAACAAACAGTGTTTACCGGACACAAGATTAATCTAGTGTCTGAATCCACAGAGATACAGATCCACGTCACCTTTCTACATAAAGTCCTGACAGTGGATTGTAAAACTGAAAATCTACATGTCGGTTCCAGTTGCATGAGTAAATGCCTCGTGCGATGAGGCTTGAATTACTCGGCGAAACAGTTCTGCTTAAGAGAGAAAGACGCGTTGTGTGCATTGTGAAAAAGGAACAAAAATGGCTGTGGTTCGACAAGCTGCACAAAATGCCTGCGGAGAGATTATTCTGAGCCACGAAAACAGACCACTGCCCATGTTGACAAGCTTCGTCATGAGGCATCGAGTTTACTTTTTGATCGGCAACAAATGTGTCCATTTGTCCACATTAATAACTGTGAAAGATTAATAATGGACTTGTCCAGTTGCACTTGCACACTTTTGGAGAGGTTTAGTCATTTCAACGACCTCAGAGATCTTTAATTTCATCCATCTCCGTGTCGCCTTACTCTTCATGTCTTTGACGGTCTTAATGATGAAGACATTTGCAACTCCTTGATTGTTTTGTCATTGTCGTATCGCTGTATCTCTCCAGTCACTTTCACTTTGCATGACCGATTACAACGTTCCACCTTTCCCCACAAAACCGTCATAACCACAACCAGGGGACCAAAGTATGGCCCAGTACTTCCACCACAACGATGTAAACGCACAATAGTCATTATTCATTTAAAAATCCTTACTATATGACCGCAAATCAAAAATATTAAATCAAAGAGTTGGGACAGGTGTTACGAGTCGCTCAAGGACAATAGATTTGGGTCAGACGATGTTCCTGTGATGGAATCTGAACATGTTTATTGGTGGATGTTTTTGCAAAGTGAAGTGGATTTGAATCCAACAGTGTTGAAAACAGAAGAGCATGCATGAGCAATGACTTTCCAGGTAGTGAATTTATCAAGTTTCACTAACTCGTTTTTCCATTATAAATATCTTGTGTGAACTTAATATTTTTTTGGCTGCACATTTATTGCCTTGACAAGGAGGCCAGTTTTAAAAAATATATTCACTCCTTACACAATGCTTTAAAAAAAGAAGCAAACCTTATGTAGCTGATAAGTCATCTGAAGTCATTTATCTGTGAAGTTTTTTGTTTTATGGGCTTTGATCCTCTGAAGTTCTCCTTGGCCTGAATTTTTAAAAAAAACAAACATATTTTTCTAAATGTGTATTTTTTGAGAGAAAATGATCTCTTATCTTATTACAAAATCACACTAATAGTCCTGCGGTGCGTCTGTCGGTGTTAATGGTGGTGATTTAGTTGACGGCTGTGTTTGTGCTCTCAGCTCCTTCCAGTTGGGAGGATGATGGAGGAGGTGACCTGCCTGCATCTGCACTGTTTAAGTTTAACACAAGTACTTCACTGCTGGAGAGAAACAAAAGGCACACTCGTATGCGCTTACGCACACAAACTCGCGGTCACACACACAAAATCTGCTGGAGCGCTGGCGTGCCAGTGACACCCTCTGCTGCCCGAAAACCTCCTGCATGTGCTCAAAACGTGTGTCATCCTCTTCTTTCTGGTCCATTACTGAATCATTTTTGCAAAGAAATTAATTCTTTGTTGAGTTGTGCCACTGCTCCGCCGTGTGTGGTGCGGTGTTGAATCAAAAAGCAGCCCAGTAATATAATAAAACAGTGATGTGACATCTTTAAACCACTTAAGCTGGAAAGGAAATGAAACGTAATGCCCAAGTTACTTTTCTTTACTTTTATTTTCAGTAATTAATGAAGTAACCACTACTTTTAACTCATACCTAGTATAGCAACTACCAACTTTAAGCAACTTTCAAAACACTGAAGTAATGCAGACATAGGTACTGTAATAAGTACTAAAACCACATACGGCTCCGTCCTTATACATTGTGACCCACTAGTTAATTTCACAGCAAATGGACCATATTTAAATCATTCTATACTTCAAATTATTGTGCTACCGGGTTTATTTCAAGGTTTAAATGATGCTCAAAATGATGTAGTTAGTATGTTAGGCCACTAGCAGGTGCTGTTTGTGTTTGTGATGAAACCACACACACACACACACACACATACGCAGAGAACAATATGCTATAATCATCAACAGCAGCGAGTACACAGACATTCACGATGAAGTTGGGTTGTTATTACGGTGACTCTCAACTATAAAACTACCAGGTATGGAGTATGGACTGGGAGTTAGATGCTCTAGAGCAGGGGCGTCCAACCTTGGTCCTCGAGAGCCAGAAAGTTGCGGTTTTCCCCGTTCACCCAGAGACAGAGTTGGTGCGTTGTCAAAAAATTCCACCTTGGGAGCAGTTTTCAAAAACTTGTGTTTTCAGCGATGCTGAGCACCGTTGTCATGTGAAAACGCAAAGAAAGTTTTGCATATTCACTTGAAATCATTGTTGTGTGTGTGTGTGTGTGTGTGTGTGTGTGTGTGTGTGTGTGTGTGTGTGTGTGTGTGTGTGTGTGTGTGTGTGTGTGTGTGTGTGTGTGTGTGTGTGTGTGTGTGTGTGTGTGTGTGTGTGTGTGTGTGTGTGTGTGTGTGTGAACGCCAATCTGATGCCCTCTCCTACAATCAGCCTCCAACAGAGAGCAGACTCAGACATTCAGATTAGTGCCGACGACGTACTGGAAACTGAAATCACTGCGGGAATCCTTCTCATATTATTTAGTCAGCGAGCTGGAGGCATGTAGGAGGACTCCGTGGGTGGATGGTGGGTTTGTTGGTCTGAGTGTTTTGAGATATTTGAAGTCACAAACAAGAAGCTGCCTCTGTGCTTCAGCGAGGGCACACGTGCCAAAACTTTGTGGTATCGGAGCCAATAAAGGACAGAAAGGCTTTCAAGAAAATGTTCCAGTGAGTTCTGAGAGAGATTCTTAACAACACTGGGACACCTTGCAGTACTACTGCGCCACCTCACAGCTGTTGCGAATGCAGTACGTGACATGACTCTGGTTAATATACTGGCTATTTGTTTTTTTTCCTCTGGTTGCACATGGAGTAAATCATAGAAATGAATTGGCCCAATTTAAAGGAGCGGAAGTCATCGTGATGTAGATTTACAGTGCCCAATAAATGTGCACAAGCACTGCTGTGTTGTTTGCGTAGTGGTGGATATATTTGTGTTGGCAGAGTTAAAACTATTAAGTAAAGAAACAAATTCTTTGTTTTTGTAAGACATTCAATAAACAGTTTTGATGAAACTGGTGGTGAACCTGTTGCACTGAACTGAATCACCACAGCTCTCCCTCTCCTGTGACGTTGGTCAAATTGGGGATGTCAAACATAAGGCGCACGGGACAAAAACCAGCCTGCAACAGGCTCCAATGCGGCCCACCAAAACTACCAAGCAAAGTGTACAAAACACAAACTTCCTAAGAGGAGACAAAACAGCACTGAGACCTTGAGCTCATTGTGAGCTAACTAGCATTAGCCTCAAAGCCAGGCTGTCTATAGGTGAAGTTTTTGGAAAAATTTAATTTCATTGTATTTTGCACCAGAAGGTTTTATTAAAATTGGCTTTATGTTGAGATCATAGTCATTTTCCGTAGTAGTTGTTTGGTTTTGTGGAAATATAGACATTCTCGTCACGTATACTCTGCACCACAAAAACAACTAAAATATTAGAGATTAAAAGTAAAGGTTATTGTTGCACTATTTTACTGGTCAAGCCCACTCAAGATGAAACTGAGCTGTTTGTGGCCCCTGAACTAAAAATTAGTTTGACACCCCAGTCTTAAATAATGGTATTTTTTATTATTTTTACAAAGTAATTAATGCCCTTTCAGTGTTTTTCATCTTGTCACTTGTAGTTTTGTACTCTGTGGCGTTGCCACATTTTCTTTGATAACAAAACACTCTCCTCACTGTATTGTGGAGTAAATAAGTTCTCCTGCCACTTTATTCTATTTCCAGCCACAGTTCTTTTGTGGTAGCCAAGTCGTGGATTAGTCATTTTCCACCAGTTTTGTGGAGGAGCGTTTTTACTTGGGGCTCGACATGTTTTGAAACTGCACGGCAATTGTAATTTTGCCCCGCTCCGTATTATATTGCATTAATTAGGATTTAATGTTTCCTTTCTGAAAATAACTCAAGCCAGTTTTTGCCTGAAGACACAGAAAATAAAACTTGTGTTCATAGAAGAAAATGTATTATTGTAATTTTGTAGGGTTTGGAGATTTTTCTTTCTTTCTTTCTTCTTCTTCTTCTTCTCTGAAATCCCTGGAGTCCTTTTCCAGACACACGTACCACAGACACACACACAAAGCTCCAGCAGTGGATAGTCGACACTTGTTTGTGATTAGAGTCATAACACAGACGTCGTGTTGTACCCGCTAGTAGCCGAGGTAGGAAAGAAATCAGGAGCATCTGAAACAGGTTGGATCTGTTGAGTAAATACTGTCACATCATTCCTCATGTCCTTCTGTTGCCCCAGTGGCTACGACATTTGTTTACAGTATTGTCGTCTTTGTTCACCGTTTGTACCGTTTCATTTTTTTTAATTGAAGTTTTACCTTGTACCCAGAAGTAACCGTCATATTTGCTGCATACAAGGAGGCTAAATTCTTGAATTTAGCATTGAACAGGGGGAAACACTAGAAATCGTGTTCAATTCAATGTTGACTTTTTTGGTTTTTCTACATAGTAAGTTTAAGAAATGTAATTAAAATCGGTGACGCAGTAGTGAATGTGATCGGACTTTAACACACCCACACACAAAATGTTATAGACTACCCAGCTAAATCTGAATAATTAAAAATCCAGAATGTAAAATAATTTCTCATAATGATGAAAGACTTTGCCGTTTGTGATTGAATTGTGTAGCGCAGGTGTGTCAGCTAATAACACTGAGACCAGAAGTGAAACTAAACCCTGTTGAATGCAAATTCAGTCCAGTCGGTGGTAAATTTACAGTTTTAACTGGACCGCCAGAGGTGGAAAGTAACAACACCTTTTCACCCATCTATACTTGAGTACTCAATTTCCTGATTTTTACTCTGTTTTCCTTCATTCACACACGATTATCTTTACTCAAAACTGGCTCGGTGGACATTTTAATGTCTGTAGAAGATCTAACTAAAGAGTCATAACAATACAGAGTGGATAGGTCAGCTGGAGAGAAGGTGCTTTACAGTTTGTGATACAGAGAGGAACAATGGTAGCGACATAAATGTACTTTATGTTGGTTAAAATGTCCTCCCCCACTACACTTCGTTTTAAATCATAGTCTACAGCGATGCTATCAAAATAGCCTCAAAGTCAGGATGACTTTGTAAAAACATGTGTAACCCACTTTAGAGTATGTACACATCGCTATTAGGCTCGTAGGAGCTGGGAGTAAAGCAATATCCACTGGACACAGGTATATGTAGTTTTTTTTTTAATGTTTTCGTTTGAACAGCTGTTTGAAGAATAACAAAATACAACTACAATACAATACCTATGAGCTCAATAACTAAGACAAATGACAAATAAAATAAATTGTCCCTTCAAAAATGTCTGTTGTGGATCCAATCAAAGTTTAGGTCAAGTCAGTAAGTCGGGGGAAAAAGTCAAGGGTAAGGGAAATATCCAACGTAGGCTCTCGTTGGTGTTGGTCTGTGGGACTGACGCAATCCTACCACGAGATCCGTTGAATGATGTGGTGATGGGGTTTTCATACCTTTTTCTCACTCTGACCGGAGAAACAAAATGTGCTCCATGTTTTTGTAAAAATATAGGCATTTTCAACTCATATACTCTGCGCCACAACAAAGAAAAACCTAAAAGGTTCATTCTAAATGTTGTTATTGCACTATTTTACCAGTCCAGCCGACTAAAGATGAAATAGGTCTGCATGTGGCCTCTGAAATAAAATGTATATGTGTGTATAACCTCTTGTCTATTAATTCTCAAACTGTGGAAAATGTACCACAAGTAGTGAATGAGCTCCCTCTAGTGGTACATATAATTAGATGTTTTTAATAAGATATTCAAACATAACGAAAGTTTTCTGTCTTCACTTGAAAATGTTGTGTAAACGGGGCTGTAACAGTTAAAATCAACACTTTGCTGGTTTCCTGAGATGAAACTTACTGAAGCTCCTGTTATGCTGATCCTGACATCCAGGAAGAACGCCCAGGTCACTGATTATTTTACATCTGAACAGAAATATGGAGCCAAATTTCAAAAATCATAACTACATCGATTGATGGCAGTCTTTGTTTTGTTTTTCATAACCCCAATGAAGTGAAAACAAATATCTGCATTTTGTTCCAAGAGGAACTTTGACATGATAATAGATCGATTTATCCATGCATGAGAAGTAGTTTGTATCTAAAACTAGATAAGTCATCTATAACACTTTTCATTTCGAGCTGGTGTTTAAAGTCGTATGTATCTTCGGTGTTTCTTTCACACTTAGACTTAAAAACTAGAGAAAATCCCCGGACAACTGCTCTGTGAAGGTTAGGATCAAAAAATAATATAGAAGAAAACAGACACAAAGCAAGACAGTGACTTGATTCAAAGCTGGGTCTGCCTCTGCTTCATCTTTGTTCCCTCTTTCCAAAGTAAGAGAAGAGAAGTTTTTTCCAAGTTAAATCTCACCTTTCTGCTTTCCCACCACCTTCAGAGCTGCTGACATCAATACTTAAAACAGTGTGGGCTGGATGTGTGAGCTTCAACTCAGAAATAAAAGCACGAGAGCACGTTGAACAGTGAAAGGTGTCAGGAGATAATATAGGGCCAGATTGAAAATTAACTACTGATCTTTTACTTGTGAAACTCTGAGCCCACTACAAGCATGTTTAAATTACCGAGCCTGGACCAGTGATGTGATGTAATGGTGATATGTGGACATTAAACTTCAATGAAATAGCAATCACCGGTTTTCTTTGATTAAAAAATTTAAAGGATTTATGATCATGTAAACATAATTTAAGCTTGTTTAATCCAAGAGCCGAGTTTTTCTCCATTCCTATTACGAATGTGTGTAATTCCAGAAATATATACATTTTTGAACAAACATGTATTTAAAAACTTCCTATTTCAAACATGATTGTAGACAATGAAACTTAAAATGTGAAGTCGACAGAGAACACTGACTTTGTAAGCACCTTTTCAGACATTGCTCGCTGCTCACCTGCAGTTTTTACATTCTCAACAGTCTGACGTGGGAATTTTCTTCAAGTTCGTGGCTCTGTTAGGAGACTAATACGTCACACCCATTAAAAATAACCTCTACTTTGTCAGTGACAACAACACTCAAGTGTTAAACTCTGCACAAACATTATTCTGCACTCCCACAAACGGTAGGAACACGAGGCGAAACACATTTTGAAGTGGATCTCAAAACATTTAGAGGAAACCGAAGCGCCATAAAATGAAAACTTGCTTTGGCAAGAAAAGAAGAAAGTGAAAAAACCCCAAAACAAGCTACAACTCATATTGTCAGCGGCTTCCTGCGACCCTAAAAAAGTTTGGGTTTGATTCGTCCCCTTCGGATATCAGAAGTGTTGGATCGAGTCAACACGGACGCCGCTCCCATAAACTCTGTGAATGTTAGTGATTGTAAGTAGCTGGAAGTCGTTGCCGCAGCGCAGCTGCCTCGTGGCTCGAAAACAACAGAATTGGACAGTGAAAGTCATCTGGGAGACACGTTAGATGTCTCCTTGGGTCAAGGCCACGCTGTCGTGTTCAATCAGTGTTCGTGTCTCCGCTGTTTTTTTTTCCGTCCTC
The DNA here is from genome assembly GCF_963383615.2 of Lipophrys pholis. NCBI lineage: Eukaryota > Metazoa > Chordata > Actinopteri > Blenniiformes > Blenniidae > Lipophrys > Lipophrys pholis. Next base: position 15,572,195 of record NC_137641.1, on the reverse strand, counting down.
GATGTTTGCTGCTCTGAATGTCGAGATAAGATTAAACTCTCAGCTCCATATAGGGAAATTAGGTCCATGCACAGGGATTCATCAGGGAAGGGCCACAAATAAGAGAAGAAAATGCGCTCCAGATGAGAGTAAAGATGGTCTTTGACGCAGTACAACTTTCTGGGTTGCATTAAAGAGGCACTTCTTTACACAGGTTCCGTAGTACTCAGACTCCACTTGTTCTGACAAATGCATTTCTGTGGCACCTTTGTCAAGTCAGCTCAGGCTTTATCTTTGGTTACAAAAAGAATTTGTAATATTGTAATTGTCATTACTGACAGGTTGTTTGGCTGTCATTGTAATTATCAGTCGCAGATGAGATCAAATTTGGCTGAATTGCAATGACATTAAGTGAAATTCTAAGCCAACTTTAATTTAGAATGAAGATGATGATGACAATGATTACTACAAAATTGAAAGTGAAATTGTATGTGCCTGCCGCTCGCTACCCACTAATATCCCCTCCACTTTGTGTTTTTCACCAAAATCCCATCTGATTTGACCGGCCAATTTTTTGCAGTTTTTGTAGAAAATATTTTGCCGAATTATTAACCAAAGTCATAGCACACTATTCCAGAAGTTTTCAAATGTTTTGATGGGTTTTTTGTGTGCATGCTCCCAATGCACCAAAAATCCGACACAAACATTTTTTTTTTTTTTTTATAAGATTTAAATTAAACTGGCGTCTGGGATCGTCATCTTTGCGCTTCACCTCTTAAAGAGACAGGCCCACAGAATAAGGGGTTATCATAAACTGTTATTTGCATGAAAACCATGTACTAGAATATTAATGAGCAACTCAAAACATCTAAGAAAACACCATATATCAAAAAATTAAACCACTGACCTGAAAAGTAAGTAAGTCAGTTATAAAAATTGGTTTATAAAGCAAATGTGACAAATAAAAAATCACAAAGTGCTTCACACCATTAGTAGCAAAAAGATAAAAACAGAAATAATGTTATTAACAATATAAGTATTTGTCGTAATACTGATAGAACAGGTGAGCAACAGCTGAGATATAGAGCAGCACAAACAAAAAAAGTACATCTATATATGAAATATAGTAAAAAAAAAAAAATAGGTGAGATTTTGTCCAAAGATGACAGGAAGGTGAATGATTTGACCACTTTGAATAACTTATAGTTGATCCCAGCTTCTCCCTGTTGGCTTTTTCTTCTTGCCCACATCTGATATTAGGCATGTCAAGTAAAATCAGTGCATGACGATATAAATAACAGTCCCACCATCTCTGTGTGGATGAAGAAAGGGGTGTCTGGTTGAAAACAGCAAGTTTTTTTTGGGATGCTTTGTTTAGACTGACAGAGCAGGACAGTGCAAACACTCTCCTCTGTGATTTATTGGGCGATCTCAGTGATTTATTATTGTTTGATTGAAACCTCAGATCCTCCAGCTGCTCCTCCCTTCACATCTCACTGCTCTCACTCCGTTTCTGACATTTCTATCTTTCCATTGTTCCTGTTAAACGTGGTGTGAAATGTTGTTGTTGTTTTTTGTCTGTATGTCTGTTATCGCCTTTCTTTTCCCTCTATTCCTCACCTATTGCCTGCATTTTTTTTTTCCTTTTCAATCATCTAATAAGAATTTTCACTTAATATCATAACAGGATCTTTAGTTTTGTTTGTTTTTTCCAAACGTTGAGAGTAAAGTGGGCAACAACTCATATTGAGAGAGGGGGAAAAAAGTGGAACGTAAACTGCGACTGCTTATTTTGATAATTTTTTGTTTTCTTACGTGTGGAGGAAATCTGCTCTCGTCCTGTCAGCCTGGACCTGAACTCATCTGTTGTCACTAAATCAAACCCATCTTTGCTTCCCTGTCTGTTTCTGGCTTTGCTCTCCTGTGTAATACGAACCCAGTTTCCCTGCCGACAAGCTGGGATTCACCCAGCGTGAACTCCGGGAGCGACAAGGGGCTACTTTCACTGGAGAGGATACAGATGCATGTGCGAGTTACAGACAATTAGCCCCTGATCACACTTATAAGTTAAAAACAATGACAAGTAATCCGGTAGTGTAACTTTCTCTATTAGTTGGATCACTCCTAATAATGTGTACAAGTCATTAAGATATCATTTTGGTGTTTGAGCTGTTGTGGTTGGTCTTATCATGATTAATCTCACATTTATTATTATTGGATTCGAAGTAACTGAATAAAGACATGGTTATTTATAGTTGGTCATATTTCACATTGCTGTCAGAAGGACTCATTGGTTTATGGAGGCCCTTCTCCTGCTGTGAACGGGCATTTACTGAAATAGTAACCAGTGCAACGTCTTCAGCGAGCACCACTATGACTCTATATCTATTGCACTTTTAATTTTAAAGAAAGTGAATGTGGGGTAAAACAAGGTAAACTAATAAGATGATTTAGAAACAGCAGCTCCGCAGCTTTTCCAGGAAACTCATTGAACCGCCAGTAACGTTAACATTCCTCATGTCATAATGGTTATTAGTTACTAAATTCTAACTGCCAAAAAAGTTATTTTTAGCTATAGAGTGTCACTCCTAACACCATTGGGGAGATTACAGCCCAAATTCAACACAAATATATGTCTTTGTATCTTAAGACAGTTGAAGATACACTCCACCAAGATTATATCTTCAGAGATTATGTGACAGAGCAGAAAGACTTTTCATTTCAAGAGTGTTAGTCTGATCAAATGACTGTAACAAAATATAAACATAAAATAAAAGCATGCTGTGGCAAAGCGGGACTGATGACGAGCGGCTCACCATCACACTCATAATGACATTTTGAAGCAGTAAATCTTTCAGTTTGTCTTAAACAGTTTGTGCCACTTACAGAAATCAGAAACTGACACTAAGGTGAACGTCACAGGTTGATTAGCAGAGTAGCACCACAACAAGGTAAAGCCAGTACCATGAGAAGACTCAAGAATCGACAAGACGTGAACCTTTTCATGAGAGCAGGTCCGGTTTTCCAACAGAGATTAGATGGCCCTACTACACACACACACACACACACACACACACACACACACACACACACACACACACACACACACACATTGACACGTCCGTCAATTTTCATCATGTACTGTATACTCTGTGCCACGACAACGAAAAACTTTACAGTTCAAATTAAAAGGATATTATGACACTATCTTTACACTCGAGATGAAATAGGGCTGATGGTCCCTGAACTGAAATGTGTTTGACACCGACATTCACTTGGCTACGTATCAATGAAATTTATGAAAACCATAAATATTGTCATTAATTTGCATAAATCATAGAGTAAAAACATTTAGTGTCGCGATGAAAACTAGAAACTAGCTCTTAGTGGCACCGAGGACTGATAACAGCGACAACGCAAAGGAGAAGAAGTGTTTATCGACTCTACGTGTTGATGAGAAAATGCATCATGACACCTGCCAAAAAGGCTTCTTGAAATGTCAACTGGCTGCCTCTTGGGTTTCCATGTGCTCGCAGGGTTTTCTCACAGATTTCAGCTCATAAACAAATATAGCACCATTGAACCATTATTGGATGTAGTTCTGCTAACCTGTCGTCCAGCCAAGTCTGCATCAGAAGAGTCCAAACTAACGTCCAGGATCGTTTTTCCTTTTAACGTTTCAGGTTTAGAGCACCAGCTGCCAATCAGGTGGTAGCACCATTCGTCTGTGAGCAGTGGGTAATAGCTACAGACATAATTTACAGAATAGTATGTTAATGTGCATGTATAATTACCGTAATTTTCGGACTATAAACTTTTTTCCACACGCGTTGAACCCTGCGGCTTAAACAATGACACGGCTAATTTATGTGTTTTTACGGGTTAACAAGCTTCATGCCACCAATACATTCAGGTGCATCACGTAACTCCGACCTTTCTTTACTTTTCTTTTTTTTTTCTTCTTAAATTTGGTGAGTGCAGCTTATATTCAGGTGTGCTCAATAGTCCAAAAATTACGGTACGTTTGGGCCGTTGGATGCAGAATTGTAATATTGTTCCTGAAAACTGGATTGAACATCAAGAACATGAGTTTGTCATATTTTTTCCCAGTTTATATAAAAACACATGCAATTAGAGATAGTTCAATGTGTGAGTACCTTTTTTTTTTCTTTTTTTACAACTGTTCAGTTGAATCAGCATTCAAAAGAGTGTGCAATATACTCACCTTTCAATAAGTTAGTTTTTTCAATGTTTTATTTTTGTTTGTTTGTTTGTTTTGTTTTTTTTCAAGGACAAGCTAAATTGTGTCATAATATAATATCTTGACAAAAGTCCCTGTTTACACGACAACATTTCCCAAGTGAAAATGCAAAACTTTCATTGCGTTGTGGGGGTCTGTTTACATCACAACGGTGCTCAGAGCCACTGAAAATTAAATGAAAATGAAACAGCACCAACTAGTGGCCCAACATGGTAACTAAAAGTTGCAAAACCTTTCTGAAACAAAAATGCACAAAACGATGCATTTTCATTTGAAACGTTGTGTGAACAGGGTCTGAAATGGCTCGAAGATCAGAATGTGTCCGAGATGGTTAAATAAATGTTTTGCCTGCAAATTTTGATGCCAGCATTAGAACAGACGTCAGGCAACATGTCTGACAGGGCAGAAAAAGTGAAAAAGAAAAGAAAGTAAACCATTAATCCATGTCCATATTAAACAAGAGATAAGCAACAAAATGTTCTCTTTACTATTTCTATTTAAAGTTATCTGCATATGTCCTTTGTACTTTACCCGTGTTTGGTGGTCATGACTTTATATATTTTACATCTTTTAAGACATACAAATTTAAGAATACAGAACAAATATATCTTACATATCTTATAAATGACAAAATGCTCTCTGTATCAAACAATTCAGGAAGATATTTGGCTGCAGTTATTCTATATTATAAATCTTTATGGGGGTGAAATTAGTGGGACTCTAAATGGAGCTTTGCGGCTCTATTTCAGTATTTGAAACAAGAAGTTTAGGTTTTCAATTCAAACAAAGATTCGAATTAACTCTTTGCTGTATGTGTTTGCATGCATCTCTTATCCACACTACAGTTTTATGAACTGAAACTCTCATCTGCATCGGGATGATCAGTTTGAAGGAAACAGAGGAACTTTCTCAAGTGCTGAGAAACTTCAAACAGCAAAAAATATATTTGTCTTTTTTTTTTCTGTAGTTAGTCGATTGACATACACATAATAAATCCGCTTGGTGTAATAAAAAGACTACAATGACGCAGTTTTGCCAAGCGAAGTTGAACAATCTGGTCTATTTTCCTGCCTCTGTATGTGGTGTAGGACGACTTTATGAGCACAGTTGTGTTTCACCATTCTTTTTTAGCTTCAGGTGAGTCACATACTTTAAATTTCTCAGTCTGCCCGAGTCGTGTCTGATACAGACGATAGAAAGGCTCAGGTTAAATCTGACAAAAAGGCAGGCGGTGACCGAAGGGGCCAGAATTAAATTTGAGGTCGAGGCTCAGGCGTTCTGCGGATTTGTTTGGTTCATTACATGTTATCATTGGTCCAATCATGTGTTTTTACTTTAAACTCTGGCTGCCGAGCAAATTTTCCCTCGAGAGGATCTGAAAAGATGTGATTGAATTCAGCTCAGCTGAAATTGTTTTCTGGAAAACTGCTGGTTGTGTCCTCGGTTCGGACTTCAGTAGCCTCTCCCTGCATGCCAAACCAAACACCACTTCACTACCCCTCCATGCCTGATGGGCTATAAACCCTGTGTGTGTGTGTGTGTGTGTGTGTGTGTGTGTGTGTGTGTGTGTGTGTGTGTGTGTGTGTGTGTGTGTGTGTGTGTGTGTGTGTGTGTGTGTGTGTGTGTGTGTGTGTGTGTGTGTGTGTGTGTGTGTGTGTGTGTGTGTGTGTGTGTGTGTGTGTGTGTGTTTTACAGGCTGTAAAATGTACAGCGAGATAGAAAGCAGGGAAGGAACAGCTCTAAGAAAGTTACGAGGGACATAACTTGACTTAACTCCCAGGTGTCAGTGGAACAAAAAAATGTCCAAACTGCTACAAAGTTGCTATGAAACCTTTTCGAATTTTCTTTTTTTTTTTTCAGCCCAAAAATCTTAATCAACATCAGCAATGCGCAAAACCACTGTGCATTAAATCATTTCGTGGATCCGAAAACCAAGTTAACAACCAAAACTGGCCCACCAAAGAGTTTGCAAAGAGAATGAGTTTTAATAAAAGCAACTGCCTTTTCCCAATAAGTCCACTTTGATTTGCGCCTGTTTGAGTGATGAACAAACCGAACACTGGTGCTAATACAGGTCAGGTCGAAAAGGCTGTCATGATGCAAAGTCATACTGTGAGCCTGAGTTGATGAAAACAACCACAAAGAAAACTGTAGAAATGTCATAGACTGATATTCAGCAGGTGACACGCTAACATTAGGCTGAAGAGAAACACTGCGAGCTTTCAGATACTTTCAGTTTTTTTATTCTTCAAATTATTATTATCATTAAAGACACTTCACTTAATTTGACCCAAAAAATGATTAATTGCAGATTTTCTGGATGCACAAGTACAAGAGTTCCCAGAAGTTATAAAATGTGATGAATACTTTTGTCACTCTTAATACAGTACACTGAAAATACAGTAAACTCACTTCAAATATTTAATAAATACTTCCTGGACAATTGTGGATTGTTTGGGATGAACATGCAACATGTCGCTTCTTTGTGATCATCCGGCTGACATCAGCTGGAGGTGAGCCGATCCGGCCGAGGCAAACGGGGTCACCAACCAATCTGATTAATGTGTGTCATACTTCCTTCATTACACCACCTCAACACCACCACATGCTCGGCCGGCCGGCCGGCCGCTTATCTTCTCAGGTTCTTTCTGGTCGGTTTTAATCAGAAAAGTTTTTATTGTGCCTCTCGGCTCGGTTTACCTCCAGGCCGCCGAGTCGCACCCCTGATGAAAATATGCGTCGGATTCCGCGGGTCTGAACTTTGGGCTGTTTTATCTGGGTGCTGTGACACTGTACACACTATCCAATCTGAACGACTGAGGGGGGAAAGACAAGAACATCCTCTCAGCAGTTGAAGTGGGTCACAGGCTGATTCTGATCTGGATCGATAATTAAATAACACAATCATGTCTGGCAGCCTTTTGACCCGGAGAAACTTGGGATCAGCCTTCTGAAATTAGAGGTCACCTGTAGAAGGTTGGCCGCATCGTGACGGGACAGTCGAAAGTAACGTCTGCAGAGCTGCCACAACGCATCAGCGCTGATGATCCTCTGATGCTGCTGATCAAGTTTCTGTTGCAGCTTCAGCCAGAAAATCTAAACTGGACAGGCGAGTTTTTTGTTGTTTTCAAAAATCAACAATGTTTGTAGGTTGTCGGTGCTTCTTGTTACGCCCTGGATTAGATTTTTTTGTTTAAATTCTGAATTAATGACATTTGAACTTGAATACTGAAGATATCGCCTTATTAAATTAATAACTTAAAGGTTTTGTCCGTTATTTATACACTCATAGCACATAAGCTATGCAGACTAAAGAATTAAATCACTCTGAATTTTGATTGTAATAATTTTTTTCCTGTAAAAAATATTTTTAGGGAAAGTTATCTAATCTTACAAAATACATATTTTTAGTTTGTCATGACTTAAACTATGAAGGATTTTATTAAGACATGATGCGATCATTAAGTTAATGTGCAGTATAATATGAAATGTTATATCTTTTACATAGTGAAGTATCTCTCTCAGTGCAGAAACAATAGATTTGTTGGTCTGCCATCACTGCTGCAGCCAAGTAAAACCACGTTCAATCACTTATTTAATAAAGGCATTTAACCAAGTTTAATAGGATAAAAGCCTCATTCTGATTTAATCACAGATAAATTTGATGAGGGGGTTTTTGAGGACACAGACGCTTGAACGTGAACCATTTACTCTTCTCCTCAAACCAGAAATGTTGCGCTTTTCCAGAATACAATGCAAAACGCATATACATAGGTAAAGCATTAAGAATTAGTACAGATGCACCGATACCAGTATCGGGTTCAATACTGCACGGAGTACTCGTGAAAGCTCCCTGAAACAAGCCGGTGAATATCTCGTGGCGTCGCACGCAGATTCTTTAATGATAATGACAATAACAAAAGTAAGACGGACGGTAGTTTCTGTTCCGCCAAATTATCAAGAGGAAGTGAAAGCTGGGTCGTACAACACCAGCAACTTAATCACCAGAGACATTTGGACCAGCAGAAGAAGTCAGAGGGATGTCGCCCATTAGTTTCACCGCTCAGTGGATTTTATTTGTGCTACATGTTTTATGCTACATGCTAAAGAGTGTCACACACCAGCCATGTTACATGCTTCAAATACTGGAATGAGACATTTTCGGTGAGTATTTTCTTTTATTAATAAATCACATTAGTAAAAGGACTCACACAAAATGTGTTTTTCTTTGCTCAAGTTTTTTTTATTTCCTCCTCACTCTGCGCTCCCTGGATTGTGGCACAAATCTAATTCCATGAAATTGACCCCGAACTGATCAATTCATTTCATGGAAATGAACATGATTGACCACAGACCTGCTTGAAATGAAATATATTTAAATATTGGACCACATTTTCAATCCATTTCTATTTGTTTTGTTAGATAATCAGGGAAACTTAAACTTTAATGGAACATGCGTCACTGTTGCAGCTTTTGGACAGTTTTCCTCATTAGAGGACTCAGCAGTGAGTCTGAAATTGGAGAAATAGCACTTATTCACACACTCTTCCTTTTTTTCCTTTCAGTTGATGAATTATCCAATGTTTCACTTTAATATCTTCAATAACGTGCACGACGCCTGAAGTAGACTTTCATCAGTAGCCCCATCCGTGTGCAGGAAGTGACGGAGACGAGAGAGAACCAGCTCCAACATTTCGGTCAGACAAAAGCGCCGTCTCTCGTCTCAAACAAAACACGCTGCTGTGTTTGGAAGGCCTTTCTTTGCTTTCTCTGTGCGAGACGGCCAGACGCACGGGGATATCACATGATATCCAGAACCACGTTAAAAATAGCTGAATGTATCGCATCCAGGTGAATAGTGCAGCCACATTTTTAGACAATTTTATCACTTCTCATAATATGAGAAGAAAGTGGACGTTGTTCTTGGAGGATAATTTTACCTCAGATTTGTCAGCGTGGAGCGCCTACTAACATGCCACTACTGAAGATGATCCATATGTTATCTGGTGTGTTTATAATAGGATGTGTTGATTCAGACATTTCTCCCTTGGGACTGGCAGCGTTTTGATCCATAGCAAACAACACGTCCACATACTCCACACTGGATGGTGATCATAACGTGCTCTTTGAGATGTTCATTGTCCGATATTTTGAAGTTACTTTGTACCACCAGTTCACGTTTTAAGTCCGTTATTCAAATAAAATGTCTTTGTGTTGCTGAAATTTGCATAAATGCTACTTGAGAAAGTTAAAGGAAATGTTTTTCGAGGATGAAGGAATCCGTTTAATCTAATGTCTGTCTTTGGGTCTTATCAGTGAAATAGATATGCTGCAGAACAGATTTCCTCTTTGTTGGTTTGCCACGAGCTGCACTGCCTGGATAACAATATTATTTCATGGTTGATCTTTTTGTGGGGTTCAGAAATACACATTAACGTCTCATGTCTATTGTGATTATTCCACACTTTTTAATGTGATTATCAGTATTACTGCCATATAGTTTGTTTAGTTCCCAAAATACTTGATCAGGTTTAGAAAAACTTGAGAGAACTATATTCATTCCAGATCAGGGGTATCGAACACATTTTAGTTCAGGGGACACATACAGATCAATTTCATCTTGGGTTGGCCAGACTGGTGAATTAATATCATATTAACCTTAAAAGTTAAACTTTGAAGTTCTTTTTCTTTGTTGTGGTGCAGCGTTTATGTGATGAAAATATGAACATTTTAACTAAACCAAACAATCACTATGGAAAATTACTCCAATCTCAACATAAAGCCTGATTTTTTTTTTTTTACTTTTACAAATAGTTTGGTGATTTGTATTGGAGCCACTTGCGAACCAGTTTTGGCTCACGTGCCTTATGTTTGACACCCGTTTGAGAAGATATCTTTACTTTTTCAAGTAACTTAAAACTGTTTCTGCTCTTTTTATTTGTGCTTCTAAGAAAGGCTGTAGACCCCCACTCTGATCTCTGATTTATCAAAATAACAGTGAAGCCAAACATTCACCGATCAGTCCCACCAATATACAAAAAAAACAAATAAAACAATTAGTTTTTACCTCCCCCTTTTTATATTTCTGTTTTATGATTGTATTATATTGTGTGCATGCTCATTCTTCCTCCCGCCCCTCCATGTTTCCTCCCATGTGCGGTTTTCTTTTTCTCTTTGGCCTCAGGAAGAGACACAAAAGCTCTTCAGTTTAGAATTACTTGCCCTTCTTTGTATGAAAAAAAAAAAAAAACAGACTGAAATTGGGTGAGCCTGGATGCGGCCAGCAGATATATATTTCATGCATTTACTACCTGAGGCAAAACAAATCTCAGAAAGGATCGAGGAACTCTGACATTGTTTATAGTGGTGGAGGAGACCAGACGGTAACATGTGGCTTCCTAAAAGCACTGATGGATTATTAATGTGGCCCAGTGTCCTGGATCCTGGCCATAACTATACATGTCAAAACGGAAATAAATCAAACTGTAATATACAGCGCAGCTCTACTGAGTAAAGCATAACATGGAGCCAGCAGATCCGAGAATAGAGGCTCACATGTCAGCACTGTTCAGGTCAGCTCAGGTGATCCTGAACTATAAAAATGACATTAACAGTGAGTTTTGACGAGCCGGGTTTCTCTGGATTTAATAAGTAATAGATACTTAAAGCAGGATTGTCTAACACATTTTAAATCAGAGGACACATACATCCATATTTCATCTGGATTGGGGACTAGTAAAGTAGTGCTATGATAACATTTAAAGTAAAAGTATTTGTTTAAATAACTGTAATGTTACTTATAATTACCTCTTCCAGTCAGATGTGTCCTGTTTCTATGCTTCTGCCTATATATTGTAGTTTTCATGTGACACATGAGTTGAGCTGTCTTCACTGTGTGGATCAAGGAAGAGGAAGATACTCTGTCGTCTGGATATTTGCGATTCTTAAAAAAACGAATGATAAGCCTTATAACTAGAAACTAGCGTGTTGATAAATCTACTAATGCCTCACTGGCCTAGGTTAATGAAAGGTTATTATGGCACTATTTTACTGGTCCGCCCAACTCAAAATGCTATTGGGCTGTATGTGGCCCCTGAGCTAGTTGTGTTTGACACACATTTTTTTTTTTTAACTTATGAGCATATTTAAATTTCTTAGCTTCTTGAATTTTAGGTCACCAGAAAAAGTCCTTCCTGCCAATTTCCCTGGAGCACGAGAGGTTTTCAAAGCATTACTCAGTGTCTTGTTTTTGTGTGAGAACGGGCAAGTTGCGGTTCATTTAACATCCAGCACTCGATGTGACAGTACGGTGTTTTGGTACATTTCTGTGCTAATGTGGAGTTGACATGGTTTATTTAAGACAACCAGCGAGATAACTTTGAAAGCAGGATAGAGATAGTTTGTAAGGAAGGAGAAAGCGGAAGTCGCTCCGACGATAACATTTGCTCACCTCATAAGTAGGGCTGGGCGATACATCGAATATACGCGATGCGTCGCGGCTTGTTCTCTGTGCGATATAGAAAATGACCATGTTGTGAATATTCAAGTGTCACTCAGTAGCTTTTAGCTGCGGGCATTCAATTGCCGGCAGCAGCCGTTTCGCAGACGAAACGAGCGCTCCTACAGACGTCCCGTACTCTCGCGAGAGCTACGTCATACACTTTAGCTCAGAACAGTGCTCGCAGCGGGTAGCGGATTGTGCAAACCAACAGAAAATGGAAGAAGACGAGTTAATTCCAAAGAAAAAGAGCACGGGAGCCATCGTGTGGCTGTAGTTTGGATTTAAGAAGTAATGTGTTGAACAAACAACGGAGTGAATATGCTGCAGTAACGTCGCCACTAAAAGTAGCACTGCACCGTTAACAAATCCAGCCACTAGAAAATGAAGAGCTCCTAGTTAGTGTGGTTGAAAAGTCCGGATTCAGAAAACTCATCAACACACTTGACCCAAGATATAATCTGCCTTGTTGCAAATATTTTGCAGAGAAAGCTCTACCTGCAATGTATATTCAAGTGAGAGAAGAAAAGAAAAAAAAAAAGACAATTTCATGATTTTGACATTTAATAAATACTGTTTTGGCAAGATTCGATTTGTTGTAATTTCCTCCTCCTTGCCTCCAAGTTCTATATCGAGATATGGCCTAAGAATATCGAGATACCGATAAAAGGCAATATCGCCCAGCACCTAATACGTTGGCATTATTCTGCTAATGTGTTCCCCGATGTTCATGTGGGAAAACATCCTCTATCTGCCATCCCCATCGGCCCTCTGTCCTCTCCTCTGCAGTTATGAAAGTGAGGAGATAAGAGTGAAATCTGATTATTTAATGTCCCTGAAAAGTGATTAGCGCAAAATTAAAGGAACACAAACCACTCCTCTATCTTGTGTTGATCTCTCTTAAGGTCACGTTAGAGATCAGATGATGTTTTTTTAGCGAGCGAGTCAGTGTCTGTTATGCAGGACAGTGATGTTGTTCTGTGGGTCAGAAACAGACCAGGAATGTTCGGAGTTCACGCTGGATAATACAAGAGGAGACTTTTAATAGCAATCACACAAACTCGTACAGTGGAAAAAGTGACTGTCAAGGTTTTGAACCTCGCTTCTATTGTCAGCTCGTTTTTGGGCAGTTTCAAGCGAAAAGATATAAAACACTCAATTTCCATCTGAAAAGGTTTCGAAAAGTCTCAAATTTGATTGTTTAAAATGGTGAATATTCTCTAATGAGTGAACGTCTGGGATGAACCCGCTCATCATCAGGCGGCAGTTCAACAGCCTGAAGCGAAAGAAAGCGTCGACGCAGCGCAGTGAGAAGCAAGGGAAGGCTGCCAAAACACACAAACAACCGTGAGAATAAAATTAATACAATAAACAGAGCTTCAAAAGCCTCATCTGGATCGCCTGCTGCCAGTTAAAACCTCATCTTTCCTCCAGAAAAGAACTGAAATCCCTTTAAAAATTTGATCTAGGAGACAAAATTCTTTCCTCGCTCACGGTCCTTTATGAAGCTTTTTGATCTAAAGTTTCAATTTGTCAGACTGGAACTGATCCACAGATTCGCGCTGACTGACGGATAATGCAACGCTGGCAGCGTATGAGACGCCAGCTGCCGTTATGAACCGTTACTGTACCGGGCTGTTTTTAACTTTCCGCCTCAGGAACTCAGACCTGTCTCCAAGAAATGAGAGGTAACGCAATGAAATCAGTGAAACATTTATTTAAAGGTCCACACAGCACAACGTATTAACATGGTTTGTTTGTTTACGTCACAGAATATGAAGTAAATGAGTTTATTACAAAAACAAAACTATAGGGATGATAAAAAGTGCAGGATTTGGAGATAATGCCAATAAACTACATCTATTGTCACATGTATTCAGTTTATTGACCTGGTGAATCCATAACAACATGAACATTATACAAAACAAGAAATATTTCACTTCCATCTGACATGCATAAACTATTTCTACACAGGGAGAGTGGTTACAGTTATGGAGGGAAACCACTTTTCAAGCAACACAGTCTAAAACGTATATGCATTTCAGATTGAACAAGATGAATTAAAATATTCAATATATATTCAAATGAAATAAAAAGAAATAAAAATAATAGATGAAAGTTACATATTTTAAATGAGTTTTTGAGGAACAGGTGTGTAATGGTTAGAGCATCTTATTTGCATGTCTTTACTGATTTTTATTTTGACCTGAATATAATAATACTGAGGCAGGGTAACATGAGCACAGCTTCTTCCAACCCTACGGCTGGAAAATATGGAAGAAAGAAAGTGTGTGAGGATGAAGGCTGAATAATGTTTCCTGTGCCAGGACTACAATGATTTGGTCTTCTCGCTTGAACTAATGAGAAATGTCTGTGATGATGGCCGACTGAACCACATAGGTCCAACTGGCGTAGATCTATTGGGTTGAAGGTTATTGTGTTGGGCTGATTGAGAGCAGGTAGAGAATGGCTCGGTTGAGCAGCCCCTTATATGTACAGATTCCATTACAGAGCCAGAACCAAGCCCCAGGTCTACTGAGGCTTTTCAGCTATTCACAAGGAGTCAAGCAAAGGTAACGTGAAACGGAGTGCTGCACGGTTTTAAATGTGACGTTTTTCCTCATGTGAGGATGAGTGTCGTTCCACTGTGCCGACACCTCTGCCCCCAGACGCCAGACTCGTCGTCACAAAGGGCCAAGCTATAACTTACTCTCCATTCTCCATTCATTAATATAATTAACACGTCTCTTAATAACAAGAATGTTTAGCTGGTTCACGATTTCTGCTGTGTATCTGTGACGTTTTTGCCTTTGTGTGATTGGTTAGAGTTAGAATTCTTAAAAACAGTGATCTGCACACGGCTTGAGGTTCAACCTAATGAATAAAGGAGTAGATGCTCATGTTTTGTTTAGAAAAAGAAGATCTACGTTCTGCATTAATCTCTTTATTTATCGAGACCAGAAAGCTTTTTGTTTCATGTTATATATTTCGTAGGAAATACCTGCATTAAAGATGGACCTTTTTTTGTGTGTGTGCGCCTGCCTCTTTAAGAGGCAAAGATTGCTATCCTAGGTGCCCATTATTATTATTATCATCATTATTATTATTATTATTATTATCATGCTTCCACCAGATTTTCAATGTGGGTCGTGGAGCACATACACAAAAAGCACATTAAAATTCTGTAATAGTGTGCTATGACTTTTGTTAATGATTCGTGGAACAGTTTCTGTAAAAATCACATAAAATGGCAAAAAGAAGTTGCCAGTCAAAGATGATGGAATTTTGGTGAAAATGGGAATACGTACAAAACAAACCACATCAAAACATGAGAAATCCTGGAATAGTGTGCTATGACTTTTGTTAACAATTCGCCAAACTGTTTCAGCTGAAATCGCAGAACAATGCAAAAACCTTGCATGCTTTTATTTCAGACTGCTGACCTGTTGTGGTTAAAGCGGTGTCGATGACCGATGGATAATCCAGTGAGATGTGAACCATCAACATGTACATGTGTCCATGTCCAAGAGAGTCTCTATTATCGTAGGACACGAACAACAATAAAGTATAAACTCTCAAAATGAGCAAAACAGTCATTTTTCTTCGACCTTACGATCATGCTCAGGGCTGCGTTACAAACATCAGACACAATAAGGCCCTGAAACAAACTGCCAGAGGTTAATTAGTGCTGGTTGAATCCCGTACAAGAAGGTTATTACCATGATATGTTCAAATCAACTTTGAAACTCTTACGTAATGTTTAAAATGTCTACATACATCAGTTCTGATGTATTTTCCCACAGTGGTTCCATTCTGCAACTTAAGGTATCAAAATAGAAACAGATATTTTCCACATATTTGAATCTTCCCATGAGAAGAAAGAAAAAAATAAATGCCCACAGGGCATTTCTCTGCTTTGTTGTTGTCTCCAAGTTGTCATTTTTATCATAATGGACAGCTGCCACGGGCTCATAAAATATTTCACTGCTTTCAAAGCTACCAAGAAAATAAATACAAAATATGGAGGATCACCAAAATGTACATGTAATGCTGGAAAAATTCTATTTGTTTGCCCTCCCACCTTTTGTTGGACGGCAGAAAGTGAGACAGATGAGGGGAGACTGAGCCCTGGAGGGAGTTCACCATTAAACTAACTCTCGACTAACTGTCACCCTGTGGATTCTGCAATAGTCTGACTCAACTAGTGGGAAAACATCCAATACCCTCTGCCTCTTATTACAGAAACGTTTTCTAACGTGGAGGTAAAAACAATCTTTTTTTAAAAGAATAAAACTGACGTTTCAATTATTGTCGAAAGCCGCCAAATTGAAGCCACACGGCTGGCGGTTAAAAAGCTGAATGTCCGAGCGCGAAGACGTGCAGCGTAGGTGGACTCCAATATACTTAATGCGAGTGGGTTTAGGTCCCGTATATCATCTGATACACTCAGTCAAAACATTTGCTTCAGCTATTCGTGTCTGATTTGAAGATAGCGCGTTCACGTTGGGCCTACGAACACGGCCATATATGTAAGTTTGGAAATGTGAGCTGCAATTTGTAGCAATAAGAAGTCGGAGCGACGTCTTTGCGGGGTCAGCAGTGCGTCTGTCAAATTGCATGTTTGAGGCAGAATAGATGAAACTTAATACAAATTACCCCCACATGCCAAGGAAAGCATCAATTTTAGGTTCTGATGGCACGGACGTGGGTTTGATCTTCATCCTTGCTAAGATGCTGCAAGTAGTTTACATTATAATGTCTTCCAGGTTCAGCGCTCCAGGAAAAGAACAACTTTGTGTTGTCTCATGGAGTGCAACAGAGAAAGATCCGTTTGAGGATTTCTGAGTTACTATTCAATTGAAATAAACTCAATAAAGTTCTAAATCTGCCTCAAGGCAAGAGGGGGAGCTCTCACTGGCAGAGCTGGGAAACCACCTCCAACTGGTATTGTTCGGAGTACAAAGCAGAAGAATCCCGAGGGGACGAAGTATCCAGAAAACTTTGTAGGACATTGTATTCATCACTGCAACTCATCCTTTTTTTTTTAGGGGGGGGAAATCCTTAAATAACTAAAACCCTTAAAAACAGCCTCGAAGTCAATGCTGGCCCATTTCCATTCATGATTATTCATGTAAACAATCCCTGTTTGAAAAAATGCTCTTAATAATAAATAACTCATGTCGTGTTTACTTTCATTTTCCTGAAATCCAGGGCGGTGGTAGATCTGGGTTCATGTTTTCATTCTGGAAATGAAGAAAAGGCCTTCAAGGAGCGTACTAACTAACTTGGACTCCAAATACATCGTGCTGCTGGTTTAATTGTGCTCAATATGCTACTTTCTCTTCTTTATCCCTGATATCCCAATAACGTGAAGCTTCTTTTCCCCAATTAGTTTGATATGTAGGTTTTCAAAAAGGTACAATATATAAAATAACGTTTTGTGTGACATGTAAATAGCTGTTGTGTCCAGTGCGTCGTTTCTGTGGTTTCGTTACAGAAAAGTTTCCCGATTGCAAAGCAACGTTTAGAAAACAGTTCCCCTTGACATGGCAGAAACACTGAAAATGATGTAGTTTTCATGTTGGGCCACTAGTGGGTGGAAATTTCTTTTTGTCATGAAACCACACTCGGCGAGAACAAAACACGCTATAAACATCAACAATGGCGAGTACAAAGACATCCATATAGACAAACAACAAAATTGGATTGTTGGTACAGGTGAACGTCAACTATAAACCTGGCAAGTCCCAGGAGAATATGGACTGGGAGTTATGGCATTCTCCAAGCTCCAGCTACTTGCACATGTGCAGGACTATTTACTACCGTGGTAGCAGCGTTTCAGACATTTAGTATTTTCCCCTGATTGAGCTTTTTCAAAAAGTTCAACCTTGGGAGTTATTTTTAAACAGTTTTGTTTTCAGTGGCTCTGAGCACTATTGTCATGTAATGGGCATCCAAAACACAATTAAAAGTTTTGTGTTTTTCACTTGAAAATCTCACGTAAACAGGGCCTTACAGGGAACGTGTAAATAATCTGCTGTTTCTATTGTGTCCTGCAGGGGTCGCAGTGTAGCGAGACACAGGCAGATCGTTATTGTTCAGAATGACACTCGGACAGGTACACGACACGGTTCAGTTCAGGATGTCGTTGTTTTTTTTTTTTACTTAAAACTAAGAAGAAATTTGGAGTTGTCACTATTTATTGGTTACTAAACTGTCATTTTACTAGTGTGGTCCAAATGAGATGAAATTAGGCTGTATGTGACCCTTTAAATAAGTCATATCCCGAGGTTAGTTGGCAAGTGTTCCCACTGTTCTACCTATTGAAGTTGGTACCTGCCTCTTTTAGTCAGAGTACAAACTAGATCTTAAAGTACCACTGACAGAGCAATAATTCAGGACTGGAGCCATCTTCAGCCGATATCCCTGTGGCTCATACATATTTGTTTTGAGATTCCACAACTTTAATTTATAGTTTGGTTTACTTCTAAATGGTTTCAATTTTATCCAGCTTTTGCTTATTTTCTAATATACAACATGTAACCGTTTATTTGAGTTGATGTAGCATCCAGTGAGTGTATACGTTTTAGACAGAAGCCAAAAAGAGCCAAAAGTCTTATTTTATGTGTGTATGCTGTTGTTATGAAGCCAAGAAGAGGCCCAAAATGTCCATTATCAAACTGTCCTGTCTTCCTATATTCTGTTTTGCTGTAGCCCATGAAGCTGATTGGCATCAGAGTGCTGTGAGTCAGCATTTAATTCAATTATGTCCCAAAGCTACTCACTTTAAGCATTTACATTAAAGTGTTATCATTTATTTTGAAATATATATATTAAAAAAATACTGTATGAAAGTGTCTGCAAAATACACAAAAGTAAGCAGCGGGAGAAAACAATGTCGTCGTGTCAGACTAAAGAAAGATAATTTGATCAAAAAGAAGAAAAGAGTGTACCAACAGAGATACATAGCACATTTCTTCATTGATAATATGAAATTGGAGCTGAATGCATCGTTTGTGGTGAATACTGGCAAATGAAAGTTTGAAACGTCAAGCTGAAGCAGGTCTTCCACCGAACACCCCAAGACAGAGTGTCAACCCAAAGAATTTATCCTCAGAGAAAAGGAACTCATCATTCCAGAATAGGACAAAGAAACTGTATTTCACATATAGTGTGTCAGGACTCAGAGGAGTTTTTTTTTTTTAATATTAATCAGGGTTTAGTGGGGGGTTGCGGTTTACAATGGTAACAATTTGGTTCCCTCAAGAAAAATGTTTGGAACCGCTGACTTAGAGCAATAAGTCAGGACAGTTCCATTAAAAATAAAAACAAAAAGACAAAAATACACACTTACATATTTCTCCTCCTGTTTACATGCAAAATGCTTCCCTTCTTTTCCCCAAACAGTTACGTCCTGGTATGTCCATCCAAATAATAGTTTCAATTTGATGTTTATGCCACCGAGATCACAGTCTTGGTCATGGTCCTTTTGCGAGCCAACACAAGCCAATAATAGTGTGAGAGGAAATTCATCATTAGCCCAAACCACACCTAAGGTTTGAATCTTCAACTATGAAAACATTGTACTAGTTCCATTGTTACTATACTGAAAGTCAATTTAATATTCATGAATCTCAAATAGTGTTGACAAGCGCTCTGGCCCCCCTCTGCCATTTGGTGTATTGTGACCCGGATGCCTGTTACCCAGAGTATCCTGGTCCCGATCCCTCCCTCCGGCGGCTGGTGAACGATAGGAATCTCTTCCTCGTCTGTGACAGACGGAGGGAGACGGAGCCGTGTTTGGATAGTAAACAAACCCGTCGTACGGAAAACACACAAAACAGAGGAGCAGAAGCTGCAGAACATTTCTGTTTATCTTTTCCACCGTCGCCTCCTCACCCAGGACATGCCACCACATAGGACTGCGTGTGTGTGTGTGTGTGTGTGTGTGTGTGTGTGTGTGTGTGTGTGTGTGTGTGTGGCAAGTCAGCAGTCCTGCTGGTCCTGTCTAGGGGTTTTAGACATGTACAGTAATTATTCATCCACTAATGGGTATGAAGATTTATGTCTCTCCATAAGAGTTAAACCACTATACTGTACATTTAAAAGAACTTGTACAGTTTCTATAGCATCACTTTTGACACCTGTCTAATCAGAGTTCATAGTAAACAACAATGACCACCTATTTTAATTAGTAGCTCTCTTTATTTTATACCTGATAAGTTACTGTGACTGTTTCCATTACAGATCTGTGGGGGGGTCCTGCTGCATTCTATTCTGCTTAGCACTTTTTTACTTCAACATGGCTCCAGTGCTGTCGTTAACTACAATGATGACATATTGTAATGGTTCCAAAAAGGGTTATGGCTGGATGGATGGATGGATTGACTCACAACCCCATCTTGTGGTACAAACTGGTACATGCCAATACAGAGTCAGAACTGACTTAGTCATTTACCTAATTAAGTGTATGTGTGTGTGTGTGTGTGTGTGTTTTGATTGACTTGATCATTTGTACTTCTTTCACGCATTTTCTATCCAGTCTACTTTGTATTTTATGTTTAAGAGTCAAGTTCTTTTTTTCTTTTTTTTCCTGTGAAGCATTTGTTTATAAAAAAAAATAATCTGCTCCGACTCAGTTGAAACCCGGTTAGGGTTTCTCGTGGAGCATAACTTCATTTCATGAGAAAATGTATGTCTTTGCACTGCTTACAGACTGAGACGTAAAACAGGTGAATCATATCTGGTGCCAGCATTGAAGTGGTTGGTTTGTTTCCTACTGGTCAAAGTGACCGACTTTGAAGCTCTGACATCCTGGCGTTCCTTTGAAATGTTGGGTTTAATGTGGAAAAATTAGAGAAAAGTGAAAATATCACTAAAAGCGAGAATGAAAATGGTTCAGCTCAAGCTGCTCTTTAAGGACACCCTTTAATCTAGAAAGTGCATTCAAACTAAGAGAACATGTTGGTGTCGTTGGTGATCTGCTGTTCCAAGAGGGAGGATGTGGTACCTGAGCTTCTGTATGAGGCTGATGTCTGTGAAAGCACCAGAACATCATAATCCATTCAACTTGTAAACAAATATATTTTGCAGATGTTTTTTTTTTTTTTTAACTCTGTCCAGCTGGCTATAAACAAGACCAAGGAAAGCATGCAGCCTGCATCAATAAGGATCTTCCCTTTTTGTTCTCTCAAGCATTTTTGCATCTGAGATTTAATTCGAACATTAAACAAACAGCCACTATAATAACAAATGGTAAACTCCTCCTTTTACCATTTTAAACCAGCCATCTGTGCTTGGAAGCTTTCTCTCATGTCGCTCCTCTTCCTCCCTGTTTGCAGAAGACTTTGTTGCGTCTTTGAGAAGAATGTAGACGGCAGTTCCCATTCGCTCTCGTCTGATTTCTCATGACTTTGCCTCCGCAGTTCTCAGTGACTCTGTCACAAACGCTCTTCTGCTTAAGTCTACCACACAACTCTTTGTCTTAAAGTTCAGGAAGTTCCAGATGTTCTTTGACAGGATATCTGACAAAATTATGCAAGTGTTCACAACCTAAAAGTGAAAAGGGACATTTGTGTTTAGTGTGAAATAGCAGCGTTTCGGCCGTCTACACTGAGATGGAGTCAGAGTGTTTTTGAAAAGTTCCACCTTGGGAGCCATTTTTGAAAAATAATGTTTTCAATGACTCTGGGCACCATTGTCAGGGTTAAAGCTGGGGCAACATTGTGGTGAACAGCACAGTGAATCCCAGATGTTTTTACACCTCAAGTCCCTGGCAATGACACTAAAGGCGTGAATATGTTCAAAAGTTGCCTTCATGCTCCCATGTGTCCCTTACATTTGGTGTTGGTGAGGCATACTGCACAACACTGCCCCCGCAGGTCATCAGTGTTATTACTCCATTCGCCATGTATTCGTAAGCTTCCTAAAAACCCACCAAGTTACACATGCTCTGTCTTCAAATCTAATCAAAACCTGGTAGACACACTCAGTCTCTTCAACAAAACAAGTTTCTTTGAGACAACCAAAAAACTGTTTTCCAGATGTGTGATCTGTGTTATGATTTTCTTTGACGTGCAAATTAATTCTGATCGGAAAAAGCTTTAGACCTCCATTGTGTTGACCCTGTCGTGTACCGATGACCTGCACTTGGCCCAACGTCTGCTGGAATTGGTTACAGCCTTCCTTGGATTAAAAGGGGACAGAAGATGAATAGGTGGTGAAACACGGAAGATCACAAGATAAAGTCTTGCTCTCTCTCTTTCAGATTGTCCTTCTTGCCAAACCGAAGCTACAGCGACAACGGGCGGACAATCCTAGCCAACGAACAGGAGTCCCAGGACTCTCTTGGACCACTATGAGTAACAGAACTGTGGAACTGCTACCAGATGTGGGAGGACTGATGAGTTGGACTTTTGGACATAAACAATACTGTGAAATGAACCTGCCTGATCCAGTAATGAGGATACTCGACGTTTAAGTCCACAGTCCAGCATCATGATGCAAATGTTGATCCGTGCAAGGAAAATTTAAAGGCTCATCACACATGTCCTACTCATCGACCGAGCGCAGAAGGTGAAATCTAATTCATCTGAACTGCAAATGACCAAAAAGGAAACGAGCTGATGCAGAATTACAGTGATGATCACAAAATGCCTGCATCATGGGACTGTCGACAAGGTTGGCTACTAAAAACCTAAACAACTGTTTGGTTTAGTCCAATGTCTGGGTCACAGGATGGAAAATTCGAGTCAGCAGTTCAAGTGAAGTTGAGCCAAACTCTACTAACGACATGTGAGATGGAGGGAGGCCTTTGTTTTCTTCACCTTTCAGATGACATTCAACATCGCTTTGACCGAACTTAAAACAACTTGATATAACAGAGCTTGCTGCCAGCCATTCGTACAGATGCCTGGTTTCATTAAACGTCTTTTCATTGTACAGCAGTTTGCTCACAGTCCTTTTTATTAACATCTACTGTCTTCAACGATAACAGAATCTTTAAGTTACTTCTTTCCAGGGGTCTGCAACCTGCAGCCACATGTGGCTCTTTGGCCCCTCCGTAGGGCCTCATGTGTCGCGTCTACAAAATTACATGTCCATAAACACTTAAGTTATCTTTTTTTTTTTTTTTAATGGTGCACAGTGGAATTTTAAGTTTTAGGAGACAAGTGTGACGTTTGAATAAAAGATGTTAATGCTCAAGAATCTTCCACCAGGGGATAATTACTTCTGTAGACAGTGACACAAGAAACAAAACATAGTAACAAAATGATTGTTTGCAAAAGCCTTTTAAAAAAAACTAATGACCAATGTTTTTTGTTAGGAGGTTTTAAATCCATTATTTCTGGATTTGGGCTTCAGGTATCTTGGTCCAGTGAGAAGCAGCTGGAGAGGTGGTGGACTGGGTATCATGGATCTGCTCGAGTCAGTCTGGCTTTATTGATTTCATTTTGAGCAGGTCAGTGAGGTCCAAAAAAAGCTGTGCCAGCACATGTTTACGCATATTTTTGCAATGCCCAACAGTTATGGTTAAATTAGTGAGTAAAGAAATGATCACATCCTTACATGTCACTTGTCTGTCTTTCACTGCAGGTGATTTACATTGAGTTTCCACTAGTAACGGGGGATTTTCTGTGGTACTGTAGCAGCATTCTGGTATCATACAGTGACATCTGGTGGTCACAGATGGAATTTATTGATATATTTTGATTTCTATGTCACATGACCAACCAAACAACTACAGTGAACAGAAGTGCCACTTATATTCCATAAAATAAGGTATGCAGGGCGAAATTAGCAAATAACAGAAAAAGCCACTCTGACAGAGGCTGAATAGGGTAAATACAGCTAAAATGGCTACAATTGCAACACACAAAAAAAAAGCAATGAAATATAAGCGGTTCCCATTTTAAGGCCAGTTTTTACTTTTATGAATGTGACATCAGCCACAGTTTTTGTACAGATATCGCTCAATCACTACCAATTTTTAAACTGTGTTCTCGTTTTGAAAGTTAAACACAGGTCGGCAAAAAACATTCTTTCAATGGTAAATGGTGCTGACTAAACCAATATGGATCTGTTTAAAAATTCATCAAACATTCATGGCCAACAACATACAGAACATTTGTCTGTGGGCTATCAATATTAAACCGTTTCCTGTGGCTGTCATCAACATCTGTTTGCAATTAGCACTAGACAGGAAATACTCCTTACATTCTGTAAGTGGCAAAGGTTTAGTGATGCCCAGAAGCACAGGAAAGACATGCATGAACAAATTCAGGACAGTAAAGTTACATGACATGATTCTGAGAAGCTAAAAGGTTCAGGAGATTTTAAACCTGGTGGTTGACGTTTGTGAAGGGAGCATATTTTTGTATCCAGTCATCGTGCAGATGGACACTTACGACCTTTGGTCACTCTGCCAGTTTATCCAACAGTTTGTCCCGAATGCCGCTGAAAATGTTCTGAATCATAACATTTGTTTCTGTAACACGCAAGATGTGAGATTTAATACCGGTACTTTCATTTATTTATTAAGAATCTGGTATAAAACTCATTTCATCTTTTTTTTTAAGGTTTTAGAAATAAAGTTGTTTTTTGTTGGTTTTTTTTAAATAAGATATGACTGATTGTAATTTCATCCAAAAAAAAGCATTGGACTCAAAATAAAGTTTTGTAACGAAAGTAGTTTGGTTCATGAATGCATATATCTGTTTAACGATCCATCCATCCATCCATCCATCCTTGTATAACTGGTAATAATGTCAGTTTATTATTTGGCCATGATATTCTTGCCAGTTAATATACAAATTCTAGGTAACTTTTGTTTTGAAACTTCTTGACATTTCCTTGTAAAAATTACATCCAGAATCCCTTATCAGAACATTTTCATGTGGTTGAAAGCTCAAAACTTTACTTTCTATCCCCAAAACATCATTTTCTCTATTGTCTAGCGCTGTTGAAATATTAGAGGAATCAAAACACAAAGTGAGCTCATTTTGCACTGACGCCATTGATTTATAGCGAACATTTCCCCCCGGAGTCTCACCCGATCGCCTTTCAGTGAGGCTGCGGACTCCATCACTGATGTCCGATCGGTCAAAACTTTACAGTGAAGCCAAAACTCAGCAGGACACACCCACTCTCATCAAAATATAAAAACAGCACCTCAGCTCTAGACTGTAAACACTATTTTTTTTTTTTTTTTTTTATGGTTTCCTTAAACAAATGCAAAAACAACGGGGATCTCTGGCGGGTCCGAGGCCACAAAGTGGGAACCACTGATTTCGAGGACAAACTGTCCTGGCTGATGAAGTGATTTTTGACCACTGGAGAGCAGAGAAACTAAAACACTGGTTTTGTTGGCGTGTGATGACAAATCAAAATTGCCAGATGTGATCGCCCAGTGGGTAAACGCTGTATGGGGAACTCGAGTTAAGGCAACAATGTTTAATCTCCTTTTCTTTGCTTCATGTAGCAGTTTAATAGAAGGATTTGTGTCTTCCCGGCGCTCTCCGTCCACCACAACACCTTTAGGTGATTGACTTGCAGAGCTGTGAAACCAGCTCAGCTGCCTTCTGTCTGTTATCACTCAGATCTGCATTTCCATTCGCCTTCTGCCACAGAGACCAACCTGACTCATCGCTGCCTCTTCTTCTCTTACTTATTCCGGATACCTGCATTCATGTTTACTGTGACTGATAAGGTGGATAAATGAGTCATTTTTATGAAGTGTAAAGGTTTTAAGTGAGATGTCACACACAAATTGACACAGATCTGTCTCATATTGCATTATTTTCATATTGAGCGACATTGATTAATAGAAATATTAAGAGTGGGACACTGACTTCAGCTCCTAATGTTCATTGCTCTGTCAATGTTTTATCCAACAACTGCATCGGTGTGAGTTACTGGAAATAATTGATCACAGTAAGAGATAACTTTAACTTCTACTTTAACAAATATTCATGCGCCTGGTTGAGTTTTTATTCTTTGCTATTATTAATTGAATTAAGAGGTTGTGGTTTGCGATTGTTGTGTTATTGTGTTTTTGTTTGTTTGTTTGTTTATTTAACCTTTTATTAACCAAGTGAGTACCATTTGCGATTACAGGTTCTCTTTTCCAAGGGAGCCGTGGCAAAGTTGGCACCAGCAGTTATAATTACATTTTACAAACACACATTAAAAAAAAACACATATTACAAAAAAAAATTATAAAAATCATGTACACTATAAAATATACAACAATAATTTCAGAAATCCGAAGAACGATCGAGTTGGGCAGTTTTTATCTTATGTTTAGACTGGAAACTATCAGGCAGATCTGGCAACCCCATCTCTCTCTCTCTCTAGTTATCATCTTACAGGTTACAACAAATACTGAGCCGATTTTGAGACGAGGAGTAAAAAGTAGGTTGTAAAAGCAGAAAGTCATCAGAAAAGTATTATTGTTTGTAATCTCCAACTATTTTAACATGCTGTTGTAGTCTTGGCTGTGCTGTCAACACTTTAGATCAATGAGTTGGAGGAAGATGCTCTATAATCTTGAACTCTGCAGTGTTCAGGCCTTAAACGGGCTGCTAATGGTGCAATTGCAGGTTAATAGTAATGTTATTTACACATGCACATCTTGTACTTCGGTGAAGAGTTAGTTCAGTTGTAATAAGGTGCATTTAAAAAGAGGAGTTAAGAGAAGTAGCTACTTACAGTCGTTGCTTTCCAAGGGAGACTGTGGCTCCTGCCAATATTAAAAGTAACATCAGCAGCTACAACTGGAACTCCGTAAAACATTCAACACGTCACTTATTTCATTGAGAACAGTGAGCTCCTAACACCTTACTGCTAAAAGTTGTGGTTTTTTTGTCATCTGTAAATCTGAACACTGCTCAGCAAAGAATTGGCCAGAAATCAGCGGAATGTCAGAGTACTCACACTTTATTTTCTATTATTCGAGGGTCAGAGGAGCCCGCATGTTCAACCTTATGACAGTCTGACAGAGCCAACTTTCTCTCTCTCTTCCCCATTTTAGGAAGGAAGAGGACTCTTTTAGTCTTCCCACACTATCTGTTGAAGATTAAAACCTGAGCCCTGCGATTTGCTCCCGTCTTCCATTAAGACAACAAGGAGAATCATCATTTCTCTGTGTGGGCTTTTTTTTTTTTTTTTTTTTAACAAGTCTTTATTCTCTGCAAAATTAAGCAGCAATCACACACAAAGCTCCTCATCATGAAGCCTGCATGCAACAGCAAAAGAGACAACTGGAATCTATACCGTGGTGTTTAAGGTCATTGGCACTGACCCGAGTGTCTGTTGGCCATTAACCAATCAGGCCAATATCCAAAGGAGGAATTCTTTATTCTGTGATCTTTGCACGATCTCTAAGGGATTAAATCCTGTCCAAAGCATGAAACTCTCTAAACGTCCCAGCACCAGAGCTGCCCCTTAGTTTTCTGAAAGCATCTTAGCTCAAAGATTAATCTGATTCCAACACAAAATATCTTTAACCCCATGTGACACAGATTCAAAACTTTTCCCTTGTATGGGCCCGGAGAAACCAGTCGGGTAAGTTCCAACAGGAGATGTTTTTATTCTTGGGCGAATCCCGTCTAATCTGCGTTTCCAACAAAAAGCTTCAATGCAAAAACAATTTGCTCTCAGATTTAAGATGGGATTTATATCTTTTTTTGGGAGGGGGAGAAGCCTTACAAGGGATTTATTACTTCTTATCTCTTTCACATGAAGGTACGGGGGTCGGCCTCGGCTTCAAAGCAGAGGAGGCCCTCGCCCTGCGTGTGCACGACACCACCACATGGTTCCCATTCAAAAGCTCAGCAGAGCAGCTGTGGGCGGCTCTCCATCAGAAGTGGGGTCCACGTTTGATAAATGAACCAATCCTTCCTCATCCTTCAAGTCTTTAATCGAAAACCAAAAGAGGAAACTTGAAGAAACTACTTAAAGTGGGGGAAAGCACCCGCCAGTGCTTAAAGCTCATTTGCCATATTCTGCAAAACGCGAAGAGAAGGGAAGATCCCAGGGAAGCAGGGTGAATCAGTCACTCACAGTGAAGCCAGAGGAGGTGGGCCTTGTATACGTTGATCAGCCAAGTGGGATCATACCTTGACGAGCCTCATTACAAGAAGATCTGGGTTTCTGGTGACTCTAAAATGTTTGGTCTGGTTTATGTGTTGGGGTAGCCTATCTGTGAGTCCAGCAGATCTCACAAACACAACACTGAATTGCAATCAAGCAGAAGACCTTCCATGTCACACGGTCTCACCATTTTTCAACAGTGCATCCTGTCACAAGGTTCTCCTCAGGTAGACGATGCACACGCAGACAGATTTTCAAAACTCCAATGAGCTTATTGGGGGGAGAAAAAAAACAACAACATTCCTCGGTAGTGATCAGGAGCTTAATACGGCTCCATTGACACGACAGATGATATATATTCTGGCTCTTTCAAATCTCTACTGACCATTTCCCCTGATTCATGACATTTGGTAGATATGAACCAACACAGGCCAGGAACACTCGACAAAAGCTGTTGTTGAGGATGAAGATGATCAAGCTTTTCTTTCCTGCTTTCCAACACATAACCTTCCATTTTCTTCCTAACGTTTTGACCTTTTGACCCTGGCCGAGATACCGCTATCACTATCTCCCACTCAATGATAAGGCAACGTGATGAGTAGTTTGCATGGCGGTCGTCACCATTGGTGTGTGAGTGAATGGTGAAGAAAAGAAAATGGATGGACTCCAATGAACAAGGAGAGCAGTGATGACAGCCTGCAGGGAGGAAGAAAGGGACTCCATCAGATCTAAACTCCCAGGGTCTTTCCTTCTTTCGTCCACTAGATGGCAGTGGAAGATTTAAAAGTGAGAAGACTGAAGCGTGACGGTTTATGAATACCACAGTGCCATCTTCAGTGCAACAGTCTTTTTTTTCCCCAGTTAAATGCTACATTTGCCCTTTTACCTCTTGTTTTGCTGACATTATGTGTGTTGTACTTTCTACTTCTGCTTGTTTCATAACAGAGATGACTTTTCCCCGAGTGAAGAGGTTCATCTGCACCGTCTCAGAAGAACTCAAATGTTTTGGCAAGCTGCTTCACTGAAGCGTGCCCATGCATGGAATAGCAAACTTTCACGTGTGTGACGATCAGTCCACATGGCAATGCTGTGGTGTGCGCCGCCGCCTCCCAGCAGGAGTTCAGTTTGCATGTTCTCCATGCATGTGTGTGGGCGTCCTCTGAATTTTAAAGTCACTGAATAACTTAAAAAAAAAAAACCCATGGTTTCAGAGGTCAAATGTCTTCATGTATGTTTACCCATTGGACTAACGACCTGTCCACGGTGTCCCACACCTTTGACCACTGTCAGCAGGGAATAGTTAATAATAGATAAATAAATAACTTTGAACCCTCCCTATCCTGAGCGACACAGCCATTAAAGAGGCTTTCCTGACTTCACATGTTCCTGGGAAAAGTAAATAACAGAGTATATATTTATGCTTGACCAGCGAACGACAGGCAGCGGTAACTTTTTAACTCTGGAGGGATTGAGGAATGTGCTGTTGGTGCAAATTCCTGCACAAGTTCATTCATGGCACACAATGTAGAATAGATGACAGAAAAATCCAATAATTTTTTAACCAAAGTCCTTTTATTTCATATAATCATTATATATACTTCAAGCTGTTTTGTACTTAAAGATTTAAGAACGGGAGCTACATGGTGGAGTGTGCATCTTTGTACTTGAGTTTTCAGTGTGTATTCAGGCTTATTTTCCATAACCCAAAAAATAATAATAATAATTGAAGGTAATTGGTGCCTGAGTGTAAAGATGAGAGTTTGTTATCCGTCTCTGTGTCTTTTTCCCATAATCATTTAGGCCTGGACTGTCAAACATGGCTCAGAGCCGACCACCAAGCAAATTGTGAAAATTGCAAATTGAATTTTTAAACACAACTTCTTTTTTTTTTTTTTTTTTAAGAGTAGTGGACATAATGCAACACAAGCTAAGACGTCTGTGACACCACCTTGATAAAGAGCTAAACTGGGTGAGTTTATAAAACAAGCATGCAAAAGGCTGCAAAATGCAACAGTTGTAGATGTTTTGAGAACATTCCTCTGTATTTTGCATTATGAAAATGGGATTCATGTTGAAACTGCTGTAAATTGTTTTCCACATCTTTGTCATATTTGGAAAAAGAGACCTTTTAAAGTTTAAATTTATTACGGCACTATTTTACTGGTCCGGTCCACTTAAGCCCCGTTTTCATTGAGGAGCTGTTTGCTGATTGGTCAGTGATTTACTACACGCCCTCAATATCTTCTTCCCTGCCCCATAATTTGAACCACGGCTTAATAAACTCTTAAGACGCTCTGAGATCGTGAAGCCAGAGGCTGCTTCGCATGATGATGACGGTAGTTGGTTTTATCAACTCTGAAAAAGTTTATAAGCGATTGGAATAGTCTGCGTTATGTCACTTTATGATAAGAATTTGATTCCGGTTTGAAATATAACTGTGTTCTATCTACCTTCTCTGAATAGTTCTAGCTTTTTGACACAGGATCAGTTAATAACTGACTTAATGTGACATGCAACAATCTTCAAAACTCCTCTGGGTTAAGTTTGCTCCCAAATCAAACATGAACTGTTTTTATATGTTATCTTTAAAGATTAATTTTAGCCATTTGTAATGTGGGACATATCAAAACCGCTGACACAAGTATTTCTTATCTCATCATGTGTTCGAGATGAGCAACAGCAAGTTGGGTTTTTTTTTTTTTTATTGTTGCAGCTAATCTTCCTCAAACATTGACACTCCTGATGGGCTAGAGGTTAATTCTCAACTCAGGGAGTTAATCAGTAGGAGACAAGGCCCTTGAATCACCTCTTGGGAGTTTTCTGAAGGATCCTTAACGGCTTAAGAAAGCTGGAGTTCAAATGAAGGGCGATCAGATGGAAACCCAGTCAGTCAGTCAGTCAGGCACCCGGTGAGTACGTGATGAGAGATCACGTCGCATCAGAAACTGTTAATATTGATCAACAATTGAGAGGTGATCACCTTACCAGCTGTTCTATCAGGAGCTTACTACACTAAATCGTAGTTATTACCCCCGGATTTATTGTGTTTTGTTAAAAAGCATTGTTTGGCAGTGAAGTTTGGGCCTGAAAACTGAAATGAAAAAATGCAAATGAAAATATATCAGATGTTTACTGGAACCTTGGAAATTGCATACAAATCTAACATAATCAAAGTTCCTATTCTATCCTGCACAGACGTCCCAGTCTATATTTTGTAGAATTAATGTTTTTTCTTTTTCTGTTATTTTTTCTTTCAGCAGCTGCCAAGGACACTGATGAAGATGACTTATGGATAAGTTGCCTCTGTGGCTAAGCTATTGTTGTTTAGAAGGGATTTAAATATCATTTAATACATGTTGAACCTGTATTGATCCGGTCTGCTTCTCTCACTGTTATTTATGTTTGTTTGTTTCATGTTAAAACTTATAATAAAGATGGAGTGTCAATAAAAAAAAAAAAGTTTACTGAAAACGTTCAGAGAAACTGGATTTTTCATTTCGCGAAATACATCTTCAGAGCTAAACTCCTAGTAATTCATGTGTTCACTAATCTTTCCAAGAAGACAAACATTGTTTTAAGACAAATGTTTGGTTTGTTGATTCTTCACTCATGAAACACGACGGAACTGCACAGGAAATGCAAACAGTTCTTGGTGAGCACAAAAAAAAACTCAGCATTGGTTTCAAAAATGTAACTTTGCATGACATGTTGATGATAAGAATCACCACATTCTGTACAATTGTTTTAAAAAAAAAAAAAAAAAAAAAAAAGGAACATCATAACACACGATATGTGAAAAAGTTTCTTGGTTTTATTCTGTAAAGATGAGTTTCTTTTCTGTGAGGATAAACTCTGTTGACACTGTCTCACGGTGCTTCTTCAGCTTGTCAAACTGTCATTCAGCAGTTTTTCACCACCAAAAATGAATTCACCTCTAATTTGCTTCCATTGCTTCAGTGAAGCCACAATCTATGAAAGTCTCTCAGTACACACATTCTTTTTGACTGATTCATCTTTCTCTTCAAACCGACGCCATTTTTTTCCCTCCCACTTAGACTTTTAATGTAAGCATTGAAACTCAGTATAATTGGGGCACCTTCATTTTTGCAGACTCACTTATTTTTAAAACATACAAATATTGTTACACCACTTAGACCAGGCGTGTCAAACACATTTTAGTTCAGGTTTAGTTCAAGTTTCATCTTGAGTGGGCCGAACCGGTAGAATAGTGCCATAATAACCTTGTTTTACACTGTTGTCTGATTTTTTATGACATAAATAACTGTGTTGGGTTTTTTTCCCGGTGATTTCTTTTTTCAGATTGACTCCAAATATGTTACAAAAGCTGGTCTTGAAATATTCTTCAACAACAGCAATGTTGAAATTGTCCATTCCCAAAAGCATTGAGTGTCCTATAAAAGGTTTGCCATGCATATTCCAAAAGTCATATAATCAGGTCAACAGGTCTAATAAAGGGTTAATAAGCATTGAACAGACTTTTAATAATGAGTGAATATATAATAAGAGAATATATATAATTATACAGTGAATATAAAAGAAAATCTTTGTTGGTTTTAAGGGTGATGTAAAGAGAGTATGTGATGTGATGTGCTGGAGTATCATCACCATGGAAATCATCTTCCACAGCCTACTCCTTCTCCTCCTCCTCCTCCCTCATTATCCACCAATCCGAAGACAGGAACTAGAAAGCTCAGAGGGGGGCAGGGGGGGTAGTTGCTCCATTTCTCCCACAATGCTTTGCAGCAGAAAGCAGGAAGAAACCAGAGGCAGAGCAGCAGGGTGGACGGTGGTGCAGAGGGAGAAAACACACTGATGGAGGATGACTGAGGAGGCACCGGACAGGGGAGCATGGCCAGGGCGGCCCCCTGCATGCAACCGAGCTGCTGCTTCTCTCTGGGTGAGTCCGCTGTCATCCAGCGTCCAGCAGCCTTGATAAAGCTTGCAGACAGATGGATGCTGCCGGTGGATTTAAAGGGCCAGTGCAGTAATCCCCTCAGATGGAGCAGGAGAAGAGGGTTGTTTTTTTGTTGTGTTTTTTTTTTTTGCTTTGGAGTCGACAAAAAGCGGAGAGGCTGTCAGAAACCCCTCATTTCACATTTCTCGCTTTTTTGTTTGCAGGAAGTGACGCTGCAGTTTCATCTGTGGTGTTTCTGTGCTGTGAGTCTAACCACGACTGAGCGCGTCAGACGGCCATAAAATAGTGAAGTGCCACATCTTCAATGAGGCTCTGACAATGATGCCATTCAACCCGGCATGTAACACATGCAGCCACATACACATACACACACACACACACACACACACACACACACACACACACACGGAGTTATCCACACAAAGAAACACTCTGTCTTACACAGTCGATTAAAGCCTCATTCATTATTTCAGTTCCGAGCAGAGATATTAGCCACATTTGACTTCTTGTAGAACGATTACCTCAGATTAAACAGAAAAATCAATGAGAAGCAGATGTCACCGTTAATACGTTTGCTGTTAGTCAAACTTGTATTCATTCGGGTCAGATTGGATCATGGGTAATCTGATCACACTAAATTAGACTATAAAACTAATCTCTAAATATCAGTTGATTTAATTTTACAAAGCAAATGCATTACACAGTTTGTACGTCTGGCACACAATCACGCTGCTCGTGGGAATTAAAAACATTAAGGGCCTTCTATCTGACCTTATGATTTAAAGTAATCCGCTGAAAGGGTGGACTCAGATGTACAACCGGCCGGCAAGAAGCTCCAAAAAACAACCAAGCAAACTGGAAAAAAAAAATTCTCAGAAAACATAGATTTTTTTTTTTAATAGATTTCTTAAGAGTGGTGGACACACAGATTTGTTGAAACTTGCACTTTGTTTCAAACATGAAGATAATATTATAATAAAACTACATCAAAAGGTTCTTCTTTGGCCTTTTTACAAACATGCAAAGGATGAGGAATGTACCTGTTGTCTTAAATATATACCGAATGTTATCAAAACTAATATTAATTATAATATATTCATATGATTTCCATCATGGACCCTAATAACAGGAGTAGATTAGATCCCAAACACAAGATACTGGTTGGTTGCCCGAGTATAAATAGTGGAACAGAAGTGACATGCACATTTTTCACAAAGAGGAAGAAAAAAATCTTTACTAAAAGGGCTATTTTTTCCACCTTATTTGACAAAATATGAAAGAGACATACAAGTGGCAGTTACGGTTTACAGAATAATCTGGAAAAAATGGTGAGTTGCGCAACAAAAACACACCGATTCAATCAGAGTGATGCAGGAAAGTATTACTGAAGACAAAACATAGCCAGGTTCACGCTTATTTATACATTTCATGTGATTCTCAGAGTCAATCTGCTGACACTGCTTTATGTTTCAAGACATGATTGTATCATTGCCATGTTTCTGTGAGCACGGGGTGGGTCACTTTAATAACTAATGATTCACAGATTAAGTTCAGCTGAAATTGCATCACTTAGGAACCAAACTTGGTCTGTTTCAGTTTATCTGCTATGATTCAAATTGAAAATTGTCAACTCCTGTGACAGTGACGCAAGTTTCAGCAGTCATGGCCTGAACAGGAAATTTAAAGTATGACGCTTGCACAATAGTCTGCAGCAGAGCAGCCAATTTGCCTATTAGGTTCATTTAAGTGAAAACTAAAAGCTACCAGTGCATATTGGGAGGCCACTTTACACAGCAACGGTGCTCGGAGCCACTGAGAATGGAACTTTTTGACAACGCTCGTCCACTGTCTTGGTGTAAACGGCTGAAAAAAAATTTCAGAAATGCTGCACTGTGCATGCACACCACGGCCATAGTAAAAACTTCTTCTGCACATGCGCGAGTAGATGAACAATAAAAACAGTGTTTGCCTCCAGAGTGTCATGACTCGCAGTCAATATTCTCCTGGGACTCTGTAGTTTTATAGTTGAGAGTCACCTGGAATCACAACCAAACTTGGTCATCTGTCCACTAGAATATCTGTGTACTCGCCATTGGTAATGTTTATAGCATATTGTTCCATGATGGCCGTTAGCTCATATCGATGCGAACTAGGTAGGTCAGGTAGTTACTGAAATCTACTGTAATACACAGTAAAATACACTGATCTCCTTTTATCTCCTCCTGCCTCTGTCTTACGATTTGTGTAGGAATTTATTAGGAAACTGTTGGCCGTTAACGTCCCAAAATCAAATCGATTGGTCCTCTGGATGTTGACAAATCATCCTTGACATTTTCATGTAATTCGCGTAAGTTGTTTTTGCCAAAAGTTGGTAAAATACATATGTACATACATACGAACATGCAGACAAAAACATAACCTTCTCGTCAAACTTTGTAGGTCACCCAGCTTCGTTGAGCGCCCAACTTTCATTGGTAAAGGCAACAAACAGCACCCACTAGTGGCCCTACATGCTAACTTCAGCATTTCTGTGGTTACCTTGTAGATCTGTAAGAGATATCGTATTGAAGCTGGACTTTAAAATTAGAAGTGGTATGTATACTGTATAGTCCGATAGGCAAGTGTTTCACAATTCATTTATTTTTAGTATTATTCTTGTGCCTGCCCTAGTGGCAAGGCACAAAGACTATTATCCTCGGCGGCTGTTTGAGTTTATTGTTGTATGAATGATAAAGGCATTCACACATCTGTAATACCAAATCTGACTTTGGTAAAAGGGTGTAGGAGAAGAAGCGCGTAGTGGACAATTTGAAACCATTCAAATATCAAAGCGTGCAGCTTTTTCAGGATATGCTGCAGCTTTTTAAAATCTTTTGAAATTTTAAGATGTTGCTATATTTTATACCATCCAGTCAGACGCGGGCTTGCCCATACAAAGTGGATGGGAGAGGCACCTCGAAAGAAAGCACACAAAAGTTTCTCCAAATTGTTTTGACGTATGTCATTGTTTCATTTCAGTAGTTTTTTTTTTTTTTTAAGTTATTTTATATATATATTAACATTATTAGACAACTTAACTCAAAGCCGGGCCAAGTTATTACAAATTAGCCTTCAGATGGAGCAGATTTGAAATTATTTTCAAGTTTTTCATGATTCAACTAACTGAATTTCTTCAGAAGCGACTCAACTTGAACACATCACTGAAACAGCCACGTCGCATTCAGTGAACAGTGCATCATTGATCCTCAAAGTTCCATTTAAACAAATTACAATGAGAGAAACGTTACATTTTGGCGATCGTTTACTTTATCTAGCAGCCAGCTCTTTTCAAAAAGTATTCACCCACCAGAATACAGAAAACTCATTATAAGGTGCTGACTTTTTAAGTGGTTTGGACAAATAAGTACTCAAAAGGCCATAGCAGTTAGTTCTGTGGTTTTGTGTGCAATGAAAACAAGTGGGTCTCGCACTCACACAGAGTGAGATAACAGCAGCAGCCCTCTCCTCGTTCCACCTCAGGAATGACTTATCCTCTGTTTTCCAGGTAATCTCCTCTGTCTACACGACGTATTTAAACAATACGAGATGCTAACACACAGGTCGGCTCCAATTGTCCCTTTGCACACACATTCAGGTGTGTGCTCCGGGTCACATAAACATCAGGGAGAAGTTGACTCATTTCCACTGCTTGTTCACACACTTGCACCTCATCAATGCGAGGCCCCGCCCACTACAGGCGCTCGGGCCAATGGTGAGCAGCGTGAGGGGGAGCAAAGGGCTGCTCTTATCTCGCTACTTATGCCCCAGAGATTCTCGGTCACATCAGAAAGCTCAGATGACATCAGAGTGAAGAGATCACACATAAAGAGCAGGAGGGGAAAACGGATAATGAGGAAAAGTTAGAGCGCGGCACGTTAGACTTCCACTGCAGTGACTCTGCAGGTGAGTAAAGTGTTTGTCAGTGTGCTGTGATGTTGTAGAGATGTGCAAAAGACTAGTAATGATGTTTGCAGTTAAACATTATGGCAGGAAGATAGAAGGATAGAAGTTATTACTTTGTTAATATGCAATGAGTAAAGTTTACAGCATTTCAAAAATGTCTGTTTTGGGTAAATTTGAACTCGTTAAGCAAGATTTTCTTTGAAGTAATTCTGTCTTATCAGTTGAATAAAATAATAATGGAGTCTGTTAACATCACAAGGGTCTTCAACATCCATTATATCTTTAATCTCGATCTACTAAAAAGCACATTTTGTCTCGTCTCTCCAATTTTCTGTCATAAATAAGCATCCTCTGACAGCATCTTTCAGTTAAAGAGCAAAACGATTTGCATATTTTCTAACTCACCGGTTCTCTGTGTCAATATCAGCGACAGAGCAAACCGCCTGTCCGACCCCGACCTGTTAGTTTCCCATTTGTCTCATCATGTGCAGTTCCTGTCATGAGACGCACACGCCGCTTTCGAGATTTCTGGCCGAAAACTTCACGGCAACTTTAAATTACTTCACACTTTACCGCTTGTAGAATAAATCCAACAGAGTCTCTGGAAGAGAATGACCGGGTTATTTACTTTACAGTTATTCTGCTTAGTTACACAAGTGTCACACAACCACGGAGCAACACGAATGTGAATGCAAAACAATGCTGCCGTCCTCACGTCTTGAAGGATTTCAGGTTTGATGTCATTATCTCAACACTGACTGAATGCATATTGGGTCATGATTAAAAGAAAAGGTGATGTCAGGGGTTATTTGTGGACAAGCAGTGGAGAGCCTTTATGTCACATGTTTGAAAGGCGAGGAACATTGATTAGAGACGGCTGCCACAAACTGTTTAAATCAGTTGACTCTGAAGCGAATTTTCTTTGTTTGATCCCATAAGGTCCTCGCTGTGGATCCTGTTGTGTTTGCTAGTTAATCAGGTTTGTTTTTAATCCATTGGTCTCAGGGAGCTTCTTTAGAAAAACTGAATCGAGTTCTTGTGTTAGCGTTTACCGCCTGTCATTGTCTCTGATGTCTTCTATCAGTCGGAGACGTCAGGTAAGATTTACTCCACCTGTATGAACTCAGACTGGGCTGAACTTTACAACTTTCAAAGGGGTCATTTGTATGCAAAGTCAGCAGTCTTTTGACTGAACTGTAAAACTTCTCAGCAAAACCTGACAAAGATGAGAACGAAACGACGCAAGAGCAAAAGAAAATTTAAAAAGATCAAAGTTGTGAACAAACAAAGAAGTCAGTCCTCTCGATTTTGTATTCGGAACATATCAGATAAGCGTCAACCCCGGTGCTACCACAGGAAGTAGAAATCATAGCGCATACCAGGGTCGGGGCGATAGCTGGTGATAACGAGTCATTAAATGCTTTATGGCTTGTGAGACGCAGCTGCCAGACGACAACAAACCATGTAAGAGCGGCTTTCTGCAACCCTCAAATCATGATACGTGTCGGTGAAAAGAGGTCCAGGCCGAGCGATCAATGTGCAAGCCAGAGAAGAAATGGCAGTTATGGGCTGTAAAAGCCAATTTCCAGTCTTTGTACTGTGATCTACTACTTCTGCAGCTCTCCAATTACATGCACCGTAAGAAAGAAGCATTCTACAACTTCTATGAGTTTGTGTGTGAACTCCGGGGATGTT
Organism: Lipophrys pholis; assembly: GCF_963383615.2. NCBI lineage: Eukaryota > Metazoa > Chordata > Actinopteri > Blenniiformes > Blenniidae > Lipophrys > Lipophrys pholis. Next base: position 15,533,792 of record NC_137641.1, on the reverse strand, counting down.
TTCACTTAAAGTTCATTCAGAGATAGCTCATATTTTAGATTTCCTGTAACAAGATATCTGCCTTTACTCAAAGACATATTCAGATTTAAATGCCTAAATTAATCATTGGTTCCAAAGTAACTTAAAATCTCTTGAATTAAATAATCCAAGTACTGCCTCCTCTGCAGAGAAACTCTACACATAAAAACACATAAAAAAATATAATGGGATTTTTTTCTAATCCTGCTTCGAAAGACATAACTTTTTTTTTTTTAAATCAAGATTATGAATAATATATCTTAAACTCAAAAACACATGTATGTCAAACTAAAAATATCAAACTCTGAGGTTTCCGGCACTTTCATTACACACTGACACATATCTGCCAGTTCATAAATATTACTCTTATTTTTGGTTCACTAAATGGTCTTCAGTCAATCTGAAATGTAACATTTTTGACATTTTGTGAGCAGATGAGAAGCTCTGCTACTTTGAGCCTCGATGGCAAGCCATTTGAGAATCGGTACAGGCAACGCTTTCAAGTGAAAACGCAAAACTCTTATTGCATTTCTGTCTACACGACGACGACACTCTGGGCCACTGAAAAACACAACTAATTCTTCTGCATATGTGCGAGTAGATAGACAACAACAACAATGTTGGCCTCCAGAGTGGTATGACTCCCAGAAAATATTCTCCTGGGACTTGGTAGTTTGTAGCTGAGAGTCCCAACTTTTGTCCTCGTTCTATTTGAAGGCCCGTGTACTCACCATTGTTAATGTTTATAGCGTATTGTTCTCTGCATGCATGCGTGTGGTTTCACTACAAAAACAACCAACAGCACCCACTAGAGGCCCAACATGAAAACTGCATTGTTTTCAGCGTTTCTGCCATTTGAGTGTAAACGGACATCGTTTTCAAAACATCGCCCTGTAAATGTGAAATTTTTCTTAAACGAGAACGTGGAAATTATGGATTTTCACTTGAAACTTTTGTAAATGGGGCCTTAATAACCTGAAATGCTTTGCCCCCCCCCCCCCCCCCCCCAACCATCCCACATGTATTTATACAACTGCCCCATCATATGAAGTAAGACAACATTAATTAAAGCCTATTCTAAAAAGGATAAAGAGAAAACATCAAGATGCATTGTCTGGATACCTTGAATATTTGCTCGAAACCATCTCCTTGCTTTGACGCAGGATCAACGCTTTCGGAGCTCATCGTGAGAGACCTGGAGGACTTTTCAGAGCAATCTTCCCATGGTTAAGATAGTTTATGACAGGGGCGAAGTCAAAAAACGACCATGCTTGGAAACACAAATATCCTCTCCAAGCCGCCATGTAGTTCAGATAAGGGATTATTTTAGACTGTCTGGCATAGAGCTCTGAAAGCTGCCTCCAGCATTTTCATTAGAGTTGTGTGTTTTTCATAAGCAGCTACAGGGCCGACTTCATGCCGATCGCAGTGTTGGTTGTGTCACTGCCCATATATGAACATTCTCCTGATTTTCCCATTGCTTTAGGATAGTTTACGAAAGCTGCCCTCACTCAACCTCTAAGAGCAACAATCTGACATAGAAAAACAAACTGTGGCCTGCTGGTGCCCAACATAGGACAGTTGGTCTGAAAGAAAAACTCATCTGTGGTTCTTTTCTGCATGATTGTAATACATATTTCAAGTCCTCTGACATCATTATATCAAAGTATTATCTTGGACAAAGGAGGCTCTAAGTTTGACACAAAAAGAAACCTGAACAAATCATGTTCATTATGTTTGCGATGACTGTATCTCAGGGGGGAATTAGGAGTTTTACATCGTCAACAATGCATTTTGTCACCCACCAATTCCTGCTCGGGGACAAGGAGCCAATTATTGCCGAGTCAGCTGTTACCTTTTACCACGAAACATGCTGTACGGTTATTTTTTAACCCTGAGTGAACATTCACAAAGAGGAATGATTCAGACGTTGTAAACAAGTCGCCCATGAATTGGAACAATAAAAAGGTACACAGTGTCAGAACAAAACCATGTCAGAGAGAGAGCTTAGATCAGTTCCAGGCTACAACGTTGTCGTTCTTGCAAATTAGGGCAAGAGTGGTTAGCATGTTTAACTTGTAACCCAAAAGGATGTGAGTTTGATCCCTGGCCTTTCCACTGTGTTGTGTCTTTGAGCAAGGCACTTTGCCCCCACTTCGCTTCAGTCGACTGGGCTGTATAAATGAGTAAAAACATATGCTGGGGACTAACCTGTGATGGACCAGTGTCCCATCCGGGGGGAGTTAGAAACTTTCGCCCACTTAGCACTATGGAAACCAGAGACAAGCGCCGGCCTGATTTTGGTAGTTTTTTTAATCCGTGCTACTAATTAGCAATTTTTGGCCATCTCAATGTGTTGGTCTGTTAATTTATCGACAAGTATCGGGCTGCAAAATATGAGTTGAACGCTCATGCGCTGATGTCATTCAGTATTGCGATCACATATGACTTGTACTCACTTAAATATTTGATGTTAATGTGTTTGTACATCCAAATAATAGTGCTCTCTTTATCCCTGGACCCTTCTTTTTCTTTCATTCTTTTATCACATGCACATTTGCAGTTGCTCACTGTATGAAGGTTCCTTTTTCTTGATCTTTGTGATTATGATTAATCTTTTCATCAGGTTGTAATAAAGTGAAATACAATCTCATAATCTAGTGCAGTAGGGCTCCATGTGATTGGCCACATATGTTTCTTACAGTGAATGCACAATGCTTATAAGTAGGGATACCCCGACACCACTTTTTTAAAGTGCCAATACCAAGTACCAATGCCAGTACGTAATAAATGCCATTAAGCCTAATTCAAACTCCATACACAAATAATACACGAAGGCTATGCGTTGCTGCGAACCACCGCCACACAGCCTCTGTGTCGACGCTAAAACTCCATTACCCCCGAAGACTCCAGTGTTCTACCATGTCTACAGTACACATAGTATACTGTAATACAAGTACTTTCTGCCATATCAGGCCCGATACTGGCATCAGTGTATCCCTATTTGGAAACAATTCATTGCAATCCAGTTAGTGTTTTCCTATATATATATATATATATATATAAATAAAACATTTGATATCTTGGCATCCTTATCATAATCAATTTGTGGCTCATACAGACATGGCTTTGGCTTGTTGGATAGAAACACTGATCTCTTATGTGTCTCTTTCCTTCCTCTGTGTTTTCTCAGGAGCACAGGTGACCACTGCCTTGCCTCCTCTCCTCTCAGTGCTGCCTCCTCATCCCCTCAGAGACCATGGATGAGGCCAAGTTGACTGAGACCCCTCCCCTGGCTTCGCCGCCGCTCTTGGAACGGCGAATTCGACAGCGGCAGTCCACCTGTTCGGTCCTCAAGTCGAAGCTGAAGCACAGTGCGACCTGCTCCGTGCCCAGAGTCCGTACCACCCTGACAGGATTCTTCCCCGTAGTGCGCTGGCTGCCCAAGTACAGGCTCAGGGAGTACATCTGGGGGGATGTGATGTCCGGCTTGATTGTGGGCATCATCTTAGTGCCACAGGCCATCGCCTACTGTCTGCTGGCAGGAGTGGAGCCCATCTATGGATTATACACCTCATTTTATGCCAACATCATCTACTTCCTCATGGGAACATCGAGGCACGTGTCTGTGGGCATCTTCAGCCTCATGAGCCTCATGGTCGGGCAGGTAACTAAACAGTAGTGCTTATTCTTGATGTTTTTGATGACATGGTGAGGGAATGATTTGGGTTTTTCCATTCATTTTATTCAGTTCAGGAGAAAAAGTAGACAAATTAAAAAAAAAATCAATTTTTTTTCAAGCCAAATGCCAATTAGTGGCAGTAACATGAAAATCAGTTTGTTTGAAATACACATATAGGTTTTTTAAAGTAATTTAAGGCCAGATATCAAGGGTTGACTTTCTATGGCTTTATCATTTTTAACAATTCTTCCTGTCAATTGTTGGCTTGCAGGTGGTGGACAGAGAGGTGTTCCTGGCAGGTTTTGACCTTAATGAGGACTCTTCGACATCTAATCCCGCTGTGTTTAATAGTACACTGGGCACCAACTTCACAGAGTACAGTGTCGAGTTAATGGGTATGCAGTGCGGGAAGGAGTGCTACGCAATCAGCATCGCTGCTGCCGTCACGTTTCTGGCTGGCATTTATCAGGTAAAGAGACCGTTGTGTTCCACTCAACTGACCTTCTTACAAATTTTGAGTCTCACTGCACTACATGTACGTTTTTGACTTTCCATTTCCTCCTTTGTTTGACTTGGTTCTTCCAAAAGTAATCAAACCAAGGTTAATAAATAAACCAGAATGTCTGTCTCCACAATTCCTCCTCTATCCCCTCACCAGATCCTGATGGCAGTGTTTCGCCTGGGATTTGTCTCCGTGTACCTTTCTGCTCCAATGCTCGACGGCTTTGCCACAGGAGCTTCCTTCACCATCCTGACTGTGCAAGCCAAGTACCTGCTGGGCGTCAAATTTCCGCGCCACCAAGGTTACGGCACAGTGGTCGTTACGTGGATCAACATCTTTTCTAACATTCACAAGACCAACCTGTGTGACCTCATCACCAGCGCCATCTGCATCTCAATATTAGGTCGGTCATTAGGTCTATTCAAAAATCACTGCATCAGAAATGTAATCTTTTCAATATTATGGAACAGCACTTTGTATTTTATTTTATTTATTTTTTTAATCACAGTGGCAGGGAAAGAGCTCCAGGAGCGCTATAAGGACCGTCTGAAGATTCCTCTGCCCACTGAGCTAGTAGTCGTTGCAGGAGCCACACTGGCCAGCCATTTTGGGGAGCTGAACAGTCGATATGGCTCCAGTGTTTCTGGTCACATCCCGACTGGGTTCATTCCTCCACAGGTGCCCAGCTTCAGTCTGATGCCACGAATTGCACTTGATGCCATTCCTTTAGCCGTCATTAGGTAATAATCACGGTGACTCAACATTGCTGTTTCACTTATCAGTGCTATTACTAACCCCATTTACCAGACAACAAAAACGAGTGTAACCGCAAAATGTTCTTCACTTTTGGGGGCTCCGTTTACACCACACCAGTGCTCTGATCCACTGACACCATGACTTTTTTATACCAGCTCCTAAGGCGAACATTTCTTGTAAAAGTTGCTATTCCCTCCGTCTCTGCGGGAGGGAATAGCTCTGTAGAGCACTGTTACTGGGTAAATTGTTCCTTCGCGAGTAACAAACATGGCGGTCCCCATAGTGGCATGGCTCGCGGTCCGTATTCTAGTTTTATAGTCCATATCAGCAGTTTTATAATTGAGACTCACCCCGATAGCATCCGACAAGTCATCAGTCCATACGAATGTCGGGTTGGCTTGATTTTGTTCACGTTTATGTGGTTTCATCACAAAAACAAGCAACACTGCCCTCCCGTGTCCCAGAATACTAACTACACTAATGTCAGTGTGTCTGCTACTGCAGTGTAAATGCAACATTTTTCTTTAATGGTCAAAGTGTTGCCACGTGAAACTTAGTGAAAACGGGGACAGTTATCAGAAGGATTATCTTTTAAGGAGGGAAACTAGTAAGACTTAATTACACCCTCCTGCCAAAGTAAACACAGCCGGTGTTACCTTTACTCCCATTGTTTGTACTCTGCAAACACAGAGCTTAGTTGAAGTTACAAGATTACATATACATGCTTGAAATCATGAACGTTGTTTGACAATTTGTTTATTCTCACTTGTAAAAGGCTTTCCAGATAAGGATAGATTACCTGGATGCTGTCTTTCAGTTTTGCCTTCACGGTGTCGCTGTCCGAGATGTTTGCAAAGAAAAATGGCTACACAGTCCGTCCCAACCAGGAGATGCTGGCCATTGGCCTCTGCAACATCATCCCTTCCTTCTTCCACTGTTTCACCACGAGTGCAGCCCTGGCAAAGACCATGGTGAAGGACTCAACGGGCTGTCAGACTCAGGTGACTTTCACACCTTTGAAAACTATCCCAATGTTAAATGATGTGTAAATACAGTATGCATGTGCCTATACATAATGTGCCTCCATAAAGTTTGTCCTTCTGTACCTTAACAGGAAGGTCTTTTCTATGCTGAATACTACTCTTACAAGAAAATTCTGGATTTTGTGTGGAGGATGTTCAGAATGGGTTTTTTTTTCCTTTCAATACATTATATTTTCCTGAAACTTTTTCTTCCACCAGGTATCGAGCCTGATCAGTGCTCTGGTCGTCCTTCTCGTCCTTCTCTTCTTCGCACCATTCTTCTACTCACTACAGAAATGTGTCCTTGCATGCATCATCATCGTTAGCCTTCGGGGGGCATTGAGGAAATTCAAGGATGTTCCAGCAAAGTGGCGAGCCAGCCGTAATGACGCCATAGTTTGGTTGGTTGCGATGTCAGCCACGGCTCTGATCAGTGTGGAGCTGGGCCTCCTGGTCGGCGTCTTCTTTTCCATGAGTTGCGTCATCCTTAAGACTCAGATCCCCAAGGTGAGCAAATGACACAATTTCACTGATAACAGCTCAAGAATTTGAAGAAAACAGCCAATCACACTGTATTTCCTGACTGACATCGATGTCTTACTGTCCCTTAACATCAAAAATGTTCGATCTGATCTCAGGTGGCTCTCCTGGGCCGGGTCAGTGACACTGATCTTTACGAGGACTTGGAGGAGTACAAGAACCTCACGCCGCCATCCAAGGTGCATATCTACCGCTTCCAGGCTCCTCTATACTACGCCAACAAAGACTCTTTCCTCAAGTCCCTCTACAGATCTGTCGGAGTTGAACCCTTCCTGGAGCTCACCAGGAGGAGAAAGGCAGAAAAGAAGACCAAAGAGATGTCTGCCAAACAGGCGACCGCTAACGGAGACAAAAGCAACGGGGATGTCGTCATAGGGCTAGTCCGAAGAGAGCTGGAGTTCCACACAATAGTGTTAGACTGCTCTGCCATTCCTTTTATTGACTCAACGGGCATAGCCACTTTTAAAGGGCTGCTCAAGGAATATAAAGAGATCGGTGTGAGCGTGCTCCTGGCCAGCTGCAACACCTCCATCATTGATGCCCTGAAGAAAGGCCAGTTGTTTGGGAAGAACGACACGGACATGAGCAGCCTCCTGTTTCATACAGTTCATGCTGCAGTTCTTCATGCAAACAGTGCAGCCTCAACAGTAGAGAGCGGCACACACGACTCTGTGGTGTAGGTCTAACGAACATCAAAACAAGAAAAAAATAATTATAGTGCTCTCAACTTACCAGTTTGTGCCTAAACGTGAGACAGTAACGGTACAACACAAGGAAGCATTGTTAGGATTGTTTCAGGTCCCAATGACCTAGGAAATTAATCCAAATAGGAACATTTAAATATTCCTTTATGAAGGTTTGTTTGGTCGACAAACTAAGACATGAAGCTATGTTGGCATTATATCCTTTTACAACTGGATGCAGCACGGGCACATTGTAGATTCAAGCCATTGTTCTTTGGGCTTTTCGGTCAAAACCTGTTGTTGCTGATATCCATGTAAAAAAAAATCACTTCCAGCTTTAAAGCAAAACGCTTATGAATGAAGTTGAAATATGAAACCAATTCTTGAAGCGATAAATGCTAGCGGCGAGATCTTGACCGTCGAATTACACTTGAAATTAACTTGCCAAACAAGCCTTCTGTGAAGCTTCTTTTTTTCTTTTTTTCAAAGATTTGAAGAGCTGGGCTCTGGAAGAGTTTCGTCGAAGTTTTTGCAAGCAATGAAAATGAAAACAAAAAGTACTTTAAAGTAGAAGAAAAAAAATGTTTTGAAGTTAGTTGGCAGAGTTAAGTTACAGATTATTAGTTTAAAGCTACTACATCTGCTACATCCTGAGCCAGTTTGGGCCTCTACGATTGCCCTTTTCCATTGACTTTACTCTTCTGTAAAAGGAATTCAAACTGAGCAGTAGCAAAGACAAATCAAACACGCCCTATGACTTTTTACAGCTTAAAGACCAGAAATCAATGGTTCTGGGTAGAGGAGTGTTACATATGTTTGAAGGCTTTCAGGAGTTTTTCCCTGATATAGCATTCATGATATGTAGAGTGAGCATTACTTTAAAACCATACATGGTTGCTAGTTCAGTGCTTCAATGCACGGTTACTAAAGGTTGTGTAAGAGTGTCAGTCTTAACAAATGTGTTGGTTTTTTGTTTTAATCATTTCAGTGTTAGTTTTCACTGTGTTGCTGGTTATATAGTTTTTTTTTTTTTAATTCAGCTCACATCTCCATATCAAAGCAATGCTTTTTTCTGCAAGGTGAGCCAGTCAATATTGCCTAAAGTCTGTGGCCAAAGTCCACAATGACTTCATTCCAGGAGTTCAAAGTCTGGGCTATTTCCTAAAGTGCCAACTATTGAAGTGGTTTAACTCTTTGATTTAAAGAGGAGGCACTGTGTCTTCACGTCAACATCTACTTGAGGTGACCTACAAAGACCATGCGTATGTGCACTCAAAGGGATTTGCACACATGTGAGACATACAGTAAGCTCAGGTTAAAGAGGGAAGTAAGAGATCGATTGGTGCTCTTCGATATTTTCATAAACAGAAGGTAGCAGAAAACACCACACACATATTTGGTGAAATCCTTCACTGCCACCGGTTGTGACAAAATGCATCTTTGTTGAGCAACTTGTTTTCTTTTTGTATTTGAACTTGATTTTGTCACAACAATAATTTTTGGGAATAAACTGCGATAATGTGTACATGCTAATTTTAATGTATTGAACTTTGCACCGAAGAAATGTCTGTCATCTAAACTAAAATTGATTGTACATTCTGAAAATAATTTTTTACTTTCTACAAAAACCTATTCAAAAATGTTGTCATGTAAAAATGTTATTGCTTTAATAAGACTCGTGATTACACATACTGTAGCGTTGACATTCAACATCCATTAACACTGTTTGTTTGAAACTTAAATTAAAATACTTTAGTAGAGTACCTCTCTATGTGTGACTTTATTAAAATCATAACTGCAGTATTCTTTTTTTATTCTATTCAGTTGATTGCAGGTGTTTATATAAAGATAATATCTAATGAATGCGAGATAGAAAAACTAAGGTATTTTGAATGAATGTTGCAAACAAAGATACAATTAGGATTTTATGAATTGGTGATGGATAGGAGCTACTAGTTATTAGCCCAAACACTTTAACGTGAAAGTTTCTGGGCAAACCCACACCTACAGGAAAGTCGGTCTGGCTTTTATAAAGTGTCCTACCTGGTTTTAGAAAGGTGTCCTGTCCTCCTCAAGGTTTAAAAGGATCCGAGAGAAAATGTAAGTCAGGGTAGTCAAACATAAGGCCTATGGGCCAAAACCGGCCCGTGAGAGGCTCCAATCCGGCCCACCAAACCACTGAGCGAATAGTAGAAAAAGGTCAAAGCTTTCACAGTTTTCTTAGTAGCAGGAACAACACTAAACCCTGAACTGAGAGATCGACATGAAAGCCAGATACCTCACTGCTACCAAACTAGAAGTGGCCTCAAAGCCAGGCTGTCAGGGTGAGTTTGTAAAAACATGCATGCAACAGGCTGCGAAAGGCAACAGTTCTTGATGATTTTTAGACATTATCCCAGTATTCTGCATCGTTAAAATTGGCTTTAATGTTGAAATTGCAGGAATTTCTGGTACCAATTGCTCATATTTGTGAAAAATGTATACATTTTCAACACATAAACGCTGCACCACAACAAAGAAAAACTTTAAGTTATTAGTGACCTTTTCTTAAAAAGAGTTTTTTTTATTTATTGAGACAAAGACAAGAAAAATCAGGTGATGGTCAAAGTCAAAGCTCAAATTAAAGTTGACCATTCCCCAAAATGCTGATAGTTGCAGAATCCCTCCACATAAATACCCATTAACCCCTGAGGTAATACCCTCCAGGCAGTTATTTTGCACACATAATGATTACCCTTTGACATGCTGACTTTGTGTCTTGATGCACAGCATCAATCTGAATCATCCCAGCACTGCAGTGGGACTTCATGCTGCTGCACCTCCCAGGAACAGAGACCACAGACACATGCTGACGTCCGCATGGCCTTCATGTAATTATCCAGAGCGTAGCTCGTACATGTGGATACATCTGAGGAAGTCGTCTTCTATTCACTGTAAACATGTGGAGCGAGAGCCGTTTGCCCATACAGTACATGGTCACCGATTGAAAAGTTGTGAAATGTGAGCTGAAGGTCTAGCAGCTTGGATTTAACAAGAGGGAAGTGATGGCAGTGAGGAAGATGTGTTTTATAGTCCGTCAGATGTACACTTATAGTAATGAAGTTTTGTAATCCTACAGATTTTTAACCAACTGGCTTTTTTTGGGACCAAATTCCCCCTCAGGTTCCACAGACCCAGGCCTGTTGTTTGTTTTAACTAATGAGAAACACACTAGATTAGTCAAAAATACTGATTTTACTCTTGCAATTACAAAAACAAATTTGTTCAGTGATCGATCTGCTTCCTTCTCCCATCCTCTCACCTTCCTCCACTTCCCTTGGCGGACCTGGGGCTTTCCTCAATGTGTGGGGGCGGCTAGGATCCTGGGCGATCCCTGTGGAATAGTTATCGGGTCTTGGCCGGCCCCGTGGGGCCTGGCTGGGAGGTGGTGCTTGATCTGGGGGGACCTGACCTCTATCGGATCCTTCCACAACCGTTTTTCTTGGTGTGATAGGTGTGTGTTGGGATTGCCTGGGTTTCAGGGGGCCTGTCTATCAGGGTATTGGGGGTGGCCCTCGGTGTTGGCAGGCCTGTGGCAGTGCCGAGGTGGCCACTGGGGTCAGTGTACCCCCCCCCCCCACACTCACACACACACACACACACACAAAAAACCCTCCCTGGTCCAGAATAAGCAATGATACAATGCAACCATTTACCTTCAGGGAGGGCTGGCGATGATCACTTAATTGCAAAAAAATAAATAAATAAAAAAAACACAAACATGATGATGATCACTGATTCTCTGAAAGCTTGGCGGGATGGAAATGTGAAACTGAAGTGTCCAAAAAAAGAGAAAAGAAAGAAAGAAAAAAGGACGGGAAGCTTCCAAAGATGCACCCCACACAGAAGACAACGTTTCTAAACCACTTTTCTTTAAACTTCTGCTCCAACTCAGCTGACAAATAAACGGGCCGCCCTTCAGCCTGTGATTCAGACATGTGGAAGCAGAAAGACCATCACAATATAAAGAAATGGTCAGAAACGCTGGTTTGCAATGAGAAAAAAGGGTAAATGCTGCCCTCTTCTGTTCAACACCCGCAACAGCAGCAAAACACATTTCCTGAACGAGACAATCATGGGAATGAAATTATTGTAATCCTACCTTCCTTCAACAGGAAGAAACATGAATAGTTGGGGGGATGAACTGCCCTCCTCCCTCTGAGTCTTCCAGTCCTGCCTCTGTGTGGTTTAAATGTGACACAGACGAGTGGAGTGAGTTTCACCTTCAGGCTTTTTGCAGCTTGTGAAGAGACGGTGATTGGACGCATGTGTGTTGGAGCAGGGAGATTCCTGCAGGCGCAGGCCTGGACAGCTTTCAATCTGTTCTGACATAAGACAGGTTGTTTTGGACCAGGCAGTTCAAAGCTTCCGTTTAATGCAAGCACGGAAAGAAAAAATTAAAAATGGCAAAGAGCAAACATTAAAGAAGATTTCAAAAATAAATCAACATTGTATAGGGAGTGTGGTGTTACACCCAAACATGTGACACACACCCAGGCCTCACGGACACAAAAGAAAGTTGCTCTACATCTTTCTTAACTTCTTTATGTCTTACCTGTCCCTGGCTGGAACCTGCTGGGAGCAGCTGTTGTGCCAAAATCAGGCGCACGCTGCCTGGCTGTCCACTCTGTTCCAGCTGCTTTTGTCAATGTTTACAGCCATAATGTATAAATATACTAAACTGTATGAACAGGGCAACAACTAAGGTGCGTCTCTGGAAAAGTCTTGTGTTTCTTGTATTCAAAATAAATAAATAAAATAAAATGACGATTTAACGAGGAAGGATTTCTAGCTCATAGCATCTGCTTACATGTTTCCAGGACAAACTTGTTAAAGAGATTATTAATCTCAATGTGGCTCTCCTGGCTGAATAAAGGCTAAATAAATTGACGTGTCAATAATTAATGTTTACAGTGTTTATATGTTTGAGATGTCCGTTTTACTTATTTGCACTTGTAAACCAAGCTGCAATTGAGATGATTTTCATGGAAAATAAAAAAAATTATAGATTTTTGTATCACTTATATTATTATTATTATACATCCATGACACGTGATACAGTTTAGTATATTTTTACATTATGGCTGTAAATCCCGATAAAAGCCGCTCCCGTGGGCAGGAATCGGTTTTTTGGCACAACACCCCGACCAATATGGCGGCGACCAGCGCTGGAATACTCGGTGCATGGACAAGTTGGGTTTTTTTTCGGTTTTTTTGTTGAGAAAATCAATCCTGTACAATGTACTTTTACATATTGTTATTTTTATTTGATATTTTACATATATTTAGTATATGTCCACATATATTTAGTATAGTATGATATGGCTTTGTTTGTCTTTGATTACCATTCTCTTAATGGTAAACAAATTGAACAAGTGCATGTAAATACATTTTTAGGAATTACTTTTGGTGAAAGGTTCAGTTGGAAGCTGCATATAAATATCATGAAGTCACAATGAGCGAAAAACATTGGCGTAATGTGTAAAATCAGATCAGTATTAGAAGAAAATTCACTCAACTTATTAAATAACTCCCTCGTTCTTCCATATCTGAGTTATGGCGTGGAAATATGGGGAAACAATTGTAAACAAATATTGAACCTATTTTTTTGTTTGCTTTCCTTCAGAAAACCATTAAACTTATAAATCAAACTGATTATTATGCTCCAAAAAATCCTCTGTTTGCCATATCAAACACTAAAAATACACGATATTGTCAACCTAAATACACTAGCATGTGTTTGTGTCATATATATATGAATTTTGGTCTTTTAGTCTAACAAAGTGTTAATTTATCATTAATAAGTTCACATTTAATGAACTATCCTTTTACAACAATAATATCAATAATAATAATACATTTAGTTTGTAATGCACTTTACATTTGGCAAACAAATCCCAGTGCTACAATAAAACACACGGAAAACCTGAACTGTGAATAAAATAACTGCAATTATCAGATAATGATCAGAGTAACTTGTCAAAATCTAGAGATTATCTTTTATGTCGACACATTTTCAACATCTGTGGTAATCCTGACCACCCGAACCGACTCGACACATAACAGACTAAAGTGCGCCCCTGGTGGTCTGATGAACATATTGCAGTTAATGTCCATTTCTCTAAACTGGGCTGTATTGGACTCTGGCGCACCAGTTCTGGCCCAGAGACTGTAGGTTTTGAATACATTTCCAATGGGGATCAATAAAATATGCTTTCTTGCTTTAAACATCCACCAACATTATCTTGGCATAACAAGAAAAAAGAATAAGAAATGTACAAAGTTATTCGTCTCTCTTTTTACTGACATTTTTTGGGGGTTGGTCACAAAACTTGCTATTACACTTCATCTGTCCACATCATGTGATGGAAACGTTCAGAAGCAAAAACACCCTCAAACCATGTATTTCCCAGCTTTCTTTATTCATTCAAATTGTTCAAAAATAGATTTCCCACAGAGGCACTGAAATAAATATACAGTAGTCAGTGCCCAGGTTAGCCAGTGCCCAGGTTGAATCATACAAAAGCCATATTCAGGAAACAACACAAACACACAAAGATCAAACCAATATCAAGCAGTCCATGGCAAAATAATTAAAAATAAAGTCACTTTATCCCACAACCTTCAGGGTGTGTTTTCCAGAGCTGCAGTCAGCAGCAGCCACGACGTGAAGATTTCATTAAAAAAAACACAAACAAAAAACCCAGGAGAAAGCATACTGGCCCTGCAGTGCAGCAGTTTCACTTCTTCTACATTGTAACAGTAAGTGTGATACAGTACAGATACTCAAAGATAATAAGGCAAATTAAATACATTTACGACTGAAATGACGAAGTGCATTCTCAGAGTTGACATGTTGATGTTTTTCCACTTTCTGTCCTGCTCATGACTCATCTACTCGCTTCTTTCCTCGCCCGTCTGTGATTACAACTCAATTACAGCAAAGCAAAAGCAGGTTGGTACGGAGTTTGGCAGTGACGACAGAACCAACTCAAAACATGTTGCTCCCATTTATTTCATTAAAAAAAACAAAACAAAAAAAAAACATTCAACTTCTGGATTTTACTTTGTAGACTGATTGAACACTTTACAACCCAGAGCTCTTGTAACCTGAAGATGTCGCTCCTCACTGACCTCAGTAACTCCTGGTAGGTATTAAAGAGCAGCTCACTTAAGTGAAATGAGTCTCCATTCATGTTTATTGTAGCCATGTATGAATATAAATAAAGTAATGCACTCTGTAGACTGATGAGGGACAAACATCTGAATTCGGTCTGTTCGAGGACAAACGCAACAAAAAAGTGTCAAGTAACTACGAACGTTCCTGAATCCAAGTGAACTAAAGTGTGTTTGATGACAAAAGCAGCTGAAACACTTCACACTGGCAACTCAATCAAGTAGAGAATAATAATACATTTTTCACACAATCTTTACGTCAGGCTTCACGATGAAGCGGCTCGCCGAACTGCCAACCTGAAATCCTGACTCCCGGCCTGGGAGGGAAGCATGCAGTCATTCACAGAAAAAGACTTGGGGTACAGTTTATCTTACACCTGAAACGAAGCCGAGCGGAGGGCTGAAGGGGTCTCTGCGTATCGATGATGGAACTCCAGGACTTTTATCGTCTTCATTACAGCAAAGCTCGGAAGGTGTAACACGCCTGGCTCATAAAGGGTCTGATTAGACTTTACACACAAAACATGCTTATGACACTTTTTTTTTTTTTTTTTTTTTAAAAACAGCCGATCAACCGTGTGCTGCACGTTGCACTCCGATCATCTTTGAAGGTGCAGTATGTACATTTTATGTAATGCCACTTCTGTGCATTAGGTGGCAGTAGTGAGTCTTTTAAATTCTTGGCGGGTGTTTTGT
The DNA here is from genome assembly GCF_963383615.2 of Lipophrys pholis. NCBI lineage: Eukaryota > Metazoa > Chordata > Actinopteri > Blenniiformes > Blenniidae > Lipophrys > Lipophrys pholis. The sequence goes on along the minus strand of NC_137641.1, from coordinate 15,518,678 downwards.
TTAGCTACGAACTACCTCGACCTTCATTCTTGAATGTCAAGGTCAGTTATTTGGCTGAGGAAAGAACAGATGAGATGATTTTAATTAGGGAGCCACAAACAGCCTCATTTCATCTCGAGTCCCAAAATAACCTTTAGATTTAAACTTTTCTTTGTTGTGATGAATACATGATGTATGTATCCACAGTATACGTGATGAAAATGTCTATATTTTTGCACAAAAAAAACAAACAACTACTACCGAATGAGTACAATCTCAATGTAAAGCCAATTTCAATGCAACATTCGGCTGAAAATCACAGTGAAAGAGCCAAAAAACTCCTATAGCTGTTGCATTATGCAGTGTTGTCTTCATGACTCTTAGGAATTTTGCTTTTTTTTTTTTTTTTTCATATCAACGTCTCCTTTGAAATTCTAACAATTTGCTTGGTGGTTTCTCGGCCGGATTGGAGCCTCTTCTGGGCCGGTTGTGGCCCACGGGCCTTATGTTTGACCCCCACCTGGACGAGATGGTAGATTTATGTCCATGACTTGACGCAGCAGGGAATTATACTAAAGAAACTAGTGCAAAACGCTTTCGATTTAGCGTTTTATACTTTCAGAACTGGGCTCAAAGTCTCTAAAACAGATTGCACAGGGGCTTGTTTGTAGCTGCAGAGTAAAAACGTCTTCACCTCTGTTCTCCTTGATCAAATATGGTCACAACCACAATAATGCCCGAAGAGGTGAAGGAGACCATATCCTCTATTGCAGTGTTGGAAATGACGGGTTTCCACTAACGAGTCAACATGAGTTGGGATGTTTTCCTTTAGAGACTGTTCAGTGTGCGGCCTGGAAAGAATCCTGTGCATGTTGCATTTAAAGAACCCAAAAGCGATGATACCATCTGGCACCGGCAGACGAAGTGACAGATGAAAATGTTACTGTCAGCATTCTCCGTAAGTGCTTTAAAAACAAAAATATTTGATCCATATTTTTGAGTAAACGAAACAAAAAAAAAAACCCATACATTTTAAAAAACGTAATATTGTTCTAAAATCCCTCCTTCTCCTTCCCACCACACATATCACCGACCGATCTCTCACTGAGTGAGAAGTACTTGTTTAAAAGCTTCAAATACTGAAATTTCCAGTTTCCACGAAAGACACTTGTTACCATTCGGGAGGATTAACACGAGTATTAAACCTGGAGGGGGGAAAAAAAAAAAGTAAAGGTTGACATAAGCGGTTGCTTGTATTTGTTCACACTGGCTTAAACCAGCAGGAGAGCATTTCACTGAAAAACACCACAAACTAGTTTGTTTTTAAAAAAAAAAAGAAAAAAAAGAAGAAAAAGTTTTAAAAAATCCTGTTTCATGCATAAATAATCACCTCAGGATGTTTGTTTTCCCACTACGCTCTCTAGTTAGTAGTGGAAACTATCTTGTAGTTAGTAGTCCAGGTAACAGCGGCCGGCTGTCAGTGACATTGTGGCGGTTATTAGTCGGTAATAAGTCTTTCCGAACGACGACGCGATGGCGCCACTTAGATGCTGCTGGTCTGGGACGGACACGGCTGGCTGTGCCTGAAGTGCATGATGTGCAAGGCGGACTGGTGCCACCAGTAAAACATGGCCACCACCAGAATGTGCCACAGCTGGTGGCTGGCGCCCAGGTAGTTCAGCTGGCCTGGAGGGGAAAAGGACAAAAAACAAGGACAGTGGACAATGTGATGGGACCAAAAGCACAGCTGACGTGGGAGCAGCATTCGGCCGTGCTCTGGATCAGAGAAGAAACACATAGACCAGCAGTTTAGCGCGTCGTTTTAAGATCGGAACCAAAACGCATAAGAGATGAGCAATTTATTGAAGTTTTGGGGCCAGGAAGGGACAGAATACTAACCGAGGTTTGAGAACATTATGAAGACGTTCACCTTAATTAAATGTTCTCTATTAAACCAGAACAAGTTGAGAAAAATGAATGGGGCCAGAGTTTAATCTCACCTGTCCTCCTGCGGTGTAGACATGTTGGCAGTTATTTTGACCGACAGTTTGTTTTCTTCACAATAAGAGAGGGAAGACGAGAGAATCCTACCTGGGAAATAACGCTCGGGGATTTTGGTGACGTAGAACAGGAAGGCAGACCCAGCGATGATGTACATTACCAACACACGAGGCAGAAACAGCTGCACATGCAGGAGAGAAAGAGACAAACATTGAAGATTAGGAAAACACCTGCTTTAAAAAAAATTAAATAAAAAAAAAAAAGTCCCCATGACACAATGTCAGTAATATTTAAGTCCATGTGTGTTTTCCAGTTAAAACCCTTGAAGGAGGGCTTTCCGGATTTGATTGGACTTTTTCAGTATCTAAGCGAGGTGAATGTGTTGGACTTGCTTTTATGAGCATTTACTGGTGCAGAAAATAAACCCGCAAAACTTTAAATGCAGAGGATTTAATGTGGAGATATTTCAGTGACTGAGCTAAAAAAACAAACAAAGATAAATTATTAATAATCCCACAGAGGATTCCTGACCTGCACCACAGCAGTGGAGAATCCCCCGGTGAGCCAGACCCAGTGACAGGCGGGAACCACGCTGATCCCGGTCACGCAGCAGAAGATGGCCATTCGTATCCGCCGCCAGTCGTTGCTGAGGTAACGAGGGTGGACCTGGGCGCAGAAGACTGCCAGGATCAGCGACAGCACCGTCAGCAGGTACACCTGCCGCCAAAACTGCAAAAGAGAAGAGTCACGGACCCAACTGAAACATAATCCCACGCAATAGATCCATAGCCGTGTCTCCTAACACCCGACACGTCTCCACTCACGGTGTTACAGTAGAAAGCGTAGAAGATTCCCGGCACATAGCAGCCCAGGATGCCCACGGATATGCCCGCGTAGTCCAGCGCCAGCCAGCGACGGCAGGTCTTCTCCGAGCAGTGGCAGGAGAACAGGTGATAACCCACTGAACACAGCATGCACACCTGGGAGGGGAAACAAGCGGCACCGTCACACAGAGAGCCACGTCTCCTCTACATCAGTACTGAATCCATCTACATCTACTTGAGGGGCTTGGTTGGAGCGGTTTCTCAGTTTCACTAACATGAACTTACCTCATCAAACATCATTTTTTCAATCACACAGACGTCTTAATACTGTATATGTACTAAATGGACATGATGGTCATCATCACCGCTAAGAACTTGACGACACACACAGCTAACGATTCATCATCTTCCACTAACTTTAACAGCAGGTACACACCTATGCAGGCCGTTGTGGCAGGACGCCTAAAACCTCCACCAACCAGTTTGGTATAAATATGTAGTCAGACAGGAAAGATAAAGAAAGTCGTTATTCACGCCACGCCTATACACCAAACTAGTGACACCGTACAGAAAATATCACAATTACCATGGAGAAAAGTATCACATCTTTTGTTGGATGTTTAAAATGGTCTGAAGTTGGTTAAACATTGCTGATATTTTAATAATTCTGCCAATGTTCAGAACATGATGCAACTAAAACACGTTAGTATTATTACTAATTACTATCATATACGAGACTGTTTTTGTTTTTCCTTTAACAATGACACAAGAGTTTTCAATCACAGCCTTTTAAGGGCCATTTAAGTTGAAACCTTTACCGACACATAATCCCTTCTACTGCCTTAAATCTTTGGTGTACACACAGCCACACCCTGCTTTTGATAGTGTATTAGCAGAAGCATGCGTCATAAATGGGAAAGAGAATAAAACCCTGTCCAAACTTGAACAACCAGAGGCTGTCGATTACCTCCAACTGTCGCACACCTCACACAGTAACGCTGCTCTCACCTGGAAGCAGAAGAGTCCAATGGTGTAGATAAAATAGTCCTCTCTGTTTGCTCCTGAGGCTGGGAGCACCGTGGAGACGTCGTTGACCCCCAGAGAGAAGAAGAGAAGGAAACCCAGAAGGTGGCTCCAGATGTTCACCGTCTCATTGGACAGAATGAAAATACTGCAACACACAGGGAAACGATGCCTGATCAACTTGTTTGTACTCATGTTCACTTATTAGAATATTAGCAAAAGCAGTTTTCAAAGTGTCGGGCAGGCTTCCACTGGAGAGGCACAAGAGGGCATCACTACCATCGACTCTTAAAATACACATTTTTAGAACTTACTGAACTGTTAGGGCAATGCAAACGACGTAAAGTGATAAAAGAGACTTGATAAGTGTAACAGTTACAACAGTTGCAGAATATTTACACAGACCTATCAGATGTTTTGCATTAAAAGCATCAAGCTTGAACAGGAAGACGATGTATTCGATTGATTTCATCATTTATTTATTTATTAAGAAAATGCTTTTTTTAATTACTAAATAAACTGAGAACTCCAGAAATTTTTTTTTTAAATTAAGTAAAATGTCGTAAAAAAAAACTTCTCTTATATCTGTTGTATAATACATGTTTATACAAACTCACCTTGACAACATGGATAAGAGGCGAGTTTGATAACAATCATGACAGCATAATCAATATCTCAGCTCGGGTATCAGAGTTTTGTTGTGTCTGCTACTCTGTCGCCGGACGGTTTTAGTCCACCGGCCTTATAGTTGACACTGCTGCCCTATCATGATGTGCAAAACAGTAGAAAGTCCATAACTGATTGACAACTATCACTATGTGTGGTGATGCTGATGAAGGAAGTCGCAAATAAAGCACTTGAAATCCTGATTAAAAACTGCAGTTATTGAAATGAAAGCGCCATCACCTCTTCAGGCAGAGCATGGAGGGCAGGTGAGCCCTGTAGCCGTCTGTGATGTAGGGGTTTTCTTTGAGGAAGAGGGGGATTTGTTCATAGGTGTACAGCCGGATCCTCTGGGGGATGAGCACCGGCCAGTGCTGGTAGCTCCCCAGCTCGATGTAGTGTGCAGTCTTCAGCAGCTTCTGGGGCATCTTCAGCAGCATCTTGATCCGTTTACAGAGGTTCAGGCTGGGGAGAGGGAAACACATGAGCACGAGAGGCAGCAACTCATCACAGGTTCAACATATTCCGCTTCAAACAGACATGAAAGGAAGCTGAAGCTACTTTACCCTTGTTAATTTCTTCTCTTTGGCCCAGAGGGATCCCGCTTCTCTTTGATATATATTTAATAATTGAACCATTAAGCATCTCCCTCTGGTTATGCTCTGATCGGTGTTTCGGATTAACTGGTTAACTGGTGACCGACCTCCTTGAGCGTCCGTCTTTGCGGCTCGTAACAGAATCTTTCAAAAGAGACTCACAAAAGGTACGACATTTCGAAACTTCGTTGTAAATGCGGTAAACGGACTCACCAGGATAGCTACGGATTTCTGTCGGGTTTTTAACATCGGCTGTTACGAGCAGCAACAAGACACGCCGCAAGAAGCCGGTCACCTGTTAACAAGGAAGCCAGTTAATCTAAAACACCTGCTCGTGTTAGCTTCCGTCCAGCTAACATATCTTTAACCAGCTGGACTGATGTGAAACAGGGTAAAGAAGCTCACCTTTCACACCCACCCCGTCTGTTCTTTTCTCTGCCCGGGCAGTCCAGCCATGTCCACGCGGCCAACGAGCTGCTAGGACCTTTAAAACCTCACATTTTTGTGTTAAAATGAGCTGTGACAGAAAGCAGTGCAGCAGTGTCAGCTCTTCCTCTGTTTTATTTGGTGGTAAACAATGAGCACTGAGCAGGCCACCGACCGCCCCATGCTGGCCACTGGGAGAACTGCACAGCTTATTACAGTCATGAATAAAACATAAATACTGTATAATTAAAAACATGGAATATCCACGTTTACACGGACCGTTTCCCTTCACCACGAAAATCCTTCAGAAAAATGAAATATTTGCCAAATAAACTAAAGTTAAAGTTAAAGAAGCTAAAGTTATCATTCAGTAAATATGCCCGTATAATGAATAAATACCCATATTGAATGAATGAATGAATGGCTTTATTGCCATTATATATCAAATAAAACATTACATTTGTAATAATAATAATAATAATAATAACAATATCAATAGCAATAGCAATAGCAATAGCAATAACAATAACAATAATAATAATGTCCCCCGGCTAGCTCAGTTGGTAGAGCATGAGAGTCACAATCTCAGGGTAGTGGGTTTGTGTCCCACGCCGGGCGCCACCTTCCCGTGGGCTCACCACCTGCAGGAAGGTTCTTAAATGGTGCATTGTGATCTGGGTGACAGTGCTCAGACTGTCACCCCCGCGACCCAGAAACGGATAAGCGGAAGAAAATGAATGAATGAATAATAATAATAATACATTTTATTTATCAACAACTTTCGGACACTCAAGGTCCCTGTGCAATGAACATGTTAATGTACAGTTAAAAACATTGTAATAACATAAAACATAATAAATATAATTGGGGGATTTGCATCAGACCAACATCATTCACATGAATATGCTTGTTTAGAAATACATGTTTTAAGATGAGTTTTAAATGAGTCCAGGGATCGAGTGCGAGTGTCTGAAGGCTCTGGACCCCATGGTGGTCATGCAGGTCCAGAGGGACAGTGAGGCTGAAAGATGAGGCAGATTTGAGAGTGTTGCCGGGTGAGTAGATGTGGTGGAGGTCAGTGAGGTACAGAGGAGCAAGGTTCGGGAGGGAATCTTAAAATGAGTACATTATTGAACAAGGAGCCAGTGGAGATGATGTGATGCGATTACAGCTGCTGCTCCCCGTGCAGCAATATAAAGTGTAAAAAGTAGGCAAATTGTACCCATAAGACAAATTATAAGGTAACATGAAACAGGATTGCAGGTAATGTTCAAGTTTCTAGTTATTTAATGATCTCACTGCCCAAGGATGAAAACTGAATGGTAATCTGGATGGGAAGGCTTTCATCAACCTGTAGTGATTGCCAAAAGCTAAAATGTGAATAATTATTAAAAGGGCTATTGAAAAAAAAATTGTCTTGAATAGCAAAAAACTTTTATTTTACATAAAAACATCTGTCTCATTAATGAAGTCACAAAACAATTCCTCTAGCTGATAAATAAACCTGCTTTCATAAAATAGTTCATTTTAACTCCACACACAAGTTATCTTATCTTTTTTGGCTTCCAGTTTAACTGCACAGTGTACCTTAGGTATATTTTATAATTGGTGGCCACGTTTTTGTGGCATCACACCCTCACTTTCAGTTTAATTAGAAATCAGCTTGTGTGTCTCCTGACATCTCATAAGGTTTTCATTTGGACCACGCCCCGCACATTCCCGTTAGTTTTAGCTTTGGTGGAGGCTGCGGTCACACAGCTGTTCACACGTCACTGCATTCTCTGAAGAAACACAGTCTGTGCTTTGTCTCTGGTTCAAGCCAGGAAGCCTTCATTTCTGCTTATCATCCGTCACTTGAGCCAAGTGATGTACTTTTGTCTTGTGACATATATAATCCATCCATCTGATAGGCTGCTTCTTACTTCAGGACGCCTTAAGGTCGGAAACTTCATTTTGGTTAGTGAAGTACAATATAACAGGGAGGGAAATGTTGGTGAAATGCCATTACTGAAGCTGATCTGTTGTCAATCAGTGTGAATGAATATTTTGCTGTCGATTCTTTTTTCCATCCTGAGGCCTGAGGATACATATGCCACTTATCTTTACGTGAATATAGATTTAAGTAAATGAAATAAAGACCATTTAAAATGTTGACTTGTTTTATCCACCGCTTCAAAGAGTTTGGCAACATTTTGCCGACAATTACTGAATAATTTTTTTAAATGTGCACGCAAAAGCGATTTGTTGTGTAATCATGCAAAAATACATAATTTCTTCCAGCTCGATGTAAGTCTGAGTAAGCCGGAGACTGGCTGACGTAATGAAACACAGGATGGACCTTACAACATGCACAAAGAGACAAACAGACATAATGAGACACAAATTTAAAACTACAGGCAATTTGGGGTCAGCAATTCAACGGCCGTGCACGATCATCCTCCAAATTATCGGGACATTAGAGTATCGGGGGGGGAAAAACAAAACATGGAAGTTCTGCACAAGAATCAAACTGTGGTTTTCCTGTTGTGAGGCAACCGCGCTCACCACTGCACGACCAAGCTGCCTCACTTAAACGTCTGATTTAGACGTCTGACATGACACTGTGTGCTTTCTAACTGCATGCTGTACGGTGGTCTGCCTGAAAGAAAGAAAGAAAGAAATGACTGGACGGATTACCGGTAATTGTTCTTGTCTTTCAGTTCAGCCACTCCCACAAACAAAACCCGGATCACATAATCCACAACAGCCAAGCATGAGGGGGGGAAAAGGGGCCGAAGGAAGAAGAGGTTACACTTGCTGACACAATGGCTCTGCTATGTTATTATCTAACATGTTGACGGCCATGATTTCATCATTCCTAAAAGCTAAAACTGAAACAAATGAGTGTTCTTTCCGAACGCATCCCTGCAGTATGATTCCAGCAGGGGAGCGCTGAAGGAGTAAACACACGAGGTCACACACGGCATGCTGTGCGGCTGTGCGGCTGCGTGACGGGGACGGCTTTACTGCAACAAACATGACAAGGAGCTGGAATGACTCCAGGACGAAATAACTGAGGTCGAATAAAAGTCAAATAGAGAAAGTGTCATTCCTGCCGTTGACATTACCAAGCATTGTGTTTACGTTCGCTGTTTGAGCGACACTTTTTCTATCTGACGGAAACACGATGCGTAAAGTTCATGAGCCCGTCGGACCCGTGTCACAATAATCCACCGCTGAACGGATTCATCTTTAATCATTAACTACAGCAACCAATGAAACCTCTTAAAGGAAAAGATAGAATAAGAAAAGTTTATGTCTCAAATGTTTTCTGGAGTTACTTTCAGCTGTTGAAATCATCCATCTGTCATTTTTCTATTTTCATAATCTTGGTTGGTCAGTCAGCTGTTATGAGAGCTGGATCTTTGAAATGCCACAAACAACCAGCGAAATTAGCCCGGAGGACTTTAATTCAACTCAAAGCAATTCTTTAGTTTCAGTTCAACCTTATGTTGCCTTTATTTTTCTCTTTGTTTTGGGATTTTTGTGTAAGTTGTCCCCATTTATCTGGGATTGACTCCAGTTTCCCACAATCCTGACCTGGGTGAAGATGGTATAGAACAAGGCTCTGCAGGGCTAAAATAGTCACGATGCATAAAATGGGTAAAGCTGCAAAAAACTATGGGGGAAAAAAGAAAAATGCTAAAATTAGCGACAGAATCAACAGAAAGGAAAGTAAAGTATATTTGAATTGTAACACTTAAATGTCATGAATACAACGTTTAGTTGTTTTTCTTCATTTCAGATAATTTTGCATATTTTGTGGCTCCAGACAATTTGAATTTGATGGAAAATTGCAATAACGGCTCTTTGAGTGATCGAGGTTGCAGACTCCTGGTATAGACGACAGACCGGTCCCGACATAAACACTCTTTGCCTTACCTCTCTCCAAGTGTTGAAACTGTTAATGTTGATTGTTAGGATATTTACAGGTGATAATGATAGGCAGGTGGGCAGGTATACATGAGAGCAGAACAACTCAAGCTCACTTCTGTGTGGAGTTGGTATGTTCTCACCATATGCAGATTTTCTTCAGTCTTCAGTTTTATTCTCTCACAATCTGAAGACATGTTTGATGGGTTATCCGGCGACTCTAAATTGTTTTTCTCCTTCAGCCAAAGACAGTTGAATCCAAACTTCTTTTTCTACCTTGACCTCTCCTCAGGAACGCAAGCTTGTCGTCTGGCACGTCCTCGCTCCACTGCCTTGGTCCAGCTGACCCCCCCCCCCCCCCCCCAGCTTTTCTTCATCCCACTCTCACTGGCTCGCTCTGTGTGTGGCTCCGGCTCGTCACAAACAGATCCCGAACCACAGTTTAAGGTTTGTCAGTCAAGCAGACGCCCACGGTCGAGTCGCAACGCAGCAGAGGGAGGCAGACCAACACCACCGCCACAGGAACACGCCGCAAGTCACCGACAGAGTTCGGAACAACTGAAGGAGATGTAAAAACACAAATAGTTGTCATTTCAGTGCAAAGCCAGGAAAAAAAAACATATGCGGACACTATTCATGCTGCCATCTACCTGCTGCATCACTATTCTGTCAAATCATGTGGGCTGCAGCTCACATTGAGGCCGACGTACCGTCAGACAGGTTGGTATGGGAGAGGACTGCCTGACCGACAATGGTTTTATATCCACATTGTATCCTTGGTGCAACACAAAAACTATTTCCTTCCAGTTTTCAACAGAGTGCTGGTAAACTATTATGCACGTTGTTCAACATCGTGGTTTAACCGAGACAGAAGTTCTCATCACACAGACTTGAAAACGTCACATGTTTGGACAGCAACACAGAGAGACCAAAGCTTTTGCTGTGTCATGATTCCAGAAGACGTTGCACACATGTTTTAAAGATTGACAGTGTAACTTCAGGCCCTACCGGAAGGTATGTTTCTATGACGTTTGCACTCTCCATGTTGTGTGTATAGGAATGTTTACAACATGTAGTGTGTTTATTACTGCAGCATGTGCTCACTTGCAAACAACAAAAATCTGATTGGTTTCCTTTCAGACTAGCATTATAACAAACCCCAGTTCAGGATGAAGACGTGTCTTGTTTGAGGACACGTGAGGAGGACAACAAAATGATGCTTCTTTTCTTAACTTTTCAAAAAAACCAATGAAATCAAGTAAGAATGCAAGAAAAACAAAAGGCTATTGTGTCGAATTAGATACTATTTATATATATATATATATATAAGATTCAGGGATTCCTTTGTCCTACAAGGTTATATATGTTTACCTGAATGATGCAACGGAACAGTGTGTGTGTGTGTGTGTGTGTGTGTGTGTGTGTGTGTGTGTGTGTGTGTGTGTGTGTGTGTGTGTGTGTGTGTGTGTGTGTGTGTGTGTGTGTGTGTGTGTGTGTGTGTGTGTGTGTGTGCAGCTGCTGGCCCTGCCCAGTCTTCTCTCTCACTGTGGATGATTTCTGCTCCAACATGTGAGCTGAGCTCCTCCGGACTGAGGCTGAGGAGAGGAGCGACTCTCCACCACTGGCTGCCCTGACACCTTCAACATTTCATTATTGTTACCATCACTGTCCAATCCCGCCGCTGCTATGTAACGCATGGATTATGGATCGGATATGGATCTGTGTGAAAATCCTCCTGGTGGGAAGCGCGTGCGTAATTTCCTCGTTGCATGACGGCGACGACGCGTCCTGCGATGGTGCGTTTGATATTTATTTTGTTCTGGACAGGTGAGTTTCAATAAAATAAACAAACAAAGCAGTGTATTCCTTGTTACAGCAGAGCAGACACGACTCGGTCCGGTCCTTGTATGGTTGTGTTTAGATCCCCGCGCTGCTCTCCTTACTGCAAAGGTTCCGCTTTATTTCCACCTTACCTTTCTCTCCTATCATCACAGTTCAGACTGGATAGTAAAATTCACTAAAAAAATATCTTTCCCTCCTATTTTCTGTATTTTGATTGCTGTTGATTAACAAACTATGATTATTAACTGATTTTCCAACCACAACTGATCTGAGTTTACCTGCTTCCATCCAAAACTGTGTGAAAACTAAATATATGGACTACTTTCTCTTTTCTGGGCAAGACATTGTCAAAATGTAAACTTTTGAATTAAATCTGCATTCCTGGGGATTGTCCTTGCAGGTGTGGAAGTAATGCATTACAAATACATAATTATAATTAAGTAGACTTTTAAGTAAACTTGTCCCATTGCTATCCATCCATCTCTGTCGAAGGCAGGGGCGGCAAATATAAGGCCCGTGGGCCAGAACTGGTCCAAAAGAGGTTCTAATCCAAACAAAATTGTAAAACAAAATTGTAAACGAAACATTGATTTAATTTTTTATTGGGTGGAGTAGTGGGCACAACACAACACTGAGACCTGAGCTGAGATATCAGCATGAAATCTGGTTTCCTTGTTGCTCAACTCATGCTGTCAGGGTCAGTTTGTTCAAACATACATAATGCAACAGCTATAGAATACATTTGTTTTTACATTTCACTGTATTTTGCAGCAGAAGATTCCATTAAAATAGCCTTTTATATTCAGATTGTAGTCATATTTGGTAGTAATTTTGGGGCTTTGTGAAAATAAACACATTTTCATCACATACTTTCCACCACAACAAAAAAAACCTCTAAAGTGCAATTTTAAAGGTTATTATGGCACTATAAGTTTAAGATTTAAAGGCACAGAAGACAGGTTCCCAGTCCATTACAGACCAGGGTGAAGTAAGAAATGACAAATACATAACTGTAATTATATGGTGCTTTTTGGTACTTGCACTTTTTTTCAGTCAAATCTTTAATTATGTATTTCTATTAATACTTAAGCACAGTTTATGCCAAGTAATGCCCACTACTGGATACACACGATACACTATACCCACTTTTTCATCAACATTTAGAATTTTTTTCCAAGAAAACTCTTGCTTTGTATCTATATGTGGAAAAACAAAAACAGTGCAATGCTTTTACAATAAATTGTTCATCTGAGGAAATGTGCTTCAATGTAGATATTTTCAACAGGTAGAATGAATTAAAGTCCCGCTGCTGACACTGTAGTTGAATGTGAACCGTTTTTGAAAGATTTCTCTGGTATCTAGTAACTTTACTTGAGTGTTTTACTTGAATTTATGCAGTGTAACAATGATCGTAGTTGAGTGCTCACACCTCCAATCACAGAGCGAAACCAGACAAAACAAACAGTCTCCTTCACACCTACACTCAATTTAGAGTCACCAATTCAATCGGGTTTACTTTTATTTATGTGGTGCTTGATTACAGCGTAGCTCATGACATCCACACAGAGAAAACCCCTCCAGGAGATCCAGAATGAGAAGGGGAGGCATTTAAAAGAGATCATGTAGGAAGGTACAGAGGAGAGAGACGTAATGTTACTGACATGTAATGGTGACATATAAATGCATTGTGAGTGAAAAAAACCCCCAAAAAAACATGTACCAAGAGAACATGCAGACTACAGACAGAAAGGCCCCAAGTCAGAATCAGACATGGTGTCACTGTGAGGTGAGTGTGAACCACTGCACCATCAACCTGCCCTGAACTATATTTTACCCCTCGCAGTTTGCTTCAGTACTGATAAACATCAATATCCAAACCTTCACACAATTTAATGAAATGTCTGCTGCTGTCGAACCAACGAAACAAGTTTTACTCCAATTGGTTACTTTCAACAGTATAACAAAGGTACTTTGACAAGTTAATTGAGAACAATTCTGTAGTGTTTAGTGCACCACTGTAAATATATGCCTCAGAGCCCTTCTGAGAGGCTGCAGTTCTGGATCTCACATGTATTTGCAATATTTTGATTTAACGCAAGTCAAATGAAATAATCCTGCCTAAAATGTTTTTTTTTGTTGTAGCTAAAGCTTATAAAAACCTGTGTAAGTGCAGTTGCATTGACTCTCCAGACTCTCCCTCTTCCTCTACTCTAGATTTTAAGCTCTTGTGTTTATTGGTGCGTCAGTGTTTCGATGTGTTTGACGACGCTCACTCGTGCTCTGCCTCTTTTTGCAGGTCAGGCAGCGTGTGGGGACACTGGCATGAGATCTATGGATTTGTGGAGCAGCTCACCAGCAGGTTTATCAGGTCAATTAGGAAGCAGTTTCATGCACTTTTTTTTCCTGCGGTAATGGTGGAGTAACTCCCCCCCCATAACCCAACTACCCTCCATTTCCCCTCTTCTCCTCCCTTTTCCGGCCCACTTTCTCTCCCACAAGTCATTCACCCCCATTCAAATCTTACACAGAAAATCAGATTTAAACTGCACATAAAATTTAATGAAAGTTCCTTTTCCTGCACAGCGTGCAAAAAACGAATGCGCAGTGTTGAAGTCTGTGGAGGTCTTTAAACTCCAGGAGCAAACAGTAGTAGCGGACTAGAAAGTAGGGCATGGTTATTTTGGGCAGCCGACATCATACAAGGCCACCAACTGCACCAAAACCCCTCTGGGTGCTGGTGTGCTGGGCTTGTGATATCTTTAGGTTTAATAGCAGGCTGCTAAATATGACAGTCAATGGCACGGCCAGATGTTGAAGGTGGCGCTGACCACGACACATGGTCCTGCCTCATATTACCCGGGCAGCAACGCCAACTTCTTCACTTAGAGACACTTTATAACATAAAACTCTGCTGGTTTTGTTGTCATTTTAATTCCGCTGTTTGGGTTATTATGCCTGTGGGTTACACTCAAGAAGTCACATCATTCTCCAATTCTATTGTCATGCAGCTGTATTTTACGATTGTTTATAGTGGTATTGAGTCATGCCTTTGATTATTCCACTTTGTTGAGCTTTGTTTGGTCAAACGATGCAACTTTAATTTGTACTGTCAGAGAAATATTGGAGTTTTAATAGCGTACATCACTTAAAGTATCAGAGGCTTAATTTTGTGAGCTGAAGTTATGTTATAAAATGTAATCTACCTTCATCGTAAGTCGTAGTACGAAGACCACATAAAACACATTCAATGATTGTATTTCAAAGGAAAACATGGCTGCCATCTCTCATCTGTTAATAAAATTGATATATTTGGCTCATAATCTCACGGCCCATGCTCACGCCAAATTGTAATTATCGGTTGAATGTCAGACCTCATCCAACGTGGATGTGATGCAATCGACTGAGAGGAATTTCCCTTGTGTAATACAGTAATTTTTAACTGGATAAGTTTCAACCCTAAAACACACAAAGGTCACTCATCATTATGTTTGTTGTGCGTGTGTTTGTGTGTTTCAGCCCCAGGATGAGGGTCTCCTACATAGTCTTTTCAGCCCAAGCCGAAGTCATACTGCCACTAACAGGGGACAGGTACGCCTCCTCCTCTTTCTGTCTCCCCTTCTCTCTTTCGTCACCCATCTTCCACCTCTCCTCTCTGAAAACTTCGCCTTCACATACAGTCTTGGCGTGTGTTGCTTGCTTTTCCAAACACGTTGCTTATTTGGCCTTCGCAGGTCGCAGATCGATGACGGTTTGAACAAGCTGAGCCAAATCAAACCTGCTGGTGAGACGTACATGCATGAAGGCTTGATAGCGGTAGGCGTGCTCATCGAAATGATTTCACTTTCACTCCATTGTTTTCCGTTTTGTCCCAATAGTTTGTCAATTTTAACACGACAGGTGTACGAGCAAATGAAGCGGCAAACTTCACCGTCATCCAGCCTCATCATCGTTCTAACCGACGGCAAGTTGGATATCTACCCCTTTGAACTGAGTGTGAAAGAGGTGAGAAAATGTACAAACTGTGGCTGATTATCAGCTTTCAAAGACGTTAAGTTCACTGTCACAGCATACCAGCAGCTCTCTGCAAGTGTGTGCTCTGATCTCAGGTTTGCAGCTTCTTCTTATAGTTTATCACTCGGTTTTCTTTCACGTCTCGCTCACAAGATTGAGTGAACTTACTAGATGTCATTATACTGAGCATGAATAATAAATGTTAAGAAATAAACACATGTTCTTTGCAGCAGTAACCAGTATTCCCTTTTTTTGCACAGCATCATCAAGTTCTGTTGCTTTCAGACATTTTGTTTGAAAATTAATCAGGGGATATGAACCACGCCTTTGTATTTTGTAAATGTGAAGACATGCCAGTGTATGCACATAAATCTCCACGTTTTAAAATCGTCCCATTGTTTTTAAACTCCATTACAACACTCAATATAAACAGTTTGGAGCCTCAGCGTGTTGATTTTTGTATCGAGTTGCATGAACGGTACCAGTAACTTCCTGGGAAGGAAGCAAAACAAGGAGAGAGTTGGCTTTGGTATAGAATACACTATTAATGGGAATGGACTGTAACAATAAAAGAAACCACACTTATCTTCACTATTCGTTATTGTGCCCAGGCCAACAAAGCCAGGGGCTTCGGAGCCAGAGTGTACTGCGTCGGGGTCAAGGACTTTGACCACCACCAGGTAGGAGGGCTTCATCTGTTATCGTCTTTGTGTGAGAGAGAGTCAACCGTCAATCTGTTTCTGATCTCGCTGCTTGTTTAAACACTGCGGCTTGTATTTGTCTTTCTGTGAGTGCATGTGTCAGCGTGTGTTTGGACGGGTTGAAAACTTCAATGGGAAGTTGCTTCTGGCCTGCTTGTACAGCATCACCACACCTTGACCCCGATGCTGTGTTTGTTCGAGCTCGGCCAAAACCTCCCGGGAGGGTTTGGATCCGACAGCAGCTCTGATTTGTGATGCATTTGGTTTGTATAAAAAGACTGAAAACATGTTGTAATGCAGCTGATTTCATTTTCTGTAAATATCAGGTTGTTGAAAGAGAGCGTCGTGTGTGTGTGGATGAGCCTCACAGGAAACCAAATGTGTCTTAACCCAAACATCTTCTGCTGGCCGGCTCGAAAACACTCACTCTGATATTATTGTACTTTATGAATTATTGAACAGCAACAAATATTGTAGAATGCCGTTCCTAAATGTGGTGTCACATAACTAATCTGTGTAATAAGTTTTACTGTTTCCAAAGCGTGCAGCCCTGGCTGGCTTCATGCAGGCGGCCTCGCTGACCTGCAGAGCTCCGGGCTCTGCGCAGGAAGTAATTACATCACGGTCTAATTAAATATTGCCAGACAAACTTCCTGCCCTGTTATCATTAACGCAGGAGATGAAAGCTTTCACTCAGAAACAGCACTTTCCTCCCTAAACGTCAGCAAAGCGCTCAACATCTACAACATCTACACACGCCAAAGAGCCTTGTTCCATGTTCAAAACCACAAAGAGCAAACGTGTGAATGTTTCCATTTGGTTTGCAGCTTGCAGATATAGCAGACGGTACGGAGCAGGTCTTCCCGGTTCTGTCCGGGTTTCACGCGCTCAAAGACATCGTCAACAAGGTGAGATCTGGAGATCTAGACAGAAACATTCACACTGTGTTAGTTAGTTAGTTAGTTGGGTACGAAAAATTCCCTTCTGAAAACGCCTCTTTGTGTCACAGATCCTAAAGCAAACGTGTGCTGAAGTTTTCACCATCGAGCCGTCTAGTGTTTGTGTGAATGGTGAGTTTGAACATACAAATGAATGTTGATTTTATGTGACAGTTTCATATTTATATCGCCTTTTTAGCTTCTTTAATGTGGGCAAGGTGATGTTATCGAAATGCATCTTAACTGTCGATGTCAAGAGGGTCAACTAGCCGTTGTTAAATTGGATCACTGTCTTCATATATTTAGAAGTTAAGATTTATGCAATATTTACTGGAGGAAGATCATTTCAGAGGACGTGTTGTGGTGGAGTCAAGATCATGTGGATTCAAAAATAACTGTAGAGCTTTTCTGAAGAGACATTGGCAATATATTTTGGTTTAAGAAAGACAAACAATACATTTCTTACACTAAAATGAACAGACTAAAGAGGCTGAAGTCCGAGGTTTAATGAAAACCAAATGTCAAATGTGATATCTTTTACATAAACAATTTTAAGAGATTAACCCTCTACAAACATATGTTTCATATGTCGCTAATATCGGCAGAATTACAAAGTTTTCTGAGCTATAACAAAGTTATCCTGGTATGGTTATCCTTAGCCTGCGCCTAAGGATAACCATACATGACTCGTTTATGATTGAGCCCATTGTAACGCATGAGCAATTATTTTGGCAAATTTTGTCTTTTTATGAAGTGAACGAAGTAGACTTTATTAATAACAAAACATTTTTCTCTTCATGCTGACAGTTATATACATCATAGAAAACTGCTTCTTCAGCCAAGTGGCAGATGGACGCCCAAAATAGCCGTTGATCCAGTTGTTTTGTGGATAACGCCATCTGAAGCATTTTGTCACCACTGTGTGATGTGTCTGCCGTTTTCCAGAGTCGTTCAACGTGGTGCTGAAGGGCAGCGGCTTCAGTGGATCCAAGAGGATAGAAAACGTCCTCTGCTCGCTCACTGTCGATGGAGTGACCCTCAGTCAGTAAACAAAACAATCAGCCTGCACACTTGTGCTTTGAATGTTTGTCGACGGAACATTTGTTTGTACATGTTATTGCTAGGAAACCATCTGACGCAGCGTAACAGGTCTGATCCATAAAGCACATTATCCTAATGATGCCGTAATGCACTCTAATGAAATTATCTGTGTAGTGGATCATGATACAGAGTGCAGACCTCGGTGCTGTGGTGGAAAACAACAGTCAGGAAGTCAAACAGTGGTTGCTTTTTATTGACTCCAGCCAGAGAACAGAGGAGATATTGTGAGAGCGGGCAGAGAGACGGAGGGAAACCATGCTCCAGCTCATCAGTCTATTAACAGATCAATGGCAGGGGCGGAGTCCGAGTCAGAGAGAGGACACAAGAGGAGATAACACATGACTGCATCTCTCTTTTACTTGTTTTTATCTGTTCTGCTGTTTATATATTATGTGTCGCTTTCCTGCTTCATGGTTGGCTGTATAGACAACACCAATACCACAGTGATTCACACTGGAATTATAAAAAGTGTATCAGACGTTAGACTTTTTATCATTTCGTCAAAAAATACCAGCTTGTACTTTGAATTTTATGACAATTTGAGTGAAAAAAGTAGGGACGGATACAACAAAAGGCTGGAAATGTAAACAGCACTTATGAAAACAGATTGAGTTTTTGGCAACCAAATTGGTTAAAAAACATTCTGACTGGCTATAAAAGGAGAAAATCAGGATCTCTCAGAAGTAAATATGTGCACCACTCTTTGAACAAATATGTCTAAAACTGTGGACCAATTACAGAGAATAATGCAGATCTCAGCATCAGTTTTATGAAAAATGTCATTTTAGGAGTTACGATTCCCATGGTTGGTTTTTTTCTCTTTCTTGTTACAGATCAGAAGCCAACGGTAGTCAGAGATGGCTACCTGCTGTGTCCGGCTCCTGTCCTGCACCAAGTTGGACAGTAAGTGAACAACGGTGCAATTACAACTCTGTGAAATGTAATTAAACTCAGGTCATCTTGAAAACATTATGATGACCAATATCACAATACAGTATTTACATTATTACAATATTTCCTGGACCTTTCTTCCAATTGCTACGTAAATTTAGTTTCCCACAAAAAGTGACAGCAACCACAAGAATTCCTTCATCTACAGCTGAGAAACCACACGTGGGTTTGAAACACTGAAAATAGTAAAAGCAACCGTCACCATGGGTAATCACATGGTCTGTTTTTTCAGTTATGGTTCATTTCTTTTTCCGTGACACAGACAATCACATGTAATTAAAATATATTGCACAGGGCATTGTGAATCTCATGAAAATACTTTTAGATGAGCAGCGTCAGTCATTTCATATCCATTTATGTCTTGTTTTCTCTAATAACAGCTCGGTTATGATTAAATTAGATGCATTAGGGAGTAATGGTGCCTTTTGGGGAACATTTCTTTGTGTATTTTTGGTGAAAATCACTGGCCCCACCAGCCCACACTGAACCTGGACTTAGATTTCTTGTGTTTTGCTCTCTAAACTACAGCAGGACTTCAACACTTTCAAGTTGAATTTGAACCTCGATTCTTCTCGCCAGACGCTTTTAACAAGTGATTGTCTCTTTTTTTCCGTAATACCCACAGAAAATGCTGGTTAACCAAATGGTTAAAAAGATGGCGTATAGACGCATGAAGAATGAGGAGAGGAGTGCAATAGAAACAATCTTAACTTACAGCAGCTCAGCCTGGGAAATCCACATCGGCTTGGGCCTGCTCCACTTAGCTGAATAGGAAAGCTTTGAATCTGACCTTTAAAAATAGAAGCATGTTAACAAACTGGGAGCTGAGTGGACTTCAAAGCAAACATAGCAGTGTGATTGCGCTCTTTCTACTTTTAGCAACGCTCGGGACCTCCAGGAAGGCGGCACTCAAAGCTGTCTGCTGGGATGATGAGTTACTATCGGCCCTGGGAGATATGATGGAGCTTTGTCTTTAAGAGGAGACTTTTCTGCTCTATTCTATATTTTACAGGATGTCAAAATAGTAGAGGCCAGCATGGGAACCTTTGATCGCTCCTACATGTTCCTGACAGTTTTTAAAATCAAACCGAGCCTCGAAATAACTCGTGAATATTTACGTGCTGTATCTTCATACTCCAATGAATTCATGTTATTCTGTCCATCGTATTCCAAACTGTCTACCGAGTGTGAGACATACAACTGTTGAAAGCCAGTGTAACGTTTGCAGATAAACTGTCAGACCAAAATAACTCTGGCATTTAATAATTGAGCCAAAACCAAAAGCTGCTGCCATGCTTCTCTCTCTCTCTCTCTCTCTCTCTCTCTCTCTCTCTCTAACGATCTCAGCCAGCTCATACTGACAATCTCACCTACTTTAGTAGCAGATATTCGTTGTGCTTTCCAGTTGAGTCTGAGCTCAGAAATCGTCCTAGTTCAGTGGACGCTTCCAGTAACCCTGCTCCCGCACGACCCCTTTCTGAGTATAAGTAAAAAATATCACGCCATATTTGAAACTCACAGGATTGGAGTTGAGCAGAGCTACTTGTACGAGCCTGAAAACTAGAAAATGTTCAATGTGCTGTCAAAACCAAATTAAAACAATGTTTATGCTAACATGTCACACTGCAGGCAGCCATGTTGTAAACTGATCTTTGGGTGTGCCTCTTATAACTTCCAAAACTTTGAAAACACCATCGAGTGTGAAGTTGGAGTCAAGCAAGATAAATGTGATCGTAGATCAACATGATTGCAGAATTACTTGAGAATGTCTTTCATAAAAGTCAAAGGAGTCTAATTTGATCAATCATGTAGCTTACCGACATTCTTCTCTTAGAAGTGTTAATCCCAGAAGTGGACTGGAACAGTTTTCTATTCAAAAGACCACCTACAGTACATCCCACCTGGCCAAGCGAACCCAGCTGGTTTTATGTAAAGAGGTATATCTAGGTTTAGGATGTCGATCTGAAGTTATTCCATTGCTGCAGTCGTTTGCACTTCTGCCTCACAGCAGGGACATCCATGTTCAATTCCATGCCGGGGTCTTTCTGCATGTGCTTCCTGTAAATTTACTCCAGGTACTTTTTTTTCTTTTTGCCTCCCACAATTCAAAGACATGCTCGAAGACTTGGTGAGAGTATTTGATTACCCATAAATACTGTTTTAACTTCCAAAGTAGCAGCTTATGTTCACTGGCACCAACTTCAGGTCAACAGGGGGGCAGACTTGTTCCACTTTTGAGAAGAATTAATAAAAAAGACTTTAAAATAAGCTATGATGCAAAGCCATAACGACTCAATATTCCATATTATACCTGTATGCCAATTATAAAAACATCTACATACCAAATGTGAGCTGACTTTGACTTGTCTGTGGACACAAAGAACTGCCAACAGTAATTTATTTTAAAACTTATCATGATACGTCGGACAGTCTGTCATTGAGCAGATTTTTAATTAGTTTTAAACAATGATATACGTAGCAATGATATAGTCCAACAGAAAACCTTTAGCGCGGAAGAAACACAGTTACCCAGCCTGCTACAACCGAGCTTGATCGCCACACTGCAGACATGCCCAAACAAGAGAAGGACAAGAAGGGCAACATCCTGATGGATATGGAGGAGGAAAAGCTGTTCTCGCTGTGTGTCCACCTTTACCGGACGCCCCTCTGGCAAGAACAAACCCCCCCAAAGATATGCTCAAAGGAGCAAGAAGAAGCAGTGACATTCTAAGGGCTATTCAGGAGCTGTCGAACAAATTCTCCTCTCTTGACAAAAGCAGAAACAAAAACTCAGTGGACATCAAGGCCATTAAAGAAAACATGGAAGGGATGGACCACACGGTGAAAGCAATCAATCAGGTACGGGCTGTAAATCAGCGTGTCTCAGAACAAGAGAAAAAAAATGGAAGAAGCAGAGCGTGACAGCCGGCACTGGAATCTTAAAATGCTTAACCTTCCAGAGGTTAACAACGACACTGCAGAGGACGCATGAAAACAGGTTTTTGACAATATCGGCACAATAATTCCAGACGAGAAAAACAAACTGGATTTTCTCATTGACTCGGTGCACCGGATTGGACGACCCAGGGAAGACTGGAACCCACGCCCGGTGATCAGTCAGTTCACCATGCGCATTTTCAAGCAGCGGCTCTGGAGGGCTTCAAGAGGGAGAGGGAGAGGGAGAGGGGAATCTCTCCTGACAGCTAATCAGAAAATTTGACATATTTGCCATTTTCATATAATTTGTTTGCCGACATTTCCATCGCACTCTGACGTGCACAAAACCGCGACATGCACCACGTTCCACCGTGCATGGGTACGCGCAGCTTTATAATGTCTCTTTGTTCTCCAAAGGCCTGATGAACATGACATGTACAGTGTTTTTGACATGTTGCAGAGTGTACATGGGCTTTGTCTTTCTTTGATGTTGTTTTCTGTGATTCCATCGCAGATCAATTGAAGTGCTGGTTAGCCTGAACAATGGAAAATCCTACATCTCTGCTCCCGTGTCGATACACGCCACAACATGTGTGAGTATCTTGTGCAGCACAGAATATGTCATTAGTGGCATTAAAAGTGAGTTGCAGTGTTTTCCCTTCTTGGAGATATTTACAACGGGCATATCTGCTGTTTGTCTTTTAAAATTGGATTAGGCCCCCGATGCACAACTCTTATGGCGTAACTCAAGAGGAGAGCTTGAGCAGAGCTGTTGGAGCGGTGGTTCAAATGTTTTCCTCTAAAGCTCCCTCTGATCACCTCGGGGGGAGGCTGCAGACTCCAAAAAAACAGAAAGAAAATCAAAACATGACAGTGAAGCCAAACACTGGCAGACACACCCGGTAGAAAAAGCAGGGGGCTCCGTCTATGATCTCTGGTGTCCACCACCCTCCCGGAAAGTGCTCCCAGAGCTTAGATGGGGAAACGTCAGTGTTTGATAATGTGTGGTTTCTGTGTGCCGTCTGCAGTCAAATGGGACCTGGGTGCTCTGGTTGCTGTTGGCTCTGTTGCTGTTATCGGCCCTGGCTTTGCTCTGGTGGTTCTGGCCTCTCTGCTGCACAGTGGTGAGTTTACGGCCACTCTATTAGTGATTTGTGTATACTAGGTTGCAATGACGCTCCATCCGTAGGTGTTTTCACATTTTTAATGCTGTATCAGTGCTTCTTTTCTTCATAAACAAAGTGCTCTAATTGCTCAATCCAACATGTGTTCTGCACGTTATATAATTTGTACGACTTGTCTCTACCAGGTCATCAGAGACCCGCCCCCCTCTCGTCCGCCTCCACCACCTCCTGCCGTTGTGAGTAAAGCTCAGGCTGTTAGGGACAAACATATTGTCTTTAGGTCCTGGAAACAGTGTTTGGACACCACCTCACACTGCCTTCCTGGCAGCAGCCGAGGCGAGAACATTTAACTTTGGGCGGACACAGAGGGATTGTGGGTGGAAGCGGTGAGGGAGAGAAGTCACTGCCAGACTTTGTATGTTGAGCTTGAGTCAGAACACTCTTCTGTCACACTCTCGAGGCTTTACACTCTATGTTAGATAAGAGACTTAATAAATAATAAAGAAAAACTTTTGGCCAAGATGTTAGTGCTGTTTAATGTAGACTTCATGTATTATTCAATATAAATCCACACAAAGCTGTGTTGAATATGTATTAAGTGGCACCAATGAAAAATAGACTGTCACCCATTCAGAATTTAATAATTAACAAACAGCCTTGAAGCTTTGTCTCACAGCTTTATTGTAAGCCTCTGCCACCAGATTTAGCTGATTCAGCGTCTTTGCCTTGAACTTTGAACCATAGTGTATACTGCTGACCATAAGCAAATTATGTGAATGGTTGTAGTCCAAATATTGCTAACTATTGCAATCAATAGCATCATATATACACACTATAACTTATGTAAATGTTTGGTTATATTGCTCATAATAATAACAGTAGCAGGCAGGCACAACAAGTTGAGAAATGAAAAAAAATCAATTTGAATCCTCCACAAGCTTTTGAACATGAAAGTGAAACTTAATCTATACGTCAAATGACCAGACTAGAACTTTAAGATGGTTTAATGCCCGTGTTGTAGGAACCGGAAGACGATCTTTCACCCAAGCACAGATGGCCGACAGTGGATGCTTCTTACTATGGAGGCAGGGGAGCGGGAGGAATCAAACGCATGGAGGTAAATTAAAGAGGCCATTTTTAACGTTGCATTATCGAGCTGACTTCTGAATCCGTATTATAATAACTCATTTCTGCGTACAACTGTGTAGGTGCGCTGGGGACAGAAGGGATCCACAGAGGAGGGGTCACGGCTAGAGAAAGCCAAAAACGCCGTGGTCACTATTCCAGAGGACGTGGAGGAGCCGATCCTTCCCCGACCCCCACCGAGACCGCCCCCGGTCTACAACCCGCCAGCACAGTCCAAGTGGTACGCCCCCATCAAGGTGAGACAACGATGTCATGATTAGCGATGGGACGAATGTGGGGCATAGGGTTGAGTCAGAGCAGAGCGATAATGGCGGGCTCACCCGGGCCAGAGGAGGACCCAGATACTTGTACAACCGACCCCCGGAAAGGAGCGGCTGAAAGACAATATGCGCCATGACAGAGAGCAAACCTGCATTAACCTCAAAGCCATAATGCAACAGTTATAGATTTCTTTAGGGACATTTCACTGTATTGCATCAGAAGGTATCAATAATATTGGCTTAATGTTGAGAGTGTAGTAATCTTTGTTTTTATGAAAGTTAAAGTTCAATTTAAAGGCTATTATGGCTCTATTTTGCCGATAGATGAACTATGGCTGTATGTGGCCCCAAGTGTTTGACACCCTAATTCCAAACTTAACAATGATGAGTTGCATTGCACAACACATGGAAATAAGCGCTGCAAATGTTGAAGTTTGAGAATTTGTAAAAACAAAGATAAAGTCTGAGACCTTCCTTCTTGTCACAAACCACCGGCAGAACCCCAATCCAGACTGGACACAGTTCAAATAGTTTATTTCCAAAAGGCAGGCGAACATCTGAGAGGAATCCGAAAGGTCAGTCCATACAGACGCACTGGTACGATGACGATCTGGCAAAGAAACGTGAGGGAAGAGGGTTTATATGCGCTGGGAAGTGGGAGACACAAGTGAATCACGTCGGGGAGAATCACACACACACAGAGGGAACACGGACAGGAAGACGAGTGCACTGAGATGGAGACGAGACAAGTCTCAAGACAAAAAAAACCAAACAAAACAAATCACACACCCACGGGGACGTGTGCACACCTACGATTGGTCGCAAAATGACAAGCACCAGTGCGGAAGTAGCAGTAACACTGTGTTTTGTTCCGGGTGATCGGTGCCTGTAGTGTTTCGTCTGTTGGATTGGTTTTACCCTCACTGCTTCTCTCTGCAGGGGCGCCTCGACGCGCTGCTGGCGTTGCTCAGAAGACAGTACGACCGGGTGGCGATCATGAGACCCACAGCTCAGGACAAGGCAAGAAGCGTGCAGCCATCCCTTGTACATTGCATTCAGCTGAACTGCTACCAAAAAGTGACTTTTCTGCTGTAGAATGTCATGACATAATTTGATTACAACCAGTGGCCCGCCCTCCGAAGTCTCCTGTGATTTGGTTAGAGGAGCAGACGTCATATTATCTCCCTGACTGATAAATAGTTGGTATAACCGAGAGTCCTGGAGCTACAAAGGCTTCACACACAACAGGGTGTGAGGGTGTGTCATTTTGACGTCTTGTAAAATGTTCCACCACTGAAAAATTTGTTTGTGTGAGTGTTACAATTTCATGGTGCAATTGAGAGCTTGAAGCCTGAGTTAGGAACAACTCATGTTAACAGTTTTCTGTATTAGTCAGTCCCTTCTCGGATTCTACGTGTGGAGTTTGCATGTCCATCCTATGCATAAGTGACTTTTTCTATATATGTGCTTGGGTTTTCTCCAAAAGTCCCCGGGCATTAGGTTGAATCTCATCCGGTGTCAGCTGGAGCTTTTAGGACTTAGGCAGATCTAGGACACTAGACTTTCCTTGAAGTTCAAAGGGTTACTGCTTTGGTATGCTTGTATGCCCACCTGCATTTGGTTTTATTTTAATATTGTTAAAGGGGGTTCTCATCCTTTCTTTGAGGTATTGTTGGGGGATAATGGTTAGAATAAGCAAAATGATAGGTTAAAGGATGTTGCTTCTCGTGAACAACTGTTTTGGTATTTAGGGAGGTAACAGAGGACGATGGCTTGGTTGAGATGGATAGAAACATGTTTGCTTGTTAAAAGCCTTTAAATGTTAAAACTCTAAGCCGGTCGTCTCCATGTTGTCTCCAGGGTCGCTGCATTAACTTCACCAGGGTCCAAAGTCGCTGATGTCCAAGTATGAAGACCAACTTTTTTCCCACTTTATTCCAGTTTTTCCCCCAAAAGAACACTATTATTTTATTGTAAATAAATAATTTTAAACAAACCGTGTGGATTGCTTGGGGAGAAAGCAAAACCAGTGCACACATCACTCTGTTGTTCTATTTATTTTGAAAGGAAAAAAAATATAGATTTCTCTTTTCACAAAGACTTTCAGTACAAGTACCCTGACTGGTGACACAATGATACACACATCCAAAAAAAATAATATTTAAAAGCATATATGACCAAAAAAAAAAGAAGAATGAAACATAAAAAAAAAAAGTGGCGTCACGTTCACTCCTAGCTAGATTTTGAAAGGTTCACATCACGCTCACGTCACCAGCGGCTGAAAGAGGGAAGACGAGGGTTAAGCTGCACGTGTACACACAACAAATTGTGCTTCAATCAGACAACAAAAGAATAAAAATAAAAAAATCTCATACGTCATACATGAACTGGTGTTCTATAGCTTAGCAACACAGAGCCAGCCAACCAGCAACAAGCTCATGGCAAAACTTCAGAAAAAGTACATTACAAAAACAAACAAGCTTTTCTGATACAAAATCAAGTTAATACTATGGTATAGAAAGACGCCACAATGACGCCATCGGCGTCACTGAGTCCTATGATACAAGTACACACTGGAGTGCATTTCTCATTACGTTTGCATGATTAGCACGACGTCGCAGTCACTCACACGGCTTCGCATCACCAACAGAGTCACGAGCGCACGCGTCACAATATGTTCAGAACCCATCGATAGCAACGTAGTGTCTCTTGAACGACAAAGCGGGAGCAAGCGTGGAGAGCGCTGCGCTCCACATGTCGGCGGTCGGCGCCGCTTCTGAAAGCAGCCTGTGATTTATGATACAGATGGATGTGAATCTGCTCTGACGCGCAGATGTCGCAGCTCTGCGGAGCGTCTCGGCGGTGCTGTAGGTTGCAAACAAACATGATACGTGACCCGTCTCCCCCTTCGTGTTTGACAGAGTCCTTCCACACAAAGAGGTGGGCGTGGCCGGGGAAGAGCAGTCGTCGCCGACGTCCTGTAAGTGCCTTGGACAGAGTTGATGGTGAAGAAAATACACAACTCGGGATTGTGTTAAGGAATCCAGGTTCGGTAGAGTCAAGGTGCTCCCAAATGATTTGAGTTGGTGAAGACTCCTCAGGACCGAGGGTGACAGAAGCAGCACTGAGGTTTTTTGTTTTGGCACTGGGAGAACTTCATCAGGGACATTTCCTGTGTCTGATTCGTAAATCATGAATGCTCCTTGTGGTATTCCCCCATGAGGACGTGGTCCCAGATGTATTTCTTGGCGTGTAAAACTGCATTTAAGTCCAAGACCACAACGTTGGCCTCATGAAAACGCACCCAAGGTTAATAAAGACGAGTCCGTAGCTTTTTAACACTTGATAGGTATACAGTCTGTGAAGCGCAGGAGGTTGCCTTGCTCTCTTACGAGCGATTCTCTCGATGGAGGAGGGACGATCTGGAATAGAAAACAACATCAGAAATTATCATCATGCTGACGTATTTGATTGATGTGCTTGAACTTTTCCATTCAGTGTGTCAACGCCCACCTCAGAGACCTGCGACTGTCTTTCTCCATGTTGTTCTCAGGTCCCTCGCTCTCGTATGAGGCCAAGTGCAGCTCTGCAACCACAAATCAGTTTGACTCTCCTTTCTCGACTGCAAATCTGCCATTGAATGAGGACTGAATACTCACCATCTTCAGTAAACACTGGCGTGGTGACAAGATACTGAAGAATGCGGCGATCTCTGTCGAACGGACAGACGACCTGACGCCAAACCAGGAATTCACTCACTTGCTTTGCGAGTTCCCACAGTTTCTATTAAAACACACACAAAGAAAGCAGGTCCTTTGAGTATGTATTTGGATTTAACGTGGTACATAAGCTCGGCCTAAAGACAAGTAAGATAATATTAAAATGCCCTAGAGGCAATAATATTAGCACTGCAACAGAACACAAGTACTCATATTTGGTCTGTAAACATGTGGTAACGATAAAGCCATGATTTTCATTAAATGTAATGTTTTTCCACATGTTCGTGGCCCGTGGGCCAAAACCAGCCTATCCACTAAGCAAAGTGTAAACATTTTTAGGAAAACTTTGATTTTTGAACAAAAATTAAGCCTGAGCTGAGATATCGGTGATGCTGCCATCAAAGATAGCAAACTAGCATTAGCCTCAAAGTCATGCTGTCAGTGTGAGTCTGTAAAAACATACATAAAGCGACAGTAACAGTCACTTACAGTAAGTTTTCTGGATATTTCACTGTATTTTGCACCAGAAGGTTTCATTGAAATTGACTTCATGTTGAGATTGTAGTCAGTTTTCCTCATAATTGTTTAATGTTTGCGAAAATATAGATGTTTTCATCACGTGTACTCTGCATCACAACAAAGAAATAGTGAGTGTCTCTAAAGTAGATCTCATATCAAAGGTACAGCAGGGGGAATGTGTAACACTCCTTTGAGCCACAAGGGGGAGCTATTACATCACATGTGAAAGTTTCCTCTCACTGCCTGAATTATTCAGTGTTCAGCTCAAGTCATTGATATACTGAGAGAAAAAAAACATCATCTGACCTCAAAGTTGATGTGTCCGTTGGTCAACCTGTTGGCGCAGCCTTCGTTCAGGAAGTAGATGTCTTTGATCAGCAGGCTGAAGAACGGAATCACAATCTGTGGGGGGGGGGGAAAACCAACTGATGATTGGAACTTACAACTCAGCAAACGTTTTTGATTGGAAACTCGGTGTGATGGTGCACCTTCTCTTGGCTGCTGTGTGCCGTCTCGGACCTCTGGGTGGCGCCGCGGAGCGCCGTGCGGTAGTTACTGAAGTTGCTGGAGGGGTCCATCTGGTGCTGAGCGAGACACAAAGGAGACGGCCATCAAACAACGGAGCCACGTGAGCCTGCAACTGAGGCCTGGTTACATAATGACACACGAGTCTTACCTCCAGGATCTCAAACTTGTCCGTGTTCACTTTGTTCCAGGTTTTCTTCAGTCGGGCCACAGGACTCATGTTCATCCCGGCTGAAATTCAGAGGACGTGTATGAGCACACGGAGCGGCGAGAGACCCGGGACAGTGAGGCGGCCGGAACCGCCACAGGCCTCCACTAACTCACTCTGTGCTTCCTTAAACTGATTAGACTCAGCCTTCGGGTGCAGCTGGCACCGTGTGTTCCCCTTTAAACTTCATTACATTTACGGGCTTTTTGACCGAGAATTGGTGGGAACTACTGCTCGGCTTCAGCAAATCCTGTTTTCACAGGTTTATGGGAATAGAACTGAATTTATAACAACTGAATAAAAACATTACTTTCTGGTTTCTGCTGATTCATTGAGGGGCTGTTTTCTCCCCCCCGACTTGTGTGTGTGTGTGTGTGAAATTACTCACTGATGATGGCCATGAGGGAGTTGAAGTTGCCGATGTTGAAGCACTCCTGAGCCACGTCGATGAAGAACTCGATGATCCGCGCTCGGTGTTTCTTCTTCACTGGCTGCAAAAAGAGAACGGGAGGAGGTGAATCAGGTGAAATACGTCACATAATGGCGACAGAGAGGAGTTTCTATGTAGTTCCAGAAGCTTTCATGAATGTTTCGATGAAACTAAACCTTGTAGCTTCTGCACTGTTAAAAAGAACAGCTGATTTCAGCCACCTGGATAACTCCGCTCCAGATTGAGAAACTCAGACACTTGTGCAAAGAATGTGTGTCTTTAACTTTCGTGGAACTGCCGGTTTAAGACGGAACACAAAACTGAGGCATCAACGCAGCGTGAACTACGTACCATGCAGATCTCGGTGGCCACCAGGAAGCTCAGCCTGTTGAACCAGTTGACGTAGGCCTCCAGGTTGCTGGTTTTACGCTTCCGGAAGAAACCCTGAAGCACAAAAACAAGACAGTCAAACTTGTGTTTTTGGTCCATCAAGAAGACTGACATTAATAGTGTTTCAACAGAGGAAAGTGTTTCTATGTGCGGGACAAGAGAACTTAAAATTTCAAACATAGGATGACTACAATAAAGCCTAAAGTGGGAAAACTACTCGGCTTCTTCTGTATTGGATTCCTCTCGCTTTTACATGTAAATTATCTGAATCGTAGTCTGATTTTAGAGGAACTAACATTTATTTTCTTTATTTTTAACCTCTTAAGTTACACTTAGTTATTGTTTCATAGTAAAGCTGCTTTTTAATTTGCCTACTTTTTATTTCATTTGACATGAATTCATGTGGGGAAACTCAAACTGGCCTGTATGCTTCTGTGGTTAGTTCATTTGAATTAATCCAATACATGTTCTAGAATCCTAAAGATGCGAAATAAATACCAGTGGAATATGTTCCGTGGCTCCAGACGAGTTTCATTTGTCTCATTTGATCCCTGATTTACGAGGCTTTTCCTGAAGCTCCCCGAAGTCTTCATGACCACACAGATTTATTTTCTCGCTTTGTTCTTTGTGTCTTTCAACTTTGAAGAGCTTTCTATCTTCAGACTCTTTCTGATTCGCGCTCTGAAATGCATAATTTTCTGCCATATTCCCCTCGCAGTGATTCAATAAACTATTTCTATGTGTATTCAGAAAAGGGAAACAAGGTAACAGACAGCTGCTACTGTGTCATTTTCCTCACTAATGGGTCTTGACAGCTTTCACACCCACGTCACCTCTGGCCCCGCTCAGCGGAGCCCGTGACGTGTCTGTTGTTATTTTCTCCTCCTCTGCATCTGCTCTTAGGTTTCCCTGCGAGATGCGAAGCGGCCACGGAACCTGTTCGCCGGGGGGGGCGGGGGGTGTTCCTCTTGCATAGATGAACATTACAAAAAAGCCGGCTGTAAAACAAACTAGACTGGGCGAGGGGTGATGTAATCCCCGAGATTCGCGGCTCTATTAAAATGCTTACACAACAGCGGCGGCCCACTCCGCCGCACAAACTTCCTCTTTACACTTCAGGACCCCGTTCGCTGACTCAACTGCCCTATTATACAAAGTGGGTCTTATATAACCGGAGGAGCAGTGGAGAGCTGGAGAAAGAGTGCGGTTCACACGCAGCGGGGGAAAGTGTGTTTGCGGCGGCGTTGATTGAAAACCACCCTTCAGCTGACTCGCAGGGCCACTTAGGACCCTCGGATGCACTCAGAGTGAAGAAAGGGAAGGTGCTTTCATGCCGGGCCGCCAGAGTTTTTCAAAGGCTACCATGAAAATACAGCCGAGCAGATTCCCCCCGTCTATCTGCCGGCAAATCCAATTCATGTGGCTTCTTAAAGCAAATCAACTTGAACCAAAGCAGACCGCAAATTACACTCGCAGCAGAACAGGCGAGACACTTCAGAATCTAGATAATAAAGAATGACTTAAAAATAACTACAATCTGTGGTTCCTCTTTGATGCTGATAATTATAAACAGGTCGCGCTGCTCCATCCTAAAGCTGTCATTACATCGGAGGGCCATACTCTGTCAGAGCCGCCGATTCTGACTGATGTGAGATTTATTCAGATGAAGGCTAAAGATAGCGCTCATCAGTTTAGAAATTTGGAGAATATACCACAAGGGAAAGAGATAAATGAGAATATCAGATCCAGGTTACAGGTTTCTGGTTGAGAGGATGTGATCAAGTGTATACTTCTGCTCCTTAAAGGGTCGCACAGAGGTCAGTGAGCGTTACTGGCTTTAATAGCTCATGTATACTTGCATGCAAGTACATTTCTTTGATATGGAAACATAAATATTTTAAATGTTTTACAGCAGAGATGTCAAACACATTTTAATTCAGGGGCCACGTGCAGTTCAGTTTCATAACAACCTGAAAGTCTTTCTTTGTTGTGGTGGAGAGTATAGGTAATGAAAATGTCTATTTTTTCACAAAACCAAACAATTACTAGAGAAAATGAGTCTAATCTCAACATAACGCCAATTTTAATGAAACCCTCTGGTAGGGCTGGGCAAGAAAGATTTGAATTTTGGAAATTCAAGGTTTTTTTTCTCCCCAGTTTTCTGGCACTTTTGGCGTTCCGTTCTACCGTTCCTCGTGAGTTCCTGTAGTTTGTGTTGCTTTTGCTTAAACCTGGTTAAAGCTTGATTATGTGGAATGACTGAGCCTCATTTACTTTTTATTTCGGGATTGTTTATTTAAAATTTATCTCTGAGGACACTCACAGCAAAAAAGTTGCAGTTTTGACAATATATCTGACGTCTGCAGTCATTTTTAAGTGCATTGAGAAAAAAGATAGAAAATCGAATAGAAACTCGAATTTTTCTTTAAAAAAACGATAGATCTTTTTTTATTGAGGCCAAATCGCTCAGCCCTACCTTCTGCTGCAAAATACAATGCAATGTCCAGAAAACTTCTCCCCTAGCTGCTACATTATGTATGTTTTTACAAACTCACCCTGACAGCATGGCTTTGAGGCGAGTTTGACAGCAACGAAGTAGCTGTCTTTCATGGCAGTGAGTCTCAGTGTTGTGTGCACGACTAGATTTGTGTAGAAAATCAATGTTTTCATTGAAATTCTTACAATTTGCTTGGCGGTTTGGCCGGATCGGGGCCTCTGGCGAGCTGGTTATGTTCAACAATCCCTTGTTTTAGAGCCATGTGACTATCAAAGATCAGCAAAGTGAATAACAAAGAAAATGATCATGTAAATATATCCTGCTGTGAGTCCGCCATTGGAGAATTTCTCTTGAAAATGTATTTTGCTGTTCTTGCGTGAAATGCATTCACAAGCATGTTTTTGTTTTGCAGCGCTCAGATGTGGTGTCGGTTCCCTTCGGAATCACTCGTACCTTATGGTTCTCCAGAGGATCCTTCATGGCAAACGTCTGGATGAATTCCTCTGGGCCGATAAAACTCAGTCTGTCCTGGAGGTGGAAAATGAAGAAAGACAAGAAGTTAAAAAATTAGTGACAAAAAGGCTTCTCATTCCACTTAGACGCCTGTAACTCATCTGAATTTTCATGCATTTATTTCATTATGTGATTCCTCTTGATGACCATATTCTACTGTTTTAGATAAATCAATGATTATTATTATCGTTATTGTACTTTTCTAAAAATGTACTTTTAATCCAAGTTTTGTTTCACTGAATGCCTTTCATGAATGTTTTTATGACTGTGTAAAACTATGAACTCAAGTAATTATTGTACAACTAAAAGCCAAACTGAAAAGTAAAATAATAGTTTTGCTGTCCCCCACGCACACACACACACACACACACACACACACACACACACACACACATATACACACCAAAAAAGAGCCCTATGACGCAGAAACCGCACTCAAAGTCGTAAAATCTGCCTCGGTGTAACCCTCCATCACAGACTCAAATATGCAGATCAGCCTGGAAAATCCACAAATCTGAACGCTCACCAGCTCGATGTGCGTAAGCTGCTGGGCGAGGACGAAGGGGTCATCGCACACGCTCAGCACGTCGCTGCGCTGAGCCGAGGCCTGCTTGCTCTTCAGGGAGGCGGGGCGCTCGGTGGCCACGGCGTTGAGCGCGGCCACGGCCTCCTCGTACTGGCCGAGCGCCGACAGGCGCTTGATGAGGCGCTGGGTCATCTGCTGCATGGCTCGCCAGGAGTACTGTATGAAAAGTACACAAAGTGTGAGGAGCAGTGGGTCACTCGGCGATCAGAGCTCCGAATGATTTTTTTTTTTTGCTCTAAAACGTTGTAGCTACAGGAGCTAACGGCGCTAACCTCATCCCCTCGGGCCACGTGGTGCGTCATGTCCTTGAGGCAGCGCATCATCCTGTCGTCCCTGAAGTCGTATGGGAACGTTTCCGTCCACTCCGTCAACAGCTGCACCAGCTTGGGCGCCACTTCGCGGAAACGGATCTGAGAAACATTGCACAGCATGTTAGGTAACGCAGCGACAGGCGTGATTACATTTAAAATCTCATGTAATGCGTGTAATTTGTCTTGGGACAAAACATCGTGACCTTAATCTGATCTTTATTTACGTTATGTAAAGACACAGCAGTGGGCGGGGCCTGATATGGACTCTGGATATCCTTCACTCAACACTTGATTACAAACACGAGTTTGAATCCTTCTGAATAGGGGGAATTTCAACAGCAAGAAAAATACTGATAAACACCTGAATCAAAACAAAAGTGTGAACAGTTTGTGGAGTTTCTGGGAGGTGTGAGTTTGTGTGGGAGGAAGAAAGAGAAAGAGAAAGAAAATACTTTCAGCTGCATCTGGGTGTGCGTGTCCTTGTTCTTCCTACACTGGTGGGGATTTCAAACATGATTGTGCAACAATCTCTGGGAACTTACAATAAAATCACAGGGAGAAAATCCCCAAAAGGAAAATTATTTCCTTTCTTTACATGTACAAATGTTTTACGGTTAGAATTTATGACTGAGTGTTGAGAAAATGTCCAGAGAAGACATTCAAACACAGCGTGTGTGTGTGTGCGTGTGAGTGAGAGAGTGTGTGTGGGTGTTTGTAATCCGCCCACCTTATCCAGCAGGGCATCTCCGGACCGCTGCTGCTCCACACACAGATGACAGACCCTCGTCATGAGCTCGTACGGGTGCAGGAAGAGGCGTGAACTCAGCAGGAAAGTGAACACGTACGATCTCTGATGACGGTGAAAGAAAACGGGCTTTCAGTAAAATCTGTTCTGCTCCAACATTACAAAGAGAATCAGAGGCAAACGTTCTTTTTTTGGGAAAAAGTAGGTCAACGCCTACAAGGAGTTTGTGGTGTGACAAATCTGTGACTGCTGACGCTTACGTCGGGGTAGTAGTCCACTGTGGGGACCAGGTGCTGGATCAGGGCCTCCAGAGATGCGGAGACCAGGCTGTTGTCGTGGTAACACATCTCGCCGTAGCTGGCAGTGATGCCGTGTCCGTACAGTCTGGCCTTCGTCACGGCCGAGTTGTTACGGCAGGACTGCTCGCTGCTGCTGCTCCCGCCGCCATTGCTGCTGCCGCTGGTGTGGCGGTAAGCGCGGCCCGGACAGGAAGTGCTGTGCTGGCGGGGGCTGTGAGGCGGCGGCGGGGAGTACGGGTTTTCCGAGACGGCGTAGCTGCTGTTGTAATGATGCTCCTTCGCGTTCACGGAGGAGACGGAGGCGCTGCGATACGCGCTGTGTGGCTGCGGGATGTCGTAAGGGTTCTCTGCGGAGGAGTAGTTGCCGTTGTAGACGTTGTCCCTGGCGGGTTTGGGGCCGGTGCCGCTGCGGTACGGACTCTGAGGTTGCGGATGGTTGTTGTTGTTGCTGTAAGGAGCGCAGGAGCTGAACTTTCCAGCGTACGGCGTCGTGGGAGGCATGATGACCTGGACAAAACAACACAAACAACTGGTTACCAAGGTTGAATATGTGTAAACATCCCCAGTAAACTATTTTGGAAAGCTGCAACAGAAAACATGAAATGCCAAGTTTATGTGTCGTAATACTGAATTACTGAATTTAACCCAGAGTTTAAGGAAGTTCTTTTTCAGGGTAAAGTTCAGATTTTACCATGATGCTAATGCTTGGTTTGAGTCACATGACATCTGCCTTTCTTGGAACTTTGTTTTTACTTTCATTCAATTCACACAAAACTTGTGAGTGAGGCTGATGTCAAACTGCAAAGACACGATGTTCCAAAAAAGTAGTCACATGATGAATAAGGACATTTTAAAACTGTAAATCATGAAGCTCTCTGTAAGAAAGAATGAAGCATTTGGCGTGGTAACAACCAATCAAGTAATTCATTATAAACTTTCATTATTTCATTTGATCACGATGTGAAATGTTGAACAAACTTCTAAAGAGAAACTTCAGTGTTTAAACCTGAATATCTCGATGAGTAGAGCTGCGCTGGCTGAAAATACAAAGGCTAATAGCACAGACTTCTTACATTTGTGTATCCAAATGTCTCTCGATTAGTCAAATTAAAACTTTACATTTATCTTGCAGCCATTATCGGGGTTGTAAACCTTAAGAGAAGTTAAAAGATCAGCATCGAGGTATTGAGTTGTCAACTAAAAGAGGATCACATTGTTATTTTATTTTTCATTTTTTGGCCAATTACAAAGCAAAACCAGAATCAGTTCCATTTATCCTGATTAATAAGCAGGAAATTCACATACGGAAGTAACGGGAGCCACATCAAAATGCCAAGTGGAGAAAATTGCTCCAGTCATTATGAAATCAGTAAACGATGAAAGCAACGTCTCCAGCGTTGCAGCTTCTGCTGCTACTTTTGCTTCGTCAGCCCAACTCGATGGCTGGGTGATTGGTGTTTAAGCTGCAATCAAATATTGTGAAAATATGTGTTTGAGAAACTGTGTCTGTGGAGATAATAACACTTGATCGCATAATTTTACCCCTCTTGTGTTTGTTCTTTCTGACTTTGAGCGCTCGAGAGATATCGCCTTTATTTCAAAAACGATTTGCTAGTAAAATTTTCGACAACTCAGCACAGACGCTCGAGCTGCCCTGCGCTTTGCTGTATGTTCAGTCACGTCCCTGAATCTCACTCACTGGCAGCAGCACAACATATGGAAAGCAAAACACCGTGACAGATGGATGATCTCAGAAAGGCAGTATTTTTTATTTTTTTTTGGTCTTAATGGTTCAGATAATTGGATCTGAGGTTGGTAAGCTGATCCCAGATCACCACCAAGGCGTGCTTTAACTCTGGAGCCTCTTTTATCCCGCTACTGTTGTCTGTCTAGGCAACACATGCCAGCGATAAATGAGCCGCACACACACACACACACACACACACACGCACACACACACGCACACACACACATACACACCTCACACAGTAGCATGTATGCATGCACATACACTCTGCCAGAAAACAAAACCCTGCAGGAATCCAGCAGACTTTTGTTTGTCCATCACAGCGCCAACAGAGGAGTGTCTGCCTCAGCCAACATCTTACACACACACACACACCCTCGTCCACCATGGCGCCAAGCCCCACACCAGAGTAATCCAAACACACACACACACACAAGTTACACATATACAAATGATAGCTTGAGCAACACACACACACACACACACACACACACACTTTTGTCCACCGTAGCGCCTGGCCTGATGCCAGAGTAAGCCAGTCCAGTGCCAACCCCTCCTCTGAACTCTGTGCTCTCCGGCCTGCTGTACTCCTTCTAACTCACTTAAAAGATTACAGTCTCTTTAACCTTCAATAAGTTACGAAACACAAGTCTGGAAGTGTGCGGCCGTAGTGGTGAAGCTGGGATGACTGGAATCCACTGGGAAATATTTGCTCCGGTCTGCGTACACATTTTTTTCCCCCTCTTCTTCCGAGCTGGTGTTGTGTTTGCAACTTGAAGATGACCTGATCCGAAAAGATTCAAAACCAATTTGGGTTTTCCTTCCAGACCAGCTTCCTGAAAGGTTGACCCATTTGGATAGTTGGGGCTTTCGAGGCTGCGGCTCCCAAAATGCACTCTGGCTAAATCATAGGCTGCGCTCGCCGTGAACGACTTAATGATGGCATTGGGAAGCATAGTTTCATATTGAAAGCATTGTCTATATTCTCTTGTTTGTAAACGTTGAAGATTGCAGACTGGGGAAGTCGACTGATGTGGCTGCGAAAGCACACAGAAAGGCAAAGACGTGTAGCTGTGCAAGGAAACTGTGCTGACACAACCACTATTTGCTCTTGTGTTAGACTTTTGAAAGTGTAAGGCTCTGTTTACACCACGTATATGAGTGAAAAAAACGTTAATTTCGGGTGTCTGTTTACTCGACAACGGTGCTTGGAACTTTTTGAAAATGCTCTGACTCCATCTCAGTGTAAATGGGGGGAAAACGTAACTTTCTGGAAATGCTCGGGGGCCGCCTCCTGCAGACGGAGGAAAGGCCGTTACCGAGCGTTCGCACCACGGCCGTGGTAAACAGTTCTTCTGCACATGTGCAGTCGATGATCAATGACAACAATGTTTGCCTCCGGAGTGTTACAAAAACAACAGCACCCACTCGTGGCGCAACATAAAAACAACATCACTTTCAGTGTTGCTGCTGTTGTCACCTCACCGGACATCATTTTCAAAACATCGCTGTGTTAATGCCAAACTTTTCAGGAGCTCAGAAGCTAAATAATTTTCACTTGAACGGTTGTGGTGTATAGTTTAAACAGGGCCTAAATGCCCATTGCATGTTTCTATGTACAGTTTTTCAATGCGGTTCCATTTTCTGTGTGAATCGGCTCAGTCCTAGCATGACTCATTATCATCATAGAAAACCATTAAAACAAATCTCTCCCTCAAGCAATGCGAAATGTGACATAACAGAATTAGTCTCCTACGTTAGCAGGTGGCTGCAGCATGTAAAGGGATATAAATAAGTTCACCGAAGGGTGAAAGTAAGCTGAACTTTGAATAGTGCTAAAGGCAAAAATGATCCACTTCAAACCAGTGAAATGCGTTCCAAATGCCTTTAGGAGAAAGAAAAAAAAAGCCACAATTTAGTGGTTTTAAATGTCCCATCACGCGTGAGAGACACCTTTGTCTGGCTTTTTAATGAAAACTTTCCCAATGCGGGCGTCTTTCGAGATTGCCTCTGATTCTGACACGGCACCTTGAAGGAAGGCTGTTTTCTTCTTCTTCTTCTTCTTTTTTTTTTCAAAATCATTTAATGCGGCTTCAAAAAGATACACCTCGCTATGCTGAGCTCAACAGGCTCACAGGGGGAGGTGGGGGGAGACAGGAGGGAGGTCTTCAACAATAGAGGTATTATCTATCCTGTCATGGCATTAACAGCCACACAAAGACCCCCAGGAAGAGATCACAGCAGATCATCAGACACGCACACACACAGCAGCTTTCACACACGCTGCTGCCGGGCAATGTGACGCCCCACCTCTGCGTGAGGCGAGGCTGGGATCCCTTTTTTTCTTTCACGTCAGTCAAACCACGTAAAGCACACTTCAGACTCTTATTATAGCTCGCATATCGAGTGGCCATATGCCATAATCTCGACTTTTATGTTTGGCTGTGCATGAATGTGTGTTTGTGACCTGTGGGATGGAGTTCATCGCGTCATAAAGTGAGATAAGGAGCTAGGAGAAGAAAGAAAAAGAAAAAAAAAGTCCTGGGAGAAAGAGGCAGCTCAGATTTAGAAGAAAATTGACTTAAAGGCATTGGATTTGAATAAACACAGCACACAATGGTCAAGGACAAAACAGCTCTCAGGCAAAATGGTGTGCAAACAGTCTGCGGTTCACTTAGTCACTCTAAATTGTGTCGTTTTATGGGTTTTTATTTTTTTTCAAAACCAGTTGACCTCAGCAGACATGTACATATTCGCTGATCTGCGCCCTCCCCGACCAAATAACGGTCAGAAATCCCCTGATGGCTAGCTACAGTAGGAACCACAAAAGGTTTGTTTGAGTCCCGCTTTTCGAGACGTGTAATCAAATTTAAGGCCTCTAAACAAGGTCACTAGCTAGAAAATAAGCACCGTGCTGTAGCGAAAAGATCGCTAAATTACAAGCCGCCTCCTCATGATCGGGACATTCTGTCATTATTACCTTAGTTTATCTGAAAGCGGAGGACGATTTAATCAGTTCCACTGGGGCTCTGCAGTCCGTGTCAAGCTCCTTCGGACGTTTTGTAACGCTCCCTGTACAAGTGCGACGGGCTGAAGGAACAGCCTGCACCTGATAAGAGCGCATGTGATACAATTTCCCAAAGTGGTAAAACATAACGCAACGCTATCTTTGCTCTGCTTTAAACCTGACGTACTTTGACACTAATGAACTCCAGCAGGTAAAAGGGTGCGAGTCAGTCCTTCAGCGATAAATGAGTTCACAAGTTCAGTGTGTGCTTTATATCGCTTGCTTGTGGCTTCGCCGAGACCTGCACACCGGACAGAGAACTGCTGAGATGGAAGCCAACGAGACAGAATTACAACATTCAAGGGTGGAATAATCCCTGATGAGACTCGCACATTTACTCAGTGCTTAGAAGGATTTCATTCAAACTTTGATTTGCCTCATTGTGTGGGAGGATCAGTGCCGACACCCCACATCAGAAGATTACTCCTGATTCCTCCCCTCCGTCCTTCTATGTTGCACACCATTGAACCAAAAGGCCTCTGATTGTTCTAAGCAGGAAACCCCCCCGACAAATGTGTTTCTCTTGCAAATCGGAGACAATGACTTGACTTACTGAGGTTAAAACTGACAGTCACTGTGGGTAGACGGTCAGGTGTTGGTTTCTCCCTTTGGAAATAACGTGGTGGTGCAATAAGTAGCAGCCGACTCTGCATACCGAAAATGTTGCCGTAAGTCTGAACCTGTGGTTTGTTTGTTTGTAAAGCAAACTTTCAGCGCCTGTTGGCACCGTCCACCTCAACATAAGCGTCCCAGTAAAGGTTACAGCCACCCGGGTCCACAGCACCGAGCTGACCTGTAGACCTCGGCTTCACTCAGCGGGAGGAAGCGTCCAAGAGGTGTATAAGAGGTCGGAGGACAGATAAGAGCCCCCATAGAGACAAAGAAGGTGAAAGCTGGCACTAACTGGTTGTACTGGTTTCTGTCCATTCACTTGGGCAGCAGAGTGGATTTTTGAAGGCGGTATTGGGAATGTGCCAACTCAACACAAAGAAAATTGATGTATGATTTTTTTTTTTTTAAGTTTAAGGGGTTGGGTTTGTTATGCATTGTGGGGGTGCTTGGTGTTTTATTGCTTCCTGCTGTTTAGGCTTTGTGTTCTGTTTCCTTTTGGATTGATTTCAATGAAATAAGTCAATACCTGTCTTCCCTGCCCACTGGGGTGTAATACAGAAGCAACAATCCACTGAACAAACATTTCTGGGATGCTGTGTACATTCCCGAAAGACACAAAAGCAGAGCAGACAAACAGTCTCAAATCTGAAGTTACTTGTTTTCCTCTCAAAATGAGAATCAGACATGAGTTTCATTGTGTCACAGAAGCAGAATCTTATCCAACTGGAATGTATCTTATGTTGTGGTCATACCAGTTAAAAATAAATGTTGTTTACCTTGTTTGTCCCAAACATTAAAAACAGTTTGTACTCATCCGGTTTTGTTTTTCTGAACTGTTTTTAACCTGCCTTCCTCTCACCAACTGGCTGCATCACTGTTCCATTCATTAGCAACGCAATTCAGACGTCATCAGTGTACTAAGCAAAGCATCAAAAGTAAAAAGTATGAGGAAACGGAGCTGGGACCAAACAACAAATGAGCTCTGATGACTCCGTGGGGAAGCGTGCGGGTCAGACGAGGCCTGCAGCCGCTTTCAAAACACCAGTGGCCAGTTTGAGAAGCTGGACGTAGATCTGATAGGCAGTCAAAACAGAGCAAACACAGACACCAGACTCAGATTGAGCACAGAGATACACAGAGGACTGTGCGCCTGGTGATGAGACTATTATCTTTTACTCCAGCACACACTGCTATTCAACCATGCACTTCCTTGTATGTACGTAACCTCCACACACACAAACCCACACTAAAGGGACACACCTGCTTTCTGTATGATCTGGTAGGCTAGTACAGTATTAACCCAGAGCCAGAAAGGATAAAGGCACATTATCTCCTCTGCTGCTCGGATGTAATGAACCTAAGCTTGTATGGCGGGGGGTTTGTCTTTCTCACACACACACATTTTCTATTCTCTGTAAACCTACAGATCTCACACGAGTCTGCCTCTCAGCACAATACGAGTTTAGATGTAGGCAAAGTCCTGAATCTAAATTCTACTCAGCTACTGTTATTCAATAATGTAGTTTAACACTTTACTTTGGTGAGTGTGTGTGGGTTTTTTTTTTTTTGTTTGTTTTTTTTAGCTGGTATGTGACAAAAACTTGCCAAGAGCTGGAAATAGTGGCTCTCATTCAGTTTAAGTTAAAAAGGACTGTGGGTTTTGTGTGGAGGGAATAGAGCTTTTTAAAGCCTGTTTGGCCAGAAGTACACACGCTTTCTCTCATTCTGTGTGTTTTTCTCTCTTTTCCCTACAGACAAACACAATCTGTTATTCCCTCTTTTTCAAACATACACACACACACACACACACACACACACACACACACACACACACACACACACACACACACACACACACACACACACACACACACACACACACACACCCTGCCTGGTCCACATTATGGGGCTTCTGACTGAGTCATAACACAGTAAAAAGTAAGAAGCAGCCTGTGAATAAAAGTCATGCTGTGCTAAACCATAGTCCCATCGCAGGTGCCGGTGAGTCATGTGTGTTTGCGTCTAACAGAGATTCTAATTATAACCTCACATGGCTGGTAAATAACAACAACAACAACAACAAATGTAGCGTAAGAAAGGTAAAATAACATATTGGAGGTGGGTCGTTGTTTACACTTGTTTCCTCCATACAGCACAAATCGCTTTGCGGTTAACACAGTTTTCAGACTATAAGGTTGCATTTTAATACACTACTGTGCTAAATATCTAAAATTAAACCAATTTCAAAGCCAGTTTTTATGACCTTAATCCTGGATTTACTGCAAGAAAATGTAGCCTCGTGACCCCGTTTACTATGTCCAGGAGTTACATAACACAACTCTAATGTACAGAATATATATTTAAAGGATAAAGTTTAGGCGAACACAAACAAAGCAGATTATTTATATGAGTAACTTCATTGTGGGACTTTACCTCGTAGGTGGTGCAGCTCTGCGTCCGTTTCACAGGCGAACGAATGAAAATGTAAAAAATAGAGAGAAAGAGAGAAAGGCGACTATCCAGAGTAGTTGGAAGTGTCGGAGTGGAGGTGTGCGGTGAATAAACACGCAGAGAAGGCTTTCAGCGGAGTCTCCGTGTCGTGCTCTTCTCCATTGTCTGCTCGGCTCTCCGTGCTTCTCTCAATTATTTGAACCAGCGGAGCCGTAATGAGCCACAAAAGCGAGGCGTATTCAAATGACCTCCAGAGAGCCGGGAAAACCCGCCAATCAGCGCGCGGAGGCGGGGGCCCCGAGGGGAAAGGTGGACCAATCACAGAGGAGGACGTAAAAAATCGAATTCTACGGAGGTTCGCATTGGCTGGCTCGCCCTCCCGTCGACTCCTTTCTTTTCGAGTGTTTTTGTTGGCGAGCCGGAGTACAAGGTGTAAGGTTTCCTCC
Source organism: Lipophrys pholis (assembly GCF_963383615.2). NCBI lineage: Eukaryota > Metazoa > Chordata > Actinopteri > Blenniiformes > Blenniidae > Lipophrys > Lipophrys pholis. The sequence continues at coordinate 15,475,178 of NC_137641.1, read as the reverse complement.
AGGAATGCGTCTGTGTGTGGTGCTCCGGTGGTCCCAGGGACTTTAAAGTCTTTTCGAACTGCTTCTGACCTATTTTAATTCACTGATTATATCATTTGCAAAGTTATGTCATTCATTGAGCAGCGTCAGCACGTGCAAGTGTGAAAGTGTGAGTTCAGACATCATCACTTCAAGAGTTGTGAGACCATGACAAAGAACAGTGATTTATAGTGTCCAACAAATCTGTTTATTCCAAAACTGAATTTGTGGTTTCATCACACCCACCTGCGGGTTGGCATTGAATTCAGTATTGTCTGGAATTTAGTGGAGGGACCATCTTGACATTTCCACCCATTTTGAAACATCCATCCATCTTCTACACCTCGTATTCCTATGCAGGGCGCTGGAGCCAATTATGTGTGAGGTCAAGTTACACCTTGGACAGTTCGCCAGTCCATCACAGGGCAAACACACAAAGACAGACAACCACACATATTCAAACCCAAGGGCAATTTGGGGTCAGCTATTAATCTTTACATGCATGTTTTTGGACTGCGGAAGGAAACTCAGGTGAGAACATGCAAATTCCACAATGACCTTCTCGCTGTGTGCCAAGCAGGCTAACCACTGCTCCACCATGCATGGTGAAAGCAGTTGTGAATTTTGTTTTCAACATAGATTCTCTTTAACAATAATAAGGGAACTGTGATTTAAGAAGTGTTAATTTATTTGCAATCTCTTTAAATCTTAATCACTGCTCCATTATTAAGTTTGAAAATATCCAGTAACTGTTTCAAAATGCCGCACGGGTGGAGTTAGCTGGGTTTGGTGCCCTGCGTCCCCGAACTGGATAAAACAGTTTGATAGATGGATGGATGGATGGATGGATGGATGGATGGATGGATGGATGGATGGATGGAGGGATGGATAGATGGATGGATGGAGGGATGGATAACCTAGTTTCATAGTTTATTGAGAGTAAAGAGCTCAAAACACAATGGACATCTTGTCATAAAGTAATTAATTAGAAGGTTACTAAACAGGTTTTCAATTACAAATCCTATACACATACTATATTCCCTCCCTAATTTCCTCAGTCTATTTTTTTTTAACAAACTTCTTTTTACTATTACGTAACTCCGTAAGCTCTCTTCAAACAAAACTTTAGTGATTCCTAATGAGAAATACCTATTTTCCAGGAAGACACTGTCAACAAGACACCTTGTGAATTTGCAAGCCGTCCAGAACAGTAAGTCTGTGTGGTTAGTAATTGTCTCTGTTGGAGGTTGTGTTTTGGTGATTAGCTTCAACAAACAAAAATCGGTTACAACGTAATCTCACTGTAGCTCTTGGCGCCGGTCTTCGTCAAAAATATTTGACTAAAGTATTTGCTCATGAGCATTCACAAAAGAATTTGCAGCTCTGCTAAGCCATTAAATTGTACTGGGTTTTGCTAAATCTGTAAACACAGATGTTGACTTTCATTTATTTACTCGATATAATACAAGTCGGTCCTGAAAGGATTTCACTTTCCCATAACACAAAGTTATCCTGAAATTGAAGTAAAAACAAGGTCGTTGTAATTATGTTTTCATGTAACAACAGGAATACAGTCAATTGTTTTCCAAATGCATGAAGTGTTTTCTTGTCCTAGCACTTACAGTATTTAGGCACCAGCAGGGTTAAAAACAAGCTGAGTCGGCACTTTTTATATGTATCACCAGACTATAACAACAGGCCATATCTCCTTTTCTAAATATTTAGACTCTCCTCTAAATATGTATAATATACTCACTGCAACTGTCTAATTTCCTCAGAAATACGGTAATTACAGCAAGGTGGGTACAAACTATACCAACCCCCTCAGCTGCCATGACACTGCTGCAATCCACCTAAGCCCAGTCTGACCCATTTCATTGCGTAAACGTCAGATTACATAAACACAGCTTTAGCCTCGCACTACAGCCAGGCCCTGAAGTTGTGGGCGGCGCTCAATTTTTGATCGCCGACACCTCTTACATTCTGACACATCATCATTCAGGCAAGAATAGATGATTTCTGAGTATTTGAAGGCTGCAGGGTCCACTCATATCACCAACTCAACTCCCACGCCAGGCAACCAAAGCGCAACCAGCTTCCGGCTGCACTCGTCTGCGTGGATAGCAAACGCACTGGGACAGAAGTACGCCCATGCACATGTGTGCGTGTGTGCGTGCGTTCTTCCGGTGGTGTTTGACCTTTGCCACTATCGGTGAGGGCCCTTGTGGGATTTGGTTGTTCGATCGCCTGCTCGATGCCCACGACTGCTGCAGTACTGTTGTAAATGTAGTATAGGGAATCAAGGAAATCATTCTATATGAGATTAACCTCAAGTAGTGATCTAAATGTTTGCAAGACCTCACATCCTTCAGTAAAGTTGGTAGCCATGTAACGCCGTGTGTTAATGATCATAAGTCATTAGCCTCTGTTCAATAGTAACTGATTTTAATTCATGAATTGGCTCAAACTAACAGAAACTACAAGCATGACTAATGTTACACCTTGAGCCTGCAGAGAATCAAGTAAAAAATTAATTTCTGCCTCCACTCTGAACAAATTGCCCAGGTTCAGGATTTCTAAATGCCTGATAAAGAGTTGAGCACATACTGCAGTATGTGTGTAAATTAAGCTTAGGTCAAGCTCGCTATTGGTATCCACGGAAGACCTTCAAAATAAACAAACGTTGTCTTGCCAGCAGGTCTCACACACAGTCGGACAGATAACGCAACAGATGTTCCTCATTTTCACGTTATTCATCTCAGCTACTCATGCAGATGTTGGAAATATTAAACAGGAAAGAACAGTTGGAGTCTTGTTCTTGATTTTTTTATTTAGCTGATTTATTTAATTGTTAATGTGAAACAAACTGTATCTATATGCGCTGAAATTAGATTATGAATGGTAATTGGTGAATAAACTCAAGGGTTTTGTTATTTGATTCATGCACGTACAAGCTGGCCCTTCATTTTATATGCAGGTAATAACTGTTGAGTGGTCTGGGAAACAGGTGGAACACATTATTCATATGTCTCAGTGGGACCTGACGGTAAATACAAGGTGGTAGTCACTGAAAACATACTATTGCAGCTGCTTCATCGATGCCAATAAGTGGGGGTAAAAAAAAAATATCACGATTGCGACATTTTGTAGCATATTATAGTCATGTTTGTTTCAAACTGTACCGTACACGTGAAAACTCTCACAAAGCTCGTTTCTTTGGCTTTTGAAACCATTTAGTCAGGATTTACACAGTTTTCTTCTTGAAACTCTGACGGGCAGCGTGTTTTGGTTTTCAGGGAAACGGTGACAGACAAAGAGAGTGATGTCAGCTGCCACCAGCAGCAGCAGACGACCTGTGTGCCGCTGAGAGTGTGGGTGGGATTACACAGTGACAGCTGGGTGAGATCATTACTGTTCGGGAAGAGTGAGGGGGGGAAAAGAAGGGGGTGGATACTAGCCCCAGAACCAGGGGAGGGGCGGCGGGGTATAATGGCTCTTGGGGGCAATGGGGTGTGGGAGGCTTTTGTAGTGACATTCTTTCATCCGAGGAATGCGGGTTGTAGTACTTTGGCAAAATGTCACATTTGGGAGTCGGCTGATGAAAGAAGTAATCCCAGCATGCACTGCCTGTGTTTCTCGTTCTGTGCTTGAATGCATGGAAGGCCCGAAGAGAGAGACGAACGTGAAGACAATGAATGTTGAAAAGACCGATTGATACATGGGATGGGGTTGAGGGGAGACAGCGGTGGGCTCAGGGGTGGAGGAAGGGAGACGGGTGACTCACAGGCTTCCAGTAAGAGGACTGACTCAGCTACTGGAAGCCCCCTGACCCTGTCTGAAGAATGCAAGGCCAAAAGTCTGTTTTTCACTTTTCTGGAGAAAAAAACACTCACCGTTCTTTGGAAATGTGAACACATGTAAACATAAAAGCTGCAGGAAAATAAAACCAATCCCACAACTCTCAGTGCTTTTATTGTCTTGGTCTCATGAGTAGAATTGATGGAGATTGCAAGCAATGAACAATGTTTTGGTGCAAAATATGTGATTCAATGATTTAGTTTGAAAGACAGAAAATAAATATCAAAGGATCATAAAGTGTTTGCTTTTTTAAGAGAAAAGACCTTAGATCAGTTAAAACCATGTTTTAACTTCTCACAACACAAGTATGAGAATCACAATATACATGACTTGATTCACTCCTTCATCGTCATCGTCCTCTCCCTGGTGAAGAAACCAAATCAAAGTGCACAGTATCTTCCATTCATTCAAAAGTGGACTCTTTGTTCGGTCCACTTTTTCGTACTTTACAGTCCCATTAAGCCTTATGACATCTGAACTGTGTTCCCATAGCATTTCTCAGAAACGAGATGAGAGAAAGGGGATGATTTTCACCCACGGCAACAGCAGCAGCCATGTGATGACAGGAAGCGCTGATCAGAGGCTCCATTACCAGCCAAATTGGCAGACAGCAGATCTGCAGGCACATGCCAACTTTTACTAAAATGTTCCTTTTTTGGCATCATTATTTATTTATTCATTTTTTTCCGCCACAGCCTTTAATTAGCAGAACAACAGGAAAGAAATACAGGTGTTCTGTTATGCAATGGATGACTAAGGTTCAAACGTCAGTTGTCATCTGCGTGTGCTTTGTCCTGCTGTCAAGCGTGGCTCCGAACACGTGAAGAGCCACCGAACCAAGATCGAGGGACTGCTGTATTTCAGATGGAAACAACCATTTCCCCAGTGGCCATAATAATTTTTTGAGTTTTAATGATTTCTCTTCCACCTGGTGGCAAGCACTGTGCAAATGTCTTTGCTGGGTGACGCTCTTGCTGTTGCCTTTTGCCTGTCAAGTGCCCATGCTGTCTGAATTGCAAATATATTGCACCATCTGTTGGTTTTAACATAATGTGTGGTCAGGTGTGCTGCTATCTTGAGGCAGCAGATTATGTAATTAGCCGAGCACAGCGAGGTCTCAGTTGAGTGGTACCATGTTTTACTCTTGCTTCAAAGGTTCATTTCATCAGACCTATGTTTCCACACTTTGCTATGGATAGTTTCAAGCATTGTTGTATTTACTCCTGCTGCTTCTCTTTCTCTCATTGGACGGACCAGAAATTATTGTGTCTCATCAGGTGGTACAAAGCAGCAATATAATACAAGGCAGCTTGTGGTAGACAAACGTCTGTAAGGTAATGTTGTGACATTTATTTAGTCTACTATTGATTATTTGAGGATATTTGTGATGCATTATCTAAATAATCAAGTATATCATCAAGTGTGTATATATATATATATATATGTATAAAGAGAGAGAGAGCGAGAGAGAGAGAGAGAGAGAGGATAGATATAGATATATAGATGTGTGTGTGTGTGTGTGTGTGTGTGTGTGTGTGTGTGTGTGTGTGTGTTGTGTGTGTGTGTGTGTGTGTGTGTGTGTGTGTGTGTGTGTGTGTGTGTGTGTGTGTGTAATACATACCTACATACAGTTTATATTACATATTTCCCAGTAAACAGGAAAACAGGATTACATCTTTGAAGGCGCACAGTTGTGTGTTAAACTATAAACATTTTTTTTATCATGCCATTCAGTTTTTGTTGTAAAAAACTAAAACCAGATCAAAATTCTGTCTTACAACAATGGGCATCAACCTTTCTCTTTTAACACTGTGATGGTTCATATGATGTGACATCCTTCAAACCCAAGGCTGCTGGTTTGACTTCTGCCTGTCCATCTGTAGGATCAGTCTATTCTAACACGCATTTCTTTGTATTATGGATGGTGTCATGGGACCAAGATAAAAACCCACCTGGACGCATGGAGAACATGCAAACTACTTGACTGTACAGTACCTTTGAGTTAATTTGATCTTCTAGAAATGTAGAGGTACCCACACCATCTGTTGTGAATAGGGGTCCAGAGCCTACAGCCATCTGACACAGTAAATCCTTGGACACTTTTATTCTAAACAAGCATACATATAGTAAATGTAGTTCCAAACTTTTAAATGTTTTTTCTATCTCGTTGCTCTGTTTTTTCACTTTTGATATTGAATTATGTAAAGCGATGATATGTAAAGTACATAATGGCACGTACATCAGCCTGTTTACTTTAGGACATTCAAACAAGTCCTTGGGTGTTTTCTTCATGCTATGGATTGTGGTTCTTCTCCATGAGAACTGGGCCAAGATCTCACCAGGAAAGAGGACCATTGTTGCAAACAGGTTATATAACCCAGACCGACCGTTACTCAAACTTAAAATAACTGTTGAGAATTGCAGCTGATTCAAGAAACAAATTGATTTTCTGTTCAGACGAGTCCACCTCAGTGTGGGGGGGGGGGGCATTGTGATGATTGCTGCTGGTGATGGATGGGAGGAAGACAGAGGACCTGTTTCCTGGATGTGGAATGAACTTCCATGCCACACACACACACACACACACACACACACACACACACACACACACACACACACACACACACACACACACACAGAGATATCCTCTGAGGAAGGGAAGTACACACATAAAAACACACAGCATAAATGACCCACATATACACCTTACATCCTCTTTCGTGAAAAAAATTAAATAAATTACAGACATTCCTCAGACTGACCTACATCTGCTTTACATTATTGTTTTCCACAGCCGCCTTGTTTAAGTCTCTGAAGTTAGAATGTCAATGTTTTGACTCAATTTGTTTGATTTAAAAAAAAAAATTATGTTATTTCTGATTGTTTATAATACCTAAAATGAATGAGAACATATCACTCAGTGAGGACACAACATCTGATAACTATCTCTAGAGTGACACAAAAATAGAACATTTATATAACTCAACTCGGGCTAAAGGTTCTGCCAAAAACTACAAACCAGCTTCCAGCAAATGAAAAACATGTGAAACCCTGCACTGAAGGATTTCAAAAGAAACCCAGCTTGTTGTGCTGCATCAGAGACCAACTACAGAAGTGTGCTCCCACAGTGTGTTTTGTCACCACACGTTTTGTTAGTTTGCTGAAAGTCTTCACACAGTGTTTCTCTTTTCTTTTTTCCGAAGATCTCACCCACACAATAAAAGTCTTCAGAGAAGTGAAAGTCATGACTGTGACGTCGATTTTTCTCCATTCACAGGGTTGAAACTGGAAAGTCCTTGATTTATAAGGGTGGACATTCTCATGTCACAACCCTGACTTCCACTTTTTTTTTACATCATTTTGCGTCACTTTCCATGACAAAAGTTCCTCTACGAGCATATTTTTCTTTTTATAGTGAATGATTTTGTTTTGGAGGATATTTATATCCATGTACATGTGACTGTATAGGACTCTAAAGGTCTGTTAGTGACTCACATCACACGTCTCATTCTCCTCACTTTACCTAAATGATCCCTCCTCTCATGTCCCAGTACTGTCTAACTAAAGCTGATGGCCAATGGAGAGTAAATATTTGAAAGACGTCAATCAAACATGTGTTGTTTTTGTAAAGGCATGGTGTAGGTTCTTTTTGCTTTTGTTTTCAGCTCTATATTTGTATGAAGTGCCCACTCTACTGCCTCCTGAATCCTCCCAATGAAGAGTTAACCCAACAGAGGTCTGAGGTGGGATGTGCACTGCCCACGCTCTTACTAAAAACAAAAGTAAGGATACATCTGGGAGTGAGCGCAGTCGGCGCGTGTTTTGATTTACTTCTGTAATTTCACTGTAGCCCAAGTGGTTTTACTGTAAACCACTCCTACACCGTCTGCAGATGTGGCACTGGATTTAGAGGGTGTGTGTGTGTGTGTGTGTGTGTGTGTGCGTGTGTGTGTGTGTGTGTGTGTGTGCTCTGCTACATATCCAGACCAAGCTCCTTCTGATTGAATTTGTGTTTATAAATGAGTCCATCTGACAAAAAAGAGACTTTTAAGTTCTTCCAATGTACTTTTAGAATCAGTGAAACCGCCTTAAAATATCCCCACCTAACCGTTTAAAACAGGGGCATCTAAGTTTGACCATTTTTGTAACTCTGACATTCACACCCACCCTGTCACCCTGCAGAGGTGAGAAACAAGCTGAGGACTGACCTTCTCTCTCCCTGTCTCTGTCTCTCTCTGTCTCTCTCTCTCGGCTCTATTTTCCTCTCATTATTCAACTGTTTCTTTTCGAGGTAAAAAGCCGTGTGCAATGCAACATCGCTATGTCTGAAAATCAATACATTGATGAGCGATAACCTTTTGACCACTGACAGATACATTTAAAACTCATCTCCTCTTTATTTTGGCACCTCATGCCCACATCCGTGGGTGGGGTATGTGAGGCAGCAAACTGAACACTTTGTAGTATGAACAGGAAGTGTAAAGATTTGTACAGGCTTTTGAACACTTGGGTTTATTCTTTGCTAGTCAACTAATGAAAATTTCATCCTACTTTTGGGTTACTGTCTTGGTACAGTCATCATGAGGACCATCAGGACTGTCTTCAATCATTTTCAAGAGAATGAAGTTTTGGACCCCACTGGAGAAGGGACGAGGCAGGCCGCTGTCAACGATAACAGAGACGGGACAGGGTGGGTTGCCATCAACTTCGTTATATACGGAACTAGGTGAGACATCATTGACCCCGAAAATATTTTTGGGCCTATCACCAGAAGTTTCATGAGTCTGGTCTTATCCAGGGGAGATTCTTTCACTCATTTTCTAAATCATAATTACCAGGGAAGGAGGCCATTACCGGGCCCCCATGGAGAAGTGTTTAGGGATTTAAGTTATCTTCGCAATAGGAATGATGTTACAATGCAGTGACTGTATGAGTGGTAGCACCATGTGAGGCTGTCTGCACATGATGGAGCATTGGGCTTTTGAGTTTATGAGTTCAATCTTTTTTATTTTTCAGTTTTTACTTCAACTGTAGCCTACTGTCATTGAGTTTGAGGCACAAATAGTTTATGTGGCTAGCTCAGTTGGTAGAGCATGAGACTCACACTCTCAAGGTAGTGGGTTCATGTCCCACGCCGGGCGCCACCTTCCCGTGGGCTCTCCACCCGCAGGAAAGGTTCATTATTGGTGCAATGTGATCTGGGTGACAGTGCTCAGACTGCCAACCCCCGCCACCCAGAAACGGATAAGCGGGAGAAAATGGATGGATGTTCTACTTTCTATTGTTTTCTATTAATTTATAAAATTTTAAGTTGATTTTTATTTATTCTGTTGTAATTCAAGCCAGACAGAGTTCTGGAATAATGACAGGTTTTTGTTTAAAAAAGATTCTGATTTTACGATGTTAATTTTGTTCTTTTATAGTGAAGATGTATTGCTAAATAATCATTTGTTTTCAATGTGCTCATATCACAAATAATATGCATCTACTTAAAGTCAGGTTCAAGTCAATTAGTTGAGCTGAAATAAAATCACCATGTCGGGAAGGGCGAAGGTAATCAGGTCCGCCAGCCCTGCCAGTGAGGAGTCCCTTATTTTTTTTCATGGAGTTGGCAACCCTGCCTGTGGGCCTTTAAATTTCAATAACTGTTTTTGGAGTTTATAATGGGAGTGGATGGGCTGAGCCAGAGTGGAGTGACAATTAGTTAGAGTGGGAGATGATGTTGAGTAGAACGTGTCATGAAGGCCACATTTCTCACTCAGTTTTATCATATTATACATCATCTCATGACAATAGAAGAAATGACTGTAGAGTCAGACCGATATCACAGGACCTTTGGAAACAGCCTGTTTTGATGCACCTCTTTCCAGCCTAACTGCTCTGTTTGAGGGACTGATGACGTATGAAGTGTTGGTGTGCTTTCCACCCTGAGCAGTTACTGACGCAGTAACAACCGAAATGGTGTTGGTGTAAAAGCTTAAGTTCACATAGAAATACCAAAACTTTGGAGTGTGTGTCTGAGATGGACGACAGCACATTTCCTGTTTGAAACGGTAAAGCTAACATGAATCATTGTGTTTGTCAAGGCAACGATTGCTGAATTTCTGTGAATGAAGGTTCTGTACAAATTGCACTTAAACTCTCCATTTGCCTTGAGTTTCAGCAGTGATTTAATGTTTTCCAGCATAATGTAAAACTGTAGTTTATTGTAGTAACAATTTGAACAACACTTTACTGTCAATTTGTGCAATCAGACTGTGAACATAAGGTGTTTCAAGGCTGCTGTGGTCAAGATGAATACTCCCAAAAGATTGTTCCCTGAAAACTAAAAGGTTTTCTGGTGTTTTGCCATCTGCAGTTACACTGCGACATGATGTGACATGACATGAGTGGAGCTTGAGGGCTATGTACCCTGCCAGATGCAGGACTACAACCAAAAGAAGTTATTGGGGCTGAAAAGAAGGATTTTAGGTTCCTTAAACATGTACTAAAGGGATAATGACCTCCAAGGTTCTAAGAACTTCGGGAATGTGCCTCCGGGTTTCTTGAAACGAGGGTGGGACATTCTTAGTGGTGACCAAAGAGAGGTGTTCAAACACTCATGCATGCGCTGCACTGTCAGCACTGTTCGTTGGTCTAATGTCTGATTGAGTTCAGAAGAACTTATTTGGAAGAAGAGCCTCCACTCTGGAAGTCTCTACAAGAAAATAAATGCATCAACTAATTACAGGAAGATATTGCAACATAAAAGCAGAGGTAATCGACCAACATGCAGACTGCAGCACGAGCGTTTAGCTAAGGTCATATTTTAAATGAAATAAAAAGTCCCGTTGCATTTCTGAACCAAGTTGGATGAATCTTGTCTAATCTCTGCAGAGTGTCTGTCTTTAATCACTGTGACCCAGAATCCTAACATAATAACAATATGAATACTAACAGCACAGCAGCTGCCTGCATTCCTTTCATTCTTCTCCATAATAGGATGGATGCAACGTCTGTGTTCATCTCGGTGACCAAATTTAAATTGTCAACCTCGACAAAGAAGAATGCAAAGGAATCTGAGAGCATCCTGGACTTTCTATTGTCTCCTGTGACGTATCGGAGAAAAACAGAGTTATTTTTTGCGCTGGAGCTGTTTGTTTCCCCACACGTTGGGATGAATGGAGCGCCCCAGAGCGTTTGTGCGGACCTTGTGGCGCAGGTGCACAATCAAACCCCGGGGAAGGAAATGTAGGGGAGGGGTTTGAATGTGACACAAACAGGAAACAAGCTTCGTGTTCCCTCTGGCTCAGCAGTGTACAGAAAACATTCAGTCCCAACTTCTTTTTTTTTTTTCCTTCTTTTTTTCACATGCGCGCTCTTCTCTGTAGGCCTTTCCAGAAGCTTACATAACAAACACTGGTTTGAGATAAATTCACCTCTGTCTGAAAGCTTTTTAAATCCCTAATTGGTCACATTTTCAACTTCTCCCAGCCTTCTCTCTTTTTTTTTTTACATACAGATCTGATTCAGTAATTAATAGAAGCTCCGGGCAAAGTGCCACTGGAAATTCAGGAGTTGGCTCTCTGCTTCATTGGCAAACTATCTCCACTCTCACCATGTTCAACTGTTTGTTTCGCATCTATTTTCTGCCAGTTGTCCTCCTTACTGTTGATTTATGAGTGTTTCTAGCATTTCGGGTGAGAAAAATTAACACTGCTTTGTTGAGAAAAAAGAAAACCCTTTCAAATGAAGAACATGAAGGAGTCATAAACCTGCAAAAACATCTTAGTTTAAACTCCCTATTAAAAAGGACCGAAAACACCACTTACATGTTTGTTCAGGACAAACTCAACTTGTCCTGAGGAAAAAAATGTAGCCTCAGCGCCAAGTCGTGCTCGGTTTTATGTTTTCCAGTGATTGTAATGATGACAGACACTGGCCTTGAAGTGCTTGAAAACATAACGTACTAGCATCCAAACCTCAAGCTGGAGTCTGCACATTATGTCTCTGGCCAGAGGGGCAGTGGTGTTTTGTATCTGCATGTTTGTCATGCGTGCGAGGGATGTCCCACACTTTGTGGGAACAGCCTTCCCCTCCACAGGAAAGACATTAGGAGCAACGAGAGGCAAGGGGGAGGAGGGGGACGCTTTTCAAGGAAGGGAGGAAATGAAAGGAGAACACCCTCTCGGTCTTGCAACAAAAAAAGCCCCCCTTCCTCCCTACCCTCCTCCTCTTCGCCTCCCTGACAAGTGCAGTGTCCCTCTCTTCAACAATAAGAGCACTGCAGCGTGACACAACAACAAATAGTGCGTCACTAACGAGGCGCAGCAAAACATTCCAGCCCGTCTGCGTTTGCACGTCGTCCGTCGGTTCCCGCCACACCGACTCAAGCCAGTGTTTTGACACAGATAGCTTGTTCTGGGAGGGGCCCTCCGTAGGTCAGGGGAAACTGTCTGACTGTTTTGTTAAAACCCAGCTATTATATGATTCCTTGAAAGATTTTCTATTTTTTTTCCCACAGTTTGACCTAGAAATGTAGCATAAATCACTTGTCTTTGGAAACCTGCAGTTAACTTACGTGATTCTTTGTCATGGATGCAAGAATATGATCCAGTGTGTGGGTTCGCTTGAATACCCAATGTTTTAGAAGTGGTTTCTTTATAAGAGTAAATCATCATATCTGGCATCGCTGGTGGACGTACTCCGATTTATCAAATTGCCTTAATTCCAGCCAGACTGTCAAGTTTCTTTCAATTTTACCCAGACTGGATCTGAAAGTATTTCACATGACTGAAAGCGGCGTCAGTCCTCTGATGAGCCGGTAATCCTTCTGTTGAGGTTCTCGCATGAAGATCCGCACTATTAGACATGAGGTTTTCATATATCAACGGCAATTTTTTGTCTCGAATCCAGGCTGCAGACAACCAAAGGGAAGGAAGAGTCTTGCTTGTTGTTTTGACTGGAGTGCCACTCCGGCTACACTCAGGGGAGTGATTCATTCCTGTATTCCAAGAGAGTCAGAGGGAAGAGAGCGAGCGCGGCAGCATGTGTTATTACAGGCTTTAATAAAGCACAAGTAATTACATATACACACACAGGTGCTAACAAATTACTGGAAATTACTCAAAAGCGTTTGTTCTCTGAAATTGTGGCTTAATCCAAACATGCTACGAGAACATTTGCTTATAGCTGGTTAGTTATCATAAACATTCACATGCTGACAATCTGCAAGAAAAACCTCACTGCAGATAGACATGAAGATATTATCCCAATGGCAACTTGCTGGGATTGACGGATGCCCTCAAAGATCAACGGTCAAGCCGCAGCATTGGTTTACTCATTGTTTCAGTCAGTTGCTAAGTTGTATTGCTCTCGCTGATTCCCGCCCTTATAAAGTGTCACCACTGAATAGTGGCTGCACACTGCTCTGTGTCAACATTCAGCTCGCCACAACACAGCTGCCTCTCGGTGGCTGTACAATGCTGAACAGTTGGCTTTCACGTGAAAAGAAATGTGGGGGGAAAAAAAGAGACAAATATTGTGGCATAATCACATTTATGTTGCATAAGCATTTTAACCTTTTAATTTCCAACATAGAGTCCTTTTTTTTTTCTTGACCTCCGAAAATTGTAACACTCAACTGTTTAAATGTTGTTGTTTTTTAACCATTTAAATGCAACGTTTTAATGGAAACAAATTTTTCTTTTCAATATACTACATAAAATCTGAATTAGTTTTACATTTGCAGGCTGTTAAAAGGGACACACATTTCTAATACTGCTATATCCTGTTTAGGGTCGCGTGGCACCGGAGCCAATCCCAGTTTACTGTGGCCGAGAGCAGGACACACCTGGACAGTCCATCAAAGACACAGACAACCACACACACTCGTGTTCACACCTAGGGGCAATTCAGTGTCACCAATTTATCTAACATGCTTGTTTTTGGACCGTGGGAGGAAACCAGGGTACCCAGGGGAAAATCACGCACGCATAGGGAGAACATGCAAACTCCACACAGAGAGGCCCAGCCAGTATTTGAACCCACAACCTTCTCGCTGTGAGGCGGGAACATTTTTAGTATTCTATATTGATGAAATTTCCTCTGTTAATTGAGTTATGATTTTGTAAATGAAACTCATTATCATAATCATAAATATCATTGATTCTTTCTTTCAGACATTTTTTAACCATTTATAGAACATATTCTGATCATAATTTTCCAGTATTGTTTGGATGAAAGGTTCTTTTTCTATATACCACACACTATTGTATAATGTTTGGTGTCTTTTGTTTTTGTTGTTACAAGCAGGTGTAATTTATTTAATCACTCTGTGTGCAAGCTATACACAGTTTTAAATACAATTCTCAAAGGGTATGTATTACTTTCTTTTTCCACTTGATTCAAATAGATTGTTGTAAACCAATGTCCTAACACACCACAGCACAGCACAGCACAGCACAGCACAGCACAGCACAGCACAGCACAGCACAACACAACACAACACAACACAACATAACATAACACAACAACAAAATTCTAAATTTAAAGCCATATCTACCAAATGTAGCCTGAACGTCATAAAATGCACAACAATGGGATTGATAGTGGATTGAATGGATGTCAATGTATTCTTTATTGTTTACTATAGGCTGATTTTAGTGGCTGAGTCAGAATTTGAAAACACGTATCAAATCTAAACAACCTTTGGAATATCAGTGACTATGAATTGTGAAAAATATTGTGACCTTTGATAACATGCAGTACAAAGTGTGTAAAATCCAGGCCTATGTTCCCCCTCAATGACACGGCGAGTTTCAGTTCACTGTGAAAGAGAAGTTGCATTAAGGTCAATCACATGGGAACCCTGATGTGAGTGTAGCGTCAGCATATGTTTGGCAATGCTGTGACTGATTCTGGGTTACAGCGAAACACTCCTAGAAACGCCAAAATTAGACAGTTTTGCAGGAAAACAATGGGCGATTCATGGCTGACTCACTTTGCGACCAGGTTACAGTTTGACCCTCTGACCTTGGTTTTTGTCCCTGATTTTGCATCACGACCTCCTAATTTGTTCAACCTCACAATTGGCTCTTTCATTTAATGCTCAGACTCTTCTGGTTGTTGTTTAAAAAGAGACAACACTGTCGAGCTGCGATACCGGCTGTACTAGTTCAGCAGCAGAGAGAGGAATCGTGGAAATACCGGTTTGAAAACATGAGGCGGTTGGAACTTATTTTAATTGATAGTCAGTATCTAGCTGAGCTTCTTGATACCAAGTCAGCATTTTTGTCTTATTATTTGTTATTGACACACCACTAGCCTGAAAACATTAAAGTATGACAGCCATAGCTTTAAGGTAAGACAACATAACTGCATTCCAAGGGGTTTTCTTGGTGCAAAGCGTAAAGAATCCGTTAAGAACATTATGTTGAGCGTGGGTTGTTTTTTTTGACAGCTTCTGATTGTTGGAATGAAGACAAACACACTCCTGAGATTCTAACCCTGAGAAATTGTGTCACTGTAGATAATCTGGTTACACGTTCCCTTTACACGGGAAGACATCGCTGAGAGAAAGAGAACATTAGCACATGATGTGCTTTGCATTTCCCGTGTTTCTGAGGCCAAGCACAAGTCTGATCTGTGTTTGAGGCCAGTCTCTAAACTATAACCCACCGCAAAGTTGTGAAAGTGCATCACACAGCTGAACCATCCGAGCCTCCAGTCACATGAATATAAAGCGTGTTGTACTCCAAACACCAACCTGTTCCCGTGGTAGATGCCCCGGGAATGAAACCGCGCTGTGAACACATGTCCTACCCCTGCGTGCTACTTGTTTTTCAGAGCCCTCGCTTGTTGTGTGGAACACAGTAGCAGTGACTCAGACAATGTTTTGCTTAGAAGTCTTTTGACGAAAGTTTAATTGTGTGATAAGCTGCTGGGCTTTTAATGGCTTGGCTGTGAGTCAGGCCGCCAGCTGCTGGCGGCCATTGTGTTCAGGGGACTGACCTTTGTCACAGCGATGGACAGGAAGAGTTGAAAACGGGAGCAAAACAATCCTCGGTTGAGTGTCACATTGTGTTGGACGCGCAAGCAGCATATGTGAGGGAGAGTGTGTGTGTGTGTGTGTGTGTGTGTGTGTGTGTGTGTGTGTGTGTGTGTGTGTGTGTGTGTGTGCGCCCTGCGACTTGTGATTCACATGAGTTCCTGCGAGTGTTTATTTGAAGGTGTGCACATGTGGCTCTTAGCTCGTTCGACTGGATCTGTTTATTACTCAGAAAACAAAATTCAAGCACAGAGCGAGACTTTGTTCCTGTGTTTGAAACCTTTTAGAAGACAATAACTACATTTACAGAGATGAACATGGAGGAAGGCGGGGGCGGGGGCACAGTGAGGTCCAAAGTCTCCTGATGCATGACCAGGTTTCTTCCATTGGTACAATTTCTCAGCATTATGGAAAAGAAATAATTATAAAGTCATTTCCTGGAGTCTGTTCTCATCCTTCCTCTCCTGGAGTTTCCCTCCTGATCGCTCAACGTGTTGAGTGCTGATCTTGCACATGGTTCCCTTTTTTTGTTTTCTCAGGACTTCGGGCTGTTTAGACAGAAAGAAAAGTGAAAGTATCATGAGTTCAGGACAGCCGGGCCAATCCATGTGAAGTCGCTGTAATTTGATGTCAAACCTAAATTATTTGTACTTAAAGTCAACTTGCCTATTTTATGGTGTTTTGTTCAAGTGAACTAACAGGCGCAACCATGTTTATGGCAGCTCACAGCTTCAGTGTGGCTGAGTGTTTTTCCACCTGATGTACCCTGTGGCAAGCTTAAAAGCTTTTCCCCAGTTAATGTGTTATGAAGGAAATCTGTCCAGGTTTGCAGTTTTTTTGTTGTTGTTGTTTTTTTTTAAGATTTTTCACATTCAGGATACAACTGAACAGCACAATCTCCACCACGAGTTCAAAAAGCTGCTGCAACATTTCTGACAGAAGCTCCCAGACGTTGTTATATAACTCCTATTTTAAAGTTCCTGCACTGACTTCCAGTTAATTTCAGGGTCCAGTTCAAAATTCCGGTGCTTGTTTTCTGAGCGTTACATGGTCAGACTGTTTAAATTAAAGAGCTGCTGAAGCATCATGTCTCCGGGAGGACATTGAGATCTCATGAACAGGGTTTACTTGTTTCTCTGTTTTCCAATGTCTCGGAAGACAGTTTTTAAAAAGCAACCCATCGTTTCAATCTTGCTTTTATCTAATTATGTATGTCTGTTTTTATTTTTTTGTACCATTTTTGATGTGATTACTGTAAAATACGTTGTGACATTTCCGCTCTGTGCATAAATAAATCTTCATTCATTCATTTTACAATCTCCAGGACTCATTGTACTTGTATTTTTTTTCGCTTTGTTCATGCTAGGGAAGCAAAGGCTGATTCTAATCAGTCTAACTGATTTTAAGGTGAGGAGACCAGGATGACCCAGCCAGATGCACCGAGGTGTAAGAAATAACAGGCAGGAATTCATTTTCAGAATTCTTATCACAATATTTTCCTTTGATTATTATTATTTTCTACATTTCAAAGCCTCGTGTTTATATATTATTGTTTGTATTTAATTTATTTTACAAGGTTATTCTAAGAGTTTCATTCTCCAGTTTTTTTTAAGGCTTTGATATTTACCATTAATGTTAAATTGTTTAATCTTTGTTTTTACCTGCTTTTTTTTTTGTTTTAAATGCCCTTTTGTGGCTCTCGTGTTTCCTCAATGCAGATATGATTGTACTGTATTATTTTTGTATGAATAGTTCTGTAGAGTTGGTTGGTTGCTTGATAAATCAACGGAAATCCAGTCCATAGATGCAAATGTCTTCCACGGACTGTCAAAGTGTCCACGGTGTACTAAGTTTACTGATAGGCTGTCAAACCCCCTGTCCTGCATCTTTCAGGTCTCGTCCATCAGCAACACAACTCCCTTCATAGAGAGACTTTTTATTAAACTTTCATAGACGCTTGGTGATGATCAAGCAGGGAGAAGTCGAGAAATATTCAGAGCAATTCCCCTCCAGGACCAGGGTTGGCCAACACCAGGCTACACTGAAAAAAAGAATTCTCAGTCATTTCCACAAACACAAAAATAATTTGTTGAGTTAAGGTAAATTAATCATGTCACACATTTCGATCTATTCATATTAAGTAGATTGAATCCCATTTATTCATATTATCCGAACAACATGTATTAGAATGAACCATTTAACAAGAAACTCAATATGCTCATGTTAATCAAACATATTTCTGATATGTAAACTGAAAAACTGCATAGTTGATTTTTTTGAGTGTAGATGGTAGGCTTTGGCCCTTTTTGCTGTAACTTGGGTAAATCAAAAAACAAGCCAAAAATTGAATGAGCAGGAGCCATTTTTTCCCCCGAGACTGCGACAACTTTGCCCTTATGCCAATAGTGCAATAATCTCACTGCTTTAGTCTCGTTTGCGGTTTGGATTGGTTAGGTTTTGTCTTGTGGTGTGATGATTGGTCAGTTTGAGAAGCTTTATGGGGGTTAGTCACTCACCAGGGTTGGTATCACAGGGTTAACATAATGTGGACTAAAGCAGACTAAGCCTACTATTTTCTCGAAAAAGAAAAAGTAAAGTACTTTTTTTCCTGCCAATGTCTGAGCACCACTTAGCTGAAGATATTGCAGACTTGGAAAATACTTCTCTGCACGTAATTTGCATTTGTACTTTTGAGCTTACACTATTTTCGTTTCTGTCTACAAGATTATTATCGCCTTGTCACAATCGCTCTTCTTTGTGTTTTCATACCTTCTCCTCTTCCAACACATGAGCTAAGTAAAGTAGCTCTGACTCAAAAGTGACTCACACCTCGTCACTTTCTTTCACGTGTGTTAATGCATGAGATAGACTCCCGTTTGATCAGCCGTTCATTACTGTGAGTGTTCTCTCTCCATCATCCTTGGCATCTAAAAATTGCATTGCCTGGTGAAATATATCACACAACACATGTGCTTTGATATGGTTGTGTATTTCACGTCTTAGAGGTGCCGGTTCAAATGTTCAGGGGAACTTTTCAGATATTTGATATTTCATTGCCAAACCGTGCAACTTGACGCTGAGACCGGCTGCCACCTTTGCTCGGGGACACGCTGGAGTCTTTGTGTCTGTGTGTCAAGGTATTTACTCCTGTTGTTAGGAGCTAAATCTGTGTATGTAATCACATTAAGGGGACTTATCATCCTTGTGGGGACAGAAAACAAGTCAAAGTGAGTGAAACCCTCTGCTGTTGAGGCGAAGACATTTCCAAAGGCGAGACTGAGGTTACAGTTAAGTTATGGGTGTTGGAAAGGGTTACATTTAGGCAAGCAGTACTTGTTGAGTTTAGAGTAAATCTGATAACTCAGTGTCATGTCAGAGCACCCTAAACCCAAACTATCGCCAGTCGATTTCTCCCTTAACATAGTTTTTCCTCACATTAGTCCTAATGATGGAGGCATTTCAGTAGAAGCTCGTCTTCAACGGGAAACACAGACATAAATTCACGTGTTTTCAGATGTATACAGGACTTAAACCCTGCAACTTTCCTTAAAATCAAACCATACCTATTACTTGCCTAACCATAAATGTATAAAGTGAGGTTAGTAGATTCTTTAAAAGAAATAATTCTGGTTCACTCAAACACACACACACATACACACCACTCGACAGGATCAGATGTCCGGAGTGCTTCTGTTTGAGTTTTGTTAAAAATGTCATGATATTTCAACTAAATGCTAAAAATGGTCAAAGCCAAAGCAACAAAAGCAACTCTGTACGTCACCCGCCCCCTCATAGCCGCCCCCCCACAACAACCTGGCTGCTATTTATCCAAGCTCTTTCAGTCTGGAAGGTAAAATCTCTCTCTATACAGTGTTTCTGCATTTTTATGTCTGTTTGGAGATTTTTCTCTACAGCTCTTTTCTCCTTCTGTTCTTATGCAACGCGCTCATAAATAGAAAGTGGACGTGTCACTCAATTATTGTATTTATGCTGGAAATGGACGAAAGGCTCGGGCCAAGGTTTATGCCGAAGCCCACACAGCGTTTTAAGCCTTCTTCCATTAACTTTATTTTTACTCCAGTATGAAAACACAGTGACTCATTCATCACGCCTGCACAGGTGGATGATGCGGGAGGCTTTCTCTCCTCCTTTTTATAGCGCACCTCGCCACACAGAAATCAATAGATCCACATTGAAATGCCACAGGAAAATTAAAAGTGATGCATGCTCAAACAGGGACAAGAGTGCCAACACGTGTAGGATACGGAAGGTGAGGAAGGAAACCGGGGAGTGAGGGGAGGGAACAAAAGGAAGCTGTCGTGTGTTTTCACTGGTTTTCACCAAATGTTTTCTTTGCATGCTGTCTTGTATACACTCGGAAAGAAGCAGGGACCTTTCAGGTTGGTCCCATCCAGATGTGTGAGGTGTTTTTTATTGTTTTAGCTGCTACTGGAGTTAAATCAGTCTGGTTCTTCCTGCTGCTCCACGCTGTTGGCCTTATCCGAAGCCAGGTGGTTCCTGTATGTGCGCCCCAAGTTGTACCAGCTATGCGGCTGTGGGCACTGCTCTTGGTGGACCACCAACACTTTTCAAGGCCTTCGAGCTGAAGTCAGTCGTACATTTGTACACCATGATGGCTGTTTTCTGCGAGCACAGTCAGAATGTTCAGCAATGTTTGTCAAAGATAGAAATAAGAAAACTCACATGGATTTTTCTGGAGATATTTAGAATGCATTGAGGAAAACACAAGTATAAAAGGGTTAATGTTAATAATAACTGATTGTTAAGTGTTACAGGGACAAGCCTTGTCCACCAGAAAGCTGAATTCACACTGTCCACAAACGTGACACAGGGATGTCAATCATACGGCCTGTGGGCCAAACTGAACAGCCAATTTCAAAAAGAAGCTGCTGTCAAAGCTTGCTGGTAAAATTACTTTAACATCACATCTATACTGCAAAAGTGAGTTTGTGAAAACACGCATGCTGAAGGCTGCAGAAATTAACAGGCCTCAGGCAACATTAGTCCAAAGAGCGTTTCTATGGCAGATAGAATTTTGGTATCCACTTTTTATACAAGAACATGTCAGGTTGTTTATTGCAGTTCTGCTGGAGACACTTGTTGTTATTGAAATGTTTGCATGTGCTCTGTTCAATGTCAACACCTGGTTGAAGGTTCAGACGTCAAACCAGACACGTGAGATTCCAGCATTCTTTAAAGTGAGGGCTTATCTGGTTGTACCATGAGGAGAGACCTGCATTGTTTGCAAGAGGTACAATCCAAGAAGCCCTAAACAACCTGCATCACTGGTGTTAGACTGATTTCTTTTTGTTTTAGTTTTGTTAGGGAAGTCGTATTAACATGATAGATCACTTGTGAAAACTCCTGATCTGTGCTTTGAAGGCCAGTAAAATGTCAAGTAAAATATAGAAATGTAATATGTTTTTGATCATTTTCCAAAAGCCTAGATTTTATTTGATTGGAAGCTATAGTTCTGTACCTTTTCTAATGTTTTTGAGAATTTTTTTTTTAATAAATAAATGGAAGAGTGGTTTCATCTTGTTTCTTCTCGATAGTCATTTCATATCATACTAAATTATGAATTAAATCCAAATAATCCCTCTATATGCTTGCCAAGATAGCATGTTGTTGCTGGTAGTACCAAAGGCTACTATGATACGGTTGTTAACTTGCAGTTTGCACATATAAATAGTTTGTTTTGAATGTGTAGATACAATCTTTACGACTCAACACAGAGGCTGATTTGGTTAAGTAAGTGCTAGTTGAGCTTGAGAGACTTTTCCATCCTGGAAAGACAAGACGGTAATCCTCTCAGCGTGAGACCCAGGCTCATTAAAACCCCATGCCACCCTCATCCAGGCAGTAACCAGCCACCAGCTGAACTGTGACCCATTTTAAGGGTGTGACCCTTTTGCTTAAGGAACCAGACTGTAGTGTATTATTCAGCATCCTGGGAACTAAACCTAAACACAGCGCTCCGTTTGAGTACCAGCGTTTGAATAGGTGCGCATTCACTGATTTCCTTCCATCCATTATCCATGTGTACTTGTCATTTAGTGGGGTCGACTGGAGGTGGAGCCTGAGCCAGATCACATCCAGCAGAGAGAGAGACCTCCAAGCGTCATGAAAGGACATTGTCAGACCTTTATTGGGATTGTACTCATAGTGTTTTGAGTTCTGTTTGTTTTTCAAATATTATGACAAATTAGTTCATTTCTGCTATGACTGGGTATTCCAGACTGTTTTGTTATCACAATGAAGTAGCCATGCATTTTAAAAGTGTGAGTTTCATAATATAGGAATCTGATTGGAATTACATTCTGATGGTATTAAAACAATAATAATAATTAAAAAAAAATAAAAAATAGGGCTCCATTCTGCTGCTCAGGAGCGTTACTTACTTGGTGTCACTGGGACCCGCCCCCTGTAATCTGATTGGCCTCCTTGTGAGTTCTCCCTATTATCATTGGTTCAAATGTATGTCAATCATTAGTAAAACTGCATCAATTTCTTGTTGTTGTGATAAAAGGATAATAAACTCAAAGGTGAAGGAAAGTTGAAGGGGAAGTGTAGGAAAAGACTATTTCACGATGAAGACTTTCCTGTAGGTACCCTTCTTGTTGTTAATTTCAATGTTTAGGCAACAAAGGCAAGATGAAGAAGTAAATGCAGTGACTGGACAATGTAAATATAGTTTATTTCCACATGGTGCAAATGTTAATGACAACTATTGGTACCCCTTAATAGAAATGTTCTAGACCTGTCCCTGCTCTTGACCTTTTCCCACACTGGTCAAAACATATTGTCAAGGATTTCTAAGTTTGGCACCACCTGAGATTCACTCTGGGTCTCCCCAATGAAAAGAAACACCACACCATCTGCTGCACTTTCTGCAAAGCACTGCTTACTTTTTTTTTTAACCACCTGCTCCATGTTAGTTTCTACATGCTGCAACACTGCCCCCCACTGTCTTGTTTCGGTACTGCGCACAGATAGACCTCCTGGATCTGATGATGGGAGGATCTGGGAGGTGAAGCTCCACCTCTCTGCCCTGCTCACAGGTACATTTTTGTTTTTTTAAGAGTGTAATCCAGAGCCAGCAGAGAGAGCAGACCACAAGTTGGAGGCTGTCTGGAAGTTTCCAGCCATGCAGGGACAGTGCTGCACGCACAGGACAATGGACTGCACGGTGAAGCTGCCAGATGTTGCTCTTTACTGACTGCAAATGCCACTGTAAGAGACTAACCAACGATGAGGTGTTTTGTGGTTGATCTTTTTCTACTCCTGCTGGTCTCCACGGGACACATTTATGCAGGTAAGGAATAAGAATCATTCCTTTCACCTGAAAAGATGCACAAGTTATAGATTGTTGCTGCAATTTCCTTACATTAGTGGAGGAAAGCACTTGCAGATGTAGGACTGCATGCAATTGTTGCCTACTCGCGGTTATTAGCATTATCATCATGCATAATGCTTAAAATGTGTGTGACAGTTGCCAGATTATTGTTTAATCCAGTCTAATTTTGTAGACTTGAGACATATGGCATTATGCTGGATTATTTGTATATTTTTAGTTGTGTTTAATTGACTTTTTAAGTAGTTTCCTTTGATGATCCTCAGAACTTCAATACAGATAAACATATCTATCACCATGAACCTTTTGCACTTTATTCTTCTCTGCAAAACAGTAAAATCTGAAATTCCTCTTCTGTTAGTTTTCTCTCCATTAAAACTAAATTAGCAACATAAATTAAAAAAAAAAAAAAAGAAATGATGCATGTGCAGAAAAATGTTACCCTCAGACAGTTGTTGCTCACATTGCTTTTCATGTTTTTAAATATGCTTTTTGAATTATTGTCATCATAAGGGCCTGCATTTATATACAAGGTGTCTGCAGCCGAAGGCAGATTACTAATAATAATCCAGCATTCACTGGTATCATAGAGGCAGATTAGAGATGAGTGGACAGGCACTGGTATGACCATGAGCTTATAGGCTTTATTCAGAGAGGCATGCTGGGCCGGCCTGCTGACTGAGTACTTCTCCTGCGGAGCAATGTTATAACACTCAGCTTTGATAATAAACTTTTTCCAGGCAGGGCATCTGCCAACTGCAGATAAATAAGAAAGGGATGGGTCAGTGGGACAAATGAAACCAGTGCAGACAAATTATAAATCTGTGTTGTGGAATTATTCTGGCTAAAGTAGTAATTTTGCATGTATAATCGTTTAAACTTAAGTTAAAAGATATAGTATTTTAGTTTAATCCAACAACTTGTTTAAGAACTTGATGGTCTGGACTAAACATGATAGGAAGATGAACTTCATTTTCCCCCACTGAGCTGAAAATGGAAACGGGGCAATCCAACATGTTCGTCTGGCACATTTCATTTTACTTTTGTGTGGCCAGTGCCTCCCATCACTGCTGTGCCATTTTCTGCCGTTTTCATCGTCCTCCATCCCTGAAAGTAACACATCGCTCTGACCTCTATTTGCTGCGTGTCACAGATACAACAAATGGACCGTCATTTTCACAAAGCACTTCAGTGCTACTACTTTGTAGGGCAAATCAATAGAAAAAAAAAAAAAAAACACAGCTTTACTTTATTCGTCATTCACTAGTGTAACTTCACTGCAAAATACAAGTGCTTTAAAAATAATGATGCACTACAAACCTGGAGAAGGAAAATAATTGAATCACATATATCTAATCATTGCTGTCTGGATCGAAGCAAAGGTGGATTCATGAATGAAAAGGCATTTGCATCCACACGCTGCTGCATGGGTCCCGGCAAGTGGAGACCTGGATAGTTCATCAAACTAAATCTTTCAGGAATTTCCTAATTCATGGAAACACAAGCCGTATTTCTTGATGGAAGCCTTTTTCCTAGTGGAAGGTTTGATGGTAAAGATCTTTATATTTACCTCAGATTAAATTAATTACACTGACATAGCCCCTTATCGTTTGATAGAACATACTGAGGCCCTTATTTGTTGGCCAAAGTGTCCTGTGTAGGTGCATTCTTACCAAGCTACTTCTATTGAATACAACTTCTTGACATAAGACTATTATTTTCTTTTTAAATACTTATTTTCTTACAATTAAAGGCAACACTTTCAAACGTTTCGGTGCTTTTCTGACAAGTTATTTGGGAAATTTGTACCCTGTCCAAAGGGAAACGGCACACAACAAATGCTGGTATTTGTGCGTGCAGTTTATGCAGGTTTGCACAACTGAAAGTCCAATTTGCGTCATCTGGGTCAGCCAGTTAGTGTAATTAGCATCAGAACATTTCGGCGCGACCCGATCCAGAATGCATTAGTTGTCATTAATTGAATTCAGATAGCAGGTGCAAAGTGCAGAACAGACACCACATCGACAGACCAGTCAATACCGATTAATGGTCTTTGCTGAACTTCTGTTGACACCTATTATTTAAAATTTCAAGCCATGTGGGCTTTCTTTTTAATTAGCAGCCACATGAAGTGAATTATTACTAAAACAACAGAGTTAAAGTCAGCAATTCTGACCTCGGTACAGATTACCATTCAAATTTTAAAATATGCCTCTTTTTTCATTGTTACAGTTTCATTCTACGGCGATGGCTACATCCACCTGCGGACTGTGGAGACGTCTGTTCAGACGTTAATCCACGTTCGATTTCGAACCTCCAGTCACTCAGGCGTGCTGGTCTTGGCAGCGGGGCCCAGAGACTTCGTGCTTCTGGAGCTGATTTCTGGTCGTCTGCAGGTCGGCCACAAGACACAAGCACCACCTAGTCCTCACGCAAATCACAAGGCTTCACCAGTTTATTTAAGTTACACCAATATTCCGACAGGAGGGTGTTGCAAGTTATTATCTGGAACAATATATATGTTATTGGAATTTCTGAAATGACTAATAGGTCAGTAAACCTTGGGGCTCTCACCTAAAAATTCCTCACATTTCCAAAATGAGAGAATCTTGTCCCTGGGGCCATTTTCCCCTCATATATGTGAGCTTTTACTATCCAGAGGAGGGCCATTGAAGGAAAAGACACTCAAGGTGTTGAGTTGCCACACACACACACACACACACACACACACACACACACACACACACACACACACACACACACACACACACACACACACACACACACACACACACACACACACACGCACACACACAAAATGAACCCTTTGACTCTGCATTCATGATAGAACAAGTTCCATCATGACCAAGGTTATGTTTAATGAAAAGTACCCAGCGATGACACCGCTAATGAAAGAGCTGGATTGTATTTGTTTTTATACAATAATAATTAAGTGCTCCCTCTCATTATTCTTCAGAAACTCGGTCATCAGTAACTCATGTAGTTTGTGACACTTTACTCCTTCAACTTCCACAGTGGTTCTGTTAAAGTCCTTCTCTAATTTTTTTGTCTTTTCTTTACCTCTGTACCCAAACCTCTAGATACGTCTAGACCTGGGCTCAGGTGAGCGCTCGCTGCGTTCAGAAAAGGGTGTCCATCTTAATGATCTGGCATGGCACACTGTGGAGCTGACCCACAATAACCACAATATAACCATGACCGTGGACCGAAACTCTCGCACCGCCCTCCGAATGCCCGGACCAGATCTGGAGCTCAGTGTGGAGGATGGACTTGTTGTTGGTGGAACAGGTGGGTTAGACCTTCCCTACCTCCTCAACATCTCCTCCGGCTTTAGAGGCTGCATGGATGAAGTGGTCTTCAATGAGCACAATCTATTATCCAGTCTCAGACCATACTCTGGGTACAAGAGTGTCCATGAGGTGTCTCAGGGATGCAGCGCACAGTTCTCTGCAACAGAAGATGATCCTGTCAGTTTCTTCAGCTCCAAAGCTTTCATTGCCCTCCCGGTCTGGGAGGTACTTCAGGAGGGGGCATTTGAATGTGAGTTGCACCCTTCCGCAAGAGAAGAGGACGGCATGGTCCTCTTCAGCTCCGGGAAGCAAGGAGAGTTTGTTGCCATTGAGATCAGAAATGGTCACCTGGTGGCGACGGTAGGAAATGATCAGGGGAGTAAAACTGAGCTGCACTCTCTTACGCATGTCCACAGCAATCACACCTGGTACTCCATCCAGCTGCATTTGCTGCCCCAGAGTGTCCAACTGAAGGTAGACAGGGAGCTAGTAAAGGCCCGGCTGAGTGAGGAGCTTCAGGCCATCCAGCTCAAAGGGCCGCTTCTCCTCGGAGGGCTCGATGAGGAGGCGCGGTTAGAAGCGAGGCGTGCCGGACTGCCGCTTCCACCCAGAGGAGGGGGCTCCTTTAAAGGCTGCCTCCGAGACATTAAGGTGAACACTCAAAAAACAGGCCTACCTCATTCTACAGTCACCAAGGACGTCACAGTGTCCTGTAAGATTGGACAAGCTGCAAAGACGGTGACCACCATCAGGCCAACGGATCGTCCTGAGTCTGAAGTGACAACCATCGTAAACAACAACAAGAAAAACCCCAACATATTGCTTCTCAGAAGGTTAGAGGTGGCAGAAGGAGGCCGGGCACCACTAGAACCGAAACACTTGAAGGTAAAAGCTTTGACTTTTATGTATATAATGCTTTTCTGCTCCGAAAGAAAATAGTAAGAATTGGGTTGCATGATGAATCTGTTCCTTCATCGACTCTCTGGCAGGTGAGTTTGGATTTCCATAAATTGGGCGTCCATCCATCCCAGTTGATGTTCCGCATCGAGGAACAGCCGGTCCACGGCCAGCTCCGTCTCGACCTCAGCCCCGACCTCAGTCCAGACATCAGTGGGAGGCTGAAGGAAGGGCAGGGGAGGACTATGACGATAGGAGTAGAGGAGAGGGGCCGGACTTTCAGCATGCTGGACCTGTGGCAGGGCCGGGTCATGTACATCCACAGTGGCTCAGAAGATCAGAACGACTTTTTCATATTTTCAGTGTTTTCCACTGTAAAGAAGGAGCTGCCTGTGTCTCTGAGGGGAAACCGTCTGTACCGGTTTGATATCAGCATCACTCCTGTCAATGACGCACCTGTGCTCAGTTTGCCCGATGGGAACCTCTTCACTCTGCTCGAGAAATCCAGTCGACGGGTAGGTCAAACATCATTGATATTCATGTAAATGGGTTAATAGTGCATAAAAACCAATGTACCCCAAACTCCCACCAGCTGACCACAGATGTGCTGAGAGTGTCGGACCCTGACAGTAGCCCTGAGGAGCTGGTTTTCAGCTCCCTGGGAGACCTCAACACTGAGGCTGGATATCTGGAGCACCAGGATTACCCCAACAGGTCAGTGCTCTGATGTGAAGCTTAGCAAAACTTCTAACAACTAATGTTAGGACACCCAAAGTCATGGTGTCACATCTGTCCTCCAGGGCAGTCAACTTGTTCTCCTTAACTGATCTGCAAGAGGGTAAGATAAGCTTTGTCCACGCGGGGGTTTCTAACTCCAGGCTGGCTCTCAGGGTCAGCGATGGGCAGAAGGTGAGAATTATTGTGGCGTTTTCCAGAATAAACTATTTTGATAAATGCATATGCATTGTTGCAGCAGTAAAAGTAATAGCAATACAGTTTGAAATGTTTTTTATGTTCATTTTCTTCACTCTGCAGGTGAGCAACACCGTAATTTTAAGGATTATGATGGTGGCACTCGAGCACAAACTAGTGAACCACACTGGACTTGAGTTGAACCAAGGCGAGGCCTCTGTCATCTCCACCAATCAGCTCGCAGTACGAGTGAACGTGGCCGTGGAGGTCTGGTACAACGTGAGTGAGTTCCCACGATACGGCGAGCTCCAGAGGTTGCACTCAAGTGGGGACTGGAAACCAACTGTTGCCTTCTCACAGAAACTTCTCGAAAAAGAACGGATACGATACCTCAGCACTTACCGGGGCCTCCAGACACAGACTAACGTCACTGATTATTTCAAATGCGAAATTAGCATTGATTCCACAGCTCGAGAGGAGGTGGTTTTCCCCATAGTGGTACATTGGATTCAGTTTAAGGTCACAAGAAGCAAGATGGAAGTCAATGGTGTTCACAGTGCTGTTTTAACTCCTGAGGGCCTCCATGTGATTTCTAAGGGTGTTAAACTTAATGAGAGTGAACTTTTCTTCAGGCTTCTAACGGTGCCAAAGAAAGGGCAGCTGTTCTTCAACAACAAAGTCCTCCAAAAGAACTCAGCCTTCAGCCAGAAGAACGTCACAGATGGCTTGGTGAAGTATGAGCTTCTGAACAGGCTGCAGGATGACACAAGAGACACGTTCAGCTTCCGAGTGTTTTCACAGCATGCCAATTCCTCAGCTTACGACTTCAGGATCAACATCAGGGCCGAGTCGAATGCTGTCGCCGTCGTTAATGAAGGCCTGTCGATCATGGAGGGAGGGACCAAAGTCATCACCAAAGATATTCTGTTCGCTCACACAGCAAGTAACCATGAGGTCCACTACAACATTACAGTCAGCCCCCGTCATGGACGGATCCGGAGAATCAACTTCTCCAACTCAACTTCTATTAATGACAACATCGTGTCCTTCACAAATCAGGATATCATTGAGGAGAGGATCATGTATGTTCACGATGACAGTGAGACCAAGCAGGATTCCTTTGTGTATCAAGTTACTGTTAACAAACCTCACAAACACGCGAACAAAAAGGAGGATAGAAACGCAGGAGAACACACCTTTAATATCTCGGTGCAGCTCGTCAATGACCAGCGACCCATCAGGGTTGTCGATAAAGTTTTCCACGTGGCCCGTGACGGCCAGAGGCTGGTGACACTGAATGACCTCCGATTTCGGGATGACGACTCGGACTTTGAGGACAGCTGGCTGGTGTACACGCGGAGAGGGATTCCCATGGGAGAGCTGGTGTTGGCCAGTGATCTAAGTCACAAGCTGTATGAGTTCACACAACGAGACCTCGAGCAGGTTAGTGAAAGTCACTGGTGAGGACCCTTCCTCAGGTAAAGGGTGAAACCTTAATATGTTGATGATGATGATTACTCTTTCATTGATGCAGTGGGATTTAATAACATTGTACTTCTTTTCTTTATCTATTTTCAACTTTTATGTATAATTATATCAGATTCTGTTTTGATTAATCTGCAAAATAAAGTCATTCATTCACTCAAAAAAAGTCCCACTCATGCTTTTTAATCCACGATAACCTCATACTAAAATCATTTAAACATTACTTTCACAGTTTGTGTGGAGAACATCAAAGGTAAATGCAGTTGGACATTATTTAACATTCAGATAAATAATCTCCAACTTTGTTCCGAACTAATGACCTATCTTCCTTTACTGTTGAAGCTTTGTACGCTTGTTGTCCAATGCAGTGGTTCCCGATCTTAATTCCAAACACTGCAAATCTAATTATCTCTCATCGGACAAACAACGAGAAAGTCGTTATCATGGTGTGCTTAAATTCTAATATGGAAAATCCCAGAGCAGACAAGGTCACAGGTAAACCCTGTGATACCTGGAGGCTGGAAACCTCTAAATATCTTGATCTGTACTTCCCTCGAACTAACTAGGCTAAAGGCCACTGCTCCAAATACTCTCTTTAACTTATTTACAAGTTTCCAATTCTTTCTAAAGCAGACTGACGGTTTTTTATTGTTTTATGTTACTATTGACTTTCCATATCTGCTTTTCTCTTTTCTCAGAAAAAAGTCTTATTCGTCCACCGAGGAGTGAGTTTTGGGCGTTTTGTGCTTTTCGTATCAGATGGAAAACATTATGTTTCAACGCTGCTTGAGGTGATCACAATATTGTAATTTGTTTGCATATTTTTATTATAGTGTTAGAAGGAGACATGACTCTTTAACAGTCATCATTTCAAATGAATTCCTGGATATTGACTAACTTTTGAATATGGATAACTCAAAAAGAGGAAACATTTATTATTTCTTTTTTTTGTTGCGTTGCTTGGATC
This sequence comes from Lipophrys pholis, assembly GCF_963383615.2. Classification (NCBI taxonomy): domain Eukaryota; kingdom Metazoa; phylum Chordata; class Actinopteri; order Blenniiformes; family Blenniidae; genus Lipophrys; species Lipophrys pholis. Next base: position 15,444,327 of record NC_137641.1, on the reverse strand, counting down.
GTGTAGGTCATGGCGCAGGATCCTTACTTGCAGACGGAGAACAACACAGGCCTCATGCTGCAGCGTGGCGGGGTCACGACCCTGACCTCAGCGAACCTCAGCGTCCTCAGCAACCTTGACATCCGAGAGCCACAGGAGGTGACGTTCGAGGTTTTCCTCCCACCCAAGCACGGCGTGCTCTGCTTTAGCGGAGGACAGAGACAGACCGTCACCGAATCAGATGCAATTTCAATCTTCACCCAGCGAGACCTGGTGGCGGGGCGTCTCGTTTACCACCATGACGGCAGTCCAGACTTGTCGGACGGCTTCAACGTGACCGCGAGAGCGAGAGAACGAAGCACTGAGAGGAGACAAGAAAGAGGGAGGAGGGAGGTCCACCTGGATATTGGGGTGCCAATAAAGATATATCTAGAGAGTCATCAGAGGCCACCAACAGTCAGAAGCAACCGGCCAGTGGTTGTGGCAGAGGGACAAAATATCTCTATAAACAGAGAACATTTAGAAGTAAGCCCTTCACCTGAACCTTTATTACCTCAATATATCACAATGTTAAAATGGGATTTGGTCCACGCCAGCATTTTCTTCTGAGCGAAAAGCTTATTGTAAACACACGAACAGGTTGTTGTGGGATTTCTTCGATATATATAAACACGATGCTGGTTTGTTTTCCACCAGGTGGTCCACGAAGACAGCCAACCCTCAGAGATAGTTTTTACCATCCAACGTCCTCCCACACTGGGCAATATTCACAGATCATCTAGCGTCCAGCATCGTAACGTCATTGGAGAGCAGCAGCACATCTATAAGGTATCTACAGATGGCAGGAAAAAAGAAACAAGCAAACTATATACAGTTTGCTGTAGGGAAGTTTCTGCCAATTGCTACTTGCTTGTGCAAAATATTGAAACATTCTTACATTTGCCCAGTGGGCTCCATGATCTGGTGGCTTTATGTTTTTGGTTTGTTCAATCATGCAACCTATCTCCCCAATGTCTTCCACAAATGTCTTCAAATCTGACCTGTATGTTCTTGGTAAGAAGAAATCTTTGGATGATGATTGTTCATGGCAAATGTCTCCACAGGGTGACCCTTAAAATTGCACCCTGAACTATCAGCATTTATTTTTTTTGTCAGCCAAAAAAATGTCAAATAATAACTCAGAATCAGCGCTGAAAATGCTTGTGTTGTCCATCGTTCTGTCAGAGCGTCAAAGAGGAGACCGTAACATCCTTCACCCAGGAGGACCTCAACCAGGAACTGATCATTTATCACCAGCTGGCTGCAGGAAACTCCAATGACTCCATCCTGCTAGAAGCAACAAATGGCGTGACAAAAGTGGGACCTATTAGCCTGGAGTTTGATGTAATCCCAATCCTGCTCCCTCTGCAGGTACAAAGCAGTTTTGTAGGAAAACAATGAACATGAATCCACTTACCAGTCAATCCAAACCGAACAATCATCATTTTCTTTTGCCTAATGATGCTGCAGGTTTCTGACTTAACACTCGATGAGGGGTCATCACTGCCTCTGACAACAGATATCATCAAGGTTTCCAATCATCACTTCTCTGAGATGAACTTCCTGTACCAGGTCATTGTCCCGCCACGACACGGACACCTGGAGCACAGCCGCATCCCGGGGATGCCCATCACTGCTTTCACACACACAGAGGTTTGACTGACAGCAAATAAAAACCACCATCAGAAGCATTAGAGAGTGGAGACGCAATTTCAGTTTTACTGCATTTTTGTCCAGGTGGAACGTGAATACATCTCTTACATCCACGATGGCAGCGACACTCAGAGAGACAACTTCACCATCGTGGCCAATCAGACTGAAATCAGGAAACACAGTCTGCCATGCACCGTTCACATCAGCATCACCCCTGTCAACGATGAGACTCCGGTAGTTACAGTTAACCGTGGCCTCAAGGTAGCGAATCACTCATCGGACGAGGTTCATGCAAACAACAGTCGACAGGAAAAGCATTTCCATATTTTCATCCTCTGATTTCTTCAGGTGTGGGTGGGTTCGGTGACAGAAATAATGACAGATGACCTCAGTGCGGAGGACTCTGACACTTCACCCGTGGGTTTGGAGTTTGTCGTCACGCCACCCAGCAATGGCCACTTGGCTCTGAAGAGTGCTCCATCCAGACACATCCTGAACTTCACTCAGGAGCACATACAAAGCAGACAACTATTGTTTGTGCACAATGGTAAGCCTTCGTTTCCTTCTATTGTTTCCTTTTTCCTATAATGTACCAGATGTGTGAATTCTTTGGGGTTTTTTTGGTCTCTGTGCAGGTGCGTTGACAGGCGGCTTTCACTTCCAAGTGAACGATGGAGTCAACCTTGCACCTCGCCAGATCTTTAGCACAACAGCTCATTCACTGGTCCTCACCCTTCACAGAAACAACCCCTTGGAGGTGTACCCGGGTAGAACTGCACACTCAAGATTAAAGAGATTCGTCAGTTTGACCCACTCAGCTGATGTGTCATAGCCACAATAAATGAATACTGCTATATGTATATTATTGAAAAAGGATCGATTCTGAGAGACGGTTTATACTGGAAGCAACTTTTAAAATAATTTGACCTTCTGATGGAGTGACTAGTAAATTGAGTGAAGTACTCATTCAGAAGAAAACACTGTGACTAAGACAATTTCAGCAAAATCTTCAGATCTTTTTACCTCTTCTGATGTGGGGATCTTGTCAGAACATTCACACAGACAGCCTCAAAAAACTAAATAAAATTCAGTAATGCAGTTTGTACCTTGGCCACTGGGTGGCCTCACTACTCTCGGTCACATCGTATGAATATGTTCTGGTTCCAATGTGAACAGTGACCTACAGAGCTTCTTATGGTGCTTTCATTTTATGTTCAGACCACACACTTATCAGCAGTGTAATCTAGGTGACAGAAGTGGAGCTATTATTCTGATTTATCATACTGTGAAACTTGTGATATCATTTTTACAGTCTGGAAAAAAGAAGTAATACCTACTTACATCACTTTGACTGTAACGTAGTGACTTGCTGGACATAACAATTATTTTGTTGACCTCTGTGTTAATAGTTCTCTTTAATTATAGCAGACCTTAGGGAACCTCTTAATGTGTGTAATATTAATGTCTGTTTTGTGACCTGAAGGCTCCGTGACACCAATCTCAGAGAAGGAACTTCAGGTGGTCACCAACAATGTCAGCGACATCAGAAGGAAGCAGTCCGTCATCTTTGCGGTGACTGTTCCTCCCAAACTTGGCCGTCTGCTCCGACGTATGCCAGACAACTCTACAAGAAACATATCCACATTCACACAGAAAATGGTAACGATGTGTTGTTGTGGATCGATTTGGAATATCTCATTCTGTACAGACCCAGAATCTCTTCACTGTCTCTCTCAGGTGAATGAAGGAGTCATCCTGTACGATCAGAATAAAGCAGAGTCGGTGGGATGGTCAGCGGCAGACTTATTTTCTTTCACCATCTCGTCCCCTCCGGCCTTTCACCCTCCCCACACTTTCACCATCCTGATCTCCTACCAGGCCAACGAACATCACGATAGCCCACATCACAAAACCCGACTACTGAACAATGCAGGTACGACCTTCACTTTCAGGTGGATCAGTATCTTGAATGTTTCACAGTGACTACATCTGCTGTGTCTATCTGGCGGTCAGGAGCTGTGGTGGCTGAGGGAGGCAGAGTGATGATCGACAGGTCAAAGCTCGACGCCTCTAATCTGTTAGGGAAGGTTCCCGCGGCCCACCGGAAAGACCACCACGTCATGTATCGCGTTATTTCTCTTCCCCGACATGGGGTTCTTTCAATACAAGAGCTTAATCTCTCCAGGTGCTTGTTTTTTTTTTTTCTATTCATATCAAGTACATTTTTTTTCAAGTGCATTAATCCAAGTGTTGTCTTCTGTTAAAAGTATGTGATGACAAATATCAATTTTCTTTCTATTTTTCTTTCTTTTCAGAAACCAGCCAGATTTCTCCCAGGTTGCCCTGAACAAGTTTGGCATAACGTACACCCACGACGACTCTGAGACGACCAGCGACAGCTTTACTTTTCAAGCCTGGGTGGCACCGACGGCTCTCTCGTCTTCCTCCTCTTCATCGCCAATGTCTGCATTTTCCTCGGATTCCTCCTCTTTTTCACCACTCCATTCAGCCTCGTCATCTTCCTTCTCATCATTAGACAAAGTCCCTCACCGCCACGCCAAAGACAGCGTGGCAGTGACTGAGATGTTCAACATCACAGTGACGCCGGTCAACGATCAGCCGCCGCTGATCAGAAGCCGAGCCCCGACTATGAAGGTCGTGGTCGGAGAGAGAGTCGTACTTGGACCAGACTATCTTCAGGTGGGCAATACTCAGCAGACAGATCCTGGAGGAACTGCTGTGAAAGGCTGTGAAAGAAACTGTATGTGATTAAAAGGTCACTTTGTGAGGGGACATTTCCTTTAATACTCTGTCTATTCTGTGTCCAGGTTGAGGATCATGACACTCCTCCGGAGGAGCTGCACTACCTCGTGATCAGTAAACCCAACAATGGCTACCTGACGCTGGGCGAAAGACCCGAACCAGTGACCTCCTTCACTCAGTATGATATCAACCATGGCCGGCTGCATTTCATACAGCAGGTGAAGGAGACTACTTTTTCCTATAGATGTTTACTGTATAGGTCCAAATGCTACTACAGTGTGTCAGGGACAGATATTCTAATCATAGCCATCAGCAGACTTCAAAAGTCTTAGAAATTGCCCACTTGAGGACAATTTGTACTTCACATCCTTCTAAAATTAGCCACTTAAAATCTACATCTGCACTGTTGAGTTAAGACTATGCAGTTTGTTCAGTTCAGAGTACATCAATTAAAAAAGGAGTGTTGAAAAGGGTTTCTATTTGGGAAATAAATAGAAATGACCATACCGTTCGTAAACACAGACATTTGGGCCCATTTGGTTCTTGAAAGGTGAATTTTCTGTATTTTCTGATGAAAACAACATGGTTTTCGAAACGTTGCCGTGTAAACATGAAATGTTTCCGAAAGAGAAAAAAAAAATGACACATTTTCACTTGAAACTTGTAAACAGTGTCTTAGAGCCACAAATGAACCTCAGGCGCATGTTTTAGGATTGCAGGGGCAACAGGAGCAGACCTACCCACATACAGGGAAAACATGCAAACTTCACAAACAAAAAGCCCTTCAAACTCACTTCCCAACACTTATTTCTTCTTCTAGTCATCTAGTGATGTCCTTAGGTGAGCTTCTTAAAAACGTCTGCCCCTCTCAGTCTTTATGTTTTTGCTATTTTATTCTTGTTTCTTTCTCCAGGGTCAGGCCTCGACAGGGGTTTTCTATTTCAATGTAACTGACGGTCATCACCGTCCACTCTACAAACTGTTCAGTTTGGAGGTCATTAAGCCGTCTGTATTCATGGTGAACAACACCGGCCTGTCCCTGGTTCAAGGCCGGACGGCGGTGGTCCTGACAACCAACCAGCTGGCAGCACAAACCAACAGTCGGAGCGGGGCCAACGTCTGCTACACAGTCACCACGCACCCTTATCATGGTCGCATTGCTATTAACGACCAGGAGGTCACCACCTTCTGCCACAAGGACCTCCAGTTCGGGCGTGTTGTCTATCACATGACTGATCTCAGCACATCAGAGGACAGCTTCCAAATTTCGGTGACGGCCTCTTCTCCTGGAGTCCATTATGGGAATGTGACAGCACAGACAGTCAGGGTGACTGTGCGGCCTCTGGTCTACCTGCGGGAGCCTGTGAGAGTTCCCAGTGGCATTGCTGTGAAACTGGGGAAGGGCATGATCGACGCCTCAGAGCTGGCGAGAATCAGTCGGGCAGATCCAGTCTTTGAGGTTATTTCTCCTCCCAAACATGGAAAACTCGTCAAGGTAAAACTTGTTGGAGTATATACACAGATGTGTGTTTAGTAGAGGCAGGACACAAATGATATTCTTCTCTTGGCTTGACTGTGGAAAAAGTCAGCACCTCACCTACGGCTGCTATAGGGCCAATAATAGTTGAACATGTTATTGAGCATTAAAATTGTTGTATTTGAATATATGATGCTCATGTCTTTGTGATTTAAAATTTGATCTTTTAAATAACTCTTATTTCTCTGTTAGATGAGTTCACTGTTTTAATCAGTTAATCCCTCATTTTCTGGTGAATTAATCATGATTAATCACAGTTTACTTTCAAGTTTCAAATTCTTTCATTTTGAATTTGCTGACCAGGAATGCACAGGGCATGCAATCATGCACACTTTAGTCAGACATTTGCAATATGTATGTAACGATATCTTGATAACTATATCGTGCTGATCTTCTTCTTGCTCTTCTCTTGTGCCCATGTATGCAGGTGACCTACGACCCAAACCGAGCCTCACAGGTCCTGAAGTCCTTCACTTTCAGAGATGTGGTGCAAGGCCGAGTTGCCATTGAAGAAACTCTCAGCGACAATGACAACCAACTCCCAAATAGCTCGCTCACAACAGCACGGGGCCATGCCCCCGCCAGGCCACTCAATGACTCCTTCGTCTTTTTGCTGAAGGCCGGAAACGTCCAGCCAGCAAAGGGCGAGCTTCACTTCACCATCTTGCCTCACCACCAGATGCGTCACGGCCCCGGCGGGCTCAGTCAAGTCGACGGCGCCAGCCGTGAACACACCACAACTCGCCTGCCAGCACACAACAGGACGACGACCGGAGGAGGAAGAGGAGGTGGGAGAGGAGGAGCCACAACCCATGGTGGTGATTCCACAAGTTTGCATCCACATATTTTGTTGCACAAGAACCGGACGCACCACAAACCAAAGCCTCACAACCGCTGGGGGAACCACTCACGGAGCGGTTCTCACGGGGGAAGATCGGGGAGCGGCGCAGATGTAACAGGAGGAGGTCACGGTCATGCCCCGCAGCCCCACGCTCCTGTTGTTCCAGAGAAACATGGCCCCGGAAACCCTCCGGACACACACCTGGTTCACGTTGAGGTCCTCCCCCGCCCCGCCTCTGACCCTCTTCTTATTATCCTACCTCTGTTGGCGTGTTTGCTCCTCATCGTGATCCTCGTGGTTTTGATTTCTGTGTTTCGCCACCGCAAAGAGAAACAGGCTCGATTGCGTCTCATCCGGGAGCTCGCCGCAGTGCCGCTGCCCGCCGAGGAGAGCCCTTACCTGGGTTCGTCAGAGAGGAGCGTGGCCATGCCGTCTGTGGTGGTCACGTCGCTCGGCTCTGCCAGCTGTCCAACTTCCCCCAGGGTACCCATCAGTCCTCGGAGGAGGAGTCTAGCACCTGGCATGACTTTCTGGAGACCAGTTGAAGCTGATGTGGGAGGGGCTGATGGGATTTCTACAAGTGGTAATAATGAAAGCGATAATTTACCATGTGATAATACCCAAGTCCGTACAGCAGGATGCAAGACCATTGTGAGATCTCGGTCGCCTGCACCGACACTGAAAGACAACCAGTACTGGGTTTGAGGAAAATAGAAAGGGAAAACTGTGCCTTGGAGGTTTAATGTGCATAGAAAGGATACAAAAGGTATATGCTTGCTGTCTATAGCACTTCTCATCCAGCCTGTTTTAGATATCTCCCAGCAGACTTGATTGAAATGAACTGGACATAATCTGGCTTCTGCAAAGCATCATGGTGACCCACATTCAAATGCAAAGCCAGGATGCAAACTGGCATCTAGTTCTATTTTGTATGAGCATTTTGCACTGATATGGCCAAAAAAAGTAGCAGCTGCCAAAATTGAAAGATTTAAAAAAAAAATATTTAAGATTCAGTCTGCATGTCATCAGTTTACACTGTATCCAACCTAACAAACTGATGGAAGGGCATTGGTCTTGTACTGTCAGTGAGACATGCTTTTAAGTGTCAAGTGCACGTTTGGAAACCTGCATTTAGACTTTCTTTGTTCAGAGAAATTGAATGCCATCATCCAAGCTATTGTTAATTTTTGCTAAAAGCTGAAGCTCAACTAACATACAGTTTAAATCAACACCGGCTTTTCACATTGGACACTACTATGAAAACCATTGACTCTTTAAGGCATACTACATTTATTTGTAGCATGTAAGTAGTGAGTTCCACCATAGAATCCTCTCAGGCACTTCTACATGTTTTAATAGGTGAAAATATGCAAAATATTAGATTTTTGGTTTTGTTTTTTGAAAAGATTTTTGATGACCTATTGAAATCGTTACACTAGGTCGACTTGGTCTCATTTCTTCTTCTTTTGAGAATATCGTCTTTCTGTTAGTTATAGTTGCACAACATGAATATGACCATTGATGGTCGATTCATGTAGAAACACCGCTGGTTTCCAAATGTGTCATTCTGATTCTGATTCCTTCTAACACGTGTAGATTTCTGCTGAATAAGGAAGTGGAACATTAATGGGACTGTAAAAACTAATTGACTTAGTGACTTAGAGTTGTAAGTAGTAAATTTCACTTCTTACCTACAGCTGCCACACAACCTAGGAAATTATAGCTTTTGTACAGGCAAAGAAAGGTATTTAAGCCTTTCAGGTTCACACAAGCAACCTGTGACATGCAGCCCTCATGCACAATATGATCCCTATGATGCACTTTTTTGTGTCTTTTTGTCTGATTTTGTTTCTTCTCGGGGCGGCAGGCTGTCATGTGACTGCTTCCAATAGTTCATGTATGATTGATAAAGCACTGTGAGACGCAGATGTGGCGAGCTTCCTCAGTCCCTGTCAGACCCGCTCATGCCTGCCATGCACTGTAAGATATATATTTTAATAAAAGTTATTTCTTAAATTTGTCTTGTGTGTTAAGTGCCTGTATGTGAAAGCAGGTTTTGAAAATGAATTTGTACTTTTTTTTTTTTTTTAATTGTTTTACTTTTGAAACACAGTGCAAATTATTGACAAATGTGTTTTTATGATATAACTTCACAGTAGTAACTTGCAAATAAATGGGCCTCTGAAAATCTTCCATGCACTTTACTGTGCAGATAGATATTTATAGATATTTTCTATATATACTAGTTTGCCGTCCAGCAAGAATGAAATGGATTGTATCGATGTAAAACTTTCCGATTACCCTACGAGCAGTTGCAATTTTGGATTTTAGCGTATTAGAAGCAGCATAATGGTAGACGAGCTGCATCGCTTGTAAGACTGACCTATTAAGAATGATAAATCACTATCATTTGAAATAATCACAGAGGAAAATGAAGACAGGAGAAAGACGGCGTAGAAAGAAGCAGGTCTAAATAATGAAGGGCCTGCGGTTCCAGTAACCTAATCTGCAGTCTGTGAACTGTGGCGTCAGGTATCAGGGACTGACTGTCGCTGCCTCCGCAGGACAAACAAAAGAAGTGACATGACTTTCCTCAGGAAATGTGACGGGCTTTCTTTTAGTGGCAGAATCGGACCACAGATATCATTTTTGACGTCAGAATTGTGAAAAGATGAGAGAAAATGTCTTGTCTGGTGATCTTTTTGATGTTGGGTTAGATTTATTCTAAATAATTATAACAAGCAAAAGTATTACCCGACTAGAAAAATTCACAATTTGGAAAAGTCTGAATATGTGCTTGCCTGAGTTGCTCATTTACTTGATGTTGGACACATCAAAACGCAAGCAATTTTAATTAGTAGTGAGGAAGTGTTGCATAAATGCTCCTAATTCAACTGTTTATCAAGATTTATGTCTCGTTGACGGTTACTGTCTACGTATGGTAAACTACACTAATTAGAAGACTTATTTATTACCAAAAACTTGTTTTGGTCCACCAAATAACCAGAAACAACAGTGGAAATGTCATTTTTCATTATAGAAATTTGGAATCATTTCATTAGTTTCCACATGCTGACACACTCTTACCAAAAGGAAGGGTTCGCAACTTGTACATTGGCATTATCTGAGAAACATTTGAACACAGCATTAACAAAAGGTCCTTCAAATAGTGATTAGGGATCAGGTAATTTCTACCAATAGGATTATGGCTTATCTCAAGTTCAACAAACTAAGCATTTTATACTGTAAGTTACGATGAACAAATAGAGTACGATTAAAGACAGGAAACAGGTCAAGTGAAACTATAAATTATATTCTGGGAAAACAGTCAAAGTTAACAAAACAACTTCGTGACTAAAGAAATGCATAGTTTTGAGTATTTGCTGAAATTCTTTCCAGTTGGATTACATTAATGGTACAATATGTCAGATTTAGGTCTTGACAAATTTGGGCACTTTTCGTGGTTGTTTTCTTCTCGTGTTCGATAGAAACTGAGACTAACCACTGAAGTGACTCCTGGTTGGTTGTGCAAAGTAGTATTACAACACTGAGGTTTAGCTTGGGAACGTCAGCAGATTTGTCAACAATAAAACATAAAGATGTCTTGAGAGGGCATCAGATTTCCTCGCATTCTTCATATTGGTTATTTAACTCAAAATATGACATCTTGTACCTTTAAAAGCAGTGAGAAACAGTTTTGTGATCTGAGCACAACAAACAGTGGTGTAGCTTGTCTTGTTTGACAAATTGTAAAATCCCAAGAAACATAATGGAAGTCACACCTAAAAATACAATCGTTACCAGAACTACTTTATCGGAGTATAAAACTGACAGCAAAAGAGTTCCAATGTTGGACTGAAGTGGGGATCCCAATCGTCTCTGGCTGCTTTTTATCTTCCAGTTTGTAGGAAGATATCGGTTATATTCACCAGATTGTATCATTCCCTCTGGCATCGGTGCCTCCAAAGCCCTGACTGTTGGAATTTAAGGCGTTCCACTGAGACTCGGGCTCAATTAATCAATACAGGATGCCTCTCCAGGATGCCAAGCTAAAAAGGTTCAGCAACAAAATCCTGCGACTGTTTAGAACTAACAGCGCTATGAGCTGAGCTTAGTTCACAGGCGGGTTTGCAAACTATGAAATGCAACATGTCGAGCAGCTCCATGTAGATTATGGTCATATCGGACCCTAGATAGTAAAAAAAAAAACAGAAAGAAAGAAAAACATAGACACTGCGATGGAGGGCTTTCCTCAGCCTAAAAAGAATTCTGCAATCAGACAAGAAGTCCACATAATCCATCACATCGAAGCAATCAAACTGACGTCTGACCTCTCCTGGAATGAGCCAAAAGCCAAATGTCAACCTCAGGTTTTACTCAAACGTCTGGGTGGAAAGACAGCTGCGAAACTGCTTCCCCAAATGAGAAAAATACAGGGAAAAAAAGAAATGCAAAAAAAAAAAAGAAAAAAAAAAGATGAAGAGCTTGGAATTAAAACGCACTGAATATTTTGCTGACGTGTAAGAGAGGCTAAGTAGATCCGATCCCAAACTGTAATGGAAAATCCAGCTGGACAGATTGAGACAGATTCCCAGAAGTCACAACCTTGAATATGTTGCCACAAAAACCAAATACTGAGCAGGTCATTCAAGTAAAAAACAAACGTGTTAAGATAATAAAAAAAAAAAAAAGCTACATTAATATCGTCTTTCAATCGTTGGACCATCCAGTTGAAATGATGTTGCGAGTGTCTTTGGGTGTTTCGGTTGGATTTCTTGACGGAGGGCGTCCTTGAAGTGGCGAGGTGGTCACATGACCCTGGAGCCCCCCCGTCTCACTGAGAGCAGCTGTTTTAAATATCTGCTGCAGTCCTGCTGAGTCGCAAGACGAGTCGGGTCAGCAAAAATCCCTCTTACTGGTACATTCATCAGAGCCGATCTGATAATTCAAGACATTGTCATGTGAGCTATATCTTATTCTTTTTTTTATTTTTTTTTTTTAAAGTAGATTGTTTCTTCCAGCACAGACGCAGAAGCCATCGCATCGAACACCTTCAAGGTTTTCTCTTTTTTTTTTTTAAAGACAAAAGGCGATTCTCCACTACCAGAGGACAAAGCCAACCATTACCCTTGTCTGATTATACAGTGAGGTTTCCTCCTTTGTCCTCGGGGCCTTTGTAGTCAGACCTCTCCCTTATCTCCACATCCTACTGGTCGTCGTCGTAGCTCTGCAATGTTTCCTCTAGCTTGGCGGTGATCTTCTGGAAGAAGCTGATCTGCTGGCGGAGGTGGTGCTGCATCTGCGAGCGGAAGTCCCGTACGCGTGTGCGGTGGAAGTGCTGAATTTCTGCCAGTGTGGCGCAAGAGATGATGTTGCAGCGGTTGTGGAGGTCACTTTCCTGCTTGGGGCAGTCTTTCACCTTGGTCAGTGCACCTGGGAATGGATGCAGAGTGAGAACGTTTAGGTAAAGACAGGGGGAAGGGGTTGTTTTCTCTGTTTATGAAGCCAAGAAAGTGGATATTTGTGTAAAGGAAAGTAACTCATAATTCATCCATAGCATATAGTTTATTTCAAACACACATCGACAGACGTTCACTTAATACTGCAGTAAAAGATGCCTGGCGGGTGACAGAGAAACATTTGAACTCATTATTTTAGCTCAATTTGATCGGAAACTAGAAGAGTTCATTTGTCTGCTGTGCAAGAAAATCTAAATTAAAAATAAACTTTAGAGAGACAAGCTGGAGCTTTCAGATCCCTGGGCTGTACTATTAGCATTGCAAAGCAGTAAAAACAACACTCAAAGACAGAAAAAAGATTATAAACAAGATAAAACCATGGTACAAGTCATTGTCGAGACAATGGGAGTGCATGTTTAAACTAAATAAAGACATTCTAACTTGTCATCGTGGGACAAGGAGCGACTAAAACTGACCATCTACACAAAGACATTTTAGATCATTTTTTTTATTTAATCTTTTTTTTCATATCTGATTTATATTAATCAATTAATATAGTTATTTATTTTTTTAAATTCTTATTTTTTAACATTATGCTATAATTACTGATATCTTTTAAGAAATACTTTGACTGTGACAGTACTCTAGGAACAATGTGTTGCTTCTCCAAAATATTTATGACATTAGCCATCATTACCAACATACAGTACAAGAAATATAACCTGAACCTTTCCCCACCCGTTTCTCCTCGGTTCATCCTTAAAGGTGCAAAATGTAAAATCTAAGCGATCCCACTTTTCACGGCAGCTCTTTTAAAATCCTTCCAGAGTTACTGTTCGAGTTATTAATTACCAAAAGCCACAGTCTCTGCTGTGTTAACTACTCAAACTGCTGTTTTTTTCTTATTGGAGCAGATTTACAAGACCAGACTGTTTGTTTCTTAGCGCTCCCTTTACGTGAGCCTTCACATGAAAAGCTCTCAATGAGCGTCTGTAACTCAGCTTCTGTCGCTCAGCTCTCATAATTGAGCGCAGTTACCATCTGGAAGATGACACATTTGGAGCTCTCCAAAGGAAAAGGGGGGAAGTCAAAGACTTTTATTTCTTTTTCCACTTTTTATCTTTAAGTCATCCGACTAACAAAACAGTCCGTTTCCATTTCATAAAGCTAAAAAAAGACAGACACCCCTGGCCATAAATTTCTTCTCACACAGTAGAAACCAGCTGGTTATTGCAGACTTTTTCCAGGGTTTCTTGAAGTTACCCAACGCCCAATCGTGACTCAGAAAGTTTGGTGTGATTCAACAGTTTGGGTGGAAGTGGGACTGCGTAAATAGACGTGATTGAAGAGGAACTCAGGGAAGCATTAACATTGCAGCATGTGGAAGGAACGATGACTCCGCTGACCTCTTTTCTTCTCGATCCCTTATTCTCTCGCACACCATATCTGCACCAGCGGAGTGAAATTAACTTGGACTTTGCGCCATTCCTGCCAAAAGCGATTACAGAGCTTGTAATCTGAACTCTTGTTCTCTTGTACTGGTGGGAAACTGACACGGCCCTGCAACGAGCGCCTCCCCTCTACTTCTTCTCCTTCCTAGTTTTCCCTCACCCGTATGGAGGAAGGAGGGAGAGAGAGAGAGGGTGAAGAAAGAGAGGAGGAGGGGAAGCTAATCCTGAGAGCGCTCCATTTTGCATTCCTGCAGTCCCAGGGCAACACAGGACAAGAGGCCCAGGAATCTCAGCTCATTCAAATCAGATGTGGCCCTGAAACAGCAGACCCAGACCTCCTGACGATGACTGATACTGTACGGAGTTACCGTATGTAGGTCAACAGCATATTCCGCCGTCAGTGTCCAGTGGCTTTAATGAACCATAATGTCTAGTTCACTCGCTGAAGAAGCTGCCCAGGACTTGGCGAGATGACTGGATGTCTGAGGAATGCGGTTCTGCTGAGAGAAGCAGAAGGGCGGATGTCTTTGAAATCGGCGTCTAAATCTTTTGGCATGATGAGTCAACGAGTGCAATGCAATGATTTAGTGTTGCTCCTCACTCTCCTCAGCTGCACTGAGAGCTGGGACACATTTACAAGCCAGTCATCTTTTATTGAAGAGGAGTCATTCGACAAGCAGGAAAGAGGTGCTGACTCGGCAATCAGGAAACGAACACGTTGGTGTCACTCAGCGGACAAAAAGCAGCGATAGAGAACTGAGAATCTCCTGATTCAAAATGTTTGTCTGGACGAATATAGGCTGGCAGACGTAGACAGAGGTCTTTCGCTTTACTGGACATTTGTATCATGAGGTTCATCACTAACTGTTGGCCACGAGTGGCTGTGGTCACAAGGACCATAAACGATCCGCTTAAACGCCAATTCAATTAAAGTCACACCATGTAAACACTTCTCTGGGATCAGGCTGAAACCGTGTGATTACAAAGTGGATCTGAGGAGGTGGTGTAGCCACATTTAGAATTTATGAAGTGAAAACACACCGTTTTCCGTTCAGAAATGTTTTGCATTTCCATGGCAACGCTCTGAAAAGGATGTCTGTTTACATGGAAGTGGCAGAATTCATGAAAACGGTGTTGTTTTATATGGATATGGGCAGGCAACCAAGTTTGGATTGTTACTGTGACTCTCAACTAGAAAAACTACCAAGTCTGAGGAGAATAAGGACTGGGAGTCATGACACTCTGGAGGCCGCCATTGTTGTTATTGTCCAACTATTCGCACATGTTCAGACAAACTATTTACTTCTGACGCCGATTTCAGGAATTACAAGTGGCAGTTTTCCAGGAGAAGCTGGGTGTGAACAGGGTTGCCAGCTCTGACTGACAGTCTCCAGCACAAACACAAGTTATATCACACCTAACTCAGTAAAAACCAGCCTGAATATGAGTCTCTCTCAAAACTGACGTCAAAAATGTACATTATCACATGAGCGATAAGGAGTATGTCACAAGCACACAAGTTCCTCAACAGACCTGAACAACTCAAGACAAAAGAAGAAAAACTTGTCGGGTGTTTCAGAGTGACACTTGATTAACCAATGACTGATGATGTAAACGCCATCTGATGCACTCTCATTTCCCAAATAAATGCAGTAAGTAATGGGAACTACTCGGTTAATGTTTCCTCTGGAGTATTTTCTGAAAATCTGCCAAATGCTGTAATAATCATCTCAAATTTTTCCCCAGCCCCACAAGTTTAAAACACTTGAGTGGAAATGTGTCCCAATCTGGCAACACCGGGTGTGGGATCCTGTCACAGATGACCGACGTCAAAAGGCAAAGCATTATGGGATTGATCAACTGACTGAATCAGATAACAATCGTGGTGCATTTAAACCTGCACATCCACTTCATTCACTAACTCTGGTCTCTCAATCAGAACAAATTCAATCAGACAACAAAAAATAAATAAAAAAAAACAGCATGAAAATGCAGTGTGACTTTGAGTGACTCAATACCCCACCTTGTGGTACAAAACTTGTATTGTTAAGACTAATTGGATGGAGGCAAAGTATGCAAACTTATCAAATTTTGTAGAAGATAACAGCGGAACTTCACACAATCGACGTCAAATGACATCAGGACTTTAATTTTTATGAAAACAAAAATATGACACAGTGAGTGTGTTTTTGTCTATGATCCCATTCTCAAACAACTTTTGAATCGTCTGATATTCAGGTGGGTCAAAGCAAAGACACTCAATCTCTCAAAATGTGGACATTTTACAATCAATTGTTTCTAAATTTAAAACTAAACTAGAAAAGAAAGCTTTGAACTTTCCAGCCTCTTGCGTGGCATTTATCTGAGGTGAGTGCGTCCTACAACATTTACCATTGATTTAATGTTAGTTTATATGATCATGTTTCAATGCAGGGCGTCTCAAACACATTTTAGTTCCGGGGGCCACACACAGCGCAATTTCATCTTGAGTGGGTCAGACCAGTAAAATATTGCTATAATAACCATTAAATTTAAGTTTTTCTTTGTTATTTGTTGCTAAACCGAACAATTATGACATGAAATTACTGCAATTTCAACATGAAGCCAATTTAAACGAAACCTTCTGGTGCAAAATAAAGTGAAATGTCCCGCAAACCTGCATCGCTGTTGCTTTATGCAAACTCACTCTGACACCTTAGCTTTGATGCAAGTTTGATCTTTCATGGCAGCATCACTGATATCTCAGCTCAGAGCTCAAGAGTTGCGATGTGCTTGCTACTCTTAAGAAATGTGTTTAAAGAAAATAAATGTTGCAGGCTGGTTTTGGTCCACGGACCTTATGGGTGACACCCCTGTTTTAATGTGATTATTCCTCACTTGTTTTCAGTTGTTTAATTGAGTGGTAGAATCATTGTGCAGAGTGTTTCTGCAGTCTTGGCATGGCCTCCCTTCATAACGAGATCTTTGATCTCATAAAGGTCCAATAAAACAATAAGATAAAAAAGCTTACTGATTAATGAAACTGACTGGTGTTATGACACCAGTCGGTTTCATTAATCAGTTTCTTCATGACTTCATTGTCCACGCTTGTGACTGTTGCAGTAAAAATGTAAATTTTACAAGTAATTTTGTCATAATTTACTCTGCAGTTTTGCAGTTTTCATGTGATTTAACCAGAGGCTGGCTGAATTTAGAAACGTCGCACAAAACAGAATGTTCTATTTTGTAACGATGAGTCCTGAATGATGACAGGAAGTGCTTTGAAAGTGTTCAACCGTTCCAGTTTTACGCACTGATTTTGCTACAAAACGTTGCCGATGAAATCCTGTTTTTGTATTGCATTTACGTTTGTCAACAGATAAGACTGAATCTTCAAACTGTTGTATTCGGTGAAACATTTCGATGGATACATGATCATTTATGGACAGCTTTAAGTTGTCCAAGCAGAAGTTGTTTGATGTAACTATTCTTTGATTTTTTTTCTTTAATCCCAGTTTATCTGAAATAAGTGTGTTTTTATTGATTTTGGCATTATATATTCAACATTTTCATAAAAAGTGAATTAAGTGAGGACAACATAACATTATGTTTAGTTTGCTACAATGTAAACAAAAAACAATATTTTCATAATCTAACACTAATATTGTAATATTCAGTCTTTGAAATGATATCTAGTCTACTTTTGTGCTGCAGTATCACTTTAAGGTATACCACCGCTTCATAGATTGAACACAACTTGTATTTAAAAAAAACAACACTGTGTTTATAACTTCCCTTGTTTAGGTAAACAACTGGTGGGTCAGTCAGTTTATAAAGTCAGTAATTGAAGCTGCACTTTGTTTGTGTCCT
This sequence comes from Lipophrys pholis, assembly GCF_963383615.2. NCBI lineage: Eukaryota > Metazoa > Chordata > Actinopteri > Blenniiformes > Blenniidae > Lipophrys > Lipophrys pholis. The sequence goes on along the minus strand of NC_137641.1, from coordinate 15,426,756 downwards.
TTCTGGTCTGTTTATCTTTTAAGCAGCATAGAATCTTGTCTTCCAAGGGGTTAAATCTACCTTTATTGAAAGTTGATAGGATGACCAGACTAAAAATGCCCATTTGTTCTTGGAAAATAAAGTAAAGCTGAGAAAGGTTCCTAAAAGACTCCAATGGCAGCACTTCTAAAGTGATCCTCTCAAAGATTTGTTTATTTTGGCCATAGTTTGACAGAAAAAATGGGTCACGGTGATTTTTTCCCCCTGATTACAGTAGTTTAGTGAAGGATTGGATGATCTTTTCATACAATTTGAATGTTTAATACAAGAGAATGTGTTTGGCCTGAGTAAGTATGAGTCACTTGCCTTTCTAAAACAACATTTTCCTGGGAGCCGATACTACAGAGGGATTTGACAATAGCCGTGCAACTTCTTGCTTAAGCTCCCAAAAAACAATTGAAACTTGCACTGATTGTTGAAACTTTGAAAAAAAAAGAAAAAAGGGGGGTCATAAAAAGTAAAGGAAACCACTGGTGTTTCTTGCAAGACATTAAACAATGTGTTAATTGTCAACTGGAAAGGGGGTGACATCCTGTCAGTCTCCGGAGCTCCTGCGATTCAGCCTGTTTCCATAGCTCGGAGCTGCGATTGTATCGGGAGAACACAGCTCGGTGGACTATAGAAAACTCAAGTTTGGCAAACGTCTGGCCTGTGAGTGCCAGAAGCAACTCCCTCCTCCCAACCTGCACGGAACTAACAAGCTAACTCCTCTGCAGACCCTTTGTAAACGTCGTCGGTGTGTGCTGGTGTGCTTGTGTCCTTGTGTGCATGTGTGTGTGTGTGTTGTTCAAGTGAGCAAGCACAGACCCTCTCAGTGCTCCGTTACAATGGACTGTGGGTTTCAGTTTTCGACCCAGTTTAACGTTGCAGTTCAGTAAATGAAAACAGATGTTGCCCCTGGGAAGAGAACAGCTTGAATCTGGGTCTTTGCAAATTGTCTTCCTGTATATTGGCTTGCCATGTTTCAGAAGAAAAAAAAAAAAAAAAAAAAGTTACAGTCTCCTGTGGAAGAAGCTAAAAGCAAGAGGTCTCACTCTGGTCACTGCCTTCAAGCCAGTCTTCAAACCCTTTCCTGCATCAAAAACAAAACACCAAGAAGCCTCCACTGTGCTCCATCTTGCATCTGTTCCCTTCCTTGAAGGTTTAATGCATTTTTTTCCCACTATGTAACTCCGCCTCGCATACTTTTTTTCATTGCACGCCAACATTGACATTTATTGCTTTTCCAGGGACTGCATGCCTCTTAACATGTGTGTGCAGGGATTTCAGTGACATTGGTTCTTGATGTTACACACACACACACACGCACGCACGCACGCACGCACGCACACACACACACACACACACACACACACACACACCTCCATACCTTTCTGCACGTGGATGATGTCGGGGAAGTTGGCCAGGTGTCCCCTGTACAGGTCCAGCAGGTCAGAAATGGGGTCCAGGTCGTGCCGCGGCTGTTCGGCAAAATACTCCCCTATCGCCTCGTAGGCGTCGCCGGTGTACGCGATGGCCTTGTTGAGGCCAACCGAGTACGCCTGCTGATCCAGTTCGAAGGACTGCCCCAGGAGTTTGAAGGACTGCCCCACCTTCTGATACTCCTTCTTGAAACCCGCCATCTGTTTGCGGGCGAACTCATTGATGGTGGTGTTCACCACCACGATGTTCTCGTCCAGCCTCTTGGTGAACGTCTTGAAGCCTTCGATCTTGCTCTCGACTTCCTGGAGGTCCAGCGGGACGTCGGGCGTGCTGATGGGAGACATTATAGGAAACGTCAGTCGTTTTAGAAATGTTTGGTAATGCCACCTGTGCAAGCGTGACAACATCTTCACCGTTCTGTCCATCACTCCCTCACTATCAGAAAACAGTTACAGGATATTAAAATGACAAATACTGATAGTGGTTCCCTGCTAAAGGATTACTATTATTATAAATACAGGAATCTAACTTCCTCTGATAACTCTCTATCGGCAATTGTATTCAATTTATTGCCGCTGAGAAAGCTCAAAATGTTCCATACATTTATGTAAGTAACTCATTAACAGAAGTAACTCCAAGATATTAAGAGTGTCCAAGTCAATGGATACAATTGGGTTGAATGTGGCCTAAAATATGTTTGTGCCCCCTGGTCTAAGGTAATAATTATATTTATAGTTTCTGGAGAATATTTGATAAAAGCAATTAAATTATCCAATGAATAACACAAACCTTTAAAGATCCTTGAAAATTGTTTTGTTTACTGGTAATTTTTTTAGCCAGGAGCTGCACTAATGAAACACCAGGTTAGATAATAAAGCTCCAGATAGCCCACTGACTGCACCACAACACTATCCGGTGATCTACTCATTGCTTCACAGATCAATCTGACAGCAGAACAACTCAAGGTGGCAATTTTGTTGCCGCATCTTGTTTTGGGATGAGTTTAAAAAGTAAAAAAAATCCCACTCAAATTGGGCTTCACACCTAATGGTGAGGAAGAAATTGGCTCCGACCAGCTCGTCCCTCTCCGCCTTCCTCTTGCCCTGTTTCCAGGCCTTCTCGTCGGCACCGCACGTCAAGAAGTGCTGGAAGACGTCGCAGCGAGCCAGCACAGGGTGGCTGATCATGTGGTTCATCCACCAGATCAGACCCTTCCTCCTCTTGGAGATGAAGTCCTCCTCGAAGCGGCCCGTGGCCTGCTTTTCTGGCAGGTGTGGCACCGAGATGACGGGGAAGCGCTCCACCAGTCGAGCGTAGAGCCAGTCGAAGTGCTTGTACCTGATGGAAGAAGGATGAGAACTTGGGTAAATGACAAGAAGAGCACGTGAAGAAACTTTTCCCAATAAGGGAATGTTTTTTTTCGTCCTTTTTGCAGGAACAATGGTGGACACAGGAAGAATGTACTTCAGGAATAATAGGGCCAGGGGAAAGTTGAAGTTGAAAGAGAAGAGGAAGAGGGTACCTGCGGTTGACCTGAACGTTGGTGTGCGTCGGGGTCAGGCCGTAGGACATGTAGCTCTTCATGCCCTTGAACTTGGTCTGCTTGGTGGGGTCGTCGATGGTGCAGGTGAAAGGATAGGGGTCCGCCTGCCACTCGGGCCCGTGCTTCCCCATCACCACGCAGATCCTGTCCCCATCCTTCACGAACGCCGAGGCCTCGCCGAGCAGGAAGGCCTCGCCGCCAGACTTCACAAAGGTGGAGAACCTGTTGAGGTTCCTCCCCACCGTGGCCGAGCTCTTGGCCTGCTGCTGCTGCTGGTGGTGCTGGGCGCTACCCCGCCCCGGCAGGGAGGTTGTCACCGGGTACAAAGGCGGGGCGCTGCCCAGGCCCTGGGGCGCGTTGGCCGACGGCGAGCTGTCATCCCAGTCGTCGTCCCAGTCGTCGTCGCTGCCCTGGCTGGTGTGGAAGCTGCCGCCCCCGCTGCCGCTACTCCCGGCCCCAAACCCTCTCTGGGACTGGGAGTCGGAGGAGGTGCAGGAGGTGTGGGTGGGGGTCTGGGATTTTGTTTTGGGCGAGGAAAAGCCGTTGTTGTTGACGCTGGGAGTGATGTGGTCCTTGACGATCTCCACATAGGAGGCAGGTAAGAGGCCGGCCTCCCCCCTGCTGTTCTCCCCCTCCAGCCAGCCCTCCAGCTCCTCCTCACTGAACAGGGTCACCAGCTCGTTCTCCGATATGGAGATCTCCCCCGGGTTCTCAGAGTGGAAATCATACAACACTCTGGCCTTTAACGCCATTCTCTGAACCCTGTTCTTCAAGCTTGTTCTTGTTTTCGGAATTGAAAGAGTTCTGAGGAACTTACTTTTGCAGAAGCCTCCTTCCTTTAAGATCCCATATGAACTGGATTCAGATCAAAGCTGCAGAAACTATCGGGCGACTTTTTTTTTCTTTTAAATATATTTATCTTTTCTTTTTTTTTTTTTGCTTTTTGTCCGAGATCCCTGCACAAAAGAAGAAGCAGGGGAACTTGTGTCGGACACCCACCTCCTCTCTCTCTTTCTCCCTCTCTCTCTCTCTCTCTCTCTCTCTCTCCCGTTGCTCCTCTCCGGGTTCAAATATCATTTGTTTCCGAGCGCAACTTCACCCGAGTGGAGAGACGCGCAGCAAACCGAGTTTAGTAGCAGAGGACAGAGATCCGACCGAGCTGAAAGCTGCTGCTTCATTCCTCCAGATAACACCCGGGGGGGGAAAGTCCTCTTTCTTCTCTCCGTTTTTTTTTTCTCTTCTTCTCCTCCTCTCTTCCCCAGATGCTTGTGAGTTAAAGGCACCAGTCCGAACACGTATCAGCCCGAGTAACGGAGGGTGGAGCCACAGCAAGTTCAGTCAAGTCGCCTCAGACACGGAAAAACAGGCAGAGGCGACCTGAACCTCATTTAAAGATCGAAACGAGTGAAACATACAAGATGAAGTTACTTGATATTAAAAGGAAAAAAAAGATCACGGTTCAGCAGTTTCACGGTTTTTGTCCTGAGGAAATCATTCGTATTATTACATGATTATGACACGTTCCTTTGGTTGATGAAAATAATACTGTGAAAGGTCTCAGAATTACGTATTTCGTGATTTACTTTTCCCACATATGAATGTTCAATTTTGTATGTATTCATCTTCTTTATTGTCATTTATTTTACAACTAAAAGGATGTGTTGTATTCTTTATTATTATTATTATTATTATTATTATTGTTATTATTATTATTATTATTATTATTATTATTATTATTATTATTATTATTATTATTATTATTATTATTGATTTATTTGTGGTATAATCCAGCCCTAATTACATGGTTAGTAGCATATCAAATCACAGATTTTCCAATATCTATTTATCTGTTTGTTTTTTTCTCGTTTATTTCATTCATTATTCCGTACAACGGTAGATAAAAGTACAATAACTGACTGCTGCATGTTGTATTGGTGTGTTTTGTATCTGAGTGTTTTTAGGGATTTTATTGTTTTCTTTCAATCCATCTACCCCCTTTTATATATTTAGACAGTGGCACATGGAGTTTATTCTTCAATTCATTGTTCTCTTCTAAATGTCGTACCGTATTATATATCTTTATAATGTGGCACATGCACCGACTGCACTTTAAAATGTTGTTTGTTTGACAAAAAAGATTATTCTGATTCTGATTTCTATTCATATTATATTTGTTAAATGGACTTAAAGATGATGTATTTTGATAATTAGCTTAATGAACTACTTGACAATAACAGCCCAAGTAAATGTGTATACAAATTAACAGTTTTGTACTGGAGTGTACTCTTTTCTTGTGGTAATCTGATGGATTACTTTGTGATCCCTCCTTTATTAAACCTGTTTCCCGTCGCAGCCACTCGAGGGCGCTGTTTCCTGCATCAGTTCCTCGTCCTGTCCAGCTGCAAGCAGTACACTCACTAGACTCAGAGACATTAAACCCTCCAGACAAAGAACGAATTAATTAAACAAAAAACTGGAGATGCGATGTGACATCCAGGATGCACTGTGGCATTATAAAAACATTAAGAATCACCGGGGCTGGAAGTGGATTGAGAAATAAGTGAGATGAAGTCAAACCTGCCTGGACTGAAAGGTTGTTCATTTACAGCAATACATTATAATTAATTATAAATCGTGCTTTTGGGCTTTATATGCTTTGTTTTCTGTCTTTGCCTCCAGTGGCTGAATACAGACAACTGTGAAAGTCAGAAAATGGCATTTTATGAGAAAAGATGATCATGTTTTTTCATGCAATTATAGCACAGTACATGATTCATGTACACACATACACACGAGTGTGTGAGACTAAAACTCAATAGTTAAAGAAAATAAATCGTAATAATTTTTAATAATATGCACAATTACAATTTAGTTTTCCAAAGTAATCCAAACTACATTCTGCAACGTAAATGAATCAAAACTAGAAGAGTTACCAACATGTATTGTGACTTCTGTTTATTTGGTGTATTTCATTTCTGGTCCTCTGTGTACAGATTGAAACCATAAACTGTCAAAATAACCCGTTCATGGATTAAAACTGGTTTAGATCCTGGTTTTGTTGACTGTGGACTGGGAGTTGTTCCAAACCTATTGAGGACAGAACGTGGACCACACACACGGAACAGCTTTCAAGTTCATCACAGGAACTTTACATAATTATTTATAATGTTCCTGGACTATATACTCGAGTGAGTTTGTGTTTTCTAACCGAATGTTTGGAATTCTTGGGAGTCTCTTTGCCGCTCTCTGCAGGTTTCTGTCATGTCCAGCTCGGTTTAGACCACCTCAGACAATCAAACTTCTGCTTTGGGCTCATATTCACGGCACGATCTGGACACGCCTACCGCTGGGCCCTCAGCAACCACGCCCAGGGTCCTGAGAGGACGTCCAATAAGGTAAAGATCTGAGCTGTTTGTCGGTATGACGTTTGAATTCACCCTGATACATAAACTGAATCTCTGAATTATAACGATTATCACCCTGTTCTCGACGTCTTCAATCCAAGCTGGCTCTGAGGGTGCCATGTCACCACCTCGGCCTCGAATCACGCACACGCAGTCATTAAACAATCCCTTTCCACTCCACCTGGATCCCCAGCAAGGATTGAAGGTGTATGAGGGCGAGATGAGTCCAGTGAGAGGAAGAAGCTGAACAGCAGGTACCACAAAGCAAGTGGAAGGATGCAGGTGCAGTTGGAACAAGACAAATCTTTTCTCCTCTGTGGGTTTGTATCCAAATGCACGGCCTTCATTCATCGTATCTCACTGTATTAGTTATATTTCCTCTCCTGCCCAGGAGGCGAGAGTGCTGTGGAGAGGTTTCAAACGGCACTGCTTGAGGAGCGCGGCCGTTACCAGCAGATGTGGGAGACTGATGAGGGTCTCCAGCCTGAAGCAGGACAAAGAGCTCCTGCAACATGAAATCACTAAGAAAAGCCAGCTCCTCTGTTGACAAATATGTTGACTAAGAAAATAAAAGAATCTAGTCCTGTTTTGAATTTCAGAGAAGAGGTTTGCTCGTTCACCAATCAAATAAAAGGCAGGAGACTCGCACGTGACCTCTTCTGACGACGCAGCCGGATTCGATTCGCTCACTTTCGTCGACTCTTTCGAAGAGGCGGAGCTTCACTCTCCGGAGAACCACTGGATCCTGAAGAGCAAGAGGAGCCGGGATGGAGAGAACACCAGAGTTCGGAGTAAGACTGACGCAGCAGACATTTGGTAGACATGGCGAAGGTCAGAGCCGAGCTGGAATTCACTGTTCTTTCTCCTCTGCAGTGAAAAAACCTGGTGGCCGTGATCGCTCTCCATACGTGGCCGCTGTCCAGGAGCCATTTTGCTCCAGTGACATTTTAACTTCGAAGGAAAGAAAGTTTTAACAACAACTACAGCCAGTTGAATGTTCATGTTTATTGAGCATAATTAAGCAAATACAAATCTGTTTCATTGATAGCGATGTGTTTGGTGCCACAAGATCTACCTGATAAAAACAATTCACAGGAATACAATGATCTGGAATCGCCGTCAAACTTTACGGAAAAAAACCTTCGTCAGACCAATTTTCCGCTCGTTAGAATAGAAAATGTAAACCAGTCATGATTGTTCTCCCCTGAGATTGTTTGCAACGCATGTCCGAAACAGACACTGACTCAGGGTGGAGGGTGCAGAGGAAGGGTGAAGCCAGAGGTTAAAGGTCATGACTCGGGCTCCAGGCGAGGGATGACGGGGAGGATGAGGTTTCCGAACGACGAGTCCTGAGTGATGAAGAAGCCCGACGAATGTGCGTGTGCATGCTACAAGAGAAGAGACAGGTAGTAAAACAGATTTCCGGGTCTCTCTCCACTTTCAGATGTAATCCTAAAGGTAAAGCAGATTTTTTTTTTTTTTTTTTTTAGAATACAATATGGTAAATATCAGTCGGCAGTTCTTATAGCCAAATTCACATCGACAATGGATCCTAAAATCCCCAATCATTTAAAGTGTTGCTTCGTCTTCTCAGTGACTTGAGTCCATAACTTCAATAAATCAGATCAGAAGTTGTATGTTAGACGCCGCGTGTCTCACCTGCAGGGCGGCTTTCTGCTGAGCAGCGATGTGCTGCTGCTCTGCGTTGTCTCTGAACTCCTTCATGCTGGGTCTGGACAGCGAGATGCTTCAAGGAGAGCGGGAGGAAGACGGAGATGTTTATATTATAAAAAAAGTTGCTGGAAATTCCGCTGACCTTCTTCTTCTGCGTTTACGTCACTGCAGACTGGGCAGCGCTGCTGTGGCTCAACCACGCTATTTAATCATTTGAAACCCAAGACTTGGAACAGCAGCACTGCAGGTTTATCTTCCAGAGAGAAGGGGAGTTTATATCACTCTGATGGTACACTCACCTCGCACCGGGAGTATTCAGAGTGTGATTCTGCATCAGCCGTCTCCTCTCCCTCTCCAGCTCAGCGAGGATCGCCACTCGGGTCTTGTTTGGTAAAGCTATGAGGGGAAAAACGCAGACACAAAGAGTGAACAGCTGAGGAAGCGTGCAATGTTTAAAAGATACCACGTCTACGGAGTGAGGATCGTGATTTAAGAATGAATTATTCTAGATTATCTATCAATATTTCTATGATCCAGTCAAACTAATTAATGTTCTGTATATATTTGCTTAGAATCAACAGCATTTCTGAATCCCCACTAACAGTGGCCGATTTTGCTATGGGCGAAGTGGGTAACTGCCCAGGGCGCAAACTCAACAGGGGCTCAGCACCGGCTCAGGTATGTCTTGTGACTCCGCCCCCTGTCTGCGCAGACAGCAGTCAGCAGTCAGCTCCTGCAGTTAAAACCAGACCAACATTGTGGCTCTGCCACAAACTCTATTTATTCCTGAAACAGTTCAGAGAAATGTATTTGTGTGAACAAATAAGCTGTGCAGTTTAAAAGTTAAAACGCTGCTCAGGAGCTGAAAGCTTCGAGTGATGCGTTCAGGTGCATAACGTAAGCCCGCCACCCCCATATGTTAACGAGCTGCGAGTGTCATATTGAACATTTCTTCTTCGTTTGAGGGAAGTATGACACATTTGAGTGGAAGCAAAAGAGCAAAAACATAGCAATTTGTCATAATTTTTTTAATTCTCATAACCCTACCTGGGCTGCATCTATCCCACTGTATAGAACAGCTAATTAATAATATATATAGGGATTTATATTCAATTACTATTGTTGCTTTTGAAAGAAAAGTGAAGAAATTACTAAATTATCACTTTAAATGTAGTAAAATTAAGCCCCCTGTCCACATTTATATTGTTCAAGCTGACTTTTTTTTTTTTTTATGTAAATACAAGTCTCCAATCTGAATCTGCTTCTCTATTATTACTTTTTTCTATCTGCACATCCCTCAGTGATTCTGATCCATCCAGTAATGACTTTTTTATGTGTCTTTTCTTTATTTGGATTCAGTTGCAGTTAAAAATGTATTTCGCAGGTAACAAACCTGAATGTGATGCTATTTTTAATTTTTTAAATATATAATTTAAAAATTGTGTTTTTATAGTTTCAGGACAGGAAGTTGTGATTTCAGATTTCTGTTAAAGGGGCCGCGAGGCAGGAAGAGCTCGAGGCTACACACGTTGTTGTTACCACCCTGTGTGCAGCGGCGGACAGAAAAAGACAAAGAATTGGTCAACAATGTAAATAAATACCTTGTCCTGGAGGGTTTGTAGACATGTCAGTGAAGGCAGCTCCAATAACCGAACTATTAAACCGATTTATAATGGTTTGTTTTTGGTTGTTTCCCCAACAGAAAAATGTCGCAAGACAACTGGACGATGTGTTGACAGTGACCTGCTCGATGTCGGGCCTTGTGTGAGGTTTACCGGAACAAACGACAGTCTGGTTGCAGTCAGACAGCTTTGAAACCAGTAGTAGAAAGTTTCTAGAGATGATTAAACTCTGGTTGGGAGCATGTGTGTCGTCGCTTTCTGCTTACTCAGAGCAGGTACCGGGTTTTTTTTGACACAGATGGGGGCGACTGCAAGACGTCTCACTCCGCTCATACATACGATTCTCAAAGTAATTTAAGCAAACCCAGAGAGACAATCCGTATAGAGTCAACCATGTAACCTCAAATGTCATGCGGACACAACAACAGCTTTACTGCTTTTACTTTTTAAAGATTTATAATAACCTGAGCGCTACAACGTTTTTTTTTCTTCACATTTGCATACAAATTGATTACAGCATTAAAAAAAACTAACAAAACCCCCCAAACAACTTTAGTTGGCTCCAGGTAACATCAGGACATAAGGAACTGTATTGTCATTGTAATAAACAATGAGACTTCGTTGGTGACAGCCAGTCTGTAACAGCAAGGATTGACTATAAAATAGAATAAAAATAAGAAAGTAAGAACAGTAAGGTGCGTAGTAAGAATAGTAGGTGCATAAAAACAGCACAATCACAGCATTGCCTTCTATGAAGTTAGACTTGCACATATCAACCAAAATAATAATACCACACTTTCTAAGAGCAGATCTGGAAAACTGCATGGCTCCTGCTTTTAGTATGTTGGTAAAAGTGGGTGTGTGGCTTGACTGTAATGTTTTGGCAGATAGTGGAGATCTCCAGCATTTCTTAGAGGCAATCTGGATGGGGCCTCGAGATAATCCAAATGATTGTTACCACTGAACTAAACCGTAAACCAGATTTTATAGCCATATAACTTATAGGGCCTATAAGTTATATGGCAATAAAATCTGGTGTTTTTCAAATTCCTAATCAGAAAATGGGTTGAGTTTGTTATAGAATAGGCCAAAATGTCCAAAATACTGGCTGCTCGTGAAGAGACTGGCAAATTACACTGATTCCTGAGAGATGGGTTTATTTTTGTTGTATGTTTTGTTGGTAATTGGTTTTTAGAAAGAGTTGACGGGCCTATTCAATAGACGATCTTTACAAACGCTCACTTGGTGTGTTTACATCCGGGGTCTTGCGGGTTCACCTCCGCAGCTGCGCGGTGGCGGTCAGCTGACAGCGGCGATCGTCCAGCGGGTGTAACGGCTCCGCAGCAGCTGCAGACCCCGCACGGAGCAGAGAAAAGCCTCCCGCACATCCCCCGGAGAACCGGACTGCCGCCCGGCCACGTCTCCCCCGCTCCCCCTCGCAGGGATGAGTGCCGGCGCTCCGAGAGGCCTGGCCAGCTCGGGGCAGAAGCCCATCACGGAGATCCTCCACCCGCTGTCCGCCGCCGAGGAGGCGCTCTCCCCGGGGCCAGATGTCACCGGAACCATCGGAGGGGACAAGGTGAGGAGGAGCCCCGAAAACCCGGTTTATGTTCAACCCGCCCGGACCTGTGTTCACTGAGCTGTTTACGAGCCCCGGCGTGAGTGAGCTGTGTTGTTTAAGTAAACACCAGTCACCAAGTTTAAAAGACTAAACACTGCGACCACTACTGTGTTTACGTGGTTTTAATGTTCGAGTTCAGGATCCGGGGTTCATGGCTGGTGGGGATGCAGGATCAATCTCCAAATCACACCACTTTAACTAGTATACAGTTGCACCAAAAAGAGCAACGAGCTGAGAAAAACAAAAAAAGATGCAAACGATCAGACTGGTGGGAGATGAGGTTTTTACATCCATCAAGTTCGATTGTCCGTGCGTGTGTGTATTTGGGTTAGAAATCACGGATGGACCCGAGCTGCTGTGTAAACAAAGATGCTCTATGCAAACAGCTTTTATAGTCCCCCCCCTGCTGCTGTTTGTCATACAACACCGCTGCTGCAGTTAATTATTGCCAACAGGAGATGCAGTGATACACAACAATGGGCCTTCTGCAGCAGATTCACTTCTTATACTTAAGTGTTTGGGGTGAGGTTACCTCTCACTCTTGTCATTCTGGGAACAGATCTCAGTAGAAGGTGGTGTGAAAAGTCATGAGCACCACACATGGAAGGAACTTGATCATCATTTCAAAAGGTCTTGTGTTCCATTGGGCTTTAAATTGTCCGCTGTGGACCTTGGATTGGGCGCTTGAAATGACTTTGTCTGCTCTGAGGTTGTCCAACACATGTCAAAGAAAACCATGTTCCTTCCATCTTCTACACAGCTTCATCTTGTGTCGGGTCATGGAGGCGTTGGAGCCGATACTTGAACCCGTGACCTTCTCTCTTTGTTTCAAATAAGTTTCAAAATGCTGCTCTTGGTGACCAAAAATGGGCAAAGTGAAGAAACTGCTGTTTATATAGCTTTCTGGGAATAGAGTTTTGTCAACGCCGATTCACAGTCGAACAACATTGAGAATCAAACAAAAAATAGAAGCCAGGGTAAGTTTGATTTCTTGAGCACCAATCAGACAGGAAGTATTCTTTACGAGGAAAAAAAGGAAAAAGGCAATTAAGAATCTTAATAGATTAGAAAATACATCAAAACAAAGTGATTAAGGTTAAGAAACACTTTAAAATGATATGATTAAGAAAAGTATAAAAAGGAAAATAAACAAAGCATAGGCTTCACCAAGATAAAGGTAAGAAAATAAGTACAATCTATTGTTTAATGGAAAGTTTCAGCAGATAATAGTGCTTTAAGGTCTGATTGTAAAAGAAGTGAGTGTCTCAGCAGGAAGTTTGTTCCACAGGTGAGGAGTTTAGGAACCAGAAGCTACTTCACTTTTTCTTCTGACTCTGGGAATATTTAGTAAACCTCTTCCTGAGGACCTCAGAGGTCTGGAGGTTTTATATTCTTCAAGTAAATCTGAGATATATTTAGGCCCGAAACCAATCAAAGCTTCATAGACAAGAAGTCAGATTTCCAAGTTAATCCCTTGACACACAGGCACCCGGTGCAGAGATTGAAGCTCTGGTGTAGTGTGCCTCCACCCTCTTTGTGTTGGTGAGGACTCAAGATGAGCCGCAGCTGTCTGACAGATTTCTTTACTGAGACCTGTGAACACACCGTTCCAACAATCCAGCCTGCTGAAAATATACGCATGAACACGTTTCTCTGAATGTTGTTCGATCAGAAATCCTTTCATTCCGATGGCAGTGAGCAGATTTTGTTATAATTGTGACAAAAAAAGGGGGGGGGAAACAGTTTTTGGTAATCGACATAATAGTGGCCCAATCATGAACAACAACAACAAAGAAGGAAGAGAGAAAAAAAAGCCTGGTCCGATCGTCCGATGGTTCATCTCAAAGAGCCCGGCACTGAGAGCTGTTTTGTTCGCATCACAACGTGATCACAGCTGCGCTCATATTCAGAACAGCTCTCCATCTCATCGGATTTTGCTCTTAAACAACTGTCACACCAACTCTATTTCTTAGCGGACAACAGAAAAATGCTCAAACGTTTGTTTACGCAAACACAAATTGTGACTGTTACCAAACACAAAAAAAAAAATGTTGTTTTGTTTTTCGCAGTACTTTTGAGACCGAGTTAGCGGAAACAGGTTTCATTAATGAGGTTTGAAAGGAGGGATACGGCTGTGAAGTGTCCACACTATATCTTTTATGGTATTACATGATATTGTGATACGTCGATGAGTCATTGTACTTGAGTGTCTTGCATTCCTAGATTTTCATGTCAAAAGTGTAGTAATTTCTGGTAGGTTTTGTGAAAATATCAACATTTCCATCACGTATACGCTGCACCGAAAACCAAGAAAATCTTTAAAGTTTATATTTAAAGGTTATTATGGCACTGTTTTTACCAGTCCAGCCCTCTCGAGGTGAAATCGGTCAGTTTGTGGCCCCCTGATCTAAAATGCGTTTTGACGCTCCTGCTCTAAGTGTTATGGCCGAGTTGGCGCCTGGTTGTTCATTCACAGCAATGTAATGGTGCAACTGGGGGTCAATTATGTGGAGGGTGATTACAGGAGCAGGTTAGCACCACAGTGTGAAAGAACAAAAAAAAGAAAAAGAAAAGATTGTTTACCAGGTCAGCAGCCTCTGTGTTTGTGTGAGACGGAGCTGTGAAGAAACTGCACCGAGCGCTTGTGAGAAGTGATAAATGACCCAGTTGGAAATGTGGTTCAGAGTCAGTTCAGGTTTTTTTTTTTTTTTAAAAAGAATATCACCCAGTGAGCAGGATTGAACATTAGCTTCAGTCCTGTTGAAACGTCTGCTGTTTCAGGAGAAAAGTAGTTCTTCCTTCCTGAAACTGGCTGCAAAGTGCCGTCAGTGTTACTGACCTATTGGGTGGATTTGCCCCACTTTATTCTTCAGTCATCGCTCACATTGAACATTTTGTCTCCAGTCATCTCCGGCATCATTGAAACAAATCTCTTCAACTTCCTGTTTTGTTTTTCTTTCTTTTTTGCCCTGGTTTCCAAAAGCCGCCTTGAGTGCATAAGCACATTCTTCACTGCTCATTCTTTACCTCAGTCCAGGTTTTTATTTATTTTTTGGATCTTTTTATAACTTTTGCCAACATGTTTGATTTGATTGGTTGTTTGATATCTATTTGCTTTGAGAGAAAGTGCTGAAGTACACAAAGTTTTCACTGATATAATCTGAAAACATCTGGTAGTTTAGTCTAAACGTCAGTCCTACGAAGTGCAACAGGAACAGTACATTATTGTAGGACACCAAGAAGCTAATTGGAGGGGTTTTTTTTGGGGGGGAGGGGGGGGGGGGGGGGGGGGGGGCTATTTCTTCTTCAATAGCAGGTGTTGTCTTTTTTTTGTCAAACGTACGGCCCGTGGGCCAGACCTGGACTGCCAGAGAGTCCAATCCGACCCACAAGATGAATTTTGTCAGCTGTGAGAAATAATGACATGAACTGCATTATATCAATTTGACCCGGCCCACTTGAAATCAAATTGCGTTTCTGATGATTGATTGTTCCGAGAAGTATTATGTTGCCTCTCTAATAAAACTTTACAATCTATTCAGCGAGTCTATCCGACAGCTTTTCAAACAAAAATACGAAGAGTTTTAATGAAAAATGTGTTGCATTAGAATGTTTTTTGCCCACACATCTCTTGTTTACTCGAAGTGCGAATTGAAATATGCGAACGCTTCATTTCGCTCCACTCATGTGTGATTTGATGCTCGAGCCGACGGAGGAGATGTAGGGTGTGTGACACGCAGCCCAAACAAGAGCTTCTTTGACAGAGATGGACGGCTCCATCAGCAGCAGGATCGACTCGTCTATCCGGCCCTTTGTTTACAACTTTCTCTGGCTTCCAGCATCTGAATTTCAAGTCATCCTGGTCTATATTGTCGCACACAGGAACCGGGCCTGACCAACGGCACGCCGGTGGAGACGTCCATCCCCGCCTCCGCACCGCCGCTGCTCAGCAGGCTGCAGCTGGACAACGACCCGGAAGCGGACGCCCGAGACCTCTACGCCTCTACGGAAACCAGGGACCTTTTTGTCACCGTCGATGACCCCAAGAAGCACGTCTCCACCATGGAGACCTACATCACCTACAGAGTCTCCACCAAGGTCTGCCATTGGCTCGTGTCGCAGTGTCCCTTCTGGGATATAGTTTGATTCCAGGTCGTTTTGTCACACACCCTTTGCACAGGGTGGAGTTGCACTAATGCGGTCAAATGTCACAGCCCTCGATGAGCATGCTAATGGAGGGACGGCGGCGTTTTAACACCAGGTTGTCAGAGACGGAGACAATGTGTGTCATCCTGCACTCTCAGATTTCGTCTAAGAATTATGTTAAAGAGGTTATATTAGACAGCTTTTTAACACTTTAGCATGGGTCTCGTTTGTCCAAAAACTTTGTATTCAAATTTTATAGCCGCAAATCCAGCTTTTTCTTGATTTCCATCCATTTGAATATTGGATCATAGGAGCTGCATTCAGAATCTGCTGTGTCTGTGTGAGCTGGACTGGCTCCGCCCACACATGCCCATCTTGGGAAGAGGAGGAAGTACTTCCTATCGTGGTGCCATGTGCCAGAGTAGAGCTGTCTAATTGTGGGAGGGTCAAAGGGAGGAACCACCTTGATTGACATTGGCTAAACCCGGAATGACACTATATAGGGCTTGATTTCTGATTGGCTCATTGAAGCACACACTTTTTAAAAATTGAAACAAGCCAAGGAGAGAGATGACAGACATTCTTCGCTTCTGGGGCGTCATTCCAGGTATGGGGACGAGTTTTACTGTTGGAAAACCATTAGAAAATGAATTTTGCATAATATGACTCCTTTAAGAATGATGTTAAAATGTTATGTTGCCACAAAGGGGAGTCAATAAACATATTAAGGATATGTACATGAGGGTTGTTCTTATTCACTTTTAAATGGACTTTGTGGGGGGTTTTTTTCTCTCTAGACGACCCGGATAGAGTTTGATCTTCCAGAGTACTGCGTACGGCGGCGTTACCAGGACTTTGACTGGCTGAGGATCAAGCTAGAAGACAGTCAGCCGACCCACCTCATCCCTGTGAGTTCAGCCACGCTCCCTCTTTCCTTACAATAACACCGTGACTGACGTTCTCTTCCTGCTTCTCTCCGTCGCTCCTCGTTTGCAGCCACTGCCAGAGAAGTTTGTCATGAAAGGCGTGGTCGATCGCTTCTCAGAGGAGTTCGTCGAGACCAGGATGAAAGCCCTGGACAAGTTCCTGAAGCGGGTCGCCGACCACCCCGTCCTCTCCTTCAACCCACATCTAAACGCTTTTCTTTCTGCAAAGGTCAGACGACAATCAAGGGCGTGGACATGTAAAGTAGACTGGCGTGATCCCTTTGGAGGAATCATGTTGACTCAATACATTGATAGAACAGATCATGAGCTGCTGTGTCTTCAGGGCTAAATCAATGGACACAGTGAACACGTTCACATCCTTACCTCATTCTGCAGGACCTGAACAAGCGTCAGGGTCTGGCCCTCCTGACCAAAGTGGGCGAGTCGGTGAAGCACGTGGCCGGAGGCTACAAGCTGCGGGCGCGACCGCCCGAGTACTGCGCCATGGTGGAATATCTGGACACCTTCAGCCAGAAACTGGGAACAATAGACCGCATCGCTCAGCGGATCCTCAAAGAGCAGTCAGGTATCAAGATAACTTCCTGTTGGTGATTATTTTACTACTTCATTATTACTTTTTTGCCAGTTTCCCTTTTTTTTTTTTTTTTATTAAGTGAAAACATGGGACGTCCGGGTGAAGTGAAAATATGATCTCACTTGTGCATGTCACATTGCTAGATTCTTAACGGAACACGGCTCCATTTCTAACTAACGTGAAGTTAACCTGTTTACTTCAACAAATCCTGACTTCCTCTCTCTCGTGAACCTAAAGCAGCTTTTATAATGACTTTTTTTTTTTATATATATATATAGTCAACAGATCCATGCCTAACTCCAAACCCTTTTGTTTCCCTGCATTTGTAAACTCTTACTCTGGAAGTGTAGCAGACCTTCAGTCGAAGTCCTCATTCTCAACAGACCTTCTCTGTTGCAGCTCCTTCTCTGTGCACCATTGTGCTGCCGGTTGTCATGTGTGCAGCTTCGTATGTAACCGCAGCCCATATCGAATTATCAGCACTGTTGACCGTGGAGGCTGCTTTGTTTGGAGAAACAACCCACATACATTTGGTTGATAACTGCAGGATTAACCCGTGCGCGACAAGCCAGTCTGCAAATACCTGTCGTCAGTGTGAACGCTTCTTGTCACCATCTGCTTGGCCTGCCCACAGTTTCCATGTCATCGAGATAAGGTGGAAGTTCAAGGTTTATATAAAGAACAGCTACAAGCTAACAGGTTATCGCCACTAGAAGCTTTGCCGCCACAGAAAGTTCACAACGTTCTTCTCCTCGGGCTCATAGAACATAATGAAGTCTGCAACAGTTTAGTTTGATCACTGGGAAATAATTTCCCCCCTATTTGTTACTGTGACTAGAGTACCTGACCGAACTGCGCGAGTACGGCACCGTCTATTCCAGCTGGGCGGAGTCAGAGGAGGAGCTGCGGCGCCCTCTGGAGGCCGTGGCCGGCAGCGTGAAGACGTGCTGTGGCTCGCTGGACGACCTCAGTGAGAACATGAGCCAGGACTTTCTGCCCGTACTGAGAGAGTACGTTCTCTACATAGAGTCCATGAAGGTAAGGCGGCAGCAGCACCTTTATATCTCACGCTGGAGCTTTTCCAGTCAGTAACTCATCATCCGGTAGATTATAGGTCAATACAAGCATAACAACTCACTGGTTAGTGGAGTTTGATGGCACAAAAGAATAAAATACAAGGAGAATCAATGTTCTAAAATGAGTTAGTGTAGGAAACAATCCAGGCTGAGAAAAAGTTGGCAGGTTTAGTTTTTTCCCTGCTTAGCATGCAGGTGGAGACACTAATACATTTAATCTTTAACCGTCCCACGAGGATACGTCTCCTGCCTCCAGAGGAGTACATTCAGTGAAATGAATGAAGAACCCATTAGCGTGCCACGACCCTCTAAAAATACTTGTTTCCTATCATCCACTTTGCCTTTAACCCTGAATAGAGGAAGTGCCTTCTGAGATTCTGCTTGGGTCACATCCTGACCTCCCTAAACGTCAGATTCAGCATGTTTCTCTGTGTTTTATAGTACTCTAATGCCAACACCAAGTGTCACTGTGCAAAATCAAATCGGTGATGTTCGTCTGTTTGATCCCAGAATGTTCTGCGGAAACGAGACCAAAGTCAAGCGGAGTACGAAGGCCGTCTAGAAGCAGCTGTGCTGCGCAAACAAGAAGACAGAACGCCTGTAAGCCTCTTTTACTTCCTCCGTATGAGACTGAGAATCTGGGTGAACGTCTCCTGCCTCTCCATTGTCTCTCACTACGACCCCACTCCCGCAACCGTCCACACCCTAGTCCACCTAGTCCCGCAGGGCGTAGCTGTGCATTCTGTCCCACAGAGGCTCCCGTAGCTGTAGTCTTGTCTGTGTCGCTGCAGATCCCAGCAGAGGTGGAGAAGTGTCAGGACAAGGTGGAGTGCTTCAACGCGGACCTGAAGGCGGACTGGGAGCGCTGGCAGAGCAACAAGAGACAAGATTTCAAGCAGCTTCTCACCGGCATGGCCGACAAAAACGTCAGCCACTACGAAAAGGTAGACAGACGCACATCACCTTCGGCGTTCTTCTTGCAAAGTTCAAGACTTTCGTTAAATTAGGCACAAAACATTGGGTAAACATTGGGAGGACGTCTCAACTAAATTCCAGAATGAAGCTGAAATGTTAAAGCTAAGGTTCCAACATCAGAAGTGAAGTTGGGAAAGAAACGACAATTAGATCAGAATTTGTGGAGTTTTTTTGTGAAAACAATTCGAGTGAATCTAATTTCTAAATAAACAAGAAAATATAAGGGATTAAATATATTAAGAAGCCTGTAAGAAAATGTCAATCTTTCTGTCCCGACTCTCCACCCATCACCAGTGCCAGGCAGCGTGGGAGTCCCTCATAACTCTGCTCCAGGACAAACAGACTGAGGACAAAACGAGCGAGACGAACTGAAACATCTCCCTGCCTCCCCCCTTCCCAAGCCTCTCGCTCTTCAACGCGCTCTCTCATGCCAAGGAGAAAGAGAAACGAAGACCAGCTGGGCCGCAGGTTTTTCGACGGCGACAGGGACTCGTCTCTCGTCGAGACGCGACCAGCAGTGAGGTAATGAACGGTTCATTCAAGGACATCCGGGAAGGAGGAAAGTTCTACGATGTACAGCTCCTTTTCTTTTTTTTTTGTTTGTTTTCCAGTGTTGTTCCTATTAACTTTTTCTACTACATAATTTCCAATTAACAGTCGGTTGCCAATGCTGCTTGTGTTTATTTAAACCTGGTCTCCGACGGGGGCGTTTCCTGTCTCCATTGTCACATTGAGCCAAATGTGAAGGATTAAAAAGAAGAAAAACAAAGAAGATATTATTACTTTTACAGGCAGATTTTGTTCTCGTATTCGAGTTCGGAGCATCTCAAGTTTGTGAAGTATTCTGAACATCCTTGATGATGATTTTTTCTTTTTTTTTTTTCCTTTCTTTGTTTCCTCCCCTGTTGAAAGACTCAGAAAATGTTCAGACTAAAACTCTCTGCTGAAACAGGACTCGTGGTTTCGTTTTTCATCTTTCATTGCCGTAAAACAAAAAAGACCACTACTGCCATTTTCACCTCATTTAGGCCGTCGCGCCTGCATTTCCTTGTTGCAGTCGTCATGGAGGTGAATGATCAGTTGGATGTGTCGGATTAAAAACCAGGAAGTGCATTTACAAGCAGGGGGCAGAGCTGCATCCAACAATGACGACGCCAATGACGACCGTCTGAGCTGAATGCTGCCGCTTCATCAGGGGAGGGCAGATTGTGCAAGGTGGATACAGCGTCGGTACTCTCTGAGAGAGCACTGCAGTGGCTCCACCTTGTGGACAACCTGCGAATAGTTTCCTCTCAGATTTCCTGTTCCCTTCATTCATTTTCACTGCAGTTAATTTTACCTCTCACCTTCAAGCCACAGCTTTAATGGAAGTGGAGTGCAAGAGATTGACTAATCCCTGTAGGTACTCAGTTTATTCTCTCTTTAAAGGGACACGGTGATATTTTTCAAATGCAAATTTTCAGAAATTAAGCAACAGAATTAGAGGAAACTAAAGTTCTTGACATCACTTAAACGGTGCTAAATGCATGTGTGTCCATCCGCTGCATGCTAAAAGGTGGAGATGGCTTGCGTCCAGATGGTCTCAGTCCGACAACCAAAAAATAAAAGAAAAAGAGAAGGAACAGGAGTAAAACATTTAAGGTCGAAGCTCTCGCAACCAATGGGCTTAAAAAGTATACCACACCAGTATACCAATACCACAGCGACTCGCCACAGAAAACACAAGCATCTTGTGAAACGTGCAAATGATACCGAACAGGATGTCATGTTTTTGCAGAGCTCTGCTTTTTGTGACATCTGTTTTTTTTTTTTTTTAAAAAAAAGCATCTTAATCTGCATTGGGAATTTACTGCAGTAGCAGATTTAAATCCCAGGGTGGCTTGTTTTAACCCAATAAAACCTCGGGGGACACGTAGGCAAGTCTTCATCTTCAACCAGGAACATTGTCTGTGACGCTATCACAATAAAACTGTGGTTCCTTGAGACAAGACCCTTAATCCCCAACATTTGCCGGATCTTTTGCTGATCATGTGATCTACTGTGGAAGCATAGAAGGGATTAGTTGAGAGGAATTTTTTCATACTTAATTTAATAAAAAAAATTTAAAGCATCACTGTCTTTGTGAATGCATGCGAGAAAAGTTGAAATGAAGCGGCATCCCTGGGAGATTCACACAAACGGCTTGAAAACAATCGACACCGAAGTAGACTCGTTGAGTAAAGAAGTTTGAACATCGCTTACCACTTTGCAAACTCTCTCAAACTGAATGGGCCTACAAAGGAACTGTTGAATTTGTTTTGAAAACCCTCAAGTATCGGAGTGCAAAAAGGCCCGAGCAAGCAGGTGAAAGAGAGTCCGATCAGAAACTATATTATCAGGTTGGATCTCTGAGAGAGGCTCAATGTGGAGCCAAATGACTCGATAACATGGAGAAGCTTTGACCACAGCTGAGTCGTGACTCATGGGAAACATTTCTAAAATGTGGATAAATGGACAGGCAACATACTTTTTGCTTCACAGTTTGTTTCTAATTTCTCATTGCTGATCAGGCCTTATTTTATTGGAGGAATCCCTGCTGAAGGTGCTGCTCGCTAAGGCGTCACCAATTTTTATTTCCCCCATTGAGACCAGTCCTGTTCTGGTTGACCGATGAATTCGTCCCCATCCTGAGTCGCATTGCTGCCCTCAGCTTGCTCAGCGCAGAGTAGCCAAACGTGACCGGTGATGCCGAGGTGGATTTCTTCTCAGTTTGTTAACTGACTTTTTATGGGATAACGATGAAATTCACGTGTTTTCCCTGTTTACGCGACGTTTTCATGTGAAAACGTGAAACTATCGCTGCGCTTTGTGTGAGTAGCGGAACAATAACAACAAGGTTTGCCTCCAGAGTATCATGACTCCCAGTCCATATTCTCCTGGGACTGGGCAGTTTAATAATTGGGTCCCCTGTGGTAGCGATCCAGCTTTGTCGCCTGTCCATACGAACGTAGCGTAATGTTCTCTGTGTGCATGCGTGGGATTTTACTACAAGAACATACAATAGCACCCACTAGTGGCCCAACATGCTAACTACATTGTCGTCAGTCTTTTGTCTCCATAGAAACGGACATCCTTTTCAGAACGTTGCTGTGTAAATGCGAGACTTTCCCTGAAACAAAAGCACAAAAACAATTCATTTTCGCTGGAAACATCGCGTAAACAAGGTCGCTGACATTTTGGGGAATATAGTTGGGTTTTTGTTGTTGTTTTTGTTTTACAAATGCTCCAGCTATTCTCATAATTACCGGTCAACCAGTTTTTCCCACCTGCTACTTTTTGCTCTTGAATGAATCAGAAACGAGAGTGTTTCCTTACGCCACCCTGTGGTACAAAGGGGTATCGCAAGGCTACAAGTGGTTGGGTCTGTTGCCAACCTTTGTCGGTCATTTTCTCACCTTCTGTTGTTTCAGTCACAACGTGAAACCATAAAGATGTCCAATATTATATCATTAGGGAGCTTCTTTTTTCTATAAAATTCCATTTCTGTCAACTTTTTTTTTTTTTTTTTTTAACTTGCATCATTATTGTGTTAAATCGATGCTAGATTACCGAGCCTCCCATCCCGCAACATAAAAAAGAAAAACTGCAGCTTCTCATGACCAGTGTGCATCCCGATCTGCTTTGTCTAAAGGAAAAGTTTGAGCTTTGAAGGCATGACGCAGCCACATTTATTAACGTCACCAATCAACAAGGTGACGCATAAAGAAAATATCGCATCTGCATTTAGCCATTTTGAGTCTCGAATGAGAAAAGCCGTGGTTCAGTCTTGAGGCAGCTGCCACGGTTGTTCCATTCTACAGATGCACTAATGCCAAGAAGGAAAAATGTTCTTTGTACAGTGAAATAGCGGATTATGGGAGAGGAAGATGTGATCAGAAATCGTTGAGCGTCTGTATGACTGTTTTTGTACATCCTATAAGATTTACTTTCCTCCATTTAGAACACATTTATTCAATATTTAACCTTTTTTGTTTTATCCTGCCATAGCTGACAGTACTTGGCATGCGTACTTCTAATAACTGTAACTGTAAATTCAAAAGCAGGAAAAAGAACTTTGTGTCCATATATCATATATTGAAAGCTGAAGTAAATACAAGTTCTCTTTACTCATTTAGTTTTTTATGAATATCCAGCGGTAAAATCAAAATAAATCACTTAAATCCCACAGCAAATGAGTTAAACATCAAGTTGGAACCTTTTTTGGGGGGAATAGTAAACCTGGCAGGTCGTCGGTTTGGATAATGCAGACCACAGTGTGTTACTTGGAGCTGAACGGTGACTGGCTGGCTTTATTCCCGCTGCACTTCCTGTGTGTCTGACAGGAGATCGCTTCAACAATGTTACCTCTGGACGTCCTCGACAGTCAAAACAAGTCACTGTTCACCTTCACTGTCTTAACGACTGGCTGCCTCTCTGAGCTGAGGGTGTGCTGCAGGCAGTGCCGTCCCGATTGCTATCGTAGACGATCCTTTTTAGAAGTGTTTGAGTTTCCCTCTAGATTTGTTTCTCAGCTGGTTTGGCTTGTCAAAGGATATTCGCTGACATTTGCATCTCCAAAAAAACTGAACTGAGAAGTAACAGATTAACTTAATATGAAGGTGCATGAATATAAAATTCCAATGCCGATCATTACAAAAGGTGCATCAGATAAAGTATTACAGGTGGACTCGGGTAAAAATGTGAATCTGGTGTTGAAAAATAAACAAAACCTTGCAGATTTGACTGATTCGCTGTAAAACGAGAGCAGCCGAAGAGAAACTACTCGGTATGGTTTGTTAAAAAATAAATAAATAAATAAATAAAAGGAAAAAACATTTGATCTTTTGATATATTCCAAAACTGAAATAGTATATTTTCATGACTTATGATAAACTAGGATGCTCCAAAAAGATGTCAGAAAAATAGATATTTCAGTTCGTCTGCAGAATTTTAAATATTTGAAAAATGTGCATTGTTTACATTGTTTTCACATTTTCAATTGAGAACCATGTCATGCAATATGGAAAACAAAGGCAAAGTATTGTTTTTAGAGAAATATCAGATTAACCAAGTAATCCACTTATTCTGTGTAAAAATAGAATAGAAAAGATGGTATGGGCTCTAGGACTTTATTCTCACACTTTCTGATGCTTACGTCTGTAACCCAAGTGCATTTTAGTCTCATGACTCGAAATAATAAAGAAAAGGTAATGTAGCAAACGTGATACAAATGTTACAAATATCTGTATATCTGGTAAGAGAAAACTTCCCTTTCTTTTTTGTTTACATGGTCAGATTGGTACTTGTTTGTTTACAGCCGAGCACTGTGAAATATTTCTCTCATTTATTTAAAAAAAAAAATCAATAATTCATTGGTGCATCTGTAGATGTCAGCTTGGTGCAGATGAAGTAGCCAGTTTTGGGATAATTTAAACTGAAACTGAAATGTATATAACTATTAATGGTGAGTCTATTTTTGTACACAACAAACATCCGATTGTTGTTGAGGTCGTAAGGGATTAGAGATGTGCATTGACCAAAAGGTGAAGAGTCCAAAATGTTAATTTCCATTCCTAATACCCGTCAGAAAGTTGATAGTAGTTGTCCGTCGAATGAGCTGAGTGTACTCTTTGATAATAGCCATTGTAAAAGCTCCACCCGATACTGCGTGCCTGCTGATTTACTTTGCACTATATATGTAGCCCCGAGCAGACGTATCCGAGGAGGATCCAACTAAATCCGTGTAGTTTTATTTCAGCTGCCTAAAACTAACGATACAGTGGCGAGTTCACAACATTCAGATATACAAGTAAAGGGATTATCTGCAGAATTTTATTTTGTGAAATGTTTCCAAGCCAAATGGTCCCTTCTTTTCCTTCCGTCTTCCCTGCGTAGATTCACACATGAAACGAAACTTTTGTTTTCTTGTTTTTTTTTTTTTGTTTTTTTTCAGATGTAAGGACGAACTCGGCAAAAAATAAGCTTAAAACTCAGACGACCTCTGAATGTGTGAATCTGGCACCAGTCCTTCTTTTATACGCTTTTTTTTTTTTGTTGGTTTTTTTTTGTAAGATCTGGGTTCCTCTCCAGTGTGTACTGTTTACGTTTAGAATCCTGATTGTACATTTGGATGTTAATAACATTTTGTTGTAATTATGAAGAAGCCTGTATATTGATGTTTGTTTTGATGCAATTTATCTTTACCACAAATGATTTTTTTTTTTTTTCACATATATTGGACCAATAATAAAGAAAACAAATACATTTCATAATTTTTATGCTTCAGTTTGTTGGGTTCTTTTTTTCTTTAATATGTCTTGGTGTGTGGGATATTATAAGCATTTTGGAATCAAACTCAGGATGACAGATCCGTAAATACGGACTCAAACCTAAAAATTCAACAACCACATTAAGGCAATCGGCTACCGTCAGAACAATATTGCAAGAATTAAAGGATTTCTGACCAAACGAGATTCTGAGAAACTTGTTCATGCATTTGTTTTCAGCAGGCATTGACTTCAGAATCGTACTTGCAGACAAAACTATCATCACCATCAGACACGGAGGAGCATAGAGAATAACAGTCCCTACAGTGAAGGACTGTGTCGCTCTACACAAGTATCTTACATGCACGGATGCTGCAAACACACGATACGTCCCTGCTGATACAGCACAACTCGATCTGAGGACATCTATTCAGGCGAGTGGAGGCGACGACAACCTGCACAGTCCCAGTCCACAACCAGAGCAACACGTGCTGCACTCGACACCAAACACAACCCTGCAACTGTTTCCAGATACTCGTGGGACGTGTGCCATGTCAAGAGGCCGCTGAGCAGAGTGTGAACCATGTCTTTAAAACAGACCATTTGTAATAGTCGCTGAAAATAAACAACTTAACACATTTTTAGTTTTTGGTATTTATTTAGAAATGGGAGGGAAAATAACAAGGTGTGTGTGTGTGTGCAACACAGAAATACAAATATGTGGAAGCCACATGTTCAACATAAAATGAGTCAAGTGTCAGTGTGGACTAGTTCTCAGCCGCCCGGCACTCTCGTATTGCATCATAAAGGAGGCGATGCATTGCAAACTTTACATCCAACTGCTTCCACTTCGGGAGCTGCTGGAGCATCTCCCCTATCATCCGGCAGAATGTTTCCTCTCCATGCGGTTCCACTGTGCGGTGGTCCAGTCCCCGCAATCGCTTCAATATGGCCTCCTCTACAGGTGTGGGGTGCTCTTTCCTTTTTGGTGGCCTTGGAGACCGTGGTCCCGACGAGGATGCTGAGGTCGAGGGTGACACTGGGGCGAGAAATGATTCTTCAACAAGCAAAGGAAGGTTCCCAGATGGCATGAGACGGGTAGCAGGGGGGGCAGCAGGGGGGGCGGCAGGGGGGGAGGCAGGGGGGGAAGCTGCAGCCATGGCCTCCATCTGCATCGCTGCCTCAGAGTCTTCACACTGAAACACAGGAGTAAACACATTAGTAACACATAACATTATTCATTTATATGTGGATCAGTTGGTCAGTACAGAATTGATAACACTGGCCACGCTCAAAACAACTAACAGTAGCCATGTTGGAGACAACTGGCGTCGCTGCCAGGAGCGACTTTCTCCCGTTTTGTGATTCATGTTGTTCACATTACCTCTTGTGGTGATTTAAAGTTCTTGCGACGATGCTTTATAAACTCAGAGAGCCAGTCCAGCCCCGCGATGATGGGAGAAAAGGAGGTAATCCCGCCGGCGTAGCCTCTCCTGCTCTTCAGTTTTCTCTTTGCCTTCACGTAACGATCGCGCAGATACTTCCACTTCGCACGGCAGGCGTTCTCGTCCTTTCCTAATGTTTTTGAGATTTCATGCCAGGACTTCTGAATCATGATGACATCTTTATGTTCTTTTAAATTGCAATTGTACAGATGGGGGTAACGGCGAACCTCCTCACACAAACGCTCGTCGAAGTAGTCCTCCATTTTTGTTGCGCTTCGCCGTTGGTCATGCGCATGCGCAGTCGATGTGTTTGGGCACTGCGCACACGCGCCTTGCGGAGAGCATGAAAAGCATCCTTCCCATGCTCTCCTCAAGGCAAGGGCGCGCAGTGACGTCATAATAGTCGCCGCCGCCATGCGCTAGGGTGCGCATAGACCCCTCTGCGGTCGACCACGCGCAGCCCATATTTTATGACCGAATACGTATGCGTCATCCGTCATCATCCGTCGCCTCGTGTGAACAATCACCAACAATTGAAACGCAAATAAAGAGCTCGGTGGCTCAGAACTCCTGAAGTATTTAATGTTTTACTGATGATGGTGAAGTTTTTCATTCACAAAAAAAAAAATATGAAGACCAAGCCAAATTTCAAAATTTTTCACGAAGAGCTTTTTAAATCTCTTAAATTTACGAAGAAGAAAAATAGTATAAGATTATGTAATTTCGTAAAAGAATATAAACTCAATGAAAACCCCTAGTGTATGTTCTTTTTTTTATTATTTCTTTTTGTTTCTGTTTGTTTTGTTCAGTTTTATCTTATGGTTGTTTAGTTGATGTGTGTATGTCTTCTATGTTGGATTGTATTATCAAAGTTATTATCATTGCTTGGAATTTTTGTTAATAAAGTTTATTTAAAAAAACATCCTGACGTGAATCATAAACTACTTTAGGACAGGTGTAGAACGCTGGGCAGAAGACTTGGGAGATATTTTCGGCATCGTTATGTTACGTTCTGGAACGCGCATGGAAGTGAACCAAGTGTATTATGGAGACGGTCTGCAGACGCGCCTTGCATGTACATACGACCATGTAGGTACTACATCGGCAGTGCGGTGCATAGACATATACATGTGTATATGGCTATGTTTCCCTCTCCTCTGATTGGCTGTGGGTCAGAAGTCCCTCTCCTCCGATTTGCTGAGAAATCCGTCAATCTCAGATAAGCACCGCCTTTTTCTCCATGGACCGAACGCACGGGTCTTTTTCACCGGATATCTCAGCGGAGGGGAGCCGCGATGTGTGATTCGTAGTTAAAGAAAACAATCTGTGACTTTTGTGGAAGAACTTCACATTGATACAGGGGCACAAATATGTTTTTCACCAGATGTACTGCAACAATTGGAGGAAAAATATCAGCATGACAGCTTTTTTAATCTGTGTTAATCTTGTAAAACAGGATTTGTGCACCTGTAATTAAGAATTTGTGACTTGTAAGTGTGCTGTTGTATTTGTGGAGAGAAAAGAATTCTACAGGTACACAAAACAAATCTACAGGTACACAAACCTTTTTCACCTATAATACCTCCATACACATAGCCTGTCGCAGCTTCTGCATTCCTTCCACGTTTGTTGCATGACTTTTGTCCTTGGATTTTATCGGGTGAAAGTCGTGCAAAACTCATCATGCAAGGTGTGTGCAAACTGGAAGTGAAAGAATAATTTAGACTAGATTTCACTTTCGTACAATAAAATACTGGAAATACATAACACATGAAATGATCATTTGTGTTTTCAGTGTGTAATTTCATCGGTGATCTATGTGATTAAATCGACAAGGAAGTGAGTGAAGTGAAGCGCTTCTTCCTCAGGTAGAAATGTATCATTTCTATGTTGGGTGCGTAAGTCCATTGTTCAATAAGGTACCCGGAACAGCATGACGTGTGGGTGATTTGGGACAAATATGGAAAAAGCGCAAAGTAAAGTTGATCCAATAACATGGATGAGAGAATGTGCGAGGCTTTAAAGAATATCAGACTCTTACTTCCTTGAGCTGAAGGTCCTTAATTGCTTGCTTCACAGTATACCTTTCACTTCTTTGCACGGCATTTCTTTTATTTGTTTGAAAAGCGCTGTGTGCCTTGTGCCTGTACGGTGCACTAGAAATAAACTTGCCTCACCTCGCCGATCACCAAAGATAAAACCTTAATGGAATTTGTGGGCAGTGGGATTTGAACCCCAAACTTTAATTTGCTGCACTCTGAGCCACTGCTCAATGATTTTCATCAAATAAAGGGGAGCTGTAACCGTAAGTTCAGGGCATTTTGTTTTTGAAATATAAATCTTATAAATACCCGTGAGGCAGACACTGTAAGCACATACACACATAACGCCTATTCATTGACAGATAATTGAGCATAATAATGATGCACTAATGAACAGATAGTTTTAGTTTTTTTATTGCACAAAGTATGGAGTAGGGCTCTCGCTCTGTGGGGGTCTGTCTTTTTTTCTGGGCTCATCGTTCCCTTCAAGCTCTTCTTTGCCGGGTCGACCTTGGATTCAGGACTGTTGCACCGAGGTCCATGTAGCCTTTTCTATCGTTTGATGAGGAGAGACTTCACTCATTATACAGGGGAAAAGGAACAAATCAAAGTGGTCTGACACATTTGAGATCTTTCAATTCTCGGTTTTAAACTGACTGAAATACAAAGATATCATAAAAAACGAGTTGATAGTTTTCAGTTAATTATTTATTCTATACATTCACATTCACACCTATGGGCAATTTACTGTTTCCGATTAACTGAAAATGCCTATTTGTACACTGTGGGAGGAAACCAGAGTACCAGAGTACAGAGAAAACCACACAAATGCTGGGAGAACATGCAAATGTGACGCTCATTAAATGAAACGTCACATTCTATGTAATTTTGGTTGCTTTAATTAGAGCATATTATTTCTGTTAAGGACATTTATTAAGTCAAAAGGGTCAATTATTGGGTCTTGATAAGAGCAAAAGCCTTGTTTATTTGACGCACTGAGAGCTATCCAGTGTTACCAGCAGGAGGCGCTATTGGACTATTGGCTATTTGTGTTTACGTCAGGCGGGAAAAAAATACGTTGGGTTGGTGATTAAAATTTGGGCTGCTTTTGTCCACATTTGGCGAGTTTTTAATATTGTGAATAAAAAGCTCTCTCTCTCTCTCTCTCTCTCATAAATAAATAGCCTAAATAAATAATTGAATATAGCTTAAATGATTTGATTCATCCATGTATTAGCCAGCTGATCTGGCTTCCAGTGACGAAATAGTTCTTCAAGTTCTCAACATTGTTGTAGTAAATGGAAAGACGCTGATTCTGCGTAAAGGTAAGACAATGTTTATGTCACATTATCTTATTTGCACTGGGACTGATTTTGGTAACTGTAGCCCACTTATTCTGTGGTATTCTGTCTTATTGCGTGTTGAATTAAAAACCCAATCAGCTGCTGTGCGGCCAGGTCGTTGTGAGCCTTTCAGCACCACAGGTGTGGAAAGCGGCGAGGAGGAAAACAGAGAGAAGGGAGGGAGGAGGGAGATGCGCTCTGTATGTGCGTAATTTAGTTTTGTTTTACATTGTTTTGAATGTAGTCCTCACACAGGTCATTTGTGACGTAAATAACAAAATATTTGAGGCCTTCACGGCTTAAAAGTGCACATTTTTTATGTGCAGTTGGCATTATTACTAATCAGGGCCTGGCGCGAGGATGCCAGAGGTTCATTTTTCAATTTGTGTAGCCTATGGTTGATTTACTGCACTGGTAACCGGCTGGTTGCAATTTGTAAAAACCGATTTATCTATCATTTGGATGTGTTTTCTCTGGCTGTGTTTTCTTTTGCATGTGTTAAGATTGTGCGAGTTTGCGCGGGTGTCTGGCAACTTCTTGGTTTGGGCTGGTTTTTATTGGAATCAGTGGGTTCTAAGATGTGATTGGGCTGGAAACGGTCAATCTGATCTGGCAACACTGGTTGGCGATAGGACTGATGGACATTATACACATATTTTAGACAGCTTTGAGCAATCCGTCCGCTATTTTTTCAGTTGTCTTTTCCGAAAAATGACCGTCAAAATGACGGCTGGACGGCTCGCGGTTTAAAACTATGAGGAGAAGTGAGCCAAAAACACACACAGAAAACTGGAAAGTAATTGTGCGATTTATTTCAGCATTCAAACAATTCTGTGTAAAATGTCTGCAAAGAGCCTGAAAAGGAGGCGACAATAATATGATGTTCTTGCTGGGTCTGGTTTCTGCAAAGGTTTTTTCCTGTTCGAGGGAGTTTTTCCTTTCCACAGTCGCAAATAAATCTGCTTGCTCATGTGGATTTGTTGGGTTTTTGTCTTTTTTCTGTTAAAAGCACCTAGAAATGACTGTGTTGTATTTGGTGCTATATAAATAAAGTTGAATTGAATTGAATTTAATTGAATTGGGGGCGTGGTTTAATTTGCATATGGCATCACAAAGGTGCCCAATTTTATATGATGATCCTTAGTTGAAAGGCATCAGCCTTTCAACTTCACAAAGAGAACTTTGTCTTTGATGAAAAAATTGTGTGTCCTCAGCCTTTTGTCACATTAGTCATTCCTGGTGTTTTTCTTCGTTCTGCTTCGTGAATTGAATCCAAGGAAAACGACCATGACTTACTACTTCCCACTGTCAGGATTGAACTCGCAGGACTTTGTCCAGCATCTTCACCACTGGGGGAATGAGTATTGGGTATTTGTCCCACACCCTGTTCTGGACTGGGGCACCCACTACTGGGCACCCCACCCTGTTCCGGACTGGGGCACCCACTACTGGGCACCACAGGATCAAGACTCTGTCCAACAACCAGCTCAGCACTGGGTAAGTAGCGTTTAAAATTTGAATAATTACCTGGAAATACAACTTATGACAAGTACGTTAGGTCGAGGCAGAATTTAGACCAGTATTATTAATGCTGAAATTGAATCCAAAATCTGCTGCACTAATTCGAACTTTATAAGATAAATGAAACAAAAGAAGTCTAAAGTAGAAGTTTTCTTGATTTTCAAGAAGAGCGCTGTATCCTTCTGTGGACATTAACAGTGTCTTTCCTCTCTTTCTCTGTCTCTGTGCCATCGGCAGCAGGACGAGCAACAGCTGGAGCAGCAGGCCGAGTCGCCCGGAGTGTCCAGTCATCTGGATGTTCTGAAGTCGACGCTCTCTGCGACAGCTCCAGAGTTCGTCCCTTCTGGAAAGAGTCTGAATAATGTAAGACTATATGTATAATATATATATACATACTGTTTTTATATCTTTTCTTTTCTTTTCCACATGTACATTCTACATACCGCTACTCCTTCTCCAGTATACTGAATTTATCCTCTGATTTGGCTTAACAAAATAAATAAAATTCATTTGGTGCGCTTCTGATAATAAGTATGGAAATGTGGCCTGAGACTTTAGTCCAGAAATAGTAATACTGGGATTGTGTCTATAAAGTAAAGTGCCTCGATTTTGTGAAAGAAATTGAATCCAAAATCTGCTGCATTAATTCGAACTTTACAAAAAAAATGAAACAAAGAAGTCCAAAGTAGAAGTTTTCTTTATTTTGAAGAAGAGCACTGTGACTTCTTCCTCCCTGTGTCCTTCTGTGGACATTAACAGTGTCTTTCCTCTCTTTCTCTGTCTCTTTGTTCCATATTGTATTAATTTCTTGATTTATTTACTCTCCCTTTCTCTGAACTTTCACTGCATCGTCCTGAGCCTTTCCATTCCTCTTCCTTCATTTACTTTCACATTGATCCTCCATCCTCTGCTTGTTTCCCCCAGTCTTCTCCTCCATTGCTGTCCTCTCTATCTGACCACACCTCATTGGACTCCTTGTTTCTGCTTAATCCAGCATTTTGTCCTTGTTTATTTGTTGATGTGCAGCAGGCTGAGCAGCAGCCAGAGCAACTGGCTGAGCAGCAGCCAGAGCAACAGGCTGAGCAGCAGCCAGAGCAACAGGCTGAGCAGCAGCCAGAGCAGCCGGCCAAGGAGCAGGCCGAAGAGCAGCCAGAGCTGCAGGCCGAGGAGCAGGCCGAAGAGCAGCCAGAGCAGCAGGCCGAGGAGCAGCCGGCCGAGGAGCAGGCCGAAAAGCAGCCAGAGCTGCAGGCCGAGGAGCAGGCCGAAGAGCAGCCAGAGCTGCAGGCCGAGGAGCAGGCCGAAGAGCAGCCAGAGCTGCAGGCCGAGGAGCAGGCCGAAGAGCAGCCAGAGCAGCAGGCCAAGGAGCAGCCAGAGCTGCAGGCCGAGGAGCAGCAGGCCGAAGAGCAGCCGGCCAAGGAGCAGCCAGAGCTGCAGGCCGAGGAGCAGGCCGAAGAGCAGCCAGAGCAGCAGGCCGAGGAGCAGGCCGAAGAGCAGCCAGAGCTGCAGGCCGAGGAGCAGGCCGAGGAGCAGCCGGCCGAGGAGCAGGCCGAAGAGCAGCCAGAGCTGCAGGCCGAGGAGCAGCCAGAGCAGCAGGCCGAGGAGCAGGCCGAAGAGCAGCCAGAGCAGCCGGCCGAAGAGCATTCAGAGCGGCAGGCCGAGGAGCAGCCGGCCGAAGAGCAGCCAGAGCAGCAGGCCGAGGATCAGTCAGAGCTTGTCCCCTCTGAAGAGAGTCTGAATAATGTAAGAATATATACTGTTTTTATATATTTTTTCCTTTTACACTTGTACAGAAGTCATTTCTGTTTTTAATGCTTTATTTTTATTTTTTATTTCTAATTTGTATGTTGTTGTTCTTCTTGTGTGTTAGGAATCGTCTCATCCTGTCGATGACGACGATGATAAGACGACACTCGCTGGGCTGGTGAAGTGCTCCCTGAGGGACCTGAGCTCCTCAACAGACTCCTTTGACTCAGCAGTTGGGTGCATGACATCTGTGCTCAACTGCTGGGTCACCACAGAGGAGCTGTTGATGGAGCTGGTGGAGCAACTCTACATACAGGTTGGGAGACACTTGCTCCTCATTTAAAACACATAACTATATGAGGTGCCATAGTTGTTTATTAAAGTTTTGGTTTTTTTGTAATTGCAGTCAATTGCCAATTCCAAGTTCTCCACCACTGCAGCCAGGGTGTGTAACCACCTGGCCCAGCACCTGACCATCAGACCGCCCAGCGGGTCTTTCCGTCAGCTGCTCCTGAAAAGGTACGTTCAATTTAATGATTTGATCTGTGCTTATCTTGAATTCAGAGAAAAGCTTTTGACTGATGACACCCCTCATCAGCATGATCTGTTTAAACTTAGATCGCCATCTTTTTATTGTTTTGATGTAGATGCCAAAAGGAGTATGAGCACAGGGATGCGGCCGTCCGAGGAGACGCCGACACCCGGAATTCGTTCCACTCTTTTGTGCAGTTCCTTGGACAACTTTATCTGCACCTGGAGGTAATAATACACTTGTGTTGCCCCGTGTCTGTGAGGTTCTCTTTTGAAATACTCTCAGGATTTTTGTCATCATCTTTCACCTCTACAAGAGGTGTGGCTGCATTAGAGCATTGCTTGAAATACAAAACACGTTTCTACAAATGTTTCATGCTAATATTTGAGATTGTATAAAATCTTAAGGGTGTCTAAAACGTTTTTCCACCACTGTAAATACATAGCCGTTCTCATTACATTTATTCATATTAGAGGAAAAAGTCACAAAAAGAAAGGTTTTTTTTTCACCATAATAAACACATGTATTGATGTTATTTTAAGGTTAAGAGCGCCAAAGGGACTGTGACCCGAGCAAATATTCTGCTCAGCGCTCTGAAGGATCTCGTGGACAGCCTTTTATCCCACCCGGTGAGATCCAATGTCAGCTGTGCTGCGGAACTGCTCCAGGTGCGAAAACTGATTCAAATATGTCTTTAAAATGTTTGTATGACTGTTGAAGTTTGGGCTGGCATTCATGCAGTAAAACAAAATGTGTTTGAAACTTATAGTTGACAGGAGCAGTTCTTGACGATGCCTGGACAGCAGCCAGAAAGCCACACATGAACCAGCTCGTCCAGCGCATTGAGAACATCCTCCTGGAGGCCGAGTGCAGCAGGTGTGTATGACACTATGGTCATCTGTGTGGATTGTATGCCGAAGCTCATCATTAATCTTTTACATTGTCTTCACAATAAGTCAATTTGAGACATGAACATAAAAACATCTTTAGATGATCGTTTATCATCAAAAAACACCATAACATATTTCAAAGAGTTTAAATAGAAATGAGGATTCTATTTAATATATCCACTGAAAGTGGTCATACAAATCAGCAGGTTGGTCACAAATTGAATGTCTGTTTTTTGTTTTTCTCCTCAGTGACGTGAAACGGATCCTTCTGGAGCTGGTGAAGTTAAGATCCAAAGACTGGGGCAGAGTCTGTGCAGCTTCCAGCAACGCCGCGCCAGACAAGGACTCCAACTGCTCCAGGGTCAGTGTCAACTTTGGTTCACTGCGTCTTTTTATGCCTTCTTCTTCTGCCCAGCTCACATGCATTTCAGAAACTTTTTGTGTGCGTCCAAAGGGACTTGTTGAATGGCAAATGACAAACAGTCTCGACAAGAGAACAGTATGAGGTGATGAAGCCACCTGAATAAGAGGGAAAACATCTTCCAGAACAAATGACCAAGTCCAGTTAACCTGATTAAATTAGCTTGGAGACGCCTCCTGCCTGGACCAATGACAATATGTACAGACTTCATAGTCTTCTGAACTCTGTGACACGCCACAGAAAGGTTTTCAGTGATGTTTACCGCTCAGCACTGAGTAAGTGGCGTTTAGAATTTGAATAATTACCTGGAAATACAACTTATGACAAGTACGTTAGGTCTAGGCAGAATTTAGACCAGTATTATTAATGCTTCAATGAACATTTCATACCACCTAAAATAAATGATGGGGTATTTCTGAACTCCTGCTGGAACAGTGCCATCCACTATAGCACTGTCTTTTACAGTAGGTTGCATATGTACATTCTACATACCTCTACTCCTTCTACAGTATCCTGAATTCATCCTCTGATTTGGCTTAACAAAATAAATAAGATTAATTTGGTGCGCTTCTGATAATAAGTATGGAAATGTGGCCTGAGACTTTAGTCCAGAAATAGTAATACTGGGATTGTGTCTATAAAGTAAAGTGCCTCGATTTTGTGAAAGAAATTGAAGCCAAAATCTGCTGCATTAATTCGAACTTTACAAAAAAAATGAAACAAAAGAAGTCTAAAGTAGAAGTTTTCTTGATTTTGAAGAAGAGCACTGTGACTTCTTCCTCCGTGTCCTTCTGTGGACATTAACAGTGTCTTTCCTCTCTTTCTCTGTCTCTTTGTTCCATATTGTATTAATTTCTTGATTTATTTACTCTCCCTTTCTCTGACCTTTCACTGCATCGTCCTGAGCCTTTCCATTCCTCTTCCTTCATTTACTTTCATATTGATCCTCCATCCTCTGCTTGTTTCCCCCAGTCTTCTCCTCCATTGCTGTCCTCTCTATCTGACCACACCTCATTGGGCTCCTTGTTTCTGCTTAATCCAGCATTTTGTCCTTGTTTATTTGTTGATGTGCAGCAGGCCGATTTATTTTTATCTTTAATTTGTATGATCTTGTCCTTCTTGTGTGTTAGAAATCGCCTCATGTGGATGAGGAACACGGCAAGGCGGTGCTCGCCAACATCCTGCTGCACTTCCTGGGGAAGCTGAGTGCCTCCCCAAAATCGTTTGATTCAGAGGTGAAGAGTTTGACCACCGCGCTCAACACCTTGGTCACCACGGAGGAGCTGCTACAGGAGCTGGTGGAGCAGCTCTTCACACAGGTTGGGAGACACTTACTCCTCATTTAAAACAATTTTTGACCACTATCACCTCCAACAGAAACACGTAACTATATGAGGTGCCATAGTTTTTTATTAAAGTTTTTTTTTGTAATTGCAGTCAATCGAAATCCCCAAGTTCTCCACCACTGCAGCCAGGGTGTGTGATTACCTGTCCCATCACCTGGACATCAGGCCCTCCAGCGGCTCATTTCGCCAGCTGCTCCTGAAAAGGTACGTTCAATTTAATGATTTGATCTGTGCTTATCTTGAATTCAGAGAGAAGCTTTTGACTGATGACACCCCTCATCAGCATGATCTGTTTAAATTTAGATTGCCATCTTTTTATTGTTTTGATATAGATGCCGACTGGAGTACGACAAAAGGGATGCGGCGGTCCGAGGAAACGCAGACACCCGGAATTCGTTCCACTTATTCGTGCAGTTCCTTGCCCAACTGTACCTGCACCTGGAGGTAATAATACACCTGTGTTGCCCCGTGTCTGTGAGGTTCTCGTTTGAAATGCTCTCAGGATTTTTGTCATCATCTTTCACCTCTACAAGAGGTGTGGCTGCATTAGAGCATTGCTTGAAATACAAAACACATTTCTACAAATGTTTCATGATAATATTTGAGATTGTATAAAATCTTAAGAGTGTCTAAAAACTTTTTCCACCACTGTAAATACATAGCCGTTCTCATTACATTTATTCATATTAGAGTAAAAGTCACAAAAAGATTTTTTTTTTTTCCCACCATAATAAACACATGTTTTGATGTTATTTTAAGGTTATGAGTGCCAAAGGACCGGTAACCCAAGCCAACATCTTTTGGAAAGGTTTAAAAAATATTGTGATCAGCCTGTTATCCCACCCGGTGAGATCCAATGTCAGCTGTGCTGCGGAACTGCTCAAGGTGCGAAAACTGATTCAAATATGTCTTTAAAATGTTTGTATGACTGTTGAAGTTTGGGCTGGAATTCATGCAGTAAAACACAATGTGTTTGAAACTTATAGTTGACAGGAGCAGTTCTTGACGATGCCTGGACAGCAGCCAGAAAGCCACACATGGATGAGCTTATCCAAATCATAGAAAATCTCCTCGTGGAGGCCGAGTGCAGCAGGTGTGTATGACACTATGGTCATC
This sequence comes from Lipophrys pholis, assembly GCF_963383615.2. Classification (NCBI taxonomy): domain Eukaryota; kingdom Metazoa; phylum Chordata; class Actinopteri; order Blenniiformes; family Blenniidae; genus Lipophrys; species Lipophrys pholis. The sequence continues at coordinate 15,389,030 of NC_137641.1, read as the reverse complement.
TGTGTGGATTGTATGCCGAAGCTCATCATTAATCTTTTATATTGTCTTCACAATCAGTCAATTTGAGACATGAACATAAAAACATATTTTGATGATCGTTTATCATCAAAAAACATCATAACATATTTCAAAGAGTTTAAATAGAAATGAGGATTCTATTTAATATATCCACTGAAAGTGGTCATACAAATCAGCAGGTTGGTCACAAATTGAATGTCTGTTTTTTTTTTCTCCTCAGAAACGCAAAACTGATCCTTCTGGAGCTGGTAAAGTTGAGGACCAAGAACTGGGGCAGAGCGCGTGCTCCTGCAGCTGCCTTCATGGAGGTCCTCTGATGCCACCATATTCAGAGCGTGATGCTTTGGAATAAAGCCTTTAAACAAAGTCTTTCTGTCAGGAGTATTTTATTGAGGCCTCAAGACACACCAACAACACAGTCACAGCTGAGTCTGCCTTAGAGTGTGTCCTGTGCAGAGTTTGCTCTGAGCATTTTAAGGAAAAGAGAAGGGAGCATAGATAATAGACCGTAGATCAGGTTTGTACAAGGACAACACAGGTACAAGAAACATTTCAGGATCCTGAGAAAAAGCTGAATTCTTCAGTGGCAGATAATCATTTTCCATAACAATTGTTCAGAGCACCCAAAATACCACGATTCCTTTTTAACAGACCAAGTACAGATCATATAGTATGTACCGTGAGTATTTATGGAGGACTGAGAAGGTAGAAGAACAGTTTGTCTTATAATTGCAAGGTTGCAGGTTCACTCCCATCTCCCCCTCTTTATATGTCGAAGTGCCCTTGAGCAAGACATTTTACCCCAAACTTCTCCAGATAGTTGGATTGAGTGTGCATGTTGACCATAGCATGAAACAAAACCCATGTCCTATTTCTTTGTACAACATGGGCCAATGGACCTCGATGTTGCAGAAGAAAAGGTTGTGATGGAAATAACAGCTCAGGATCGATCACAGCCTCTATTGAACCATTGGACCTTAAATGAAAAGCAAAACACAATATCATCTGCTGTCAGATATTCACCCATCACTCTCATGTTGGTGATAAAATAACTGGATTACTGTGTGTAAATACACATCCTCTCTCTAAAAACACAACTGAACATCTGGTTTGAGGTATTTACAGGAAGGCCTTATGGGAAGGTCACTGCAGAGCATCAGGGAAACGCCATCCAACCCTCTGGGCTTCCTGAGCTGACCAGTAAGATGAATAATCTCTGGGAGGCTAAAAGGGCGAAGGTCCAACACACAATCAAATAAAATGTGTTTTATCTAGTTGTGGCACCAATTTAAGATCAGTAAGTTTCATTGAAAGTTAGAATTTAAAGAGCTGGGAGGCTCAAAGCTTAACAAAGAACTTCATCAATGATGTAATTGATAGTTTGACATTCCAGTCACTCTACAATTTGAACTTATTCAAACCTGTGATTAGATACTAATGAGATGTGTTCATACTTATTTAAAAACAATAAAAGTTCAACCATATTTAAAGATGTGTGAATAATGTGCTATTTTATTCATTATACAGTCAATTTGTGATTTCTGCCCACAGTCCCAAAACCTCCCATCCATTTTCTCTCGCTTATCCTTTTCACGGGGGTGGCAGCCTGAGCACTGTCACCCAGATCACATTGCACATTGCGCCCGACGTGGGATATGAACCCACTACCTTCAGATTGTGAGTCTCATGCTCTACCAACTGAGCTAGCCAGCCAATTCTTAACCCTAAATTGTGAATATGAGTGTGTGGTTGTCTGTCTCTCTGTCCTGTGAAGGACTGGTGACCTGGGTGTACTCTGCCCTCGTTCATAGTTCGCCCTGTGCGCCTGAACAGAAAAAAGCCATATAGAAGATGGATGGATGTTTATATATATGTTATTATGCTTTGTTTTTACTTGTCTGGCCCAGTTCAATTCAATTTGGGGCTGAATGTGACCCCAGAATTAGAATGACCCATGGTTTATTTCAGATTGACAATGTATTATGTTGTTGTTGATGTTTGGGGTAATAAGCACCTCATTACTGGCTTACCTGGTGTTTGTACAGTTTTATAATCTGCACTCTGAGCCCGGACGCCACGAGGTGGTTCGAGAGATGGCAGAGGGACGTGACGAACAAGGAAGTGAGATGGAGGAAGGGGGAAGGATGTTTGAATGTGAGGGGAAGGATTGGAGTACGGCAGGTGGAAAGAGATTAATTCGGACAAAACGTAAAAAAGAAGAGGCGACCAAAGACGGTAGAAGTGAGGATAATTACTGGAATTCAAATAGTAAAAGGGAAGAAGACAGAACAAAGCAAATAAATGAATACAAAGTAATTATAAAGTTAAATCAGCAAGAAGCGTCATTCTGAGATTGGAATCCGATCAAACTGACACAAGTAATGAAAAATGCAAATGGAGAAGTTAAAGATATGAAGGTGTTAAGAAATGGATCACTGCTGATCTTTTGTACAGATGGAGCGCAGCAAGGCAAAGCATTACGAATAAATAAGATGGAAGGCAAAGGAGTGACTCGTTGTTGTACTCCTGAAGATAAAAGAGGAGCTTTAGGAGTCATTACGGGTATTCCAACACGAATGACAAATGATGAGATTAAACCAAACATAAAAGGTGCAAAGATTCTGGATGTAAACAGACTGAAGTGGAACAGAAATGGTGAAAAACTCGACAGTTTATCAATAATGATGAGATTTAAAGAACAGGTGCTGCCAGACAGAATATACATCGGGTTCATGAGCTATGGAGTGAGACGGTATATTCCACCACCACTGAGGTGTTTTAAATGCCAGAAATACGGACACATAGCGGCAGTATGCAAAGGTAAGCAGAGAAGTGGACAGTGTGCAGGTCTACATGAATACGGGATGTGTGAAGAAGGAGCAAAACTAAAGTGTTGCAACTGTGGAGGGAAGTATCCGCCGGCTTATCGAGGCTGTGAGGCAGGGAAGAGAGCTGAGGAAGTGTAGAGAATCAAAGTCTCTGCATGCCAATTTCTGGGATTTCTCTTACGCAATGGCACAACAGAAAAAAGGAAACAAAAAAAAAAAAAAAAGAGTTTCTATGTTTTGGGGGGGGGGGGGGGTCCAGCCCCCCAGGCAGTATGGCATCGCCTCCGCCTCTGTGTGTGTCTGTTCCCTTGTGCTGATTGACAGGAGGTATCCTCGCCTCGCCTCACCTCCTCCTCCTGTCCGGATGTGGAGCACTCTGATTGGAGGATGACAGCCTCAGGACTGGTACCCTCAGGACCGGTTCTAACAGCCTAAGGACTGGTACCCTCAGGACTGGTTCCAACAGCCTCAGAACTGATACCCTCAGGACTGAGTCCAACAGGAAGGGCCACAAGAATTATTGGAGCTGTAAAGATTGTGGTAGTAGCATTGAAATGCATCAATAATTTGTAAGTGACAATCTTGCCGTCCTGCGATTTCACCCCTTTAATTATTTGCTTGGTCCTGGCAGCTTTCAGCTGTCTTGCCAGAACCTCTCCTGCTCTGTCTTCGTGCTCATAAATATCACTCCGACTTTACAGTAAATTTTCAATGGTGTGTGAAGTAAGTATGTCATATTCCGTATTTAGCTTTAAACGTTCTTTGTACAGATCTGGAGAGGGAGTTTGTGCATTCTTCTTATCTAAATCAGCTATTTGTTCTTCCAACTCCACTTGTTTTGACTTTGAGTGTGTGTGTGTGTGTGTGGGGGGGGGGGGGGGGCATATACGACGTTACCTGGCCTCTTAGATGCCTTAAGGGCCTCCCAGACAGTCGCCATGGAAACATCTGGTGTCATATTAATATTCAAAAACAAAGAGATTTCGCCAGACATGTAGTTCAGAAAGTATTCATCAGACAGCAGAAGAGAGTTAAATCTCCACATCCGTCTGGGCTTTATAGCGTCAGGGATGTTCAGAGTAAGTAAAAGAGGAGCATGGTCTGACACTACTATAGGGTGGTATTCACATGACGGAACCTCCGCTGTTAATTTATTATCAATAAAAAACTAATCAATTCTGCTATAGGTTTGATGAGCACAGGAACAGAAGGAGCATTGCCTGTCTTTTGGGGGTGAAAAGCACCAGATATCTGAAATTCCATAAGTAGAAAGAAATAACTATTTTAGAAACAGATTTCAAATTCTAAATGCCACTTACTCAGTGCTGAGCGGAAACATCACTGAAAACCTTTCTGTGGCGTGTCACTGAGTTCAGAAGACTATGAAGTCTGTACATATTGTCATTGGTCCAGGCAGGAGGCGTCTCCAAGCTCATTTAATCAGGTTAACTGGACATGGTCATTTGTTCTGGAAGATGTTTTCCCTCTTATTCAGGTGGCTTCATCAGCTCATACTGTTCTCCTGTCTAGACTGTTTCTCATTTGTCATTCAACAAGTCCCTTTGCTCGTACACAAAAAGTTTCTGAAATGCATGTGAGCTCGGCAGAAGAAGAAGGCAGAAAAAAAAACCCCACAGTGAACCAAAGTCGACACTGACCCTGGAGCAGTTGGAGTCGTTGTCTGGCGTGGCGTTGCTGGAAGCTGCACAGACTCTGCCCCAGTCTTTGGACCTTAGTTTGATCACCTCCAGGAGGATCCGTTTTGCGTCACTGAGGAGAAAAAACAAAAACAGACTTTCAATTTGTGACCAACCTGCTGATTTGTATGACCACTTTCAGTGGATATATTAAATAGAATCCTCATTTCTATTTAAACTCTTTGATATATATTATGATGTTTTTTGATGATAAACGATCATCAAAAGATGTTTTTATGTTCATGTCTCAAATTGACTTATTGTGAAGACAATGTAAAAGATTAATGATGAGCTTCAGCATACAATCCACACAGATGACCATAGTGTCATACACACCTGCTGCATTCGGCCTCCAGGAGGAGATTTTCCATTTGCTGGACGACCTCATTCATGTACGGCTTCCTCGCCGCCGTCCAAGCGTCCTCAAGAACTGCTCCTGTCAACTATAAGTTTCAAACACATTGTGTTTTACTGCATGAATGCCAGCCCAAACTTCAACAGTCATACAAACATTTTAAAGACATATTTGAATCAGTTTTCGCACCTGGAGCAGTTCCGCAGCACATTTGAGGTTGTTTTTCTCGGGGTTGGACAGCAGGCTGTTTAGGAGCTACTTAAGAGCATTAAGGAGGATGTTTGCTCGGGTTACCGGTCCTTTTGCGCTCTTAACCTTAAAATAACATCAAAACATGTGTTTATTATGGTGAAAAAAAAAACAATCTTTTTGTGACTTTTACTCTAATATGAATAAATGTAATGAGAACGGCTATGTATTTACAGTGGTGGAAAAAGTTTTTAGACACCCTTAAGATTTTATACAATCTCAAATATTAGCATGAAACATTTGTAGAAACGTGTTTTGTATTTCAAGCAATGCTCTAATGCAGCCACACCTCTTGTAGAGGTGAAAGATGATGACAAAAATCCTGAGAGCATTTCAAAAGAGAACCTCACAGACACGGGGCAACACAAGTGTATTATTACCTCCAGGTGCAGGTACAGTTGTCCAATGAAGTGTCTCTTTCACCTCGGACCACCGCAGCCCTTTGATCGTACTCCAGTCGGCATCTATATCAAAACAATAAAAAGATGGCAATCTAAATTTAAACATATCATGCTGATGAGGGGTGTCATCAGTCAAAAGCTTTTCTCTGAATTCAAGATAAGCACAGATCAAATCATTAAATTGAACGTACCTTTTCAGGAGCAGCTGACGGAAAGACCCGCTGGGCGGTCTGATGGTCAGGTGATGGGCGAGGTGGTTACACACCCTGGCCCCAGTGGTGGAGAATTTGGAATTGGCAATAGACTGTAATTACAAAAAAAAAAAACTTTCATAAAAAACTATGGCACCTCATATAGTTACGTGTTTCTGTCAGAGGTGATAGTGGTCAAAAATTGTTTTAAATGAAGAGCAAGTGTCTCCCAACCTGTGCTCCACCAGCTCCTGTAGCAGCTCCTCTGTGGTGACCCAGGAGTTGAGTACAGATGTCATACTCTCAACCTCCGAGTCAAATGAGTCCGGTGAGGAACTCAGTTCCCTCAGGGAGTATTTGACCAAGCCAGCTAGTGTTGTTTTGGCATAGTCTTCATCGATATGATAAGACGATTCCTAACACACAAGAAGGACAAGAACATACAAATTTAAAAAATATATAGATTCGACATCCACATCATTTGACCCTCTGGACGACTCGGCCTGCTGCACATCCACAAATAAACAAGGACAAAATGCTGGATTAAGCAGAAACAAGGAGCCCAATGAGGTCGGAACTTTTTTGGCGAAGTGAACAAATTGGACGGGCTCCAGGAGACTGTTAACACTCATGGCGAGCGCCTGAACTCCCTGGAAGACAACGCGGAGACGTGTCACCAACGCCTCGCTGAAGTGGAGGCTTGCTGTGAGGCTGCAGGATGACAATGCCAGGCTGAACTCAAGGCGAGCCGAGATGGAGGGAAGAAGCAGGAGGAACAACGTCCGTCTTATTGGTCTTCCCGAGGGGATTGAAGGTTGTTTTCCCGCAACTGTTAGAGGACGTTTTTGGGCCGGACACTTGCCCTCCGGAGCTGGACCGCGTGCAGCGCAGCCTCGCCCCGCCCCCAAGCCGGGACCTGGAGGCAAGCCCCGGTACCAAAACAAGGAACTGGTGATACAAGGGGCGATTTGAGGTTCCGGAATAACCCATTCAGGATCTAGGAGGACGACAGCCCGACGTGGTTAGTCAAAGGAAGAAATATGCGTCGGTAATGTCAGAACTATACAAGATGGGACTGAAACCTGGCTTCAAATACCAATGCTGACGGGACCCACACCGCCTTCCCCTCTGTGGCAGAAGCGGAGAAGTTTGCTGGGGACTTTAAGAACTCTTAACTAGTTAAGTCTTGATAGTATATGTGACTGCCTCACTTCCAAGAGGGGAGTACGGCCGCATGCTGTACATGAACAGTTCTGTATACCTCTGTCATGTTTACTGTTTTGATAAGGGCATGCTTTAAAATGGGCACTTTACGGTCATGATGAGGATACACTAAGTGATTTGTTATGTGGTAGGTTTTATCTCACGTCTAACTAAGTGGGATGGAGGTGTAATGGGTTTGACTAGGACGAGTGGTCACCCGTCTTTGTTGATTAGCTGCAGATGAGATTAAAATACAATTAATTTTCTTCTTATTGGCCTTTATGCACTCTGGTCCCTCAGCCATTAAAACCAGCACTGTCAATATTTTAAAAGTCAATTTTGAACATCAAATCTGAACAGTGAACTAAAATCAAATACAAAATGTATAATACCGCCATCTAGTGGACATATAAATACAATGCACGAGGGTGGAACAAATTAATCGACTTTATCGATCAACTTTATTTAATTGAACGGAAATAAAGTAAAAACTTAAAACGTACCTGCAGAAGAGATTAAAATACAATTAATCTTCTTCTTATTGGCCTTTATGCACTCTGGACCTAAACACAAAACAAGAACAGTGTTCACCCGAGCTGCGCTGTGTGCTGACGTCACAGGGCGCGCCTTTACTGGCAAATCGCGCCAAAATAAATGAAACTATATACGTCTCTAAAAGTTAAAATAAAGGTCAAAACAGCTCAGTAACATGACACCATACCACGATAAACAATATTTAGTAAAAACCTCAACATAAATTGCTACATTCATAAAGAAAACAGCACGATGTTGCGGCAGTGAATTGTCATACCACTTACCCTTCGGCCATTAAAACCAGCACTGAGGACTCTGACGGAGGAACTACGGAACAACAGAGTGCAAAAAGGCGATTCATAAATAAAGCAAAATCAATAAAACATTGGCAATAAAAATAATCTATTGAGATAAAATTCACAAATACTCCACATAAAAATAACAAACATGGATTGGAAATAATAATTAATAAAATGCATTTTTAACTCCATTGCAGAGGGACATATCTAATGGGTAAACTAGTTATGGAAATATTACAGTTAGTTAGGGTAGGTGTGCTGTTTGTTCTAACAGCTTGCGTCATCTGGGGGTTTGAGGGAAGGGGCACCTTGTTTCACTGTCTCTGTGAATGGACCAAAGTGTTGTAATTATCTTTTTTCTATTTGTGTCCATATTTTGGTATGCAGCCAGAATATCCGGACCTTTAATATTGTATAAAAAGTTGATTAACAAGTGGATCTTTATTCTAACATCTGGATTTTTGATTTGATGATAATGGCTGACTCATTTAATATGGTCACTTGGAATGTTAAAGGCTTGAACCATCCAGTTAAGAGGAAGAAGGCCCTTACACACCTGAAAAATGTAGGTGCAGGAATAGCATTTCTTCAAGAAACACACCTCAAGAATTCAGACAATGCTCGGCTGGGGCAGCTCTTTCATTCAACTTTTCAAGGTAAGGCTAGCGGCGTTGCACTAGGCATCTCCTTTGCGCCTTCCATAATTGCAAGTCGACTCCAATGGACGGTACGTTTTAGTAACCGGTAAACTTTATAATTGTAATGTTATTTTAGCCAACATATATGCTCCAAACTGTGATGACCCTCAGTTTTATTTTCCCCATGTCAATAATCAGTTCCCTTGCTTAAATTCACACTTAATGATTATGGGAGGGGATTGTAATTTCTCTCTGGACCCCGGGATGGACAGGTCATCTTTTAGGCTGGGATATGCAACATCTAAATCTGTTTCTAAAATAGTTATTTCTTTCTACTTATGGAATTTCAGATATCTGGTGCTTTTCACACCCAAAAGACAGGCAATGCTCCTTCTGTTCCTGTGCTCATCAAACCTATAGCAGAATTGATTAGTTTTTTATTGAAAATAAATTAACAGCGGAGGTTCCGTCATGTGAATACCACCCTATAGTAGTGTCAGACCATGCTCCTCTTTTACTTACTCTGAACATCCCTGACGCTATAAAGCCCAGACGGATGTGGAGATTTAACTCTCTTCTGCTGTCTGATGAATACTTTCTGAACTACATGTCTGACGAAATCTCTTTGTTTTTGAATATTAATATGACACCAGATGTTTCCATGGCGACTGTCTGGGAGGCCCTTAAGGCATCTAAGAGGCCACGTAATGTCGTATATGCCCCCCCCCCCACACACACACACTCAAAGTCAAAACAAGTGGAGTTGGAAGAACAAATAGCTGATTTAGATAAGAAGAATGCACAAACTCCCTCTCCAGATCTGTACAAAGAACGTTTAAAGCTAAATACGGAATATGACATACTTACTTCACACACCATTGAAAATTTACTGTAAAGCCGGAGTGATATTTATGAGCACGAAGACAGAGCAGGGGAGGTTCTGGCAAGACAGCTGAAAGGTCCCAGGACCAAGCAAATAATTAAAGGGGTGAAATCGCAGGACAGCAAGATTGTCACTTACAAATTATTGATGCATTTCAATGCTACTACCACAATCTTTACAGCTCCAATAATTGTTGTGGCCCTTCCTGTTGGACTCAGTCCTGAGGGTATCAGTTCTGAGGCTGTTGGAACCAGTCCTGAGGGTACCAGTCCTTAGGCTGTTGGAACCACTCCTGAGGGTACCAGTCCTTAGGCTGTTAGAACCGGTCTTGAGGCTGTTGGAACCAGTCCTGAGGGTACCAGTCCTTAGGCTGTTAGAACCGGTCCTGAGGATACCAGTCCTGAGGCTGTTGGAACCACTCCTGAGGGTACCAGTCCTTAGGCTGTTGGACTCAGTCCTGAGGGTACCAGTCCTGAGGCTGTTGGAACCGGTCCTGAAGGCACCAGTCCTGAGGAGCCAAGTCATGAGCGGGCTGTGGGTAACAGAAAATCATCTGGGCCATTATGGTCATTATGGTGTTCTTGAAAGCAGAAAGCAGTGGTGGGTTGATGTTAAAAATTGGCATATGCCTTTTTTTTTTCTTTTTTTTTTTTTTACCATTGCAGACAAAATTCTTTTTGTGATTTTAGCTTTTGTTACGTCAAATAAAATTAGGCACCTTTGTGATGTCACATGCAGGCTCTTACACAATTGTGTGAATACTGAAAGAAATGGCACATTTACTTTCCAGTCTTCAGTCCGTGTTTTTGGCTCACTTCTCATAGTTTTAGGCCGCCAGCCGTCATTTGGACGGTAATTTTTTGGAAAGGACGGCCGAAAAACTATCAGACGGGTTACTCAAAGCCGTCCAAGTATGTGTATAATGTCCATCACTACTTGTCACCGTCTAATTTTGCCTAAATTCATCTTTTTTTCACCAAAATATGGTGAATTATCGGCTGGTGTAAACAACTCACGAACGACTTCCGGTTTGTTCCCAGTAACGAGCAACCTGATTGGTCAACTGATACCTTGTGAGGCACAGGGAAGGCATTGGATTATTTTTCTTTCTAAAATGCTGAGGAATTATATCTTCAGAATATCTAAATACTCCATTTGCGGGTAAAACTGATGATTCCAGAAAATGTTCCACAGTGATTACATTTTAAAAGTGAGTCCAAATATTTGCTATTTCAAATGAATGTGTTAACGTAATTTTTTTCAACTTTATTTATTTCAAAAAAAATAATTATTTTCTTATTCATTTGTTTGCTTTTTACTGTAACACTTTTATTTTTTATTATTGAATTATTGAATTATGAATGTTGCTGTGTCGTGATTGTTGTTCGATGTAATGACGAAAAAAAGACAAAAAGCAAAATGTGAAAAAAAAAGGCAGTCCAAATAGTGTTTTAAATTTTTTGATATAATTTTCATGAAAATATCTGCCACCATTGGTCTTTCTGAATCTGAAGCGTATAACCAAATACAGGGTTTGTGTAAATATCAACATGCAGTTTTGTGCATCCATTTGAATTAAAATATAACTGAGTCACGGTCCCATTTGTGCTTATGGCAATCTGTGCTCATACCTGATTCTCAGCTATTGTGTTTTCTCCTATTATGGCTTAAAGTATTAAGAATTAAAACCCCTAAAAATTTGGAATCATTTTTGGTTGATGTGCAGTAACTTTGAAATCAAGTTTGACTGCTTGGATTAAACTGAGGAAAGTGAAGAACTTTTATAATATTTTTCAGAACACACTTGTATTCACACATGTAGTCATAACCTGCCCGACAGATGGAAGATAAACATAATCTCTCATAAAACCTTATCAAAATCTAAAAACGGGTTACCTCAGTCCTCATTTATACAATGATCCACCAGCAGATTTCTTCATTGGCTGAAAAAAATCATGAGAGGAAGAAAGTTGTTTAAGCGGTTTAAACTTCATATTCTCTTTTAGGACCCGGCTCTGCTAAGAGAAGGATGGAGGTGTAGGGAGCAACGATAAGCAGGTGACTTTGGGTGAAGCGAGAGTTTTATTGGAAGTTCTCAGGTTGATGGTGATCAAACAGAACCCCAGAGACAATAATATAACAAAGGAGGGTCAAACAGGTGATGCCCAATAACTATACAAAGGTTGATTTACTATAACATAAAGGCAGCTTCTTCACTAGAAGGCCGTGAACTAAGGTTTCTACCAACACAAATTCAATAAACAAGTGCAGTAACAATGGAAACAAAACATATTAACACAAAAGGAAAACAGCTGGTGCCGTCACCAAACTGTTGTACTAAGGATCCGTTTAAATAAAGGTTAACAAAATCCACACCCTCAAAGATCAGAGTGGAGCCGAGTTCAAAAGACCACACACAATGGAAACACAGATTAAGTTTCTCGGGGCAGACTGAACAGACACCTCCTGCATCAGAAGCCCCCAGCTCTGCTGGAGCTTCTTAAATGGCCTCAGCTGGTGGGCGCAGCTCAGCCAATCAGCAATCATCCTCCAATCAGAGTGCTCCACATCCGGACAGGAGGAGGAGGTGAGGCGAGGCGAGGATACCTCCTGTCAATCAGCACAAGGGAACAGACACACACAGAGGCGGAGGCGATGCCATACTGCCTGGGGGGCTGGACCCCCCCCCCCCCCCCCCCCCCCCCCAAAACATAGAAACTCTTTTTTTTTTGTTTCCTTTTTTCTGTTGTGCCATTGCGTAAGAGAAATCCCAGAAATTGACATGCAGAGACTTTGATTCTCTACACTTCCTCAGCTCTCTTCCCTGCCTCACAGCCTCGATAAGCCGGCGGATACTCCCCTCCACAGTTGCAACACTTTAGTTTTGCTCCTTCTTCACACATCCCGTATTCATGTAGACCTGCACACCGTCCACTTCTCTGCTTACCTTTGCATACTGCCGCTATGTGTCCGTATTTCTGGCATTTAAAACACCTCAGTGGTGGTGGAATATACCGTCTCACTCCATAGCTCATGAACCCGATGTATATTCTGTCTGGCAGCACCTGTTCTTTAAATCTCATCATTATTGATAAACTGTCGAGTTTTTCACCATTTCTGTTCCTCTTCAGTCTGTTTACATCCAGAATCTTTGCACCTTTTATGTTTTGTTTAATCTCATCATTTGTCATTCCTGTTGGAATACCCGTAATGACTCCTAAAGCTCCTCTTTTATCTTCAGGAGTACAACAACGAGTCACTCCTTTGCCTTCCATCTTATTTATTCGTAATGCTTTGCCTTGCTGCGCTCCATCTGTACAAAAGATCAGCAGTGATTAATTTCTTAACACCTTCATATCTTTAACTTCTCCATTTGCATTTTTTATTACTTTTGTAAATTTGATCGGATTCCAATCTCAGAATGACGCTTCTTGCTGATTTAGCTTTATAATTACTTTGTATTCATTTATTTGCTTTGTTCTGTCTTCTTTCCTTTTACTATTTGAATTTGAGTAATTATCCTCACTTCTTCCGTCTTTGGTCGCCTCTTCTTTTTTACGTTTTTTCCGAATTAATCTCTTTCCACCTGCCGTACTCCAATCCTTCCCCTCACATTCAAACATCCTTCCTCATTCGTCACGTCCCTCTGCCATCTCTCGAACCACCTCGTGGCGTCCGGGCTCAGAGCGCCGATTATAAAACTGTACAAACACCAGGTAAGCCAGTAATGAGGTGCTTATTACCCCAAACATCAACAACAACATAATACATTGTCAATCTGAAATAAACCATGGGTCATTCTAATTCTGGGGTCACATTCAGCCCCAAATTGAATTGAACTGGGCCAGACCACTAGAAACAAAGCATAATAACATATATATAAACATCCATCCATCTTCTATATGGCTTTTTTCTGTTCAGGCGCACAGGGCGGACTATGAACGAGGGCAGAGTACACCCAGGTCACCAGTCCTTCACAGGACAGAGAGACAGACAACCACACACTCATATTCACAATTTAGGGTTAAGAATTGGCTGGCTAGCTCAGTTGGTAGAGCATGAGACTCACAATCTCAAGGTAGTGGGTTCATATCCCACGTCGGGCGCAATGTGCAATGTGATCTGGGTGACAGTGCTCAGGCTGCCACCCCCGTGAAAAGGATAAGCGAGAGAAAATGGATGGGAGGTTTTGGGACTGTGGGCAGAAATCACAAATTGACTGTATAATGAATAAAATAGCACATTATTCACACATCTTTAAATATGGTTGAACTTTTATTGTTTTTAAATAAGTATGAACACATCTCATTAGTATCTAATCACAGGTTTGAATAAGTTCAAATTGTAGAGTGACTGGAATGTCAAACTATCAATTACATCATTGATGAAGTTCTTTGTTAAGCTTTGAGCCTCCCAGCTCTTTAAATTCCAACTTTCAATGAAACTTACTGATCTTAAATTGGTGCCACAACTAGATAAAACACATTTTATTTGATTGTGTGTTGGACCTTCGCCCTTTTAGCCTCCCAGAGATTATTCATCTTACTGGTCAGCTCAGGAAGCCCAGAGGGTTGGATGGCGTTTCCCTGATGCTCTGCAGTGACCTTCCCATAAGGCCTTCCTGTAAATACCTCAAACCAGATGTTCAGTTGTGTTTTTAGAGAGAGGATGTGTATTTACACACAGTAATCCAGTTATTTTATCACCAACATGAGAGTGATGGGTGAATATCTGACAGCAGATGATATTGTGTTTTGCTTTTCATTTAAGGTCCAATGGTTCAATAGAGGCTGTGATCGATCCTGAGCTGTTATTTCCATCACAACCTTTTCTTCTGCAACATCGAGGTCCATTGGCCCATGTTGTACAAAGAAATAGGACATGGGTTTTGTTTCATGCTATGGTCAACATGCACACTCAATCCAACTATCTGGAGAAGTTTGGGGTAAAATGTCTTGCTCAAGGGCACTTCGACATATAAAGAGGGGGAGATGGGAGTGAACCTGCAACCTTGCAATTATAAGACAAACTGTTCTTCTACCTTCTCAGTCCTCCATAAATACTCACGGTACATACTATATGATCTGTACTTGGTCTGTTAAAAAGGAATCGTGGTAATTTGGGTGCTCTGAACAATTGTTATGGAAAATTATTATCTGCCACTGAAGAATTCAGCTTTTTCTCAGGATCCTGAAATGTTTCTTGTACCTGTGCTATCCTTGTACAAACCTGATCTACGGTCTATTATCTATGCTCCCTTCTCTTTTCCTTAAAATGCTCAGAGCAAACGTTGCACAGGACACACTCTAAGGCAGACTCAGCTGTGACTGTGTTGTTGGTGTGTCTTGAGGCCTCAATAAAATACTCCTGACAGAAAGACTTTGTTTAAAGGCTTTATTCCAAAGCATCACCCTTGGTGGCTCTGAATATGGTGCCATTAGAGGACCTCCTCCATGAAGGCAGCTGCAGGAGCACGCACTCTGCCCCAGTTCTTGGTCCTCAACTTTACCACCTCCAGAAGGATCAGTTTTGCGTTTCTGAGGAGAAAAAAAAAAACAGACATTCAATTTGTGACCAACCTGCTGATTTTTATGACCACTTTCAGTGGATATATTAAATAGAATGCTCATTTCTATTTAAACTCTTTGAAATATATTATGATGTTTTTTGATGATAAACGATCATCTAAAGATGTTTTTATGTTCATGTCTCAAATTGACTGATTGTGAAGACAATATAAAAGATTAATGATGAGCTTCGGCATACAATCCACACAGATGACCATAGTGTCATACACACCTGCTGCACTCGGCCTCCACGAGGAGATTTTCTATGTTTTGGAAAAGCTCATCCATGTATGGCTTTCTGGCTGCTGTCCAGGCATCGTCAAGAACTGCTCCTGTCAACTATAAGTTTCAAACACATTGTGTTTTACTGCATGAATTCCAGCCCAAACTTAAACAGTCATACAAACATTTTAAAGACATATTTGAATCAGTTTTCGCACCTTGAGCAGTTCCGCAGCACAGCTGACATTGGCTCTCACCGGGTGGGATAACAGGCTGATCACGATATTTCTCAAACCTTTCCAAAAGATGTTGGCTTGGGTTACCGGTCCTTTGGCACTCAAAACCTTAAAATAACATCAAAACATGTGTTTATTATGGTGGAAAAAAAAACAATCTTTTTGTGACTTTTACTCTAATATGAATAAATGTAATGGGAACGGCTATGTATTTACAGTGGTGGAAAAAGTTTTTAGACACTCTTAAGATTGTATACAATCTCAAATATTATCATGAAACATTTGTAGAAACGTGTGTTTTGTATTTCAAGCAATGCTCTAATGCAGCCACACCTCTTGTAGAGGTGAAAGATGATGACAAAAATCCTGAGAGCATTTCAAACGAGAACCTCACAGACACGGGGCAACACAGGTGTATTATTACCTCCAGGTGCAGGTACAGTTGGGCAAGGAACTGCACGAATAAGTGGAACGAATTCCGGGTGTCTGCGTTTCCTCGGACCGCCGCATCCCTTTGATCGTACTCCAGTCGGCATCTATATCAAAACAATAAAACGATGGCAATCTAAATTTAAACAGATCATGCTGATGAGGGGTGTCATCAGTCAAAAGCTTTTCTCTGAATTCAAGATAAGCACAGATCAAATCATTAAATTGAACGTACCTTTTCAGAAGCAGCTGGCGAAATGAGCCGCTGGAGGGCCTGATGTCCAGGTGATGGGACAGGTAATCACACACCCTGGCTGCAGTGGTGGAGAACTTGGGGATTTCGATTGACTGCAATTACAAAAACAAAACTTTAATAAAAAACTATGGCACCTCATATAGTTACGTGTTTCTGTTGGAGGTGATAGTGGTCAAAAATTGTTTTAAATGAGGAGTAAGTGTCTCCCAACCTGTGTGAAGAGCTGCTCCACCAGCTCCTGTAGCAGCTCCTCCGTGGTGACCAAGGTGTTGAGCGCGGTGGTCAAGCTCTTCACCTCTGAGTCAAACGATTTTGGGGAGGCACTCAGCTTCCCCAGGAAGTGCAGCAGTATGTTGGCGAGCACCGCCTTGCCGTGTTCCTCATCCACATGAGGCGATTTCTAACACACAAGAAGGACAAGATCATACAAATTAAAGATAAAAATAAATCGGCCTGCTGCACATCAACAAATAAACAAGGACAAAATGCTGGATTAAGCAGAAACAAGGAGCCCAATGAGGTGTGGTCAGATAGAGAGGACAGCAATGGAGGAGAAGACTGGGGGAAACAAGCAGAGGATGGAGGATCAATATGAAAGTAAATGAAGGAAGAGGAATGGAAAGGCTCAGGATGATGCAGTGAAAGGTCAGAGAAAGGGAGAGTAAATAAATCAAGAAATGAATACAATATGGAACAAAGAGACAGAGAAAAAGAGGAAAGACACTGTTAATGTCCACAGAAGGACACAGGGAGGAAGAAGTCACAGCGCTCTTCTTCAAAATCAAGAAAACTTCTACTTTAGACTTCTTTTGTTTCATTTTTTTTGTAAAGTTCGAATTAATGCAGCAGATTTTGGCTTCAATTTCTTTCACAAAATCGAGGCACTTTACTTTATAGACACAATCCCAGTATTACTATTTCTGGACTAAAGTCTCAGGCCACATTTCCATACTTATTATCAGAAGCGCACCAAATTAATCTTATTTATTTTGTTAAGCCAAATCAGAGGATGAATTCAGGATACTGTAGAAGGAGTAGAGGTATGTAGAATGTACATATGCAACCTACTGTAAAAGACAGTGCTATAGTGGATGGCACTGTTCCAGCAGGAGTTCAGAAATACCCCATCATTTATTTTAGGTGGTATGAAATGTTCATTGAAGCATTAATAATACTGGTCTAAATTCTGCCTAGACCTAACGTACTTGTCATAAGTTGTATTTCCAGGTAATTATTCAAATTCTAAATGCCACTTACTCAGTGCTGAGCGGAAAACATCACTGAAAACATATCTGAGGCGTGTCACTGAGTTCAGAAGACTATGAAGTCTGTACATATTGTCATTGGTCCAGGCAGGAGGCGTCTCCAAGCTAATTTAATCAGGTTAACTGGACTTGGTCATTTGTTCTGGAAGATGTTTTCCCTCTTATTCAGGTGGCTTCATCACCTCATACTGTTCTCTTGTCGAGACTGTTTCTCATTTGCCATTCAACAAGTCTCTTTGGACGCACACAAAAAGTTTCTGAAATGCATGTGAGCTGGGCAGAAGAAGAAGGCATACAAAAAACAAAACTCAGTGAACCAAAGTTGACACTGACCCTGGAGCAGTTGGAGTCCTTGTCTGGCGCGGCGTTGCTGGCAACAGCACAGACTCTGCCCCAGTCTTTGGATCTTAACTTCACCACCTCCAGAAGGATCCGTTTCACGTCACTGAGGAGAAAAACAAAAAACAGACAATCAATTTGTGACAAACTTCGGCATACAATCCACACAGATGACCATAGTGTCATAATCACCTGCTGCAATCGGCCTCCAGGAGGATGTTCTCAATGCGCTGGACGAGCTGGTCCATGTATGGCTTTCCGGCCGCCGTCCAGGCATCGTCAAGAACTGCTCCTGTCAACTATAAGTTTCAAACACATTTTGTTTTACTGCATGAATTCCAGCCCAAACTTAAACAGTCATACAAACATTTTAAAGACATATTTGAATCAGTTTTCGCACCTGGAGCAGTTCCGCAGCACAGCTGACATTGGATCTCACTGGGTTCGCTAAAAGGCTGTCCACGAGATCCTTAAGAGCGCTGAGCAGAATATTTGCTCGGGTGACAGTCCCTTTGGCGCTCTTAACCTTAAAATAACATCAATACATGTGTTTATTATGGTGAAAAAAACCCCAATCTTTTTGTGACTTTTTCCTCTAATATGAATAAATGTAATGAGAACGGCTATGTATTTACAGTGGTGGAAAAACGTTTTAGACACCCTTAAGATTTTATACAATCTCAAATATTATCATGAAACATTTGTAGAAACGTGTTTTGTATTTCAAGCAATGCTCTAATGCAGCCACACCTCTTGTAGAGGTGAAAGATGATGACAAAAACCCTGAGAGCATTTCAAAAGAGAACCTCACAGACACGGGGCAACACAGGTGTATTATTACCTCCAGGTGCAGGTACAGTTGTCCAAGGAAGAGGACAAAAGAGTGGAACGAATTCCGGGTGTCTGCGTCTCCTCGGACGGCCGCATCCCTGTGTTCATACTCCTTTTGGCATCTATATCAAAACAATAAAAAGATGGCGATCTAAGTTTAAACATATCATGCTGATGAGGGCTGTCATCAGTCAAAAGCTTTTCTCTGAACTCAAGATAAGCACAGATCAAATCATTAAATTGAACGTACCTTTTCAGGAGCAGCTGGCGAAAAGACCCGCTGGACGGTCTGATGGTCAGGTGCTGGGCCAGGTGGTTACACACCCTGGCCCCAGTGGTGGAGAATTTGGAATTGGCAATAGACTGTAATTACAAAAAAAACAAAACTTTAATAAACAACTATGGCACCTCATATAGTTATGTGTTTCTGTATAGTGGTCAAAAATTGTTTTAAATGAGGAGCAAGTGTCTCCCAACCTGTATGTAGAGTTGCTCCACCAGCTCCATCAACAGCTCCTCTGTGGTGACCCAGCAGTTGAGCACAGATGTCATGCACCCAACTGCTGAGTCAAAGGAGTCTGTTGAGGAGCTCAGGTCCCTCAGGGAGCACTTCACCAGCCCAGCGAGTGTCGTCTTATCATCGTCGTGATCGACAGGATGAGACGATTCCTAACACACAAGAAGAACAACAACATACAAATTAGAAATAAAAATAAAAATACAGCATCAACAACAGAAATGACTTCTGTACAAGTGTAAAAGGAAAAAATATATAAAAACTATATATTCTTATATTATTCAGGCTCTCTTCAGAGGGGACAAGCTCTGACTGCTCCTCGGCCTGCTGCTCCTCTTCCTGCTGCTCCTCAGCCTGCAGCTCTGGCTTCTCTTCGGCCGGCTGCTCCTCGGCCTGCAGCTCTGGCTGCTCTTCGGCCTGCTCCTCGGCCGGCTGCTCCTCGGCCTGCTGCTCTGGCTGCTCTTCGGCCTGCAGCTCTGGCTGCTCTTCGGCCTGCTCCTCGGCCGGCTGCTCTTCGGCCTGCAGCTCTGGCTGCTCTTCGGCCTGCTCCTCGGCCGGCTGCTCTGGCTGCTCTTCGGCCTGCTCCTCGGCCTGCAGCTCTGGCTGCTCTTCGGCCTGCAGCTCTGGCTGCTCGTCGGCCTGCTCCTCGGCCGGCTGCTCCTCGGCCTGCTGCTCTGGCTGCTCTTCGGCCTGCAGCTCTGGCTGCTCTTTGGCCTGCTCCTCGGCCTGCAGCTCTGGCTGCTCTTCGGCCTGCTCCTCGGCCGGCTGCTCCTCGGCCTGCAGCTCTGGCTGCTCTTCGGCCTGCTCCTCGGCCGGCTGCTCCTCGGGCTGCTGCTCTGGCTGCTGCTCAGCCTGTTGCTCGGCCGGCTGCTCCTCGGGCTGCTGCTCTGGCTGCTGCTCAGCCAGTTGCTCTGGCTGCTGCTCAGCCTGCTGCACATCAACAAATAAACAAGGACAAAATGCTGGATTAAGCAGAAACAAGGAGCCAATGAGGTGTGGTCAGATAGAGAGGACAGCAATGGAGGAGAAGACTGGAGGAAACAAGCAGAGGATGGAGGATCAATGTGAAAGTAAATGAAGGAAGAGGAATGGAAAGGCTCAGGACGATGCAGTGAAAGGTCAGAGAAAGGGAGAGTAAATAAATCAAGAAATTAATACAATATGGAACAAAGAGACAGAGAAAGAGAGGAAAGACACTGTTAATGTCCACAGAAGGACACAGGGAGGAAGAAGTCACAGTGCTCTTCTTCAAAATAAAGAAAACTTCTACTTTGGACTTCTTTGTTTCATTTTTTTTGTAAAGTTCGAATTAATGCAGCAGATTTTGGATTCAATTTCTTTCACAAAATCGAGGCACTTTACTTTATAGACACAATCCCAGTATTACTATTTCTGGACTAAAGTCTCAGGCCACATTTCCATACTTATTATCAGAAGCGCACCAAATTAATCTTATTTATTTTGTTAAGCCAAATCAGAGGATAAATTCAGGATACTGGAGAAGGAGTAGCGGTATGTAGAATGTACATGTGTAAAAGAAAAGAAAATATATAAAAACAGTATGTATATATATATTATACATATAGTCTTACATTATTCAGACTCTTTCCAGAAGGGACGAACTCTGGAGCTGTCGCAGAGAGAGTCGACTTCAGAACATCCAGATGACTGGACACTCTGGGTGACTCGGCCTGCTGCTCCAGCTGTTGCTCGTCCTGCTGCCGATGGCACAGAGACAGAGAAAGAGAGGAAAGACACTGTTAATGTCCACAGAAGGATACAGCGCTCTTCTTGAAAATCAAGAAAACTTCTACTTTA
The DNA here is from genome assembly GCF_963383615.2 of Lipophrys pholis. Taxonomy (NCBI): domain Eukaryota; kingdom Metazoa; phylum Chordata; class Actinopteri; order Blenniiformes; family Blenniidae; genus Lipophrys; species Lipophrys pholis. The sequence continues at coordinate 15,368,254 of NC_137641.1, read as the reverse complement.
GACTTCTTTTGTTTCATTTATCTTATAAAGTTCGAATTAGTGCAGCAGATTTTGGATTCAATTTCAGCATTAATAATACTGGTCTAAATTCTGCCTCGACCTAACGTACTTGTCATAAGTTGTATTTCCAGGTAATTATTCAAATTCTAAACGCTACTTACCCAGTGCTGAGCTGGTTGTTGGACAGAGTCTTGATCCTGTGGTGCCCAGTAGTGGGTGCCCCAGTCCGAAACAGGGTGGGGTGCCCAGTAGTGGGTGCCCCAGTCCAGAACAGGGTGTGGGACAAATACCCAATACTCATTCCCCCAGTGGTGAAGATGCTGGACAAAGTCCTGCGAGTTCAATCCTGACAGTGGGAAGTAGTAAGTCATGGTCGTTTTCCTTGGATTCAATTCACGAAGCAGAACGAAGAAAAACACCAGGAATGACTAATGTGACAAAAGGCTGAGGACACACAATTTTTTCATCAAAGACAAAGTTCTCTTTGTGAAGTTGAAAGGCTGATGCCTTTCAACTAAGGATCATCATATAAAATTGGGCACCTTTGTGATGCCATATGCAAATTAAACCACGCCCCCAATTCAATTAAATTCAATTCAATTCAACTTTATTTATATAGCACCAAATACAACACAGTCATTTCTATGTGCTTTTAACAGAAAAAAGACAAAAACCCAACAAATCCACATGAGCAAGCAGATTTATTTGCGACTGTGGAAAGGAAAAACTCCCTCGAACAGGAAAAAACCTTTGCAGAAACCAGACCCAGCAAGAACATCATATTATTGTCGCCTCCTTTTCAGGCTCTTTGCAGACATTTTACACAGAATTGTTTGAATGCTGAAATAAATCGCACAATTACTTTCCAGTTTTCTGTGTGTGTTTTTGGCTCACTTCTCCTCATAGTTTTAAACCGCGAGCCGTCCAGCCGTCATTTTGACGGTCATTTTTCGGAAAAGACAACTGAAAAAATAGCGGACGGATTGCTCAAAGCTGTCTAAAATATGTGTATAATGTCCATCAGTCCTATCGCCAACCAGTGTTGCCAGATCAGATTGACCGTTTCCAGCCCAATCACATCTTAGAACCCACTGATTCCAATAAAAACCAGCCCAAACCAAGAAGTTGCCAGACACCCGCGCAAACTCGCACAATCTTAACACATGCAAAAGAAAACACAGCCAGAGAAAACACATCCAAATGATAGATAAATCGGTTTTTACAAATTGCAACCAGCCGGTTACCAGTGCAGTAAATCAACCATAGGCTACACAAATTGCAAAATGAACCTCTGGCATCCTCGCGCCAGGCCCTGATTAGTAATAATGCCAACTGCACATAAAAAATGTGCACTTTTAAGCCGTGAAGGCCTCAAATATTTTGTTATTTACGTCACAAATGACCTGTGTGAGGACTACATTCAAAACAATGTAAAACAAAACTAAATTACGCACATACAGAGCGCATCTCCCTCCTCCCTCCCTTCTCTCTGTTTTCCTCCTCGCCGCTTTCCACACCTGTGGTGCTGAAAGGCTCACAACGACCTGGCCGCACAGCAGCTGATTGGGTTTTTAATTCAACACACAATAAGACAGAATACCACAGAATAAGTGGGCTACAGTTACCAAAATCAGTCCCAGTGCAAATAAGATAATGTGACATAAACATTGTCCTACCTTTACGCAGAATCAGCGTCTTTCCATTTACTACAACAATGTTGAGAACTTGAAGAACTATTTCGTCACTGGAAGCCAGATCAGCTGGCTAATACATGGATGAATCAAATCATTTAAGCTATATTCAATTATTTATTTAGGCTATTTATTTATGAGAGAGAGAGAGAGAGAGAGAGCTTTTTATTCACAATATTAAAAACTCGCCAAATGTGGACAAAAGCAGCCCAAATTTTAATCACCAACCCAACGTATTGTTTTCCCGCCTGACGTAAACACAAATAGCCAATAGTCCAATAGCGCCTCCTGCTGGTAACACTGGATAGCTCTCAGTGCGTCAAATAAACAAGGCTTTTGCTCTTATCAAGACCCAATAATTGACCCTTTTGACTTAATAAATGTCCTTAACAGAAATAATATGCTCTAATTAAAGCAACCAAAATTACATAGAATGTGACGTTTCATTTAATGAGCGTCACATTTGCATGTTCTCCCAGCATTTGTGTGGTTTTCTCTGTACTCTGGTACTCTGGTTTCCTCCCACAGTGTACAAATAGGCATTTTCAGTTAATCGGAAACAGTAAATTGCCCATAGGTGTGAATGTGAATGTATAGAATAAATAATTAACTGAAAACTATCAACTCGTTTTTTATGATATCTTTGTATTTCAGTCAGTTTAAAACCGAGAATTGAAAGATCTCAAATGTGTCAGACCACTTTGATTTGTTCCTTTTCCCCTGTATAATGAGTGAAGTCTCTCCTCATCAAACGATAGAAAAGGCTACATGGACCTCGGTGCAACAGTCCTGAATCCAAGGTCGACCCGGCAAAGAAGAGCTTGAAGGGAACGATGAGCCCAGAAAAAAAGACAGACCCCCACAGAGCGAGAGCCCTACTCCATACTTTGTGCAATAAAAAAACTAAAACTATCTGTTTCATTAGTGCATCATTATTATGCTCAATTATCTGTCAATGAATAGGCGTTATGTGTGTATGTGCTTACAGTGTCTGCCTCACGGGTATTTATAAGATTTATATTTCAAAAACAAAATGCCCTGAACTTACGGTTACAGCTCCCCTTTATTTGATGAAAATCATTGAGCAGTGGCTCAGAGTGCAGCAAATGAAAGTTTGGGGTTCAAATCCCACTTCCCACAAATTCCATTAAGGTTTTATCTTTGGTGATCGGCGAGGTGAGGCAAGTTTATTTCTAGTGCACCGTACAGGCACAAGGCACACAGCGCTTTTCAAACAAATAAAAGAAATGCCGTGCAAAGAAGTGAAAGGTATACTGTGAAGCAAGCAATTAAGGACCTTCAGCTCAAGGAAGTAAGAGTCTGATATTCTTTAAAGCCTCGCACATTCTCTCATCCATGTTATTGGATCAACTTTACTTTGCGCTTTTTCCATATTTGTCCCAAATCACCCACACGTCATGCTGTTCCGGGTACCTTATTGAACAATGGACTTACGCACCCAACATAGAAATGATACATTTCTACCTGAGGAAGAAGCGCTTCACTTCACTCACTTCCTTTTCGATTTAATCACATAGATCACCGATGAAATTACACACTGAAAACACAAATGATCATTTCATGTGTTATTTCCAGTATTTTATTGTACGAAAGTGAAATCTAGTCTAAATTATTCTTTCACTTCCAGTTTGCACACACCTTGCATGATGAGTTTTGCACGACTTTCACCCAATAAAATTCAAGGACAAAAGTCATGCAACAAACGTGGAAGGAATGCAGAAGCTGCGACAGGCTATGTGTATGGAGGTATTATAGGTGAAAAAGGTTTGTGTACCTGTAGATTTGTTTTGTGTACCTGTAGAATTCTTTTCTCTCCACAAATACAACAGCACACTTACAAGTCACAAATTCTTAATTACAGGTGCACAAATCCTGTTTTACAAGATTAACACAGATTAAAAAAGCTGTCATGCTGATATTTTTCCTCCAATTGTTGCAGTACATCTGGTGAAAAACATATTTGTGCCCCTGTATCAATGTGAAGTTCTTCCACAAAAGTCACAGATTGTTTTCTTTAACTACGAATCACACATCGCGGCTCCCCTCCGCTGAGATATCCGGTGAAAAAGACCCGTGCGTTCGGTCCATGGAGAAAAAGGCGGTGCTTATCTGAGATTGACGGATTTCTCAGCAAATCGGAGGAGAGGGACTTCTGACCCACAGCCAATCAGAGGAGAGGGAAACATAGCCATATACACATGTATATGTCTATGCACCGCACTGCCGATGTAGTACCTACAACCATAGACATATACACTAGACGCCTCACCGACTGGCAGGAGCATACGTCAGTGCGGCCGCCATCTTGTGAGTGTCATTTGTCAGGACGTCAGCAACGATGCCGCATCACTGTACTTGGTTTGGTTGTGCTAATAGACAAAATCAGGACAATCGACTGCGTGGGATTACCTTCCACAGGTAGGAAAAACACATTTTTTGTTGTTGTCGCTGTGTTTAGCTCATATAATATTAACTTGGGATATAGATGAGCTGGAGCCGTGGGAAATGCTCTCTATTCCCTGGCTTAAGCTCGCCCTCAAACAACAACACCAACAATATCAACATCTATTGGGTTCATCTAACGGAGGCTATTTTAGTTGCAGTGTGTAGAATATTACATTTATAAAGAAATCAGTTGCTTTTAACTGAACTGTGGTCATATATGACGGCTACTGACTAACTTTTTGCGCATTTGAAGGTTTCCCACCAACCAAACGGCGAGGAAGCAGTGGGAGGTCGCCCTCCGAAGGAAGGCTTTTATTGCCACTGTGCACTCGAGCCTCTGCAGTGAACACTTCAGGCAGGTGGACTTCGACAGGACGGGTCAGACTGTCCGGATCAGGGATGGAGTAGTGCCATCTGTCTTCAACTTCCCAGCTCATCTTATAAAAGTAGGTGCATCACTCTGTGATAAAGTTAAAACAATACCACACAGTTTGGAGAATTACTTTGTTTAGCTACATGTTCGACTCAAAGAAGTATTTCTACGACATTGTGTGGTAACCAGATATAGCCTTCCAAGTGTGATTGAATTCATTTCAGCCGGTGGCAACCAGGACAAGCTGGACATCCAAACAGGCAGACACTGCAGCGTCTCAGGACCATTCAGTGTAACTGCCTGTTACAGCAGTAGAACCTCAGCCTGATCCCAGTCTTGTGAGTAGGAAGTACGCCTTTTAGACATATTGACATGTACACAAACATTATTATTGTATTATATTCTATATATTGATTAGGATAGCAAATCAATTGATTGCACATTGCACAAGCAATGAATTAATGTGATAACACAGGACTCATGAACATGTAAATCCTTTTTTTTTCTCGCTAGGACCACTCCTATTCACTGCCCACATGTCCTGGCGCTTTGAAAACCAGACTCAGTGAAGCCATGGCCAAGGTGGAGAGTCTGAAAAGAGAGAAGAGGAATGCCAAAGATCGAGAACGGAGGTCAAAGAGCACACTGTGTGGTCTTCTGGAAGAACTGAGGGCGAAAAATCTAATAAATGAAGAGCTGAAAGAGAAGCTGGACTTATACTCAGGTAAAATTACATTTAAAGTTTTGAGAAGGTTTGATAAACACAAGTGTAAAACATTTCCATCTGTGTATAAAATTCTTAGTTTTTATTTTGATTGGCACTTGCTATTTTGTCTGTGCTAATTTAATTTCAGATCTTCCGGTTGACCTACTGTCTAAACAGGGCCCGGAATACACCACGGGTCAGAGGGAGTTCGCCCTCACTCTCCACCTACATGGCCCAAAAGCATACACATATCTGCAGGAGTCCCTTCACTTGAATCTCCCACATCCACATACATTGCAAAGGTATTATTCATGTCATTTAAACTAAACTGTCTATACAAGCAGTGTATATAATTTTATCGCTTTATGAAATTAACAATAAGAAAGGACTTAGTCACACATCAATATGGATCCCGCCAATCTTGATAATGCATTCACACTAATTACTTTTTCATTTAACCAAGGTGCATGAGTTCTGTGGACGCCAAACCTGGCCTGAATAAAATGATGCTGGACATGTTAAGAAAAAAACAGGAGGAGGACCCCACTAAATATTGACGTGTGTGTCTCATGTTGGACTCCATGTCAATAAGAAAACATGTCCAGTATGATCCTCATACTCAGAAAATGTCTGGCTTTGTGGACATGGGGGATGGAGTGAACGAGACAGATGTTGCTACAGAGGCTCTCGTTTTTATGGTGGTAGGCTTACAAGGCCACTGGAAGGCCCCAGTTGCCTATTACCTGACCCAGTCATTGTCACCTGTGACCCAGAAGGTACTGCTTGTTCATGCATTGGAGGAACTGCATGAGGCTGGCATTAAAGTGGTGTGTGTCACTATGGATGGGTACGCTTCAAACATCAACATGTGTAACCAGCTTGGGTGCCAGCTAAAGGTGAACTCCACTGAGCCCTTACAAACCTATTTTATGCATCCAGCTACTGGAGAAAGGGTGTATGTCATGTTAGATGTATGCCACATGTTAAAACTAACGCGTAACATGATGCAGGCTTACAGCCCAATAATCAGCAGCACTGGCCAGATCGACTGGGGGTACATTGTTCAACTGAACAATGTCTAAGTCAAAGAGGGACTACATGCTGCGAATAAAGTGACGGCAAAACATGTAAACTTTGACTCCCAGAAGATGAAGGTGTCCCTGGCTGCTCAGACACTGAGTCGTTCTGTGGCAGTTGCTCTGTGCACACTGAGGGACCTTGGATATTCACAGTTTCGGCACTGTGAAGCAACGGCTGAATTCATTGAGGTAATAGCACATAAATAAAATTGGAATGTACCTATTTTTTGCCCATGCTGTGAAATTGATTCCATTTTTCATTTCAGAAAGATGGCTACCAAGTCATTGAAATATTATATATATTTTGGTCATGATTCTGCTACCATCATTAACCAAATATTATCTAGTGTATATGTCTATGCATAGACCCCTCTGCTGTCGACCACACGCAGCCCATATTTTATGACCGACTACGTATGCGTCAGAGCCTACTGGACGCTTCATCCGTCATCATCCGTCGCCTCGTCTGAACAATCAGCAACAATTGAAACGCAAATAAAGAGCTCGGTGGCTCAGAACTCCTGAAGTATTGAATGTTTTACTGATGATGGGGAAGTTTTTCATTCACAAAAAAAAATATATGAAGACCAAGCCAAATTTCAAAATTTTTCACAAAGAGCTTTGTCTGTACTTTAAATCTCTTAAATTTAGAAAGAAGAAAAATAGTATAAGATTATGTAATTTCGTAAAATAATATAAACTCAATGAAAACCCCTAGTGTATGTTCTGTTTTTATTATTTCTTTTTGTTTGTGTTTGTTCAGTTTTATCTTATGGTTGTTTAGTTGATGTGATGTTGGATTGTATTATCAAAGTTATTATCATTGCTTGGAATTTTTGTAAATAAAGTTGATTAAAAAAAAAATCCTGACGTGAATCATAAACTACTTTAGGACAGGTGTAGAACGCTGGGCAGCAGACGTGGAGATATTTTCGGGATCGTTATGTTACGTTCTGGAACGCGCATGGAAGTGAACCGAGTGTATTATGGAGACGGTCTGCAGACGCGCCTTGCAGAGAGCATGGGAAGACCTTCCATGTACATACGACGCTTTGTGGTTAACTGGGTTTATTGAGATGTCGGTGCTACACTGCCCCCTGGTGTTCCGACGAGGTGCTCCTCCTCTCAGGAGAGGAGGAGATTCAATGGGAGCTGGACACTGCTGTCCACAATGAGAACGTTTTCCCAAGTTTGTTTTAAGTAGCTGTTAATAAATCTATTTATTAACATCATCCCATATTCACACACAAATCTCTTTCCCCGACTGAATCCATCAGTGTTAACCCACCCGGTTGACCAGTTGCATTCTCCTGGGGCGACGCCTGGGGCCAACCTAGGGATGGCCTCTTCCATATTCAACAAAATATCTGTGTATATGTAGGAGGGATAGGCTGGTGAGACCGTTCCAAATGTATATTTATATTTTTGCTATATAATAGAAAGAAAAAAAAGCTTTGTATGTTTTGAAAATCAACAGAATATCTGACATATTAATTTTTCTTTTTTGACATATTCTTACTCTGTGATGGTCAGACTTCATCAGAATTAACAGAGGTGCATATGATTAAAATGGACTATAAAAATATAGATTATTTTGGCCAGAATTTATTCAAACAGAAAATTCTCGGCGGTGTGATGGCTACATGTGTATATGAAGTTGATTAAATCAAAAGAACAAATCCAAACCTAAAATTGCACATCAACCATCAGATAAAGAGTAACATTTTTTGCTCCAGAAACGGGCTGAAAAAATCAAAATACAGGACGACAATGAACTCCATCATGCAAAAAAAAGGACCTCTATGAGTGATCTGAGGATTATGTACTGTGGCCCCACCAATCCATGACACAAAGTTAGTCATCACATGGTGGATAAAGCTTTGTCCATCTTTTTTGGGTGTGCAGACGCCTGGTTGCAGTGTTGGGTGATTGATGATCCTGATCCGGTGGAAGTGCTCGGGCAAGATCTTGCAAGTCCTCTCTGATCTTTATGCCAGATTAAAAATAGTTTGACTTTATTTTGTTAACCACACATAAATAGAACTTCGAAGCTGCATTTCAACAAAAGTGCTTTTGTACAAGTATGTTGCCAGCCGACATGTGGAAAGAATACTCCCGAAATCTGGTTACTTGAAAAGTTTATTCCGTCACATCTTGAATGTTAACGACAACAATAAAACAATGTGCAAAAAACACATCTGTACTCATTTCTCAAAATAAAGTGTCAAAGTGAGATATTCTGTTATCTGAGTAATGCAATTCTTAACATCAACGAATAAGTAGCACCAGTTGGACACTCAAAAATTCTCTTCGTCCTCCTGATATAGATTTCCACTGAGCGTTCCCATGTCACCACCAGGAGGTGGATGAGGGGTCGGAGTGGCAGAAGAAGCGTGGGTACGGCACAAAGGGTTTGTTGGTTTACTGTAGAAAGTTTTTAAAATGTGAAACACTTTAGCTCTGATGATGTACAGTGGGAGTGATCCTACGTCTGTTTGGCTTTGGACATGTTTCTACTGCGAGCATCGTCCAAAAGCCGTGTAATTTTCTGCCTCAATTGCATGTTCGCGACGGGATCTTTGATGAGACGCATCTCACTGGCCAAATATTTCCCAAATATTTCGAGGGCGTCATCATCATAAGCTGGTGCTTGCTTGAGGATCTTGACATTCGCTCTCCCAAGACTGAGCTCTTCCCGCTGCCTTTGATTGTTCTTTTGACGCCAGCGGCTTTTCGCGCGACCTCGTTGGATTCCCGGTCGGGGCGAGGACGCCGCCGTTGCTGGGTTCTGAGTCGAGGATGCTGCCGAAGGCACGTCAGGGTCATCGCTCTTCACCTCCTGCTCGGCATCGACGCCTCTCATTTCAGGCTGTGAATCTGGATCCATCTGCATAAAAGACAGAAAATATATATAGATGTACAAACTTTTATATCAAATATAATCAGACATTTATGAAGAAAGGTAAAAAACGTACATTTAATTGAAAAAATAACCCCAATGTATTCAGAAGAGAAAATAAAATAACTGCAGCATTGTAATTAGATTATTATAACTAAATATTTAATATTTATTATTCCATCAATTAACAGATATAGCCAAACCTCCAGACTGCTGGAGGACTTACTGAAGGGCGAGTCACCCCAGGTCCTTCACACTCCCCATGCTGAAACATGGCTCCTCATTTCATTGTATATATTCTTCTTGTATCTTGGTTCAATGCCATTCTGCTGTGTGCTGTCATGTGCTGCTGAATCTCAGAATTTTCCATGAATAAAGTAATAGTACCCATCTTATCCATCTTTATTCTCATTTGGAGTAGTTGTAGATATTTAACCCCTGATTTCTTGCCATTTTGAAGCGTTTTTTACCCCACAGTTAAAAATCATTCTGAAAATTACTGCGCGCATAAATAAAATGTGCAATGCGCAATATCCATTGTTAATCGATTCATTAACCATGTTCCATACATTCTATTGTCATACTGTCAAGATGTTCCGTAGTAGAATGTTTATCTTTTCTTAAGACATATTGAATATTTGGCATCTTTAAATATATTATAAATCTTGCTTAATTTATCTAATGAGAATTGTCCTATTGTGAGATATATAAAGTACAATGTGATCTAATTCACGATGAACACCATACAGCTTTAACTTTAAAAGTTCAGACTAGAGAACATTTCATGTTGAAAGAATACAATTGATGTGATTCTAGAAAAGTTTTTATTTTCTCACAAAATGAACACGGCAATCAAAACGAATACTATGAACACTGCAAACAAATGTTGTTACTCCTTCCTGTGGCTGTAAGAGTCTATATGTCCTCCCGGGTAATAGTGTTTGCGTTAATTTCATCCTCTGTGCTCATATCAGTCATGTCAAGGTTTGCACATATCAATATTTAAAATTACTTATGTAATTTCTATCCCGTTTTGATATCAAACTTTTAGTTTTATTTATTCTGGGTGAAGAACTGCTTAAAGGGATTAATAAAGTATTTCTATTCTATTCTGCCAAGAATTGTCTGAAAAATGTTGGAGAATGATGAAACCATTAAACTCGGATATAGAAACAACTAAAACTGTAATGAAATATTTACCATCCTAAATTGTAATTGAAACTTTATAAATAGAACACAAGCTTTTTTTAAAAAATACATTTAAGAACTACTGTATGAATCAAGCTTTCAAAGCTGACTCCCAGATAGACGCACTACATACACACTTCCCAGATATCTAATATTTAAAACATATGTTTTGAGTCAACAGTTTAGTAATATATACAGACAGCTGATGGTTGGAAATAGTCAGTTACTGACGCCACAAATAAAGCCACCAGTAGGTGAGGCTGAAAGGCTTCCTCCCAGAGAAAACTGAGCTCATTGTTTTTGTGCTCATCTTGACTCCAGGTCACTCAGGACATCAAATCAGGCCAGAAATCTGGGTGTAGGTCTGGACTCAGACCTGGAATTCAACAGCCACATTAAGACAATAACAAAATCAGCTTCCTACCATCTGAAAAATATTGAAGAACTTGTTCATGCATTTATTTTCAGCAGGTTGGATTATTGTAACGGTGTGTTTACAGGCCTCAGTAAAAAAATCTGTCAGACAACTGCAGCTCATTCAGAACGCTGAGGGTGGAGTCCCCACCAACACGAAGAGGGTGGAGCACACCACACCCGTGCTCCAATCCCTGCAATGGCTGCCTGTGTGTCAAAGGACTGACTTCAAAATCTTCCTTCTGGTCTAGGGAACTCTGAAAGGTCTCGGGCCTAAATCCATCTCAGGGTAACTTGTAGAACATCAAACCTCCAGACCTCCGAGGTCCTCAGGAAGAGCTTTACTCAGTGTTCCTCCAGTCAGAAACAAACAAGGTGAAGCAGCTTTTAGTTCCTACGCCCCTCACCTGTGGAACAAACTTCCTGAACACCTGAAGACTGCTGACACACTCACTTCTTTTAAATCAGGACTTGAAACCTTCCTATATGCACAGGCTTTTGAATAAACAATAGATTTTACTTACGTTATTGAATTTATCTTAATAAATCTTTTTATGCTGTTTTTAAATCCCCTGAACTGACTACAACCACTGACTATAGCGAGAGTACGTTCTAAATTAAAATATTCACTTTTGTGACATTTATAATTTAATCATAAACGTGCCAGAGAAGGTAGATTAATGCTTGGGTTTCGTGTATTTAATACACGGCTTTTGTTCTTTGTACTGAACAAAATAATTTCTTTTAAAGCTTTAATATATTTCTCATGCCTTTGTAAAGTTTTTCTGTATTGCTTTAGTTTCTTTGTAAAGCATTGAATTGCCCTGTTTGAATGGTGCTCTATAAATAAATTTGCCTTGCCTTGCTGTGACTTTGCACTTTTTAGCAACTAGATTGTCGCAGCAAAGTATAACTGCAAGTTATCGATGGGGCAGCAGCACTGTTTATTAGGTGGTGGAAGTGGTGGAGCGCCCTGCAGCAGGAGTTTCGTGTCTTCCTGTCGCCAGAGCAATGTTGCGGAAATAGCACAGGATCGTTGGAGAAAATGAACCTTTCCACTGTGTTTGGGTGCCATTGATGCCGAACATATCCAAATGAGAGCTCCTCCAAGATCCGGTAGTGACTATTGCAACTCGGAACATACCCACTCTATTGAGCTGATGGCGGCCTGTGACGCACATTACCGCTGCACGGTGGTGGACGTCGGGGCCGTGAAAGTGATGGTGGTATTTTTCTAAGGCAGCAGGGTCATTGAGAATGCCTTCGGTATCCTGGCGCAGAGTGTTTGGACGTCCAATCGAGTGCAGCCCAGACAACACTCTCCTTACGGTGAAGGGTTGTGTGGCGCCACACAAATTTCTTTTACATGCACGGATGCTGCAAATACAGCAAACACTTGCGCATTACACAGACAGCACACCACAATCTGGAGACATCCAACCAGGCCAGTGGAGGCGGCGCGTGGATGGAGACAGCAGCCGCACATCTCCAGCTCCAGATGTCTGAGAAGGAACTAATGCCGCCCTGAAAGTCCCCTCCCACCAAGCACATCTCAGCTTTGAACTGTCACCTTCGGGCAAGCGCTCAGATCGATGAAGGCCCGTACAACAAGACTTCTGAAGTTTTTATCCCTGGGCCATAAGAGCCTTAAATAACAGCTGACCTGGACTCTAGTATTTTAGTGTTGTCGAGTTTAATCAATACCTTTTGAAATTTTTATACTATAACGTATGTACATATACATTTTAAATGTATTTTCAAATTGAGGCCAATGGGAGCAGCACCTGCCATTTCATTATATCAACTATATAATGATAAATAAAGCATTCTATTCTACATCATTAAAAACTTTAAAAGTTGGTGAATAAACTTCCATAAAATCTTTGTGTTTTGTGGATTATTAAATTATAGAACATGAACATAAAACACTAAACAATATAACAAACTATACTACACAATTAGACACATGAATTAGAACCTTAATATAAAACAATATGAAGTACACTATAAAACACACATGAAATAGAACCAAAGTAAACTATGATACGGTATATTACAATGAGCTCTGCTGTGTCAGGCTGTCCAGGTACTCTTGCGTTCTCTCCACAACGATGCGATGTATCGCTAATTTCACTTCCATCCTCCTCCGTTCTGGGAGTTGAGCCAGCATCTCCCCTATCATGTTCACGAAAGTTTCCTCCCCGTGCCTCTTTGCTGTGTGTTGGACCAGTGTGTTTAGTCTCCTTAAAATGTCCTCTTGGATAGGCGTCTCACTTGTCGTTCTGGTCTGTGACGCCGATGTGACTGACGACACAGATGAGCATGGACTTGGGACGCGATCGACTGAAAAGGTTGATGAGCAGGTGGTGGGCGGGGACAGGGCGTCTGGCGATGGCATTTCCTCCGCTGAGGGAGGAGGGTCCTCAGGGGGAGCAGCACCTATGGTCTCCAGGTGTAAAACCACTGAAGACTCTTCACTCTGAAACACAGTCGTAACATATAACATCATTTTACATGCACATCAATTAGACAGAATTAATATTACTGGCAAAGCACATCTACTTCGTTGCACGTCTACAGTTTATACGCCATCACATGAACACACGTTAGACACACACAATAGAGTGAAACTACTAGCCTCGGCAGGCCTGCAGAATATACTACACTACACACTGAAACACATAGTAGTAACATAGAATATGATTTCATTACATATACACAGCACTAGTCACAATTTACAATACTGGCAATTCACATATAGTTCTTTGCACGTCTACAGTTTGCATGCCGTCACGTGAACACACGCCAGCCTCACCAGGACTGGCCTCTGGTTTTTTATAGTTTTATGATTTCTAGTACACGTTACCTCGCCAGGAAAGTTGGACTCCGTCGGGCGATGTTTCACGAGACCAGACAGCCACTCCAGCCTCTGAATTATTGGCGGGATCGAAGTTTGCCCGCCGGCGTCACCGCTCCTCCCTTTCATCTTCTGTTTGGCTTTAACGGACCGGCCTCCACGCAGGTACTTCCTCTTCTGGCGGCATACCCGTTCCTCTTTGTGAAAACTACCACCAGAGCGAGTTGTGGACGCCTGGCCATCCAAGTGGATCTCTTCTACAGTTGTTGGCACGGGGGGCATATTTGCTCTCCTGGCCCGGTGCATCTGGGCACGGCAGCCATGGAAGTCGGGCACAATCGTGTTGTTTTCGTTTTGGAGAGCCCTCTCACGAGTGACAAATTTCTTGTAGACAGAGCAGAGTGGCGTGAGCAGGTCGTCTGATGCCAGCGCGCAGACTTGGGCCTTGACATGGATGGCAAGGACCTTCTCGTGATCAGGCATGTGGTTGTGTTCCCCAAAGTACAAGACTTCTGGATGGTCTCCTTCCTGGAATACAGAGTCTGTGTGGATGCGGCCGGGACACCCCTTCTGGACACAGCGCCAATGCTGCTTGGCTCCACAGAATTTGTCCTTCTTGTGACAAAAATTCCTGTAGATCAGGTTGACTCCTTTACCCTTCTTGATAACTGTTGACTGGACCATGATGAAACGATTGATTACACATAGAAATCCACCTCTATATATATATATTAATTTCACATGAGCTATTGTGTGAGATTAGCCCTTTGAGCTCGCAGTCTTATGATGTTAATTAAGATTATACAGCCTCCCAGGTGTGTTTTGTACTAGTGTCATCTCAGATAGACAAAAGTGTTTTTTTTCCACCTTTACACTTCAGAGTCAGACGCCTTATTATAATAAGTTAATTATTTGTAAAATTTTACCTAGAATTCATAGTAATATATTTTGACACACAAAGCCACATAGTTCCTTTGAAAAAGTAAAAATGGTTACGTTTGTTCAGAAAAGTCAGCTTTTTGTGGGGGTGGGGTGTGCTCGGTGGAACAGACTGAACACAGGCAGTATTTTGGCTGCTAAAGCCAGTTTAAGTAGCGGCAGCTCCATTAGAGTACACAGTTTTAGGCAGCGAGTCGTCCAGCCATCATTTGGACAGTTCATCTTTGGAAAAAAAGACAGAAGAAAGAATTTTCTGGTGTTTGTTGGAGGGGCTAAACCTATTGATGATTTTAAGGCTTTTACTCGGTCGGTTGCGGAGTTGCGGCCGGGTAAAACTAGTACCCTCCCCATACATATATCAATCATCTAACTGTGAAGCGTATATCTGGAATGAAACCTACCAGACACGCACGTATTCAACCGGTTCTTTGTGCGATTGTGTGGCTGATTAATGGTTAAGAACACATATTCAACTTGTTGTTGCGTGTGATAAAAAGACCTCATTAACAATGAAGGACACCTATTCAACCTCTGTGTGCTGTTTTGTAGCCGATTAACGGATTGAATTGTGAAATACATTTCCAAATAAATGATTTTAGTCTTTTCTAAATGATTTTCTAATGCTTGCATTGGACATCAGGAGAGTAACTCATTAAATTAACTCATTAAATTGATGTTTATGACTCACATCCGGTTCAGTGTTATCAAAGTGAAGCTCTTCTTTGTCTGATTTTGCGTTACTCTGGACACTTTTCTCATCACTCACCGTTTGAAGAAAGGTAACGGTCTCCAGATTCCTGTCCTCATAGGTGAAGATTCTCTCTTCCTCTTTAATCTGAGAATTTCCTGGTTCCTCTGCTTCCTCTTTAATCTGTGTATTTTCCGGATCCTCTTCTGCGTGAGGAATTTCTAGTTCCTCCTCTTCCACTTTAATCCGTCGGGGTTCTGGTTCCTCATGTTCCAGACTGGAGCTCCTTCTCTGGCTTCGACAGCTGCTCCTCAGAGACCTCGTCCTCTTCAATCCAGACATGTTGCTGTTGGAGGTCCGTGAGTGACAAAGAGGAAAGAGAGGAACGCTTTTAATGTGATTATATAAAAAACTAAAACAAAACACACACACACACACACACACACACACACACACACACACACACATCAAGTGGTGTTGTTCCAGCCCTGAAAGAGGGAAGAAATAATCACATAAGATGTGTGAATAGTGTTTCCTCTTTCATTCATTCATTCACACCAACTACAAAAAACCCTTCTGCTTTAAACAAAACACTGTTCACATTTCCTGTAATTATATAAACATACAAATTAGATTGTGGAGAATTAAGGTATCACTCACCTCATTAGTATCATAAAACCCGAAATTAAACCTCTGAACCTCGGGAAGTGCAATAAAATCATTTTATTATTGTCATTTCCATTAATTCTGGATTTCCTGAATCACTTTTAAGGAAAGCGACAAAAACCTAAATTATGCTTGTAGTCAATTCATTGTGGGGAGTGTCACTGATAGAACAGGTCATCTTAAATGTGAAGTGGTCCTTCAAAGTTGAAATTATACATTTAAAAACAAAACATTACATTTTAGTTATTTTCAGGTAATCCTGAATAAATGAGCCGAAAGACTGTTAAGACAGTGCCATATAAACCGAGCCATGCCGGCCCACGGTGGTGGCACACACTTCAATATTTCATTCTACGGACTAGAATTGTATTTGCAAAAGATTAAATTGGCCAAAAGTCTGTCTGTCATTTGTGCATGACTGGGGCCACATAATGATGCCACCAAACTGGCTCAACTGGAGGACTGGTAGCAGGGACTGCCAAGACCCTGACTGCACCTGATGTAGAGTGTCTAAGGCAGAGGTCGAGGTCTCACACGCCGTCACGACCTTTTATGAATTTATGAATGTGAATATAACTGTAAATCTCTCCATGTATTTCTGTCTCTTTCAGTGTGTGTGTAAATTAATAGATAGCTGGTTTTGCACTTCCTTTTTTGGTTTTACACGTTGAGTGCTATTTATGTGACCAACACAAGCTTTGAAAATCCCAGGCTTAATCATTACTACAACCACCTTGACTACTACTCATAATAATAATAATAATAATAATGATAATAACAACAATAATAATAGTAATAATGGTAACATCAGCTAAAACATCTGCAATTAAAAGCAGTGCTGCCATGTGCGCAAAGACAATTCTTCGTGAGAAACAAAGGCAGAAGACACCATACTAAATATATATGGACATATACCAGAGGTCTCCAACCCTGGTCCTCGAGGGCACCCGTCCAGCATGTTTTAGTTATCTCCCTGCTTCAGCACACCTGCATCTAATGATGATGTCATCACCAAGGTTCATTGATATCAGGTGTGTTACAACTGGGAGCGCGCTAAAACATGCAGGACCTCGAGGACCAGGGATGGAGACCCCTGTACTAGATAAATGAAAAAAATATATATCAAATGTCAATTCGAAATAAACACTGAGCCTGGAATACAAGCATGTCCGAGTCTTTTTTTGATTTCATCAAGTCAAAGTTTACTCGAGGGTTATTGCTAAGACGACCCGCGGTGCCCCGCGAGCTGGCTGCTGGTCTCAGACACGTGAAACGTCAATTCAACTCACACAGACATTACAATCAGTTTCCTCACACTAATAACAAGCTCCTACATCACGGAAGACGTGTTTACTGTGTGAACAAGTCACCACATACCTGAAAAAAGGATGAAACTATCAAATAAGAGAGCGAACGGTGTGTTTTCCTGCATTCATAAACAGGAAGAAGGAAGACGCCGCTCACTGCCGCTGCTCGGTGAAGCCAAAACCAATCGATGCCAGAGCGTGAGATTAATAAACCATCGAGTACATCACAGAATAATTCAACAAATACAAAACGAGTACGCGAACGAGATCAACAGAATAACATTTCTATTTTAGTAATTCACCCGGTTTCAATTTATATACGTATACACAGGGTCGGAGTGGGACTCATTTTTAGCCCTGGAGTTTCATAGCTCTGACCGGCCCACTTTAGATCACGACCTCTCAAAATCATGTAATTAAAATCTTAAAAATGTGAAGTTCAAAGCGCCATTCTGTAAAGAAAATTATTACAATTTCATTGCAAGTAAAGGTTGCTTCATAATGAAAGTTTAGTTCAACACAAGTGCACTATTGTACATCTTTTTGAAATATAATTTCAGAATCTATATTTCAAATAAGTACTAACAGATATCCAAACCTTAAAAATGAAACAGAAACATTAAATTAAAAAAAGAACTTTATTATAACACTATCATATGCTTTTCAAAGAAACATGACCGACCCTAAAACATTAATAAACACTGAGCAGTGCACTTTGTTTATAACAATATCATTTTCCAAAGACATGAGGATTTCGTCCTCAGTGCCCATGAACATGAATGCCTCACGTTTCTTCTGAGTCAAAGTGCTCCTGAGTCTGTTTTTAATGAAATGTACTGTTGAGAAACTTCTCATATATTGGAAGTACTGCTTGATTGTTCACACACTGTTCCAACAGCTCAGCTGTTCCTTCCATAGTGACGGGATCAATCCCCTCATCACCACTGGCTCTGCTTCTCACACTAAATCACGTTTTAAAAATTATCTAAATTCTCAGCACAAATCTCACCTTTTTACAAAGTTCAGATAAATGTCATTATTGTAGAGCTGAATCATTAGCGTCTCAGGACATTTCTCATATGGAGCATCCTACTCTTCATCAAATTGAATATAATAATATGATCTGTCCTGCCTGCTTGGTGCTGCTGGATCTGGTTTCTGAGGAACCAAAAGACAAAGTTTCCCAGTTATGTGGCATTGCATCGTGCGATTATTGTATATTTTCAGACAACTCAAGCAATGTAACATTCACTGTTACCTTAACCTTAAATATTCACATGACTACATGTCTTTTCTGAATTCATTGTCTTTATTTAAGAACCTACAGAAACACAAACAAAAGTGCAAATAATGTCAGAGTAGTAACCTTCCCTCGTGCTGCTAAATACAAAGCAAAAGTCCATCAGGTGGAATGGCCGGAGTGAAGCGTCAGGGTTGAGAGAGGGTGGAAAAAGCAGAGCGGGACGGAGAGCTGTGTGAGATCACAACAGCGTGATTTCTACCCATGCATGTAAAACTAATTAAATAAAATGAATACATCCAAATGTGAAAATTCACACCAACCATCAGATAAAGAATAAAACTCTTGATCTTTTTCGCTCCCAAACCTTCGGTTTGAAATCCAAACCCAGCACCTCCACTACTGGATTTGGACTTCCAGACACTGGGGAATATTTTTTTTTTGAAATATATCATTTCCCCAAGGGCTGAAATGAACTCCGTCATACATAAAAAGACCAGGATCTCTAAATTTTATCTGAGGATGACGTACCATGGCTCCACCAATTGATGGCACAATATCACTGTTGACAAAGCGCCGGGCTATGTCCATCTTCTGTGGGTATGCAGATGCCCAATTACTGCGCTGGGTGATTGCGGAGAAGACGATCCTCATCCCAGGGAACTGCTGGTGGAGATCCTTCAAGTCCTTTTTCATCATTTTGATGAGACGCGCGCCTTTTGTTAATTCGACGTCGTCGCCGCCACCACAGTGGATCAGCAGGAAGTCTGGAGCGGCTCTTCGTCCCAGGCTCTGATGAAAGAAGGGGAGGAAGTTGTCCTAGAGCAGGTCACTCCGGCCAAACCACTGGACCCAGGCGCCAAGACCCAGGTTGGTCCCGATGGTCTCCCTCGCTTCTTCTTCTCCACGGCGAACATAACCATCTCCAATAATGTAGATTTTGGGTTCTGTTGAATCTGAAATGACAATAAAACATTTCCATTATTTTAACCTTTGTGCTGGTGTGTTATTGAATTCAGTTTATTAAGCGTATCTATTTTACTGTTCCACATTTTACCAGGCTCTGGTGTGACTTTATAATGGATGTGACAATATCTGAAATATTAACATGTGTTGACGTCCCTCTGAAATGAAAGCTCTTCAGCTGAAATCCCAATAGGATACATTTGATTGTGTGGATTTAATATTCATATGTATGAAGTCATTTAACGTTTAGAGTTGTATCCCAGTAAACTGTCCTACAAAGCTGGTTAAAGTCAGTCGTTAAACTTTTTCACCTTCTGCAAAGGTTGATGTTGTAATATATATACTGAGGGCAGTCAGTTGGTAGCTGCTGAAGAAAGTCAGACAGCAAGATCAGTGAAGCCCCCCCCCAAGACTTTTTATTTGTGCTTTAACAGTCAAAACTAAACCGTACATACTGGGGTGAAAAAGTAATATTTCAAACAACTTACACGTCTTTGCTGTGGTGTGTGGTCAGACTGAGGTCTTAAAACCAGTGAGGCGGTTATGAATGAGGGGACCTGGAGGGATGAGAGGATACAGAGGGCGGGGGAGACACAGCCGTGCTGCAGTGTGGTTGTTCAGTGCACTGTTCCAATGCTGGATGTACTGTGCCAGCCGGGGCAGGCTGTGGCGTTGGTACCGGCCTGTGACACGGGGGGTGAGGGGACGCGTGTACGTGGAAACGGTGGGCGTCTGCAAGGGTCGCTATTTGATTCATCAGCATCCCGAAAAGCTCCTTCTCGTGTTCTTGTTGGGCCTTCTGCATTCGCAGTAACATGGGGTCCTCTGGACACTGACTGAGGGCCTTGGTGAAAGAGTCCAACACGATCTCACACCTCGACTTCCTTTTTCTTCTAGTTGTTCGTTGTGGTGGCCTTTTTCTCCCCTCCGAAGCTGGAGCTGCCACCTCCAACACAACATCAGAATCTAAAGATAGAAAATAAAAATAACTTTTTTTAAAACAGTTTCACAATAATGTGAAATAGTGTGATTACAACATTACGTTAGCAACACGACGAACCTTCAGCACTAACTGTAGATGTGGGCTCTTCGTCAGCCACGTCCACAGTTGCCTCGACAGACGAGGTGTCCTCGGAGTCCAATATTTCGCCCTCGGCAGGATGAAATGAAGGCCGGTCACGTAGCACCTCGTCCAACTCCACAAAAAACGGACACGAAACCCTGGCTCTTCCTGACTTGCTGTTATTGTCCTTGGCCTTTTTGTACGTCTGCCTCAGTTGCTTTATTTTTCTTTGGCACTGCAGCCAGCTGCGACTGTAGCCGTTGTCCCCCATCGTCTTTGCGATGCCTTCAAAAATAGCCCGGTTGTGATACGAGCCCCCCAGCTTGTGCTGGACGGTATCCTCTGCCCAGGCCGCTATAAGGCACCGTGTCTCTGGATACATCCAGGTGTGGACGTCCATGTTCTTCTCTGTGGTTTCTTTGGAAAGTTAAAAAGACTTAACTCAGACCAGCGCATTTGCTTAAACAAAAACACTACATGCACCGAAGACGTCTACATATTGTCCTGCTCCGCCACTCTCCGGGGGACGCAACTGCGACGCAGTGGGAATATGGTCCGATGCGTCCCAGGAAGTGGTTCTGAGTGAAAGCATTTTGTACCTGTTTACACTTGTGTTTAGGGCTCGCCACATGTGATCTGATCACCCGATACACATGTTAATGCCATGTGTTAACAGGCTTTTAGACTTTATAATAGATCAAATTAAATTTGAAAAATGTTAATTTGTTGAAATCACTCTGAAATGAAAGCTCTTCAGTTGAAATGACAATAGCATAGTTTTGATTTCCACACTCCATGATGTGAGACATATTTATACATACGTTTGGCGTCCAGTGGACCGTCCCGCACAGCATCAGTGTTGGCTCTTTCTTCTTTCTGATAAGAAATGTAAAAGAAATGCAAATTAATCATTCAAGTAAAGCTACTGAGTAGTGGCAGGATGGAGGGGGATACTTGTCGGCAGAGGGCATCGGGCACACTCAAATTTCCATGAGAGATTTTCGAGTATTACTTCTTGTCCTTGCGTCGTTTCCCACACATTTCCCAACAATACGGCTTCTCACCTGTGTGTATTCTCCTGTGTGTTGTTAAACTCCGATTGTGTCTGAAATATTCGTGACAAATGACATAATAATACTTCCTCTGATCTATTTGAATTGCATTGTTTAATGGAAACACTGCGTTTCTTTAAGACGCTGAATCTTCGCGGATTCTTTTACGTCCGTGACTCACAGCCGGCACAAAGTTATGAAGGTGAAGCTCTTCATCGTCTGGTCCAGAGCTACTTTGGACACTTCTCATCACTCACCGTCTGAAGAAAGGTGTCCGTCTCCTGCTTCAGTGCGAGTGGTTTCCTGTCCTCATAGGTGAAGATCCTCTCTTCCTCTGGTGTCTGAGGAATTTCTAGTTCCTCGTGTTCCACTTTAATCTGTAGATATTGAGATTCCTCCTCTTCCTCTTTAAAAAGTGGAATTTCTAGTTCCTCGTGTTCCACTTTAATCTGTCGGATTTCTAGTTGCTCCTCTTCCTCCTTCATCTGTCTGGGTTCTGGTTCTTTGCGGTCCAGACTGGAGCTCCTTCTCTGGCTTCCAGAGCTGCTCCTCAGAGACCTGGTCCTCTTCATTCCAGACATGCTGCTGTTGGAGGTCTGAGGTGACGTAGGGAGAAAGACAGGAAAGTTTGTAATGTCATTATAAACAAAAAAACAACAACAATCAAGATGTTGTTGTTACAGCCCCGAAAGAGGGATGAAATAATCACATGAGAGATGTGATTGGCGTTTCCTCTTTCATTTATTCACGAGAATCATAGAAAAACATTTTGCTTTCAGCAAAACACGATTGACATTCCCTGTGATTATGTATACAATCATTCAAATCAAACAGTGAAGAGGTGGGTATCATACATCTTATTAGAAACATAAACCGAGAGATTTTACAGTGTTGTTCCCTCCGAAAGTGCAATCAAATGTCTAAAAGTTAAAACTAACGACGACGGCGCTCCGATACATCAATTCAACTCACAGAACCATTACAATCAGTCTCCTAATATTTATAACAAGCTCCTACACCTCGGAAGACGTGTTCACTTTGTGTAAAAGACACCACATACCTGAAAAAGGGATTAAATAATCCGATAAACGAGTGAACAATGTTTACTGTGGCATTCATGAAGATCCCGCTAACCGAGCGGAGCCCGAACCAATCGACTCCAGATAAATAGATCAAGCCATCGAGAAGATCACAGAATCATTCAACAAATACAAAATGAGTACACTGAAGAGATCAACAAAATAAAATTGACATTATTTTCATGTTATTTGCGTATACATCACCAATTTAATCTAATTTAAATTGAGGACCAAGTGCAAAGACTGCTAAAAAAAACAACAACAAAAAACAACAAATGCGGCTACTGCGCATGCGCACCAAGGCTGTCGTGCGCGAGTGGATAGACAATAATAAAAGGCGGTGGCGCACAGAGTGAATTAACTCCCAGTCCATAATGTCTTTGTACTTCGCAGTTTCATAGTTTAGAGTCACTGGAGTAGTAATCCAACTGTGTTGTCTGTCCATATGAATGGATGTGTGAATATTTGGAGAGTATTTGGGTGGTTTCATTACATAAACAAACAGCAGCATCAACTGTGGCCCAACGTCATTTTCAGTGATACTGTGAGAATATCGTTACTGTGCATTGATGAAACATGTGACCACACATGGTGAGGGAAAACGTCAACAACCGAGGCCAAATGTGGAGCAAACCACAGAAAAGAAAACGTGATTGGACATGCAATGCAAAGAACAAACTTTTTGTTTGTATTTTTGCACAACAAAAACAAAAGAAACATCAGTACTTTGATTTCTCCAGCGCCCCATTTGCAAAGTTTAGCTTCTGTCTCGTGTGAAACATGGTCAAGGATCACAAGAGTGCAAATTATCGACCGCAGCTCCGAGTCAGAGCTGCGACCTTATCATGAAGGCTGAATGGAAACAATGTGGTGGTCAGAAGAGCCCCCTAGTGGTGAAATGTATACATTACAGCTTAACAATTTTACCATCTTTTTAGTCGAATCTGTGTAAATTTAAAGGTTATTATAGCAATATTTGACCAGTCTCGTCCACTCAAGATGAAACTGGACTGTATGTGGTCCCTGAAGTAAATGAAATCTTATTTAATTATTATTTTCTATACATCTTATATACATGTATATATATTGTATACATCTTTGTATTGGTTCAGTTATTTGCTTTTAAATAATCAAAACATATTTGGTGTTTGGTTCATTCAATACCAACTGGTCCTACAAGTTGATCCGTCCCTGCGAAGAGAGGACACCTGTCTTCAGGGGACACTTGCCCTTGGATATTAGGGTGTCCTTACATCAGAGGTTTTACTGTATAGAGACATTTTAAAAATGTGTCCTCTGCGCCAAAACAGATAAAAATATAAATGTAAAGGGGTTTTTGCTTCTTCTTTACCAGGCCAGCCTACCTGAGATCAACCAAGCTGATAGTAGTTTGACTGCCCTGGTATAAAACTTGAATGTATGAACAGGATAGCTCAGTATCGCCCTCTACTGGCGGAGGAGAAAATGACCCTGTATATATGGTTTTATATGAAGTCTATGGTGCAGAGCCTGATCCTCTGCTGAAGGATCGGTTAGTGTGTGGTGAGCTCTGCAGTCGCACCACACACTATCAGATCAGTGCGATCAGTCTTTTGTGATGATCAAGTGTGTGGTGTCTTGATCTGTGAACGTTTTAAAAATCCAGTAGAGTGTGCCAGGCTTTTCACACATACCGAAAACTCCACAAGAAGTCAGCAATTTTGAAAAATAATATTGGATTTTGGCAGATTTTGCACCAAATTGAATTTTCTAGAGAGAACTAATCTGAGGGGGTAATTCCAAATGGCATGAAAATTGTCGTGGTGATAGAATAGAGATTGGTCGACTGCTGATGGCCTCCCAGCTGGAGGAGAAGGAACACCAGCTCACGGAAGCTCTTGCAGAACAAAAACTTGAGCGAGAGGAGGTATGATCAGCTGGAAAGTCTCAATGAAGAGATGCTTATGGACAGCAACAGGCACTGGGAAATTCTCTGGGACACAAGAGAGAAAACGGGTGGCGGCAAAGGAGGAGGCTCTGCGAAACGAACGGGAGCTGCAAGTCACCCACCTGAGAGCTGAGCCGAAAAGCCTTAAAGAGGCTCCGCCCACCAAAAAAACCCGAGGCCAAACAAGAGGGAAGCCGGGCGAGAGCTTTGGAGGCCCAAACGAGAACGCATGGACTCCCAGCTCGAGCAGGAAGAACTTTCTTTTCAGCTCCGTGAGGAGGAAGCCGAACGGTCGAGGGAACACGAAGCTGGGAAAGCCTTGTACCCACATTGTTATCACAGGGGGATCGAAGTAAACACTTACACATACGGACTTTAGTGTAATTAACTAGCATTGGAGGAGTACTTGCACTTGCAGTTGTGGCCCGTCGAGTGAGTTTTGAAAAAGTCCTGTGGAGTTTAAATCAGCACACTAAACTGGGTGGAATTAAAAAAACACAAACCCTCATCTATATTTCCTTCACAGTCTTTTTCCTCAAGCGATCTTCACCGGGGACTTTTCCCCGTCTCACTTCCACTGACAAATCCACATTATGGAGAACGAACGACGACTCACTCCTGCCTTTTTTTTTCTTCTTTTTCTTCTTCTTGTAACAACTTTGAGTGGCTGATGAAATCCGTTGCTGTCTTTTTGCAACAATTTCACAAGTTTTGTAACCGTGTGTGGAAAAATATTCTAGATCGTTTGGCCTCGTTGCGCACGTACGTTCGTCAAAGCCGCTCGACGCGGGTCAGTTTTCATTTTCTCAGATATTTGGAAATGTTCAGACGAGCAGAAAAAAACTTGCTGTGGATTCTTCTTGTAACAGACCGCGCCTCCTTTTCTGCAGCTTCAACAATGTGACATGAAAGGCGCTTCACTTTTTCCAAAAATTTTTTTTAACTCGCAGCGTCCAACATGTCGATGCAGCCGCGGCGTCAGTCTCCCGGGACTCTCTCATATCGTTGTCTCTGAGGCATCCTCCAGCTAATTATACTGAAGGAAACAAGAGGAGGAGATGTTGAGAATATCACAATATACTGTTGGTATAGTTGAAGTTTTTAAATCTTTTTTTCCAGTGTGTGTCTTTACTCATATTTATCTTCTATTTACACAATTTAATCTACAGTGCTTCAGTAATCTGTGATATATCTGCTTGATTTCTGATACTCTTTCCTTATTTGCTCTCCTCGCAGCTTGTAAACTGCTCTGGACCTCGCAGATAAACCTGGAATTCGACCGGCTGATCCTACCTGATGGGGATCATTCCCAGCGTGGTGAACATGCTGGCCAGCATGAAGACGAAGCCCGGGAGCCAGTCCAGCGTTCCCTGGTAGATCTTTGTGAAAGCAGGGATGTAGGCCAGGCCGGCAACCTTCAGCGTCAGCTGCAGGAAGGTCAGAAAGGTGCCTGATGGGACGGCGAGAGGAGGGAGGGGCCACAGATAAGATAGGGAGTGAGATCGACTGAGAAGCTTTAACTGTTTTACGACATGAAATATTCTGAGAGAGGTCTATTTGCTCAGGTGACATGAGACAAACCTCCCGCGAGAGAAAGCAGATTAAAAAAACAAAAAAAACCCTCTTGAATCGGTGTGACTCAGAGGAAACGGCTTCATGTCGGTATAAGCCAACCCGACCGGTCTTATTTTAGATTTCCAGTAAGCGCTGCTTCCCTGTGTCCGCATACCTGCCTGAAAGCTGCCTGAAAGCTGCCCAGCACAGATAACAGAAGGCGGGTGGCTCGATTAAACACGCTGGGATTTATGGTCAGGACTCGCCAAGATCCAAATAGTCACGCTTTAACGATTAACATCATTTGACTTCTTAATGTCTCAACTTTAGCCAATCCACTTTTCGCAAGTTTGCACTCGAGTACGACTCCTGTTCTTCACTTGGAATCACGGCGAATTGATATTTTGCTTATGTCGCGTGCAAAAAAATGTGGGTGGAAAAAACGTCCGAATCTAATCGGATGGATTTTGTGTTAAAGAAGCTCTACGAACATTCTTACTTATTCTTTGGTTTTTAGATGACTATTTAGTTTTTTCTTAAATGGCAGGTTTATGTTGGTTGATTTGACAGTTGGACCTTTATTAAAAGGAACTGAAAAAAACCAAACATTTGATTAGAAAACAATAATTTCCTCTTTGGAAATGTCATTGTCCTGAATGTATGACAACATATTTACAATATTGTAATAATCTGTGAACTGTCACTCAGCGGACACAGATGAATGATTAAATAAAGAGAAACATGTGAGTTTCCCTTTTTTTGACCAGTTGTTGATCTTTCAGGCGGAAAACTGGAACTTCCACAGCTCTTTTACATGAACTTTGCAGCTTTTACTTCTGAACTGCAGCGGGTGACGACAGCTCCCAGTAACACCTCTGGTTTTAGTTCATTTAGTGTAAGAAAATGATCATTTCTCCACTTGTATTTCCACACAGCTCCCGTTTTAGAGTCTATCTGCATGTAGATTGTTTTAAAAACCACGGGGGAGGGACCTTTTTAATTCAAGTTTTTAAATTGAATAAATAGTAAATCTAAAGCAGGGGTTAATAAAACGTGTGAGGACGTTCATTTGACCGCCTTCTGAGTTCTTTTTATTTCTACCATTGTGTTGCTGTTTTTTTCTCCATTTTCTCTGTTGCCTCTTTATCCCCTGAAATTTAGTTTTTTATATGTTTGGACTTTGGTTTTAGTTCCTTGTTTTTGTGTCCTTTGTTTGGATGCCATTTCTGCACCTTCTGTCTTTTTCAACCACACATTTCATTCTCAACAATTATATGGAAAAAAAATCCTGTTGGGAAAACCAACTAGGCATTTACATAACGGTGCTATTTCTCTGCGTTCGGGCCTTACATTTACATATAAACGCAGTTCCGACTCACCACAAACCAGGATTTCTGAAAACTCCGGCCACAGCGGAGACTTACACTGCCCCCTACAGGTTTGGAATGCTCATAGCAGCTCTGAACCAGGTGTATAAACACAATCTGGCTGAAGGTAACAATGACTTTACCAATCAACAGTATGTGAGCTGAGAACTTCGTTTGCAGCTGTGGGTACTCACCGCACGAGGCACTCGGGACCTGCTGTGACAGCAGCGATCTGATGGTCGGCATTGGGATGAGAGCGAAAAGGGTCAGTGAACGAGCTGCAGAAAGATGAAACACCCGTTAAGTGTTGCTTTTCTTTCACTTCTGCTTCTTCGCTGTTTATTTTCACAAAAATAAACCACCGCACACGTCAGGCTGACAACAGAGCTGATGCTCGCTTAAATGACCGTGTTTATATGCCCTTGATGTTACACAATATGAAGTTGCAATTATTTTCTGGGTTCCACAATGACGCCGAGCTTGGTGTGGAGTTCTCCCTGTGCATCCATTGGTTTATGTCTGGTTTCTTCCCACAATCCAGAAACATGTATGATTTTCTTTTTGACTGTAGATTCTGTCTCTGGATTCTCCGACTCCAGATTAGTCTGTAGGTGTGAATGTGAATGTGTCTATAA
The DNA here is from genome assembly GCF_963383615.2 of Lipophrys pholis. Taxonomy (NCBI): domain Eukaryota; kingdom Metazoa; phylum Chordata; class Actinopteri; order Blenniiformes; family Blenniidae; genus Lipophrys; species Lipophrys pholis. The sequence goes on along the minus strand of NC_137641.1, from coordinate 15,340,098 downwards.
GCGGTTGCCTACTGCCTGTGTTAACAGGTATGAGGCTCGTGAAGACGGAGAGTCTCGAGTTCACACCGAGTTACTGACAGATCTTTATGGCTTCTCAACACTTCCACTTCCTTTATTTGGTTCCTACATTTTCGTGCTTTCGGCACCCCGCTTCATCGGTGCTTGTGGCATTCACGTTTGAAAAACCAGTGAACCAGTTTCAATACTGACTGAGACACATAGTGTATAGGAGAAACATGAGCACACTCCAAAAAAAACCCTCTGAAATGATTCACATCGAAGCCTTTCAAAGTATAGACAGACCAAAGAGTAATATTTGCTTGGAAATACCATCTGCAACCTTTAATAGCTTTGTATGTAGTTATGTAAAGTTACCAGTAAAAATACTCCAGAGTTGGTAAAAGTGTCTTAGTAGCTGAAAACCGTGACCCCCCCCCTTCCCGACTCATGAACACACATTAGTTGTGGGCCCAGAACAAACGGTTCCTCAGTCTCACCAAGGTAGAACATCCAGGTTGCAGTGACGAAGGACATGAAGAAGATCCCGGAGGCGAACGACAGCATGCCGATGAGGATCAGATCGACGTCGCTGACCCAGCGACGGAATGCGATGACGCCAAGGAAGCTGGTGAGAAAGATCCCACAGCCGGCGGCATTCCCATAACCCACCTGGAGAGGAAGGAGGAGAAAAAGAAGGAGTGAAAGTCAAACAAAAAGGCAGAGTAGCTTAAAAAGAGGTGAGAGAAAGAAGGCGTAAGACGTCGTTCTAGCGTCTACCTGAGCGGCCGTCCAGCTGAGTGGCTCCTTCAGCACAAAGGCGCCGAGGATTTCCACGGCTCCGCCCACGGCAAAGTCGTACAGGAAGGCAGCGGCGAACAGCAGAGCCACGTTCACCTTATTTATCCCGACCGCAGCCTCGACGACGGGGGCATCAACAGAGGCAGGCGAGAGGAGACAACCGTCCTCCTGCGGCTCTCTGCTGCCAACTTCTTTCACCTGCATGTAAATATTGACATTAAACATCCCGAGAAAGGTGAATGGGTTCCCGGTAGGATTGCACCTTCAACAACACTGACCTGCAGCAGGAATACGGCGAGCAGCAGACAGAGCAGGTGGAGCAGGGTGCTCACGATGAGCAGGATGCTCCCGTGACCCAAACTGGACGTGTAGAGCAGGAAGAGATGACCAGACACCAGACTGCCCACCAGACCTGCCATCCCATACAGCAGCTCCACCACCATCATGGCCTGCAGCACAAACACACCAGGTCAGAGCTTTAAAAGCACAAATAGCTCTTTCTAGTAAAAAAGTATCTGCAAGGAAACTAAAGGAGGAACAGAAATAGCATAATATACAAGTGAAACTGCTGATAAAAACAATAAGGTGTTTTCAAAAACTATACAAAATGTTTAGTACTCTTTTACATCAACAGTAACAGGCCTCAGAGTTAATCAACCCGCCTGATGCATAAATACATGTGTGCCTGAGTACTGATAGTTTAGAAAACAAGTTTAGAAAAAGTCTGTTTTTGCAAAAATATTTTTGCAATTAGTACAAAATCTCAATGAAACCTTCTGGTGCGAAATGTCCAAATAACTTCTTTTATAACTTTGACATTATGCCCCGACAAACTGGCAAACTGCTAAAAAGCAGATTGTGATTCAATCAACCTGGTGATTTATATTATAAATTCTTTTGTAGCAATAAGTGAAGCGGCAATGTTTTTACCTTGCTGACATGTTTCGGCTGCTTAAAAACATACTTGCTTCACTTGTCTTTACAGAAGAATCTCAAATATACCTTTAAAAATGACTAAATGAACATGGGTCTGATGTTTGACAACCCTTATTAATGTTGTACTACAGTTAGGTAGTAAGTACACAAATATACACACACATGAACCGTTAATAAATAAAATATATACTCAAAATATATCTATATCTGATACACACGCACACACCTGGACATATACAAAGAAATACATATGTATTTAATTCAACATGTCTACTTCTCCAATAATATAATTATATAATGATCTTTCATCCTGAATCTTGAAAAATATATATATAATTAGAGTAATGCATATATAGTATTATATTATATATAATTCCTGTTATTGACAAAGCAATTAAATGCAGTTTAAAAGTAAATCTAAGTCTTTGTGCCTTCTCCGAAGTGTTCTAAACCACTTCCACTTGTACTGAGAACAATCGGAGCCCAGTAAGAGAACTTTTATTCCAGCATAAATCTTCCATCCTGGCCCTCGGTAATCCACAGACCTTGGATCGGTCCGTGCCGGTGGATCCCAGGGACACCACGGTCATCACCCCGGGCCAGAAGGCTCCGAACCCCCCGGAGAGGCCGAAGACAAACGCCCCCCCGAACATGACGGTGACCGGGAGTCCGGACACGACCACCAGCAGGAGGGCGAGCCGGGACAGCAGGTAGCCGCTCAGCGGCGCCACGATGGGGGCTTTCCTCCAGCCGCGGTCGCTGAGCCGGGCCAGGAGCAGCGCGGGCAGGATGGGGGTGAACCGGACCACCAGGTTGTAGATCATGTAGAAGTCCGTGATGGCTTTCTGCCGGCTGTCCTCCGGGGACATCCCGGGGTAGGAGGCGTTGACGCTCCGGTCCTTCACCACCATCTGCAGCGCAGTTTCGAACAGCGTGTTGCCCAGCTGCTCGAGCACGATGACCGGCTCGATTCGCCGGAGCAGCGCCATGAGGCCGGAGGTCCAACACCGGCAGACTCTCCACTGCACCGGGGGTAAATGACACACCACTGGAGTGTGAGAGTGTGAGTGTGTATGTGTATGTGTGTGTGTGTGTGTGTGTGTGTGTGTGGGTGTGTGGGTGTGTGTGTGTGTGGGTGTGTGTGTAAACACACTGTCTCATCCACTTCCTCATGAAACCAAACATTTCCAGCCCATGTAGTCCTACACTATCGTCATTAGAATTTATTCATCTAATTATTGTTTATTCGTAATTTTATTTGGAGTTTAAAAAAAAAAGAAGATAAATCACAATAATATTAAGTTGTTTGTCTTGTTTTTGTGAGCTGTGACAACATTCAGAATTCAAGTGCTTCTGAGTTGTCATGGAAAAAAAAGAAAAAAGAAGTGAAAGTGAAATGTCTTGAAGACACACACACACACACACACACACACACACACACACACACACACACACACGCACACACACACACACACACGCACACACGCACACACACGCACACACATTTCCCATGTCAGTCTCCCAGTGTGACTATTGCTTATTTGTTTCAGCAATTTCACTCAACTGTTTCAAAGTTTCTTCTTTTTACCATATTTTCCTGACTATAACTCACTTGTTTTTAGTTGTTTGGATAGTCATGTACCTTCTTTTAAGAAGTGATTTATATATATATAAAAAAAACACACTAACGTACTACCTTGGATTACTAGATTTTCACTGTAAACGACACAGTGCTGCTACAGTACAATCACTGAACCTCCATTACTGCCATATTTCACAGACCTCGCACCCATAATGTGATGGAAAAGTTCTACAGCTGAATTAAAATGCAAATTTATTGGGAGAATTGTTTTTTCCCCTCTTTTGATGGTGCAGTTCAGATGCACCATGGTAAAACTTACAGTCCAAAACTTGAGCACTTTTTTTTTTTTTTTTTACATACTCTTTAATAATCAAGCATTAACCCGAGATTAAAAAAATAATAAGTACAAATAACAAAATACAGCGCAAACTCCCAGAAATAAAGCACTCGGAACACACACAGGTTCAGGTTTTGTTTTTAATGAGAAAATATTCATAATATGTGTAGTAGGTGTATAACTGTGAGCCTTACATGTGCGATAAAATAAGAACGCAGAGTATGAGCGTACAAGTGGTTAACATAGGAACAGAGGTTATACCGTGTACTGTATAATAAGCTCGCTTCACCACACGCAGACGGTGTGAGTCCTAAAAAACGAAAGAAAGAAACACACTACCAGCATTCAGAATGATAAATAAAATCATCTCCATGAATTCAAACATCAAAAGCATAATAATAATAATAATAATAATAATAATAATAATAATAATAATAAATCACACAATTAATCTCCTCTGCGTGTGCTTGACGTCTTTTTAAACGAGGACTTGGAAAAGTCTTGGGGGGGGGGGTTTAATTGCCGCATCTGCTGAAATTCAAAATGTTTCTAGTTGCGCAGCGTACGTGAAAAATAAACAAAACAAGTGCTTTTAATACTGCCTGGCAGCCGCGATTGCTCTCCAGAAAAGGTATTTTTCCATTTGTAAGGCCAGCTGACTTTCCTATTGTCCTTTTCTTTACCTCAATATTAATCTCATATAAGCACCAGCAGCACTGTACCTCTTGCGACTGTGTGAATCCACACGTTCTTCTCTCTCAGGCCCCCGAATAGGGGACACTAGTCCTTTTAAATACTTTGAAAAGCTATAAATTATTAGATGTGTAGAACACAAGAACAGGGAGGATTTTTTTTTGTTTGTTTTTGTGGTTCATTTCAGACATGGGGTTGTGGACACTCGGCGCAGGCATGAGTCTGGTTTTTCACTTCTGTTTCGACGCCTGTGTTAATGTCCTGCAATCTCCCTGCACAAGTTGGAACTCACTTTACTAAATAAGTAAATAAGATTGCGAGCACAGAGGAAGGCCAGTGCCTTGCTGAAGGACACTTGAGTCAGGACACCCCCACAGGCACAGGTCGAACCTGGAGGCGTGTTTGGTTTAGTTTCCGGGGGAGTGAAAGTCGTTTCTCATCTCAGAAAAGAATCTCAAAGGCTTCTATGAAGACAAGACGGATGAGTACAATCATTTTGCTTCGTGTTCAGTTCAAGTGGTTCAGATACATTTCATCAGGCTGTAATAAACGGAGCTGAGTGTGTGTTTTCAGCCAAGTGTGTATACCGATTTGTGTATTTGTAGGGGTGAGTGTCTGCCATGACATTTGTAGGTAAACACTCAGATTTCTATATTTGTATATTGTGAGTTTGTGTGTGTGATACAAGGACCTGTAAATAGCGCCACCTCAGATAAGCCTATTTTTTTTGGGGGGGGGGGGGGGATTTTTCTGTAATTCTGCTCTTCATTGCTTTCAGTTCAGACCAATTGGCTCAAATGTTTGTGGAACAAAAATCCATTTGTAAGAAGAGCTGAACGAGACATTTACGAGTCCTTGTAGGCCAGGGGTGTCAAACTCAGATCCTCGTGGGCCACAGCCCTGCACGTTTTCAATGTCTCCCTCCCCTGAATGTCCTGATGGTTCATCACCACATTCAGCACAAAGCCAGATAACGAGCTGCTCATTGCAATCAGCTGTGTTGAAGCTGGGAGACATGCAAAACGTGCAGGGCTGCGGCCCTCGAGGCCTGGAGTTCGACACGTGTGTTGTAGGCGAACCTCTGCACTAACACAAGCTCCGTTTCTCTGTGTCAGCACAAATGTAATTTCAGACACAAAATATAAATACACACATACAAAATCATACATATCGAGATAAACACAAGTGATTTTGCTACTACACTGAAGATCGCTAAGCCCCGCCCCCTTCAAGTGACATGGGACAAATAAGGAAGATCTTTAGAAAATAAAAAAAAATCATCATACCAAATTGTCATTTGGATCAAATGATTGGATGTGGCCACTTTTGGTCTGCAGTCTCTACTCAGATGTCCAAATATTGTCCGTTGCTTAGGAAAGTTTTGAAGTAAATTTGAAGGATTACTTCATTGCAGAGGGGAACGTATCTTTCAGAAAGTGAAGGCGGAGAAAGTGAAATATAACATCAGTATATTGCTGCCATGCAGAAAAAAAAATGACTATCAGGGTCACATAACATGAAACTCTTCTCAACAAATTATTGATAGCTCATGTAAGATTTGACATTACAGCCTAATACTATTACAGCAAGTAACTCAGTAACTCAGGATGAAGTATAAAGTTTGATGTTCAAACAAAGTAATAGATTACAACTATTCCGGTTACGTATGATGTGTATTCTTGATATACAATGGAACTTTTCACCATACAGCATGACGCAAACATAGTACAATGTTCCATCAATAACTTATGATTATTTTATGATAAAAATAAATGACGGATTACATTGTCAGAAGTCCTTCTTGTGGTAATATTACACTATATTGCTGCAAACTTTAGGGAATGATTCTGCATTGGCAGCATTATACTTCTGTAAATTGTTTCCATTTAAAAAGTGACCACGAATTAAATATTCAGATGCATCTTTTATGAAATAAGGAAGTCTCCGGGATACTAAGTCTCTGATCTGAACACTGAGTTGTGCTCCGTCCCAATACGTTCGGCTGTAAGAAAGGAGTGTGGGTCCATGGACACTGTCAGTAATTCTTAAATCGGCTTCAAAGTTCAGGCTGTCTTGATTTTCTCTAAATAAAAATGTCCTGTTTTTGGTATAACAACTTTTTTTCTTTTTTTTAAAATAAAAACTTTTTTTTTGTATATATATATTTTTTTTTTACATTTTTTGACAAACATAATTCTCAGCTAACTAAGTTTAGTAGTAGACACACGGCAGATGTTCATACAACAAATACACAGTCCTACCTTGGTATAATACACAAAACGACTGCCTACACCAGAAAGCACAGGTCAACAAAGCTAACGATCGCTAAAAGAAGTGTTTTTCTTTCATATAAAAACCCTCCGCCCCGTCCCAGTCCCTTTAACAATACACACACTTAGTGAAACGCTGCGTTCGTGGCCAGCAGTAAGTCTCGCCATCACATTGTTCCTCCTGTACATGGCCTGTTAAGAAAAAAATCGCCGCGACAAGAGACAAACCTCCGAGCAAAAATGGCTGCTGATTTTCTCTAAAGGTCTACAGAAACTGTAATAATCCAGGATGGGGGAGAATAACATACATCGTTACACAACAATCACTGACAGTCTAAGGCCAAGTTAGTGATATCGGTTTTGCGCTTCTTCACGAGCAGTTTGAGATTATTAATCCTCCCGTCGGCACTTACAGATTGAATACATGGACTGTGTCTGCCCCGGGGGTGAGCTGAGGGGGGGTGGGGGGGAACGGCGGTTAGAAAGGGGCTCCCGATGGTGCATTTCACCTCCGTTTGCAGCCTTCCGGCCACGTTATACACTCGGTCTATCGGCGTGATTTGGCCTCTTTCGTCCTGCAAAACCGTTCGGGTCACAGTTCAAATCTGCACACAACTTCTGTCTGAGAAATTCAAAAATCTTTCAACATATTCTGAAGATGATTCTCATCACACGGCCAAAAACCATCACCAGCAAGTCTGTCACAAGAAATCCATTAAAACCGCAGATAGGTGAGAAACGCCTCCGAACATTGACGCCGTTCAGCGTCTATCAGCTAAGTAAGAACAGTCCACAAACGTCTGACTGTCGCTCAAAAACAATCGCAAAAACCCCTTCAAAGTGTCTCTGGCGTCTTTTTGTCTCCAAACTCACATCAAATACTTGAAATCTCTCATACACATACGGTTACACCTTCATTTCTCAGGTCCCAAAGCCACACGGCGATGCATCATCAGGATACTATAAGTAAAATAAATAGTTTGTATTCTCTCTCCTTCCTCCTCACACTTCCATTCATACTCCTCTTCTCCCGGCAGCTGGCTCCACAACTTATTCCTCCTCCTCCTCCTCCTCCTCTTCCTCCTCCTCCTCCTCCTCCTCCTCCTCCTCCTCCTCCTCTTCTTCTCCGTCCTCATTGGCATATATACCGGCTTCCCACTTCAGCGCCATGTTGCTTTTCCGCCTGGTAACACGCGTGGCCTCCAGAACCTGACGGACACAAAGTGAAACAATCAGATGCAGGACAGACGGAGTGACGTCACCGCGGTGGGAAAACACATGCACGCATGCACTGGCTGTCAGATACTGAGGGAGCGCTTGTTTAACCGATATGGCAGAGGTCCTGCAGTATTTGACTCATTTCACTCAGGCTCGGGGAAGGCTTCATGCTCGCACACCCTATTTCACATTTCCGATGGCAGTCCAAACACATCAGGGTAAACACCACCACGGACACGTCGTCACATTCACAGAGGACGTCTCAGAGGTCGGGATTCCGGGGACACTTACAGGGACATGTTGGTATAAATGAAATAGATTAAGCTATGTATTAATAGTGAGTGTGCTGGGTCAAATTGCTGTTTGGGTTCGGTATACATCTGAGTGGCATTTCCATGTCGTGTTTGTTGTGTGTTACACTTTCTCGCAACTTTGAGCTGATTCTTGAAGCCAGGTTGGTACAAAGGAGACGCCTGCGGAGCTTCTATTTGTTTTAGACACAGTAGAACGCAATGAGTAGTTTCACAATGTGGGAAAAAAAGGAAAAACTGATTTTTGAAATAGTAACATTCCATTTTTTGACTATTATTTGACCCAAATTAATGCGCAAACAAGGCTAAATGAACAAGATAAAAACATCTGGGGATCTTTAACAACACCTTTTATAAGACTGACATCACAGAACATAAAGTAGTAGACCTCAAACTTCATAGTTTTACAAGCTAAAATGATGATTTTTGTCAGTACAGTCTTGTTGGCATGGCTTTAAAAGTGGTGTCCCATGTTAGAAAAGGAGGTCTGATAAGCATGTTGACTTGATCACAATATTTCAAGTAAAACATCTAAATCACTAGAAGGCTTCATTTAGCAACCTGCTTCTCCATCGACTGGACTGACAATCAGAAGGAGCCTCGCATTTCATAACTCTCAGTCTCTCTCTATTGGAGAAGGGTGTGAAGATTCCTCTAATCACTAATCCAAACACAGTCATCACTGAATCATTGAATTTTTTGGTACAAAATAATGCACATTGAACACATTTGGTGTATAAAAAAACAAAACAAGTGTGGGGTCAAAAGTCACACAAAATCCATGGACAAGCACATGCAGCACCAACACCACAGAACACAACAAGGCCAAAAAGCAGACCTGGGACCAGGTAAACGACTTGTGTTCTTTTGAAAATCTACCGAGGTGTAATTCACGGTGAATGGTGGAGTTATATGAAACATGTTGAAAGTGACTCTCAGTGGAAGTCTTGAATAGTTGTAAAGTGAATAAATGTCTTCTCCAGGGCACAGGGAAGGATTGTTGCCTTTCTTTGTGAATAGCCTGACCCAGGTCTGTCCATAGAGGCGGGTTACAGGAGCGAAAAGGCTTCGGGGTGCAGCAGGTACCTCAGTGGTTACCTCGTTGGCCAGCAACAAACGGGCATACTGACCGACCAGCAGGGGGAGAAGCAACAAGTACAGGAAATGAGCACATGTGATATCAACATGGGTAAAACTAAATAAATAAATAAATAAGAAATCCAGAATCAGCAACATCAGCCATTATAGCCACAAAACTTACAGAAATAATGACCTGTCCCTTTAAGTGGAATTAGTTTCTTACTTATAAATAAAAGACAGTCTCAAACCAATGAATACCGAAGAAAGAAGGCTAAATAAATGAAAATAAAGGCAGTAATCTGTTTACATTTTTACTAAGGTTATCTTTGATCTCAGTATTGAAGGAAAGAATCATATCCAAGGTTTATATTATATCTGGTTTAAAGAAATACTTATTGTTCTTGAGGGGAGTTGTGGTTGGGAGATTATATGTTCTCCCTGTGAGTACGTGGATTTTCTTTGGGTAGTCTGTCTTCCGGTGCGCGGGTGTACATAGATGAATGGCTGGTGTGTGTGTGCACACCATGAAATTCCATGAACTAATCTTTTTACTGGTTTTCGGTTACTTTGACAGGATCTGACCTGTTTTACGACGACGACGGGCAGTCTGAAGGAAAACAGAGAACAAGTGTCCGTGTTTCACTTTCAGTTTGATTCCCCGTGCCATGCAGGGAATTTCCCCTCTGGTGCTGCACAGGATTTGTTCACACCAACAGGATGTGTGTGATTGCATTCAACCATGCAGACGTTACCAAACCACGGACCTCCAAACATGTATAATAAGCAAAATGATCAGGAACTTGGTTATACTTCCATTTCCTCGGATAATTTCTGAACACATCTACTGATTTTGTTTTATTAAAGGAGTTAAAAAAAACAAAAAACAGATTGCGAATTGTCTGAGGCTCCAACTATCAGTTATGTATGATGTTTCTAAGGAGTTTAATAATCCCCATTGAGAATACTTACACTGTTGTCTTCCATTTTCTCCCTCCTCTTTACTTTGTGTGTCTCGTAGTCTTCCATGAGCGTCTGCATGAAGTTTTTGGGTCGTGAGCCTCCAGAGTCTTCGCTGCCGGCATCAGACAAGGCTCCTTCCGATGGTGAGGGAGAGACGGGGGGCGCAGGGCGAATTTTCTCGATCTTTCCTGCCAAAATTAGGTGAAAAAAACCCAAACGTTACTGTGTTTTCTGAAGCATTAAGGTTGACTTTGGATCCTGCCACTCTGTTTGACTGACCTGGTGCTGTCCGTGCCGTCATGGTGAGTCTGGTCGGCAGGCTGTTGCTCTTCATCTTATCGGCGGGGGAAATAGTGGTTTTTCGAATCGTCGTCCTCACACTGCCGCCGGAGGTGCTGCCGGGCCGGACAGCCGCAACGGGCTGCGTCTCTCTCTGCTTCTTCAGCTCCTCCTCTCTCTGCTGAGCAGCCCGGATCTCCTCCTCGATCATGGACAGAGTCCGCTGCTTCTTGGAGCGCAGGCGGAACGGGCCGCTGGCGGCCTCCGCCTCGGGGCCTCGAGCTGCAGACGCTGTGCTGCGCAGCTCGGCCGCCTCCGAGTATTTGCTGAAGTAGCTGAATTCGGGTTTCTCTGGACTTGGAGGTGAAGGGGGCCGGTAGACTGGTGTGGGCCTGGACACAGGAGCCACAGAAACCGGTGCTGGCGCCTGAACCGGAGCTGGGGTTGAGGATGCGAGGGCTCTGGTGTAGGAGGACTGGATTTTGATCCTGGGGCCTCCGTCTCGGGGTCTCTGCGGTGGTGAGACGGGCTGGGAGGGTGGAGGAGAAGGTGCCTGGAGCTGTTGCTGCGTCGCACTTGCTGAGTGTTGCTGAGCCTGTAGCGCCTCCACCGTGACCGCCGACTGCCGGTCTGGCAGTGGGGATGGGTTGGATGAAGCAGGTGACTGGAAGCTTGGTGCTCCACCTGAGGACACAGGTGAGGAGGAAACGGGCACCGGGCTGCCTGTAGAGATGGAGGATGGAGAAACAGGGGAGCTCAGCTGAGACGAATTCAAGTCGTGCGGCGGCCAATCCCGTCCGTTCTGAGCCGCCAGGGCATTTTGGATGGCGTTCTGCACGAGCACCCCGGCGTGGTACTCCAGCTCGTCTTCTGTCGGGCTGCCGCCGGTCTGCCCATTGACTGGAGTGGTGGGCTGGGGGGTAGGGGGCGACACCGGGGTAAGAGGCTGCGGGGTGGGTGGTAGTGAAGCCCCGCTGTCGGAAATGTTGTCCAAACTAAACACAGTAGTGTCCTGAGAGCGGACCGATAACTCGTCCAGTCCGGAGTCCGACTCCTCGGGGTTGAAGCCTGGATGGAAGTGACCCTTCCCGTCTTCTTCCCCGGGCAGGATCGTCATCACAGCTCGAGCGCAAGTAAATTCTCCCATGATTCCCTCATCGGACCAGGTCACGTGAGTCTCTTCTGTTTCCGCGGCGACGTCACCGCTCCGTTGGCTGCCCCTGCCCGTGGACTTCGAGAAGGGTTTGGCGGAGTATATGTGAGGAGCTACGTCCTTCCTGGTGGCCTCCCCTTGAAGGAACTGCTTCCTGGCAGACGAGAAGTTGATCTGGTCCTCCAGGATGTCATCTTTTCTGGTCATCTCTGGGTCAAAGGTCACCACTGTGGGAGGGCCTGACACCTGGGGCTACAAACAGAGAAAGGTAAGGGAGAACAAAATTAAGTGAAGAACTACATGTGTGATATTCATGTGTGTGTGTGTGTTACCTGTGTGTATGCATAGGGGTAGCTCTGTTTCTGCTGTTTCCTCTCTTGGTACTTCTTTAGAGACTCAAGCTGCTCCGCATCCAGCTGTTCTTCCAATGGGACCTAGCATGAGCAAACACAACATATCAGTTGGTTTGTCAGAAGTCGACAGACCTGAAATAGTAAAAAAAAAAAAAAAAAAGACCTCAATAGGAGTCTTAAGAGGTGTTACTCACCTCCTGAGGGGGGTTCCACCAGCGCTGGGCGATCCCGGGGTTTTTCTTCACTGCCTGGTCTTTGATAAGTTCCTGACGCTCACGCTCCAACTCATGAACCTGGCAGGAAAAAAACAAAACAACGCAAAACGCAAAATAAAACAATTATAAGAGAAAACTTAAGGACTATTCCTTGCACTTGAGTTTTGATTACCCTGAATGAGGCCCACTGACAGGTGATAATCTAAAGAAGCGGCGTTTTATTTTTTTCTAAGAGGGCTGCTACCCTGTTTACATGACGCTGTTGTGTAAACGGGGCCGAGATGTTGCTCCTCCCTAACCCCTGTAATCTAAAGAGCAGTTTGCTGCTTTACAAAGTATTTGATTATGACACATATAGGTGTGTTGAAGCATTGGCTCAAAAACTTATTTCCCAGACGCTCCCTTCCACAAGAGACTTTGAGCTTTGTAACTTGTCCATAATTGACAGTGAAGCTAAAAACTTGCATGTATACACAGGAACATTGTAAATAAATTCTGCCTGCTTTTGACTCTAGACTCTTTCTATGGTCAAATCTAGTTCTAATGCGTAAGCAGGAAAAGTGTCAGGTCCCTTGACCATAAACTGAAGAACTACTTTTTAAATGTTCTTTTTGTTCTGGTATTAACTGTTTGCCTGTTATTACTTGTTTTGCCTTTTTGCAACAGTTTTAATCTTCCGTGTGTGAAGCACTTTGTATTAATCTGCATGACACATGCTATATAAGTCAAGTCTCACTGATTTGATCAGCAGAATCAACAGGAATAAGAAAACTGGGCAAATGTGCAATATTTCTTAAAATCTGTTTCATATTTTCTTGAAGTCAGCAATGACCCCAGATGACCTTTGGGTGTTGCTGTCCCATCATGTGCTCTGTGTTACTCACAGTTACCACATAAATTCAATTGCAACAGTCCCTCTGAAACCACAGTTCACGATTCCATCCAAAGGGTTTCACAATTGTAATTACATTGGAAACTGAATGTGTTTACCACATACACGTACTACAGTAACAACACTTCAATCAGTAGTTGTAGTCATTATACATTATTAATATTACACTATTAATATGCTATTGAAGAAACTGTAAAATTCAGATTTTAAGCAACGAGGTAAGAAGCTCATTCTGATTTAGCAACTATAAAATGAATGTCCCTTCTTTAATGTACAATTGAAATGTGTTGTGTGGTCATATTTAAAACAGTTATCAGTTATACCTCCTCTGAGGGCCTCCTCCTCGTCACCCTGACCTGCTGCTCCTCTCCGGGGGAGAACAGCTTCGCCGGGCGCTTCTCCTCGTGAAACGCTCGCAGCTCAAACTTGGCCCTGCTGCTGGCTGACTCGTCGCCCTGCACGTGCCCGTTGGTCCGCGGGGCCGACTCGTCCTGATGGAGGAACGTCGTCTGCTTCTGTCCCTCCACCACGATCGGCTGGTGGCCGACCGGGGAGTAGGCCGAGACGGACACCGAGGGAGACGCTCCGTCTACGCTGATCGCTTTCATGTGCTCTGACAGAGAGGAGTTTCCATTGGTGGGGGCGTCCGAGGCCGCGTCCAACACCTGGTCCAGATAGCGGATCTCCTGTGGTCAAGGCAGATGAGGAAACTACTGTATAGATATATCATAATCCATAAAGAAAACAGTAGTAAAGGGGTAAAGACAGTCATTTTCATTGTTTACATGTTGCATCATTTATTTGTTTAATGCTTACCACAAGAAACCACACCAAAAAAAAAAATGCCCCATTTTGGGCAGATCTTGTTCAGAAAAGCAGCATACCTGCACCACCTCACTGTCAGATGCTTCTGCCTTGATGAGAACTGCATTGTGGGCTCGGCCGCTGGGGCTGCTGAGGCAGCCATGTTGGATGTGCTGGCTCTCCAGCTCCATGCTTGTGGGCCTGTCAGTGATGACGCTGACCGATTCCTGGAAACTGACACTTTTCAGGGCTCGCTCTCGAGGGGTTGTGTCACTGACATCATCTGCCGCCCGCCACGACTTCTGTGTCAACAAACAAACAACGGACAAAGTCTTTTGGAGGGTTCAAAGAAATGAAAGAGTTAAGTAGTAATCTGGAGTTGGTCCAGACAGATGAGGGCTATTTAAACCTATTTTAACCTCTCACACACCTCACACATTCACACATAATCTGTCAGTCTGCATTGCAGTAGTATGACATTGAGGTAAAATCTCTGCAGCAGCAAGTTGTAGGGAATTGTACCCATCACTGGGGGGCGCTAAGTTACAGGCTGCTGCTGCTGCTGCTGCTGCTTGATGTTTCACTTTCTTCACAGTTTTGGGATGGAATCTGTACAGACGACCATTTAAATATGGGAACGTAAGACGTTCAGAGTGGGCAGATTTCAGCTTCTAGAAATAGAATGGTCAAATAGTGTCCTTGATTAAAGAACTGACTTTCAATTTATCGTCATCACTACCACAGTAAATCCTGAGGCTTTAAATAAACAGCCGAAAACACATTACATTATTTCTATCTTTCTATGGAACAGTCTCCACGCAGATTAAGCTAGGATTAGGTGGCACCATTTGAAAGGAAATTAATAAGCTTTCTTAAAGAGACAAACACAACTTTAAACACAAATTGAAATGTTCTTTCAACCGGGAGAGACATATATGAGGAGTTTCCAATTCAATGCCTGCCTCAAGATTTTCAGTGGTTGTTGCACATCAAAACCATACATCTTTTGCACTCTGAACTTCCTGAGTAAGTAAGTAAATGGGGTTCTCACAGACCCCCAGTTCACTTCTAATAAAGGCTCTGGTCCTTGATTTTCATTAGAACGAAGCCGAGCACTGGCAGGAACAGTTTCTCCTATTAAAAACAGAAACTTTCAAAATCCTTCAAAACCACGATCAACCTGCTTCAAATCATTTGACAATGGCAACTCCATGCTTGACAATCCAGCGCAGACCCAAGATAACAGACGACTTCAAGTGATGCCCTCTGTCCCTTTAAATGGCTTCCTAGCAGCAAAAAGCACTGACTACATTACAAATCCAGACAGGTCAGTTTAGCTCTTGATATGTGGTGATATAAGCACGATTCTGACATATCACACAGTGACGTCCCTTGCTTAAAACAGAAATTATATCATGGCCGAAAAGTATGTCACGCCTCTATTCAAGTAGTCACCAGCTGATTTAACACTGCAGTGTTACATTAATCATTGAGGCGGTTTTTGAACTACCGATGTCTTTCCGCCATACACATTATTCAGAGGAGGTGAAGCAGTTCACAAACCATCAGACCTGTGACGTTCCTTCAATGTTGGGAGACCACTGAGCTGAGAGATGTACTCATTCACCTCGTTGATCTCTTTCGTTGTCTCGATCACCAACAACTGCCTTCCTACGCCTGAGGATGTGCTTATCTCCACGAGGAGCTGCAGACCCCGTTTAGAATAACATGCCAGTGCGTGTGAGGACATGAAATGAGGACCACTTCAGGTTCTCTGTTCAGATAAAGCACAAACATCCTTAAGGAAGAGGCCACAACTGTTTGATGCTCTCTGACACTCCAGACACAGATCAATAACAAATCAGAGTCTGGGTCGCACTGAACAGCTTGAAAAATAATTTTCCCCACCCAGATTTCTCTAAGGTTTCAGTTTTCGTATTCTCCCTCACCCCCTCCCTGCGCGGTCTTCCTTTTCACAGAATATTTTGCCATGTTTTCCTTCCTCCTCCTGCTTCCTCTCTGGGCTTGTTCGGATGCAGAAACAGTGGTCTGTGAAGTCACGTGGAAGATTAAAACTGCCTGCCTCTGTTTTTCCAAAATGCCTCCTTCTGTCTTGTAATGAAGCAACCATGTCCTCTGCACTCCCTTTTTCCCGCCTCACCGTCTCTTCATTACTCCTCCTCTGTCCTCGGAGGGAGAACGTTCTCTGAGGGCATGTTGGTGACCCGTCTGGCTCAGTCACATGCAAATTCTTTACTTTAAGCGGTCTCGTGAGCCAAAATGTGGGAAATACAAAGTAAACACATGCTCTTAAGAGAACAGCACGGGCCACTAAGGAGTAGTTTTATGTGTATTATTGACGGTCTGAATATAACAAGTACTTTTCATTGTGGAATCTTTCACAGTAGGAACCCCTATTTTCTCAGGCTGGGTCACATGGGGTGAAATCACCCAAAAAAGACCCCAATAATTATAAAGATTTTGTGATAAATATCAATTAGAAGTAGGAAAATCCTGACTACGTGGGCTAAGCTGATCATAAGTCATAAGAGAAATTTGACTTTGTTTTGTTGTTTCACAAAGGCTATTGCTATTCCTGTATTACAATATACTGTATAACATCAGAGCCCATATCTAATCCTATATCACAGACATAGGACATACAATATATAGAACAATATCTAATCTCTTTCTAATTTCTCAAATCGTAATGGGTATCACACCATATATCACTCCATTTGAACTCCAAGCTGATAACAGAGCAGCAGTTCAACATGTGACAGGCGATAGTGTATTGCGATATGACTTGCAATACATGAATAAATAGCTTGAGAAGCATGCCATCAATAGTGGATATTAGTTCATTTGTGATGTAGCTAATATCTACCCAATATGACAATAACTGAAATTCAAGCTGATAAAAACAACCTCACATCATGAAATGTAATCTAAAAAGAAATATCATAAGTTTAGGACAATACCAGATCTGTAATCAAACCTTTGCATTAGATGAAACCTTTGACAATATCTAAATCATGATATACAAATCTATGATATCTGATCGTATATTGCCACATCCAAATGTATAACACCTATTCATATCATAGTTTTACAGTTTATTAAGTCTAAAATGTCTCATCTTGTAACACAATATTACAACATCCAAACATATCTTCAGTTCCTGGAGGCATAAGAACAAATTTCTAGTACTGATCAGAAGTTTCTTTGTTTTCATCTCATCTTTACCCACTCTCCCTGTCAACACACCATTTTCTCAGCCTGTTAATGATGTTAGTTAGCATATGATGACCAAACGTTATTTCTATTTACACGCCCACCCACATGAGGTTATCTGTCTATTATCTCACGCACTATACTTGGTGTGTATGTATGCGTGTTTGCACGTGCAGGAATGTGTGAGTGTGTATGTGTGTAGGTGTAGGAGTGTGTGTGTCCAGCGGCCAGGACGGTACAGAGGGGGAGGATATCCTGTTACTTGCCTCAGGAAAACAGTAATACAGTACAGGAATGTCTCATATTCAACACAATTCCACTGTGGACACATGAAAGAGAGTGTGCAACAGTTATTGTGCAGCAGCGCATGCATGCAGCAGGTGTGTGTTTCCGACATACATCAAGGTGAACTTACATTCCAGGCATAACTGCAATGCCTTCAAGGCCACGGCTCTAATAGTTGTGATGAGAGACGATGAACACCCCACTGTCCGACTAATGGAGAAAAGTGTGTACTCGTGTGTGTGTGTGTGTGTGTGTGTGTGTGTGTGAGAGAGAGAGACTAAACTAGAGTAAATTCAGCAGCGAGTCTCTCATAGGTCTGTGTGAGTCAGCTAAGTGTCATTATTACAGTTTTACACGCAGCCCAGATGCTGTCTCACCGTCTGGCTGCCTGCGTCTGTACATCTGGAAATGCTTACACTACGACTGTGATGCACAAACCTCTCAAACACACACTCATGTTTGCCTGAGACACCGAGGGGAGGGAGGAGTCGAGCGTCCCCTCTGATATATCCTGACTGGAAGTAAAACCACAGTGTCTGTCCACGTTCCACCCCATAAATGCATTTGCAATGAATTGCAACGTCACATCTCAGACGGGCCCGTTATAGCACATGCTTCAGTGGTATTGATGTATGTACGCCACCCCCCCCCCCCCCCCCCCCCCACCCACACACACTCCAGTATACTATGTCTCTGCTCTGTTTCCTGGCTGAATACGAACCCATGTAGTAACTAGAGCTTGCTGTTGCTGCTGCTGCACTCTTCTATCCAAACAGCCTGCAAACGTAAGGCGAAGCAGTATAACCTCGTTGCCCCTCGAGGCGACACATGGGAGATCCCCAACAATGCCGATGGATGCTTCAGTGGCGACATAAATCAGTGGTTTAGGTGGCAAAAGCCATGGATGGGACAGGTGGGTTACTTGTGAGAGATAGCTGAGATTAACTTCAGGTCAGAGCAGAGGAGTGAGCAGGACAGTCATTTGCAAGCAAGAATGTTTAACACCATGGCTGGCATTTCCACATCTCAACATTTCTCCACATATTTTGATTTCATACCAGTAGTGTTCACAGAGTAGCGAGTTAAAATCACCTCTAATATATTTGGTAATCTGAAAACGACTCAAAAATCCACAAAATTATCCTTCAACAAAAAAGAAGCTGACCACTCACCTGCTGTTCCTACACGTTAAAATAGATCAATCTAATTCTATGATAAATGTAGATCCATGCTGTGGTAGTCCAAATCACAGGTGACAATAATTTCTACCATCTGTGTGTCTTCTTTTCTCGAGCTTTTCCTTTCTCGCTGTGTTAAAGAGTCCCATCCCGTTCCAGAAAGTGGGAGTGCCGCACTTTTCCCTGGGCAAGCCTTTTCCTCTCCTTCTTCTCCTCCTTTTCCTCCCCTCCCATCTCTTTCCTCTCCTCCACAAAGCCTCTCCTTTCTCAGTAACATTCCTGCCGGCTGCACGGTGAGCTGTGATGTCATGGGCTAAGTGTGTGTGTGTGTGTACGCGTGTGTGTGTGTGTGGGTGTGTGTGTGTGTACGTGTGTGTGTGTGTGTATGTGTGTGTGTGTGTGTGTGTGTGTGTGTGTGTGTGTGTGTGTGTGTGTGTGTGTGTGTGTGTGTGTGTGTGTGTGTGTATGTGTATGTGTGTGTGTCTGTGTGTTTCTCTAGATGCCCTCGTGCACAAAGACTCCTTCTGTGCGAGCCCTCGCAGACGCAAAGACACACACGCCAAAAACATCCACCCTGCGCCTCCTCCCTTCCTGTGTACCCTCTCTTTTTTCTCCCCCCGCTCTCCCTTTAACCTCCAGCTCCTGTCAGTGAGCCGGTCGGGATCGAGACAGGCGATGATGAAGAGATGATGACTGAAGGAACGGGAGGGGGCGATAAGAGGGGAATGGTATTTTGTTCTGTCATCAGCGCTTGTCGGACTGTTGACTCAGTCTCATGAGAAGGTTTCACCGGCTGTATTCACCTATTAATAAAATGAAATGAAACTTGCTGCATCATTCTGCCTCAAAGCTCTCGAGCCTTCGTGTTTTGTATTATTAGTGACTTTAGAGGAGAATTCATATGATACAAGCTGCTGTTACTGAGCCAAGTCCACCTTGATGATGCAGAATCCTTGTAAACACGTCACTGTATGAGTAATAACATCTCAGAAATATTTAGCTACAGTTTCAAAGTGTGTAGAACAAAAAAACAACTCCTCCTGCACTAGATACTTTTAGTTTGTCTTCACATATCATCTGTAACTCTTGTAACTGCTGCACTTGCGACTTTGCACTGAAAAGCTGATTTTATCTTTCAATCTTTCACTCACCCCGTCACCCTCAGATTTGACCTGCTGCTGGATATGTTGAGTCACAGTTTGACTACTATTGTCTTCATCAGGTAAAAGGGTTTTTATCGACTCACTGTGTCTTTTGCTCCGTCTTTGTCTCCAATTAAGACTTTTTTCCCCATTAGTACATTCAAGCTGCCCATAGATATTGACTGTACGTAAACACACATGAATTTCAAGTTGTTTTAATTATACTTTCACACTGCAAGGAGGACTTTGTCTACAATACTAAAAAGGTAGAATATCATGATTAATGATGTTAAATCGATATTTCATTTAAAGGCTTGTGCTGGTGTCATTCTAGTTTGTTCCCCGTTTACACGACAACGATTCAACTGAAAATGCCTCGCTTTGTTTTCTCATTTCAGAAACGTTTCATGTGTACGTAATAACGTTTTGAAAACACGGAAATGGCAGAAATGTTGAAAATTGTCGTTTTCATTTAGGGGCACAACGGGGTGCGATTGTTCGTTTTTGTAATGAAACACACATGCGCAGAGAACAATACCCGATAAACGAGTACACGGAAATTCGTACGTACAGACAACAAAGTTGGATTGTTGGGTGACTCTAAGTCCCAACCAAGTCCCAGGAGAATATGGTGTCGGAGTCACAACACTTTGGAGGCCGCCATTGTTATTATTGTCCATCTACTGTATTTACTACGGTGGCAGTGCACTCGATGGTTGTGCGTTAGCAGCATTCCCACCGTCTGCACGGAAACGGAGTCGGAGCGTTTTTGGAAAAGTTCCACCTTGGATGCCCTAAACGCAACGAAGATTTTCGTGTCAACTGGGACCAGATTTTTGATAAGGTAATAAAAAGGTAATAAGCAATATCAATGCAAATTTGTCAAAATGGATGGAAAACATGAGAATGTAGAATTTTTGTTTTGCTCATTCAATACTTTATGTAAGTTTCCTAAAGTCCCTTTCACAGGTTTTGTTTTTCTCCCACAAACAGTCCAGGACATTTTGATAGAGCAAGAATCTGTAATGGTACGAGAACATGTGCTTGATTGAGCAGAGGTTCAACTCTGACATTTCCGAACATGAGATGCTTCATGGATGAATATCGCTGTACCAAGCTACGGTCTGAAAACCGTTTTTTCCAACACTAAATAATTGCCATCACCAAGGCTGAGTTTACTGTGAAGAGGCTCCATGTGTAACGTGGAACATGATACAAGCGTAATCATGTCACATAAAGGCACAAAGCTGGCCAATGGGACGGGTAGGGATTAACCTTGCACCGAGGCTATTTATGTGTCTACTCGTGCTGTGTGTGTATGTGTGTATGTGTTGGGTCATAGGATCAGGCCACAAGAAACCAGAGCTCACCTGAGTCATGGGTCACTTTCTCTGCTCACAAACAGCACAAGGAGAAGCGGTGGAACTGGAAACACTTTCCTCCAGGTTACAAGAGCAATTAGCAATAAAGTGTCAGCGGCTGTTTAATGATGGAGGACGAGCGAGGTGCCTGAGTCAGAACGGGCTGTACAGAGTCGGTTGTGAAAAGCCAAACAGGTTTACAGCAGCATGTGACAGAATGATAGATTTCCTCTTGTCTGGTTTCTATATTTGCTCTCATTCCCTACTTTCTTCTTCTCTATTCAAAACTTGACCTTGTGTCAATGACGAGGAACTGAACCAGTTGTTTTACACATGCAGCCACCAGCCACAGAGAACCCAAATAGTAGTCTTCTTTGATTTCCAGGTCTGAAAAACCACCTTCCAAAGCCTGGAAAAAGAAATGAAACAGACTTCAAAGAAAAATAAGTTTTATGGGGTTTGTCTTCCAATCCAGACCACAAACCATCTGTTTTATAACTTTAGGTTGAACGTCCATGATTTTCTTGTATATCAACAAAAAGTGATGGGAATCAAGGATATGGGGTGAACAGTTGGGTGGTCTGGAGGTCAGACAGGTTATCCAGAATGAAGTGTCACAGACTGTGTGACAAGATACACTCAGCCGACAGGAGGTTTTTATAAACGTGAGCTGTGGCACTCAACATCCTGATTCTACTGCCCCTGTTTGAAATGATGAGTGAGTTCCCAGGGCTAGAAATAACTCGCAGCTATCTGATGAAGAGAAATCGGTCACGGAAAATTGGGACAGTAACCCAATTATCGAGCATCCACTGGGAATTTCAGTTCTAGGGTGGCTTTGAAAGCACAAAAGATATCATGACGGCCATTACTGTGGGCGAGTAGATGGTTTACAAAGTGAATTACTGGACAGTGAGTCCAAGTATCTACAAAAGCATAGAAGATGAAAAAGGAAAAGTCAGCAGGACCGTGTGCAATACTTGGTATGCGTGTCTGATTGTGAACAAGTGTAACTGGGTCAGCAGCACCAAGTCAATACAGGCATTGCTCTAAGCAAACTTATGTCATTAGAGCTGATCAGGATTGATCAGAATCGCAGCGAATGACACACTTAACAACGGCAGCATGTCAGGGAAGCTCGAACGTCAACTCCTGTCATATGAAAGATTTACACAGGCCGGCAATTAGACGGCTTAACTTTTACACGTTCTGTGAGAACGAGAGAAAACTGTATAGCACGTGTATTCAGACTCAAGGTATTTCATGAGCTGACTGAAGTTTTTACAGCAAACACAGTTAATGAAGGTAATTTAGCTGTTATCCAGTTGCAAACGCTTGAGTTGAATATGGTTGTGCATTGCTCTAATTGTACCAGAATCACTCACAATGTGTCTAAGGTGGCACTATCATATGAAGAACTAAATCAGCCAGCACTCTTTGGCCCGAGGCTCAATTTAGAAAACGAAAGAGAAACGGCCCTCTGATGAGTCCATCCAGATGTAAATCACCGGGAAATATGTGGCTAGCAATAATTCAAGCAAGAGTTTCAAAGAAACATTTTGATTGGTTATGAAACGTGTTGATGCCTTTTAAGTTTGATATTCAAAGTAGAGGTAATAAAGAAAATGAAGCTGTAGTCCATTGGAATAAACTTGAACTCACTTAGCCTTGTTCATAACTGTGTTGTACAAGGAGTAAAAAGAGAAAGGTAGAAGTGGAAACTCTCCATCTCTGAGGCTGGAAAAGCTGTAGGTTTATTTAAAGAGCTATTTTGGTGGATATTTAGGAGACATCGGACATTTCCAGCACAGGAAGGGAAGGTTTACAATGTCTGCTGGGAGGGGGAACGTGTCAGTCATCACTTGTAGTGTGCGAATGTGACGTCTGTCTCATCCAAATGTGATTGTGTGTTGCTTTTTTTTTTTTTCCCCCGAGGCCATAAAATTCTATCCAAAGCAGCCTATGACAGCAACATCATTTAATAACAGTGAGGGTAATGTTTGAATCTATATTGAGACTGTGGCATTACAATAAAATATGGGTGGAGGACACTTGAATCATGACAAAAAAAAAGAAAAGAAAATGTGAACGGTCCTGCAAGGTGAAAGGAAGCAACTGATTGGATAAAAGCCTATCAGAGCTCCCAGGTCATCTAAACAGGAAACCGGGAAGCTTTGCTGACTTGTATCCATGGAAATGGCCATCAACACAGGAAACACACCAAAAACTAAAGACCACCTGCACAGAAACAGACACAGAAATATAAGCTATTTGTGTCGGGCATGGTCCATTTTTGCTCAATAAATAATATTGAGAGGAAACAGCTTAATACAACAGTAGCAATAAAGCAATCCTGGTCAAGTAAGAGCCTTTCAGACATCTTTCAGTTGTGTATCTGTGTGCAGCTAAATAGAAAAATCCACAATCATTCCGAAAGAATAACAACAATAAAGGAGATTTTCACCAACCCACTGCCAAAGAGCCTGATACAACAACCACAATGGAAACATGTTAAGATCCCTTCCGAACTCCAAGTGTGACAGAGGAATGTGTGGCATGTGTGGACTCATGGAAACGATCTGTGACCCTTTTCCAATGCTCTCACACACACGGCTCAGACCTCCTCGGACTCCCTGATGGAACGACAACAAAGGCCCCCGACAGGAGCTTCAGCCTGAATACTAATGCTGCACTCCACTACACACACGCACGCACGCACACGCATGCACACACACACACACACACACACTCTCTTAGCCTACATGCTCACAGATGAGGACTCTTAAAAAGAAAGGGTCTGCAGTCAGGGAGTGTGACTGGTTGTGTACACAGCGCTCTCTAAGCACAGGACAGACATCCAGATTAACACTCCCGGTACAAGTACAGAAGAGGACACGGTCTCACTGTAACACAGAACAGCTGCCTGTTATTACTTGTGTCCTGAGAGTGAAAGGCAGTGATTGTAGAGCTTTGGTGGAGCTCGCTCTCTGTGCAATAATATTTCATACTGTGAAAGCAAAACAAACTGTACTTTTGCTGGGCTGCTCACCCGGTAAAATGGTGCACTATGTGAGTATGTTGTGATGGGGATTCAGTCACTGGTGGGAAATAAAGACTATTTAAGAGCCCTGTGCAAAGCTCAAGTCATCCAAATAATCTTAAACTAACAGAACTGATGATTTCAAGCGTAAGGCCAAGAAGAAGGCCATTTAAAGGCACTTCTGTGTTAGAATAGCAGATTTTGAAAAATCCTCCTGACTGATCATGCTGGATTTGCAATATGAATATTGTCACAGTGCTCATCTAGTAAAGCTTTCAGCATTAAACTTGTGGTTTTTTTTAGGTTCAAAACACTATAGAACCAAAGTCTTTACAAAGGTCGTATAGCTTTCATTGTACGGCTTTTTGCTTATGGACAATAAGCACTTGTGCAAATGTGGGCCTGGCTTGCTGAACAGTATTACTGTATGGGTTTATCATTCACATTTAAAAACACGTGACTTCGCGATCAGGCTATCTCTGTGTCTTACATTGATGGTTTTAGTAATAACTTGAAGGGCTTTGTCAGTTTTTAATATTCCCCACCACACCCTTTAAAAAAATCCTACTTGTAGGATATTGCTACCACCTATATAGAATATTAAGTGCATCCAAGGAAAGCCACAGGAAAAACAATGATACACTACGGACACAGCAGAAACAAAATGGACTATGGTGATTTTAGGGAAGGTGAAACACAGACAGGGTGAGGTGGGAGATCGAAACACCAGCCTTCAGATTAGAAGAAGGCTTCTTCTATGTGTAAGCCACAGCTACATAAAGAAAGCCAGCACAAATTCCACTGTGAAAAAAGAATAAAAGCAATGAGAAGCTCGCTTTAAAGATTCATCAGTTCAATCCAACTTTGTCGTCTGTCCATACAAATGTCTGCACTATTGTTATGGTTCTCTCCGTATGCGAGTGTGGTTTCGTTACAAAAACAACAGCACCCACTAGTGGCCACACCTGAAAACAACATTATTTTCAGTGTTTTTGCTGTGGACATCTTCTTGAAAACGTCACAAAACTTTCTGTAATAAAAACGCCGTAACGAGGTATTTTCACATAAAATGGGGCCTTGCTAAGAAACAACTAAGAATGCTAACTTCTGCCCTTAATTTCTTAATAATGACACTCCTGTTTGTATCTATACTGCACTCTCCAAATACAGAGAGTGGACCACATAGCAATGTCATTAATCATTTGGAGCAAATTAAATCATTCCAGTGCTAATGGCTTCACTGACTTCTGCTAGCAGGATCCAAATAGCAGCTATGACAACATGAAGTATAATGAATTAATCTGATTCACGTTCTTGCGACAGAATGGGCTGGGCATGTCAGCGTAGACATAACCCAGTTAGACCTCACAGAGAACCTGCAGATACAACGAAAGCAGACAGAAGACAGGATCGCTGTCTTTTTTTGTGAAAATTCCTGTGCATCTCACTCTCACACTTTTCAGAAATCAACTCTACTGTAACTTTCACATTTTCTGTGTAGTCTTTCATTTAAGCATCCTTGACTTCCCTTCCTCGTGTCTGATTGCTGTTCCTTGCCCTGACGTGTTTCACCTGTGCCTAAGTGGGTGATTGTCTTAAGTTCAGTTCTTTGTTGCTGGTTTGTCTGTGATTCACTGTGTTCCAGTTCGTTGCTTTATTAGATCCTTGTGTTCCCTTTTATTCACTAGAAGGAGGGCTTCTTGCAACCTGCTCTGTCCGGCTTTTTAGTCCGCCCTCCACACATGACACCCCAGTCCTTTCTTGGAAGTTTGGGACACTTAAGTTAGCCAAAACCTGTTTTTGGGAAGGAGTTCCTTTCCCCCCCTCCTTTTCCTACAGCCGCTGTTGATTATGTAACAGCTCTGTCCTGCTGTTAATCCAGCAGGGCATGTCAACAGTCATCCCTTTCATTTTGTAATGCACCGCACACACCCTTGCACAATCAAAAAGACAACTTGTTCGACGATTAATGTAAAAAAAAAAAAAAGAAGCATAAACTATTGATCTGTCACTCCCAAACAGCAACTGCGTCCATTTACAAACAGACACCAACAAATGGAGGAAAAAAAAAAACAATCTCAGGACAGACAAGAAGAAACTTCAGGTCTTCAGGAGGAGGAAGAGGAGACCCATGGCTGGTTGAGTTAATGGGTTTTGCCCTTGTTTGTGTGAGTTCCTGTGTAACCCCTAGTGTACATACGAGTGAACAGAAAGCCATGGAGCATATAATTGTAATCCTTTCCCAGCGTGATTCAGCCCACTTTGCACTGAGGTTCTTGCGGGACCAATTCCTGGAGACCACACAGTGAGGCCAGCGGGTCACTGGGTGAAGCTTGGAAATAAACTGAAGATTTGTGTGTGATTGCTTTGTGGATTTAATGCTGACTTAAATGGTCTCTCGGTTCTATAATGAGAAAGATAAATGAGAAAATGCATTTACGGCAGCTAGAAACATGAGTTATTGGCACAGAAAATGAATTGAATTATGTTTGTGAAGAACATGTAAATCACAGTGCACGCCAGCGCTGTGGGAAATAAACGTCCTTTTTATGCAACCAGATCAATTTGCTTCAATAAATTTAACTCCCAATCATGCATTGGTATGC
The DNA here is from genome assembly GCF_963383615.2 of Lipophrys pholis. Taxonomy (NCBI): domain Eukaryota; kingdom Metazoa; phylum Chordata; class Actinopteri; order Blenniiformes; family Blenniidae; genus Lipophrys; species Lipophrys pholis. Next base: position 15,313,371 of record NC_137641.1, on the reverse strand, counting down.
CAACTATTATGGAAAAATTTCCTCAAAATAGCAGGTTAAATTTAGGACTTTTTCAGGCAATAAACCAGAAGGGCCGACCTGTAAAAGTGGATGAAATTGCTGTATTAGGGAGAGTTAAATGCCGAACACTAAAACCGCTAGTATCTATCAAGATTTAGGTCTGACCTTGTCCATAAAGGGCACACTCCTCTTCAACTGACTGATCTTGGTACGGATTGGCGCTGTTTTGCGGCCCAACATCCCGTCCCCTACGTTTTCACGCCCCAGCCTGAGCGACACCAAGCAGAAGTCTCACTACTGACTAGTGGCTTGTTCCTGGCCCCGACACAGACCATATTAACACAGAAGTCCAGAGAGAATGCACCTCTTCTCACTGTTTAGCTTATAGCATTAACTACCTCTGCTCTGCCTCAGGCTGAGAGGAGTGCTGTACTAATCACCCATCTATTTCCGGAAACCAGCTCATTAGCCTGCAGTATTTAGACACGGGAAGGCTTCACGCAGGATGAAAACAACATGTGACAGCAGACATGTCCGAGCCAAACAATGACTGTGTCAGCCGTTTACTTGGGTGCCACTGTTTTCCATCAATGATCTATTCTATTTAAGCTCCCTCCAGTAATGTTTTGAATTTAGACCTATTTGGACAACCTATTTCAATTAGGGTTTTAAAATTTTTTTTTTTTTATAATTTTGTATTAATATCAAGACTAATTATGTGGAAGATCAATACAATTTTACTTACTGACTGAGAACATGATAATACCTGCAAATTGTTATGATCTGCAGAGAACTCCTCATGATTGGAGTAAAAAAAAGAAAAAGTGTATTCAAAGTGAGAAACCATGTTGCTATTGGAGCCTGTGTCTGCAGTGATCTCTTTGTAACTAATAGTACCGATTTGTATCAGAGAGCACAGGAATACATTTATTAAGTTACTGTTTGCAGATGCTAGTGTTACAAAGCTTCCTAGTCCATCAACCTATAACATTAAAATCGCTAACTAAAATGTGACCATAAAATCCAATCTGACTTGCGTGTAACACATGCGTGTGAACTCCTACGTCGACACTAACACAAGGCAGAAGATGCTGCTGATGCTCTGCTGACAATACATTTCTATATCGACTGAACATTCTGTATTTCTGTTCATTCAGCTTAAGCACTGTTTTCAGTGGCACTGAAAACCTTGATCTATACAAAGCCACCTCTGATTTTCTTTTTGTTTTCGGCACTGCAGTGATCGCTTGGCCTTGTTTTATTTATTCATGTAATTATTTTACTGCATAAACATACTGCTTTAGCTTCACTCCAAGGAAACTTATGTTGTCTTTCAGTACAATATTCACCGTTACTCGAATTTTTTTCTCTGTATTTTTCTGGAAGATTTATCCCACAGCACCATGTCAAGAGATTTTTGTTTTTTCCAGTTGATGGAGTAGCAGAAATGATGACAGCATCAGTTACAACATCAGGTGAACTTCGCACAGTTTGAAGAAACAAACCCCAAGGAAATCCAAGGTATGCTGGGAGTAAGTCATTTATCAAAGTGATAGATTCAGGAAGTTGTTCCTGAGGTACATCGCCACAGCTGCCCCTACTAACTCACCTCAGGTGTCACATTGGATTGGAAACGACCCCACCCGGAGACACGGCGCTGCCTTGAGCCTCCCTCGCACGCGCTGCTCCCTAAATGATATTCTGACATTCCTCTCTGAAGCTGGAATGCGATAACAAGACTTCTGCAGCTTTTCACCACCTAAATAAAGTGTAGCCCTGACACTGGAAGTCAGCCTCCTTCCTCACTTCCCGGATTCACAGATAAAGTCTTCGCTTTGGCTGTTAATCAATCTGTTAGCTGTTCACGGTCAATTCAGCATTTCCTCCTCTGACCACAGAAGCCGCGGCAGTTAGGAAAGTGTCCAATGTTATGTCTTGAGGCGGCTTTCTTGAATATGTCCTGCTCCCTGCATTTACTCATTGTCTATGCAAGTGCTGTTTGTTGTAAACACAGCATTTGTGCGAGCAGGTGGTTCGTACATTGCTTTGTGTTAAATGAATGGCTTCTGGTGGACAGTGCAACAATAGCCTCTGGATGTTGCGGACAATAGTAGGCAGTGGCGGCTGTGTAATGGTGGCCATCACATGGCTGGCTTGTATTGTTACGTTTCCTGCATCCCTCCAGTTCTCTTCCTCTCTGGAACATAAATACCAATACTGCAAACAAAATACTTTTCTTCGATGGAATGTGGCAAAAAGAAAAAGAAAGAAAGAAAAGGAACTCTTTAACCTTGTCAGATGACAGATTCCACCTTTTATGATAGCAAAACTGCCTGGGCGCTTAAAATTGTTACGTCTCAGACAAAAGGGACCGCAAACACTGAGAAAACCTCTTTGATTTCTGTGAATCCCAAAATTTGGCAATTTAAATCGCTTAAGCAGCATATTTGGTTCTTGGAATTGTTAAAAGCCAGTAAACCATAACTGCAGTTGTTGTAATCAATTACAAGTAAGTCATGTCTGTAAGTCTTGATATCTGACCTTCAGACTGCGAAACTGAATATTTCGATAAAAGCTAAATTCAGAGTGAAACAATATCCAACATTTTTTTTTTTTGCACTTTGTTTCTTTAAATATCATGAAGCTTTGAAAGTGTTCTGATCATCTTATTTCAGGCTATATTCGTCTTGTGATTGAGCCTGGAACACATCCTGGTTAGAGGCCTTTCAACTGGAGCCCACTGATAATTCAAATGATTTGGTTTGGTTCATTTGAAGAAGCACTTAAGTGCTCATCTGAAGCCTCTTGCTTCAGATGAATAGTTAAGATAGGTGCAGTATGCTCTTGGTAACAAATTATGCTGTGTTCTATATCTAAGTAGTAGTCCAAAAAAAGGAAAGGTCTCATGTTAGAAGATCAGCTGAAAAACAGGCATGAGTGCAAGATCAACTTTTTAGTGAAAAGTCTTTAGAAGATCTGGTCATAATTTCTTTATCCATCTAACATTTCTTGTGCACATGGTCTAGCTACCAAATCACACACATCACTCGTGAAGGTAGAGCCCGATCCATGCAGGGCTATAATCGAAACACACATCTTTGAATTAAATGATATAGTTTCATATACATGGGAGATAACTGTTGGGAATTGACGCTTTTATGCCGACAAAAAATAACGCTCAAATCATCTCAATGCTAGTAAAGTACTGACTGTAGATTCCAAATCCCATAGGTATAACCTTCATGAACAAACTAAATATAACATTTTAAACCAAGATCAGATCAGTCTGTCAGGGAAAAGCACGGCCATCTAGTTGGACCAAGAAACACAAAGTTCCTTGATGCAGTCTCTGTAGTTCAATCCGATTCTCAGGTAAAATACATTGTTTGTTAACAGCGACAGAAAATATGCTCAAACTTGTTTTCAGGTTTTAGAATACAGGCTGTCATCTCATCAAATTTTCACTGCTTGTGTCAAGGTGACTTCTTCACCAAAGCAGAAAGAAAGCCGAATCACACAAACTCCAGTGAGTCCCTTTATCGCATTTTGCTGTCATCCACTCCCCAGGGCCAAGCAAAAATAGCCGCAAATTGTCATTCACACAGAAGCGCATCAAATCCCAGCTACTTCAAACATGAACCAACATGAGGGGGCTCTGTTTGCATGCTGGGAAAATCATTTTCAATCACTGGTCTCGTATCTGCCCCGGAGGGACGCTCACATGACACGCTTTCTGCGACAAACACACACCCGAGCCACATGTCATCGTTCTCATTTGTTTTAATGGCACACGGTCAGCTGATAATACACACATCAGATCTGGTGGACAAAGAGGTGACAGTGTGCCATATTTCCACAACGTCCATTTGAGAGCCGTTTGTTTTACTGTAACGTTTGGGACCTTAGCCCATAACGCGAGGCGTCGCTTCATTTTCCTGGAAGATGGCCAGCGGAGGCCCATCAACAGATCAGCCACCGAGAGGTTATCGGGCAGTTAACGTCAACAACACTTCGAGCTGAGTGAGACTGAACAGACTTCCTACCCAGCATCCTTCACCACCCTCCCCCACTTTTCCCCTCCCCTCTCACCGTGCTTCCATTCAATGCTTCACCTCGCCCAATCAAAGGCACCCGCGGCAGCCTTTATCTCGCCCTCCACCTGTTATCTCTCGCCATCTCGCCAGCCCGTCACACATCATCCCTCCCGCAGGACATCGGTCCTATTTCCACGTCCTTTTGTGCTTCTGGCTCGGGCCAAGGCACAGCGCCGTCAACTTCATACCTGTTATGTAACCTGCGATTGTGAGTCTGTCTGTCTGTGTGTTTTCTAGGAAGAGGGCGAGGTTTTGAGGAAGAAGACATCGTCGATAAGTTTGTTGTTCCTGCCCATGTTCTCACACACTCCATGGTGCTGAGAGGGGTGGGGACGGGAAATGTACTTCCACCAGACACGGGCACACAAACACTAAAATCTTGAGCCACACGCGAGGAAGCCGACTTTCAGAATAGGTACCGCATATCATCAACCGCACAGTCGATTTATTGACCGACTGTGATCTTTCTGTCCCAGAGCAGAGCAGAGCAGAGGTATTGGCAAACAATCTGTCTGAGTCGGCAGATTGCTGCTTGGCTTTGTTGTTTTCCAGAATCAGCAACCGATTTCAGATGATGAGCAAACAGAACAGGGGCCAGGGATGATGATGATGATGATGAGCTTTTTCTAGAGGGACTGTGGGCATAAAAACAGACTCTGCCAAGATTTTGTTTACCCTTTTTTTTTGTGATCAAACCTAACCAGTTCCTATGTTCACTATGGCAAATACACGGCAGTGAACCACTGTTCACTTATGCATAATTTTTCCAGCTTTTTAAAGCTTCCTTTTTGTCATCTGGCAACCTGCACAGTTCTATAGCTCTGGACAACCCGTGAATTGTTTACATAGCGCATATTAGAATTTGTTTAATAAAAAGTGTGTCTTATCATGTGATGTGCAAGTACTACTAGTACTTTGGATAATTCTCTGCTCTTGATTTAATTTTGAGGTGAATCTGAGCCATGAGCCTCTCTCTCTCTCCACCATGATGATAATGTTTGACAGGAAGCCAATTCTTCAGGGTCTTGTGTATAATTTCTTATACTGTGTACTGGGTACAGAGACCTTGGTGAAACACTGCATAAGTTCACTGAATTCATCCGTCTGCTTTGCTAAAAGTGATGCTTTTCTAAACATCACAAATAAAGAATCATAAATCACCATAGCGACTCGTAGATAAATAGTCTGTTCATCACACGACTTACATGCAGTGAAAAAGCACCAAATATGAAAGTGAAAACCTTGATTTCATCTATGTTTTGAGTAAAATTCTACAATATTCCATGTTTATTTCACCTCTGTGTTTCCTGCATTGCGGAGATATTCCGGACGCCACTGATGGCAGACGGGAGAGGATTTGAGAGTAAAGAAGAGCGAGCCAAAGGGTTTGCCATTTGCGTTGACAACAGGAGGTGCTGTCTTAGTTGCATTAGTGTGAGGAAATGTTTCTGAAACCCGGGCTTTGAACTGTTATGTTGACTTTTCATCCTGTGACGTCTATTTGGAAGAAGAGACCCCTGATGCTTCAGCGCGAGAAGCTTGTAACACACTGCGATACCCCATGCACTGAGGCATCCAGCAAAAATATATCAAAGAACAATAGTTGAAGGTGCCACTTTTATTCTAAGTGGATCCTGCCTTTGCATCCTGGTGTTGTCCCACCATGGCTTTGTTTACACGTCTCATGGGCACTTCTAAGTGAATGCAAAACAAATAAAAGATGAGGAGGATGATCATACAACAACAGAGATGTGCAGTTAACCACAAACGGGAGCTGACAGGCATTTCAATTGAACATTTCTGCACAGAGAGCATCCATTCTTTATACTGTAAATCACTCACTCTAATCCGATAGAATTCATCACCACCCAAAACACTCATCAGCCATTCAAATCCTGCAATGATGATGTCCATTCTTTAGAGAAGAAGAACATTTTGCAAATCAAAGATGGGAGAAAAAAAAAGGCAAGTTGCTTGGCAACAGCGACTGGCAAAAGAAAAAAAACACAAAAAACAAAAATGCCCTGTGTCCTGGCTCTCTTGCTGCTTTGATCTCTTGTTAGCCGGTGACACAAAAGCACAGGTTGTGACCGCATCCCCTTGTTATAATGTTAAAATGCTGCCTCTATTGCAGGTGTGTCAAACATAAGGTCCACGGACTAAAACTGGCTCGCAAGAGGCTCCAACTCGGCCCACCAGACCACCAAAGAAATTGTGAAGATGTCAAAGAAGTGTTTTTTTTTTTAAACAAAGAGTAGCAGGCAAAACACAACACCGAGACCCGAGCTGAAGTAATCTGTGATGCTGGCGTGAAAGAGAGATACCTCGTAGTGAAACCGCAAACTAAATTCAAATGTTATTATCACAATATTATACCAATCCGACCCACTCCAGATGACGTTAGGCCAATGAACTAAGATATGCTCTAATGCAACTGCAAAGCCAATAAAGCAAGGGTGCGGATAAAACAGTTTCAAGCATCTCACACATTACCAGCAATACTTAACACATCCTCATGATGAGGGGGAAACGTCACAACAATGGTATCTTGTGTGACAATGCAGCATGATTAAACGATCCCTGAGGAGGATGGCAGAATCAGGCTAAGGTCATTCCTGTATGTGGGTTAAAGTGATGCAGAGGAGGAGGAGGAGGAGCACAAAGAGACAGTCAGAGAGGAGGACTGCAGCAGTCTGGTCCACAGACCACATCCACACTTTAAACGCTGAGTGAATACAGACTTTTATTCACCATGACTGCTAACACCTTCAGCGTGCTAATAAACCGCAGAGACCCCCCCCCCCCCCCCCCCCCCCCTTCCTCAGCCGACACGCGCACAACCTTCACCCCCCCCAAAAAAACTAGGAAAACTGGAGTTAAAATACACGTAGAGTGTATTTAAAGCACTTCGTAACGCAGTTTACCTGTGTGGAGGAGGCGGTGCTGCCTCCGGGGAGCTCCTTACGACCAACTAATTAAACGGGATTAGTTTGTAACGCCGGAGGCGGCGCGCGCGTCACTTCTCCCCGTCCACTGTCGTCCTCTTCGTCCGCCTCTACTGCTGCGCGAGACCCGTCAGATGAAACGACCGGGCGGGAGGAGCGCGGGACCCGGTGTTGGTGTAATAACGGAAGCCTCTGACTGGGATGACATTGAGCTGTGTTTTTTTTTTTTTTTACGCGCCAGTCTCTCTCTCTCTCTCTCTCTCTCTCTCTCTCTCTCTCTCTCTCTCTCTCTCTCTCTCTCTCTCTCTCTCTCTCTCTCTTCTTTTTCTCTCTCTCCAGGCACGCGTGCTGAATAATGCAGGTCCCGGCAGTGTTTTCTGTCCCGCTCCAGAGACAATCGCCCCGAGCTGCGCACAATGAGGCCGGAGCGGGGTGCGGATCAGGTTACCACCCTGCTGCTGCCTTTCATTCATTTATTCTGCCTGCAGCCCAGCCAGATCACCCCCCCCCCCCTTCTCCTCCTCCTACTACTACTCTTCCTCCTCCTCCTTTCTCCACCTCTGTCCTGCTTCAGAAGCCCACCACCCCCTCTTCTGCTCCCTCCCCCTGCTCCAACCTCCCCCTCCTCTCAAATGTGCTCAGGTGGCATTTTTTCTTTTTGCAGAGACAAAAGCAAGCTGGAGCCCTCCAGATCAGGCCGTGCATTCAGGCAACACTATTTACCCAAGTATTTAAAAGTACAATTTGAGGCAGCATTGCTTCTTGGATCTTCTATATCAGGGGTGTCAAAGTTACGACGCATGGGCCAAAACCACCTGCAATAGGCTCCAACCCCTTTTGTTTCCTTTTGGTTGTTCATGTACACAACAATAGGTGTGAACCAAGGTGGAACTATCTCAAAGATGCTCCGACTCCTCTGTGTAAACGGCAGAAACGCTGCTACTGAGCCTGTGCACTACAAGTCATAGTCTACAACCATAATAAATAGTTGTTCTGCTCATGCACAACGAGATGGACAATAACAACAACGTGGGTCTCCAGAGTGGCGTGACTCCCAGTCCATATTCTCCATGGGGCTGTTGAAAAGACAATAGTTGTGGTTACGTGGACTAAAATTGACCCAATTAAATGCCGACCATATTACATTTTCACTATATAAACACTTCAATCTGATCATATTTGCACAATCCAAATGAAATTTTGTTGGGCTCTAAGGAGGTGGTTTTTGATCCGATCATGCTGTGTAAACAGTTCAGCGGGTTATTTCCTACAGTCTGAGCTTTGTGCGCATGTCTGTGGCGTCAGGTCACCTAACGTCATGGCGTGGCCATGCAATCTCGCCGGCGTTTTGAAAAAACGCAGACGTGTGGTCGGTGGGACGTGCAGCAGCGCAATCCGTGCCACATAGCGCACAAAAGCGTCCCGTGTCTCGTCTCTACCTGGTTATACTTTGACAAAAAGCAGGAATCTTTGATGTCACAGTTTCAACAATAACGAAAAGAGAACCACAACAAGCACAATAACGCTGGTTAACTCCGGTTTTGATATTGGCGGACTTACGGGTAAAGGCGGCTGTGGGATTCTCTGCACATGTCACAGACCGCAAACGTCACAATGCAAAACATTATGGGATAGATCCACTGGAGAGCCTCTTGGTTTTGGCCCACAGACCTCATATTTGACACCCCTGCTTTAGTGTAAAACCACAAGTGTAACAACAGTGACAAACCAGATGTCAACACATACCTGGTTTCTTCAAGATTTATTCTCGAGAATAGTTTTATCACAATGCTTATTTCTAAGAATGGTATCATATAACCTGACAATGATTAGATCATGTGCAGAAGATTAAGAAATGCTGTGAGGCGCCTAATGTGATCTAACTCGTGGTCAGTCAACCAGAAAGGACTACTTGGCGTGAGACCAAGCATGTGCGGTGTGGGTTGTGGGGACATTATGGTTCAAGCTCTGTGGGGTGGGGCTCATGCAGTCAATCATGCAGCACATTGGCCAAATCCAGTCTACAAGATGACCTTGTAAAATATGGAAAATACAGGAACAACAAAAAGAACGACAAAATCGTCAGATTGTTCTGACGGAAAAGAACTCAGCGTTCCACCTCCCTCACACTGTGGCTGTATTGAAACGCTCATGAATTGTGCTTGTTCACACCGCTGCTCACTACAATACACTTTGATGTAAAATAAATCTGGTCAGGATATAAAAATGAGAAAAAAAAGAAGAAATTTTAACATATACCTTGGTAAGATAAGGTAAAATATACCTTGACAGTAAAAAAAAAAAAAAAAATGGATGATGCCGCTCGGAAGTAATCCTCTTTAGAAAGCACATTACAGTATGTTTCCTGGCAGACAGTAGCCTAAGGAAGTCGTGTGCACTGGAAATGTGAAACCAGGCAATCCGTGACATGTTTGAAGATTTAAGAATACATAGGACAAGATGCAAATTATCTCCCTGTCAGTAACAAGCACTTTCACTAAAGTTGCAGGGAGTGGTTGACTGATGACTGATGGGTTTGTAAAGTTGGAGGTAAATCGTGGCCAGTATGTCATCCTGGTAATGACTAGGTATGAGACACATCTTCAACAGTGAAGCCTTGAATCAGCGTTTTGATTTGTAGCCTTATTCGTTGTAAAGGGGCCGACTTAGTCCAAAACTCCCTCTAGTATTTTATAGATACTGCACTGAGGGAGTCTTTCAAGTTCATGCTGATACTTTAGTAGTTAGAATCAGCAAGACAGAATAACAAAATGACCTCAAAATAGGATACCCAGGAGACTGTTGATTTTTTGGGGGCTTTAATTGAGTTTGGCTCTGTTTCACTGACAAACCTAAGTCATACTTTTATCCATCCATACGTACATCTTTAAGCTTTATCCAACTTGAGGATCCAGGATCACAGCACACTGGAGTCATTCCCAGTACGGAGTAAGTCATATTGATCACAGCGCTAACTTCAGGAGTCACACACACTCAAATGGAATTATGTTCTGTGAAATCATGACCTTTTTTTTGGTTTTACAATCAAAACCAACTAGTTCTGACACCGAAGCACACCAACCGTGAAAACTTCTCCTGAAAACTTTAACTACATGTTTATTACTGTTTCAATGTCATCAACATTGTACAATTATCCCACAACTTTTCTGCAGTCCTGTGATTTGGGCCCATCGTTCTTTCTGTGGTTCAAATAAATCACCGTGTTGCCTGATACACGTTACTCACCATCGCAGTGTGTGGATGTCGAGTTGGAACGGGAGCTTGGTAGCCATTCGCTGTTGTCACGGAAACCCATGGTTCCTGGCTGTAGCCTGCGATAAAGCAAAATATGAGTTATTGTCTCCAATCTCATCTTCTCTTCCTTTCATTTAAATCTGTAAAAGACCTATTTTCAGATGAATGCCACTGTACCAAGAACTGAAATTCGTAGCTAAACTTGACCTCGCCAGAATACGTCACTCCGTATACAAGGTTGTTTTTGTTGTTGTTGTTTTTAATTTTAATTATAGGATCTTTATTCATAGAATTAAAATTAAAAAGTTATCTCATTTTAATTGAATGGAATACGTCATTATAAGGATTTGATCATGTGAAAGGGTAAAACTGAAAATTTGTGCACAATCAGCACTTGTGTATTGGTGCATATAGAGTTAAATCAGTTATCATTTATGTGAGAAATATTTGAAACTCAATAAGAGGCAAAGACAACTAGTCCCTGGTGAATTTGTGCGCTCTGTGGCTGCCACGTAGTCTCCGTCCCTTTTATTGATGTCACCCACTTCACACTGAGGATCTAATCATCCTCGACCTTCTCACACCCACACTCCCTGTGAACGAAGACGCAATGAGGCTGCAAGGGAAGAAAATATGAGTATTGATTTGTTCGCATTCGACCAACAACAGCACAGTCCCAGCCAGTTTCACTTCAACTGCTGCTGTGTCTCACTGAGCTGTGACAAGCAACAGCGAGTTGGAAACACGAAAACCCGAGAAAATTCTGAAATTAACAGACATTTTTCACTGCAGACTTAAACTGAATTGGTACTTTTGTGGCTGTCGTACAAATACTTCAGGAAGGTTGCAAATGAGCAAAGATTTGTTCAATATCCACCTGCAGTTTACGTGACAGTTACTGACTGTATTAACATGTGATCTCTCTGCAAACCAGACGTCATTTTGTCTTTAATGGGTCTTGAATGGGTCTCATGAAAGAAATTACGGTTGAGGACAAGGAACAACCAGACTGACATGCTGAAGGCTCATTTCTCTAACAGGCAAAACCTTGACTGAAAAGGGTTTCTCAAGGTGTCTGCGACTTCTATGGGAATTCTTTTTTTTAATATAGAGGAATGTGGCTCATGTTTGTGACCCATGCAAGGAAACTACAAATCCCTGTGTGATGTTTTAGAAAATTCCTTTTACGAATTCTGTTTGCAGTTCGTCTAACCTAATAAGCTCGGGGCTTGTAACTGTGTTTTTTTTTTTACTGTTAAGTACAAGTAATCCATTTTTAAATGGGGGCAATTACTCAGTTTAAAGAAAAGGCCTGTGTTGTTCATGAGGGGATGTTGGCTCTTCTGGCTGTAGTACGAGCAGCTTCCCTCTTCCAGTATATCTTCTACACTGATAAATCATCCAGCGATGTCATCTGCTGTCTCTTCTAATGCTTAAGGGACTTACTAAACCACCTCGTTGTGAAATGTGTAAAACACGACTGGACAGGCCAGGAATAGTTGGTTACCTTGCATTGTAAAGTCAACGTCACCCAATACATCCAAAGTGATTCTTCCTGTTCCCCAAATTTTTGCTGCTTTGTTGTCTGGTTCATCCCACGGAGGGCCTGCCTCACATTTTGAAAACAATTCTTTCAAAGTAAAACGATCAGACGTTGTGTCTTTAAGGTATGTGCATTTTACTTTCTGTACTGTAATTTCTTCTTTATTGTGTACATAACTTACATATTTTACTGTTTTCTTGAAATGAAAATGTGTGATCTGTCTAGAAACGGCTATATATATATGAAAGATTCCAGCAATGAGATCTTGAATTGTTTACCAGCCATAAAGCAAATATGAAACTATATTTTGTGCACGACTGCTTCAACTCATATTATTGCTTTAACTTCCCACAAGGGCATGCTGTGAAAACGTCTGAAGAAGGTGAAATGGAGAAGTCATCTGTTGATGAAGTAGTTAAGATGACATAGGTGATGATTTTAGTCACAGCAGCAGCAGCAGCAGCAGTATTAGTCCCGGCAGTATTGGTAGCGTTGTGCGGCATAAGTCAAACTAAAGTTTATTACACGTCTAATCACTCTCCTGAAGGTTGAATAGATAGTTTGTGTGAGCTTCCCTTCACTTCTATTTCATTTCTGCTTTGTGTGTGCCTCTGAGTGTGTGTGTGCATGCCTGCGTGCGTCTGCAATAATTATCTGTGATCCTGGTTGTTCAAGCCAGCATCCTGTCATCTGGTGAAGATAACTCAATTAGGAGTTTATTATCATGGAATACACGCCCATCCTGCACACTCAGACAGGTCTCATGTGCATGTGCCCTGACTGCAGTTTCCAGAAGCTGGTGGTCACGTTTTCTCTGCTATAACTATTTATCACCTTGTATTATGTCTTCTGGGGATGTGTGGGTGTGTCAACGGGTGTCTGTCATCCATGGCACACAGTCGTAAAGGGAAGAAGACCATATTTAAAATGCATGTGTGTGATTTTTCTAAAAGTGTAATTCACACTGTTTGTTGTTTATCCGTGACAATATATGTCTTTCGTTCGGGAGTGTCCAGAATCTTAGTGAGTCAAATATCAGTTTTCTTCTTTCACTTTCTTTGAAATGATTAGGTACACTGTTTATTCTGTTTTCTGAACCCAAAAAATCGAAAATGTTAATGTCAATCTACCTGCCTTCCTTCTTTTACTCCTCTTTTATCTTCTTCCAGTCTTTCTCCTTATCTTCCTTCGTTCCGGTTGTCATGCCCACAGACTGAATGTAACAAACCAGATTCAATCGCTTAACCTTGAAATCATGATGCTTTGTTGCAGATTGAGCTCAGCGGGCGGGAGGAACACACTTGAGCCTCGTCATAGTAGATGGGACGGGATGTTCATCTTCTATTAGTTTACACGCTCACATTCATGTTGTTTTGTGTGTGAAACACGGAAACGTCAAAGGTTGAAACCTTTCTTTGGTTGTTTCTTTCTTTTCTAATAATATATCACCTTTTTGCTTTGAGTACATTTAGTATTCAAAAATTGTGCTTATATTTTATTATTGTTCTCAATGGAAGGTCATTTACTTTAACAGACGTGGAATTATTACTTATTCCAGCACTTCTTATATACCAGTTCAATATTTTTAAAGTGTGCATAGTCTTTAGGTGCCACACATGCTCACCAAATAAGCTTCAATCGGAATGTTTCTTCCTATTTTCTAAATATTTCAAGCAAGGCCAACAATTCATCTTACAGTTCTACTTACTGCTTATGAGTTATGGATTCAGAGCAGTTTTCAGCAACACCCAAGTCGAGGCCGTCTGTTACTTCTATGAATCAGGCTTGAACTTTTGACTCGGAGTTACATAACAGTTGCTTTACTTTCGCATTAAAATTTTAGATTTTCTTATTATTATTTAGTCTCCAAATCATCTCAAGAGATTATGAAATAACAGACGTGTTCACACTTCTTTGGATTTGGTTATATGAACTCTGCTCAAGTTGATCAAAATGCTAAATTAATCGTTAATTGCTGGAAAGACCAAATCCACAGGGACTTACCATGGGATGAAACTTGGGTAGACTACTTCTTAGATCTTTACTTGTAGGTACGATTGAGAAAAATATGAAGCGGCATGCTTCAGGTTATTTTCTGTGACTCAGCTGGTGAAAACACCATAATTACAACAATCACATGAGTGCATTTGAAAAAGGAGCACAGGGAGTTAAAATGCTATTTTTTCTATTATTCCCTGCTCCAGTTTGGACCAAAAGTACTGCATCAACAGTACTTGTCTTTTAAGGTTTACTAGATGATGAAAGCTTCTATGAATCAGAGCAGCGATTGTGTGAACTTAGCTGTGACTTTCAGCTCACTCGAAAGGGACTTTTGTCCTGCACTTTCCTATTTCGTGACTTGACCGGGGAAAAACGTCTCACTCAAATACCTTTGTGTAGCACGGGAGTAGTTTGTACCTTCTTACCGTCCTTCACATGCAAGAGGTTTTAATGATGTGGGGCTGTAGCGCAAAGCAGGCATGCAAAATCCGCTGCAATCCCACCCGTCAATGAACTACTCCTCTCAAGTCGTGTAACCTTTGCATCGTTATATGTGAGAAAATGGGGTCTTATCATGTGGCTGCTGAAAATCTAATGTGCGTGCTTGTTAGTGGCCGTGGGTATCAATAACAGCTGGGTGCATTAAAGGAGAGCTTTTGATTGTTTGTTTGTCAGCAGCCAATGAAAAAGTGAATGTTAGAGACAGATGGAAAGAACAACAAGCAAGAGACAGCAGGGGGGCACTGGAGAAACTCAGCTTTATTGACCAAAGATAGAGAGAGAAAACAGACATGAGAGGAGAGAGAGAGAGAGAGAGAGAGAGAGAGAGAGAGAGAGAGAGAGAGAGAGAGAGAGAGAGAGAGAGAGAGAGAGAGAGAGAGAGAGGAGGAGGTGACAGAGTGAGACTGGAGAACAGAATGAGTTGAGAGAGAGAGAGAGAGAGAGAGAGAGAGAGAGAGAGAGAGAGAGAGAGAGAGAGAGAGAGAGGTGTGAACAGTAGAAAATGGCTCCTTTTTTTTTGTTTGAACAGTCCATACATACAACCATGAGGGCAGGCAGACAGGAAAACAGAGACCCCCACAGAGTTGGAGCAGTACTGCAGCTGTGGCAGTGGGGCTGGTAAACTAAACACATATTGGTTGTTCACATACAGCTCCTTGCAGTACACACACACACACACACACACACACACACACACACACACACACACACACACACACACACACACACACACACACACACACACACTGGATTGGTCAGGATCCATTCTCCAACTCTTCTTTTGTCGATTTTAATTTCAAACTGTGATGGTATTTTCTCACATACCATAAGTGCATCCTTGTATTGTTGTTTATCGTGTGCACATGACACGTCTTCTTAGGGGGGGGGGGGTTAATAACACTAGACTTGCTACTATACACTTCTCTGCATCGTCTCCTGAGTCCTCATAACCAAATGGCTGTGCAATGAAGATGTTCAGACGCTCTGAGCAGGATAATATCTGTGATTCATCCCCAGGCAACACCAGCTGTAAAGTCTGTTTGGTGCAAATAAAGATTTAATAAAAAGGATATCACTACCTGCTGTACTTTTACGGTGGTTAATTGCCACGCAAAAGTGGTGCTGGCCTGAGGGAGGGGGCAAACGTGGGGTTAAATGCGAGATTAAATACAGCATAGCAGTGAAGTGAGAGGATGAAACTATTGCAAAGCTCTTGTTTGTGCAGTAATGGCATCGTAGGCCACGTCTAGTACCGTAATATAATAAATGTTTTTCTCTAGATCTCTATATAGATGTGGAAAATAAAATCATCACTAAGCAGAATATATAGAGCTTATTTACATTCTTTATCTACACAGGGATAAACAAAGTGCAGGCTTTAGACTGACAGAGAGCAGCGATGGCCAGTGACACTAAATGTTATGTATAACGAATGTTTGTAATCAAGGGCGATTTGTTGTCATGCATACAGGTGCGATTTTAGCTGTGCACAGAGCCATGCAAAGAGAGAAAGGATTTATTGGTCTTTCACCTAAGTTTTACTTATGACTATCAAGTACACCAGGGATTTTCAAAGTATAGGAGCAATAGTCCCTCCCTGCCCCGCTCAAAGAGCTTGAATGTGTCCCTCCCCCCCAAGCACCCCCAACTCTCAGCTGCACATGCTTTGTCTCACGCTAAGTAATCATTCACTTCCTAATGTTTCTCACAATGTAGGATAATGCTTGATGATGCTCTCAGTTTTAAATGTCTGTTAAATCTCTATGTGTCTACCTGTTACAAATTTAGTTAAAGAGTTTGATAAAGTAATTGTTTTGCCCTACATTTGTTTCTTTCTTTAAGTCCTGCTGGGAAAACGCACCCCCCTGACCCTCCGATTGTTCCTGCTGCTGCTCCCCTCGCCCCCTCAAGCTCCCTGGCACCACTCAAAGGAACCCTGCCCCACACTTTGAAAACCACTGAAACTTGTCAACAAAGATTTTTCAGTCATGAGCTAGAACCGGCTAAAAAGTCCTAAAAATCACTGAAGCGATGGAAAGAAAACAAGTTGGGGTCTTCAGGACTAGTTTAGATTTTTCCGTGCATTAAAATATGTTTATTTCAGCGTTTTTAGCTTTTGTTTTTCGGCCCATGTAACAATAAATATGTCAATGTGATTAACATCCAGGCAGATGATTTTACATTATAGTTAGTTAATACCAAAAACACAACAAAAATTAATGATCTGGGACTAAAGAGCCTCACTAACTTTTTGTGTGGGTGTCTTTTTCACACACGTTCCATGATAGCTTATTAGGGCCACAATAAGACATAAACTGTAGACGTTATATGAAGAGAACATTTTTTCAGGGATTTTTTTTGGTTAATAAACACCAATTGCTTAGAATAAAATTGCTATAATGATTAATATATTACATATATATTTCATATTGAAAGAGGAAAGTCAAGATTGGACAAATCAAGTCAAAATGTGGACAACATGGTCAAAAATATCAAGAATTCGACAAGTCAAAGGAATCAGGAAAAACTTTTAAGCTTAATTTCCAGAATAAAGATGAAACATTAACCTTTAGACTTTATTGTCATGCTATGCCATGAGTTCAAAAAAGTGATTTCAACTTTGATTCCCTAAATTTTGACTTGTGTCTTGTAATTTTAACATTCTCGCTTTGTGTTTAACTTAACATGCTTGGAAAGATCCTGTATATATATATATATATATATATATATATATATATATATATATATATATATATATATATATATATTGATCTAGCTAGATCAATATATATATATATATATATATATATATATATTGATCTAGCGTTAATAAGCCTTTCTCTCGATTTGATTGAATATGAAATTGGCCTGAAATAAAGCAATGTTCTAGGGCATCCATTATCACCCAACATAATCTGAATGTATGAGTGCTTTTTGAGACATTTTCTGAAAATTTGTCCATTACAGTGGAACCCATGATGTCTTAATGGTACCCAGGCCTCGATCGCTTTCTAGCACCTGCAGTAAACGAGGGGCTGGATGGCGACTGTAGCAAGGGCTGGCAGTGTGTCCAGTCTCATTGTATTTGGAAGAGCATAATGGATCTCTGAAGCAAAGAAATATATGATATGGATAAAAAAGATGAACATGAATTGCACAAGTTTCTTTGTCTAATAGCTCATTTTCAGCACAGCTATCCAAGTCATAGATTAACCATCTAGTAGTGCTCGGTAAGAGTCACGCTGTTTGTGCCCAGGCTGATCGTGGTAACCCATATTTGTTTTCACAGGTGAGTTAACATGTTCCCTCTCTGCCGGAGTAGATATTTGTTAAGCTGCCATTTTGCTTCCTGTGCTCTGGAAAAAGGTTTGGCTGTAAAGATCCTATTGGAGGCCAAAAGGTGTTCCACGTTTTCTTTTTTTTTCTTTTTTTTACTGGCTGCTGAGTTTGGAAGTACTATAATAAGAGGAAATTACCTCAGCAGTGGAATAGCTGGAGTTACTGGAGGCAACAATAGAGCGCGAGCGCGAGAGCGAGAGAGAGAGAGAGAGAGAGAGAGAGCGAGAGAGCGAGAGAGAGAGAGAGAGAGAGAGAGAGAGCGAGAGAGAGAGAGAGAGAGATGCTAACTAAAGAGTCAAACCTCAGTTTCCCATGGAAACAAGTGCCCCAACAATTCAACAATTCAATGGCCTTTTAAATTTCAAAACAAAAGAAAATAAAATGTTCAGATAACAGCAAACTGAAAGAAAAGTCTAACAGAAACACCTTTTTTCAGTTTTTCTTTGTTTTGTTAGGACTATTAGTGTGGTAGAATGAAGAGGCACATAAAGAAACCAAGGCAACGAGTACCCACCTCTCCACCCTCATCAGAGGGAGTCTGCTCAAGGAAAGGTGGTGGGTTGTTTGAGTTCATACATTGGATGTGTGGTTGTTTATGTGAGGAAACAATTGGAGGAGAAAAACAAAGTGATTGAACAGAGAATAACCAAAGAGCGTGTTTTTCGCATGTTTTATGAACTGGCTTATTAAAGGTGTGGATCTGGTTGATTGTTCTTAGAGCCAGACATACTGTTTGGTTTGAAAGCCTAGCCATGTGACTGATTGTCCATGAAGTCAAATTGAAGACTGGAGCGGAGTTTTCTAAAAGCCCAGTTTAAGCTGTTTGTCAACAAACATTGATTCTCTCAAACTGTCTGTCTGATTTCGTCATAAATATAGCAGCGTGAACACAGCTTATTTTCTGCTTTTTGGTGTGCATCTGGATTTGTGAGCTGTGCAGTGGAGGTCGAAGAGCTTCCACTGTTGACAGAGTGGGTAATAAAAGAGCAGTGATGCAAAGGTGACCATGTCACTGAGTAAAAAGTCAAAAGTTGGACAACAGCGAGTGCATGAGTGTGTGTGTGTGCCAGCCAATCAGAATCCAGAGGAGGAGGAGGAGGAGGAGGAGGAGGAAGGCAGGGCTTCTGTTAGTAATCATCCAGAGACAAAGAAGAGGGTAATAATAAAAGAGCGGAAGAGGGAGAAGATTCAGTCACATGAGTATGCAGCACTCGCAGCGTTTCCTCTTGTCTGTACCTGTGGCGGGAGTGAGGCCGGGTGGGGGGCCCGTGTTGGCTTCTGGTGGGTTTGCGGGGGGCGAAGAGGTGCTGTCGGGCTCGCGGCCGTCAGACGACAGTTCTGTGCTGACTGCCTCGGATGTGGCCGGCCGTCCAGACACCAGGTCGGCTGCCGTGCCGTCAATGGCTGAGATGTCAGTGACCGTCTTCTCCCGCAGAGACTTCTCGTCATCTTCGTCGATGAGCACCACCTCGGCCTTCACGGCGCCATCGAAGCCCAGCAGCCGCCTGCTCTCGCTTGTGTCTTCAACGTCCTGGTATCCAAGAAACACCATGGTGATAGGGTGCTCTGTGCTGGCTTGGGGTGGGGCGGTGAGCTCGGTACCAGGGTGGACCGAGGAACCCGGCTGAGTGGTGATGGGAGCGGGCGAAGGAGGCATCATGCCCAGTCGAGTTTCCCTTTGAAGGGTGACCTGGGCTGGCGGGCTTGAGGGGATGGATGGTGGGGCACAGGAGGGTGGAGAAAGATCATCGATGTCTGCCGGGGAAACGTAGGCCTCTGTAGTGGCTGGGGTCACTGTAATATGGCCCTTCCCACCATCTCCTCCTCGTACTGAAGGCCTGGCCGCTCGCTGGATGAGCTGGTCGACTTGTGCAGAGCTCCATCCATTCTCTACGGTGGTGGTTGACACGCCTCCAGACGATGTGACCTCGTAGACCACTTTCCTGCCATCGTCGTAGACTTTGACCCCGCGCGATGCTGCATCCAACGGGCTGACGCGGTTGGCCGACAGAATGCGCTGCTCACCGGTCTGCGGGTCGTGCTGCACATTGATCTCCATGGCAAACATTGCTGTTAGGAGGGGAGGTGGGGATGGGATGGGAGGGTGCAGGAGGTGGATGGGAGGAAAAGAGAAGATGCATGAGGAAGTGGGATTTCAAGGAAGAGTGAAAAGAAAAGGTGGGTGGGGAACAGTGAGGGTCGGGAAAGGGGGTGTGGGGAGAAATGGGTGGAGGGAGTGAAGTGTGAGGACAGGAGGACACAGTGTTTCTGAAAACAGACATCTGCAATATATATTTTCATCCACTGATGTCAACTGCTACACCGATTAGCCATAACATTATGATGATTGACAGAAGACGTGAATAACACAGATTATCTGTTAATCATTGCACCTGTTAGTGAGTGGAATACAGCACAATGAACACTTTCTTATAAAAGTTAGAAGCTGGAAAAAAGGATTTGAGCATGTGAGTCAGTTCCAGAAGAGCCAAATTATGATAGCTGAACAATTGGTTCGGATCTTGTCCAAAACTGCAGCTGTTGTTGGGTGTTCCTGGTTGGTCAGGGTCCATCAAGACAATTCCAAGGAACAAAAGCAGTGAACCAGTAAGAGGGTCATGACTGGCGTATCCAGGACCTAAAGGTTCTGCTGTGAATATCTTGGTGCCACGTCACACCATAGCACACTTTCAGAGGTCGACTGGGGTTCAAATTTGAGGGCTGTTTTATGTGCAAAACATACATTATTAGGTTATAATGCTTTGGCTGATCGGTGGATCTGCAATTACTAGAACATATCACATTACCATGACTTTATCTAAACATACAATGGACTCCAGAGGTTAGCGGGTCAGTTTACTAGAAAGTGAATCCTACACTAACTGTGTCTTAAGTGACTACACGTTTCTGACAAGTTTGTGATGTCCGAGAAAAATTGATTGATCCTCACGCTTGTTTACTGATGGATAATCTCCATCACACAGCACATTGCACTGCGTTTCCCTCAAAGCTGAGCTTTTGCTTTTCAGAGCTGCTCTCGCCTGCAAAGTCAGCAGCATGAAAAACAATGAAAAAACACAAAAGATCTTGAGCTAATAACAATTAGGAACAGAAAAGTAATAAGGGATAATCAGGGATATACTGAGGTAGACTATTTAATCTATCAAAATGTATGTATGTATGTATGTATGTATGTATGTATGTATGTATGTATGTATGTATGTATGTATGTATGTATGTATGTATGTATGTATGTATGTATGTATGTATGTATGTATGTATGTATGTATGTATGTATGTATGTATGTATGTAGCTATCCATCCATCTATCCACTGTATTTATATGTATGTACGTGTGTGTGTGTGTGTGTGCGCGCGCGCGTGTGCGTCAGAAGCAATATCGAGATTTCTTATTAAACTAAAAACTAATTAGGCTTCACTGTATAATTAAATTAATTTTTAGTCTGTTCTGTGTTTACCTACAAGTGGATATCTCCCTGTTAAGTAACAGTGTTTATCATTGTGTTTTACTGCAAGCACACACAGTAAGTTCTTGAGTCCACGCAAACGTGTACGTCTCTCCCTGTCGGCCCTCCATGTACATATGACTTTATACCAGCTATAATCCAACTTGGCTGAAGCCCAAAACTTTCCTGTTCTCCCTTCCTCTCTCCCTCCCTTCCTCACTCTCTCTTCACCTCCCTTGCCCTCCTCTCCTCCCTCAGCCTTACCAGGTCTTGGTGTGGCGTGCCCTCCAGAAGCAGGCAGGCCGGTCCGTGGCTGGGAGGCTGGGATGAGGTGGTTGGGGTCAGGGTCCATGCGGTCCGAGAGAGGGCGGCCACTGGCATCTAGTGAGCAGGAGCACGAGAGGAGAAATGACACATGGTCAGTGGGATGCAGTGTGAGGGAGAGTTACACACACACACACACACACACACACACACACACACACACACACACACACACACACACACACACACACACACACACACACACACACACACACACACACACACACACACACACTCTTAACCCCACTAACATCCTGATACACACACGAGTCAGGCTCGCATACACACACCTCAGTGATGTGTAGCCACACCCTTACACAAACAGACACACATGCATGCAGCCCTCTGTCAGGAAAATTAACCACGCCTCTGTGTGACTCTGCCCACCGTTATTCCATGCACACACACACACACACACACACACACACACACACACACACACACACACACACACACACACACACACACACACACACACACACACACACACACACACACACACACACACACACACACACACACACACACTTGCGTAGCCTCTGTGTCCGTAGCAACTCCAGTACCCCAACGGTTCAATGCTTATGCAGCAGAAGTGTGTGAGTGTGCGTTTGCGTACTTGTTACTGCTTTGTGTGTGTGATGGCAGGAACAAAGCTGCAGGGGCTTACAGGGCTTGATGATGAATAGGGTGGGATAAAGCCAGCGACTGCAGGCTGCAGAGTCATGGCCTTGTGTGTGTGTGAGATTCAATAGTTCTTGTTCTGTGTGTATGTGTGTGAGTGCAGGTACATCTGTGTCTGCGCGTAAACCCGCTAATATGACTGTGTGTGTGTGTGTGTGTGTGTGTGTGTGTGTGTGTGTGTGTGTGTGTGTGTGTGTGTGTGTATGTGTATGTGTGTGTGTGTGTTTGGGGGCTACGGGACCAAACGCTGGCTTGCATCCCTCCTGCCTCAGCGAGACTATTATTCACACACAGGCACGTTTGTTTGTGTGTGTGTGCGTGTGTGTGTGTGTGTGTGTGTGTGTGTGTGTGTGTGTGTGTGTGTGTGTGTGTGTGTGTGTGTGTGTGTGTGTGTGTGTGTGTGTGTGTGTGTGTGTGTGTGCGTGTGTATGTCATTGCTCATACCTTCATCCTGGGTCATCAGGCTCTGAAAGAAAGACAAACCAAGTGAGTCACAGCTGACGGCGACACAACTGGATCATATTTTGAGGATTCAAGGGGTGGACTGATTTACAGTCATACGAAAGACCACATTTGCATTAAAGTAATGAATTTTAACTCTGAAACCAAAATACCTGGTTGAAGTCAGTGCAAATGAAGGTTTATATCAGTCTTCTGAGCAAAGTTTCATTTGCAACAAAACATCAGCAAGATACACCAGAAACATGGATAAAAGGAGTAAAACTGCTCTTGAAGTTCGACTTTCATGATAGAATAAACTCCCCTTCGACAAAACATTCAACTAAAATTTAGAGAAGCAATTTTTGTGGCTTTTGTGTCCCATTTCTGCGAATTTTCTTTTTAAAATATAAATCAAAATGATATTTGACCCTTTATCAAATTATTATGTGTTGTATCTTGTGCGTTTCACCAGTTTATTCCCTTTCTGTTTTTTATGTTATATTCCCTTTTGGCGAATTGAGTTTCCAGTGTTGTCGTACAATTCGTAATGTTTCAAGTCTACTCATTTGGGTATTAACAATTAAGGTTTTTCCTGTAGGGTAATCTTAACCATAACCTCATATATTTGCAATTTATATCTCCGGGCCATGTTCATATGCAGCTGCATTTCAGAGCGAGTTAACATCTGTGTTGTTCAGATTCATTAGGTTAAAGCCTGTATTACGTCACCTGGCCATTGCTAGTGTTTCTTGTGCCACGCTTATGGTGTCTGACGTCTTTGATCAAGTGTGTGGCTTCATGTTTAAGTCACTTTGAGGAATTCCTGATTCTGTATTTTGCCTCTTTTGTCTTCTTGGTCATGATTATTGCTGGAGTTCCAGTTCTCGTTATGATTTGTATGTACGTTGACATTTCTGTTTCGGGACGTTTCTTGTGTGCTCTGTCCCTCCCCTCCTCAGGTATCATGTTGCTATGCCGTCTAATTGCTCACTTTAACTACTCTTTAACCACTCTACCTGATTGTGGTCAGATGGGTATCACTGTGCCCCCACTCTCTTTGTATATGTATCTATTATGCATGGTTGTCTTGTCAATTGCGAAGTTGTGAAGTTTCTTTGCTTTGCTGTTGGTGTCAGACACCATGTAGCAGCCAATTATTTATTAACGGACAATAATGTTACAACATGTATTATTTAAATGTCATAAAGTACTACATGCATCATGCACACTAACTTTCATCTAATTTGCAATTTTCCAGTGACACCTTGAGATCCACTGGAGTAGCTGGTAATGCAGGTCATCTTTCAATCCTAAATTTGCAGGGTGATTGAGCCTAATCTGCTCCTAAATGGAGGTCAAGCACGGTGCATGGTAGCTGTCACCATTGGTGTTCGACTGCATACAGTATATCAATGTGACAGCGTAGAGTGCTGAGAAACTGCTGAAGCGATGGAAACACAAGTCTATTTGTTTCTGAGGTTTAGTCTCAACAATAAAATGATTGTGCAAAATAAAAGAAAGAGGTGTTTTCATTATCACCCAGAAGGCTATGCAAGATACTGTACTGCTTCACTCCTCTTATTTGCTCACAGCGAGAAAGAGGTCTGATTAAGATAATGATAAACAGAATAAAATACAAGCCAAACACACAGTTTATGTGAGGTTTGAATTTGATACTTGTTAAAAGGAGGACAATAGCGTATAGCTACTGCAACGCGCTTTCAAAGCTCCTGCACCATTAACACTAATAGTCTTTAGCATTTTATGTTTGTATACCTTCTGCAGGTCCTCTATTGAGCGCTCTGTCTCTTTCAGGCGCTGTCGAAGAACCTGTTCTTTGGCTGAGATCTGGGACTCTTCACTCTCCAGGGCACCAATTTCAGACTCCAGCCTGCAAACACACATAAAATAGCATAAGCGTTTTGTATTATTCTCAAGATATTGGTAAGATTTCTACCAAAGAATATGTAATTTTGTTCATTTGAAACCAAACATGACAGCTGGGCTCATAAAAATCACTTGAGTCTATTATCATGAGGACAGATCCTTTCAGACTAAATGACTTTATCTGATTGTTATTCTGTCTGAGTGATTTTAAACCCAAATTCTAAAAGGGAGCTCAGACAATTGCAAAGAAACTGGGTAAAACAGTTTGGTACGATGGAACAAGACTGGGTAAAAGCCTGGTACTCAGCTGTCACAGGGTTTATTTTGTCAAACGGCGCTGAATTCATCATTTCATATTCAGCTCAGCAGTTGGGAAACTGAGGCAGCCACTTTATTTCCTACCTTATAATATACTGTATATACAGAGAGACCGGGAAGCCAACCAATCAAATAAATTGACAAACCTACCTACCTACCTACCTACCTACCTACCTACCTACCTACCTACCTACCCACCTACACACCAACATACCTACATACCTACCCACCCACCTACCTACCAACCCTACGATCTTACTTACTGAACCAACCAACCAACCAACCAACAACAAACAGTGACCTGCGTACCTACTTCCAACAATCTCTGCATAATGCCGTATATTATACATGCATAAAATCGTGCCGTCCATCTCAACATCCCTTTCATCACAGTAATAAAGGAGGTAACTCTTTTTTGTTTGATGATTCAAGAACCGTAGGAATGTCTGAACAGCCAGTTCTGCCAATGTTGCTTTTCTCGAGACATCAGAAGCATTCCTGCACTTTGCCTAGCACAGGCCTCTGTTCACATACATCATGCATCATGCTCACGTGGAGAATTGAGGAGATTAATGTGAACATGTGAACAACAATACTAGGAAGCAGTCAGGGAGGAGGACCAGGGTTGCTTCCTTGCTACAGAATACACTCCTCCGGGACTTGAGGAATTTGTGCGGCAGGGTCTGTGTGTGTGTGTGTGTGTGTGTGTGTGTGTGTGTGTGTGTGTGTGTGTGTGTGTGTGTGTGTGTGTGTGTGTGTGTGTGTGTGTGTGTGTTCATGCATCCAAAAGAAATATTAAAGTACTATGATCAACGATCAATTTTCCCACGGTATTGGAGAATTATTCGAGTTCAGCCATCATATCTGTAGCAGTGAATATGAACATGCTGTGCTGAGTCCACTGTGTACCAAATGAGAGATGTTTCATCCTAAGCCTTTTACAAAAACACAAGCACCCAGGTTGATGGCATGCCTAATTAGACTGCCGAGGTTTCAAAATGTCAACCATGAACATAAGGAGGTTTTTTTTTAATTAGCCACAGCAAATTCAAAGCATTGCACCATCGACTTCAGTAGGAGTTCCTCTGGAAATGATAACTGATGTGCAACAGAGAAAATCCTCCCAGTTCTACATCTAACGGATGCCTTCATTTCAACTCATTGCTGAAGGTGGTTCAGTTGCGTGGCATGCAGGTGGTACACAGCTACTTAACAATCATAATACTGCAGGAGATTGTTTTCCAAAGCTCTGATAATTGTGGAGGTTCAGGAGAACACTCAGCTAGAGTCCCCAGTCAAACAATGGCTGTGCTATATTGTGCGGGGAAAGCTCTGCTTACTTGTTGGTTGCTTCTAAATACTGAATCGAGCATAAAAACTGCATCATAATTAAAATGTAACTGTGTCCTCAACACACTACACATATCCTCATAATCATTGCAGGTCAGGGTTGGTCAGTCTGATATGAAATGAGTCTCCTCATATGTTTGTGTATTGAAAAATAATAGCTGCTTGTCCTTGCTGTAAAGTGAATTGAATATAGTAACATTCAAGACAGCTATTGTAAAACTAGTGTCCTTTCTGAGGAGAGCCGGCGTCTTATCAGAGTGCATTGTCCATTACAATGCAGCCTGTCCGAATCCTATTGAACTGGAACATTGGACACTTTCCTAGTGATTCAAGCACAATTTGAGTTGGTGAAGGTAAATTATTACAACCAAGAATCTTATCTTAAGTCATTGAAATCATTTCCTTCAACTTAGTGTCAGAACTCATTTTGAGGCTTTAATTCCACATTTAGAAATGCAGTAATGCATCATTTTCAACACTAACCTTGATTGTGTGTGAAAGACTATCTGAACAATAGCAACGAATAGCAAGACCAGCACTATTATTTAAAGGGTTTTAACAAGATTAGGCATGTGTTGTCTTAAAATGGACTTCCAGAGTAATTCCAATGAGAAAAATTCTCAAAAGGATATTATGAATATATGCCATGAGTGTAGGTTTGTCTCCTCAAGTTGAATATGCAACACAGAGAAAGAGATCAGAATGAATCCAAATGAAATGCACCGAGATTTTAAAAGCATTATAATCTTTGCCCTCAAAGATTTTAAGGGTTTAAAACTCAAAATTCTAAATAAACATACACTGATCGACAAAAAACACCCAAAATGTGTAAAATACCTTAGTAATTATCTCAGGACTTCTCAAACAGACTGAACTGTTCAGTCAGTCCAACCGTCCAATCAGTTGATGGATCATACTTTCAATTAAAAGAAAGAAAGAAAGAAAGAAAGAAAGAAAGAAAGAAAGAAAGAAAGAAAGAAATACACACTGGTAGATGGAATGATAAACGTAACGACTGACCAAGCAGTAACTGACAGGTGAACTGCTGCAACTCTTTGAGCTGGACTGAAGGCAGGCTGGGAGCGACAGGGATACATCAAAATCATATAAGTGGTATCAATCTAATCTTACATTACCTGTAAAGGTGTGATTAACATTAAGGCCTTGGTCTCATGAAGGGACATGACACCACGTCTAGATTTCAGGACTAAAATGCCTTCTGTAACCAACCATCTAGGCAATGACCTTTAACTGGATAAAATGTTGGGAATCACTGATTGAAATCAGAATCATTTATAAGCCTGTGCAGTAACACAAGCTGTACAACATTTGTCACACAAACCACAACTTTGACCTCAAATGTGTTTTATCTCTCCATGGCAGTAATGTGTGCACAGAAATGCACCTCATGTATCTCCTCCTCCCTGCTCCTCCCAATCTCATTTTCTTTTTTTCCACCTTTTCTAGCAGGAAATGGGTTTTACTTCTGCTTCCTCTAAGCTGCATGACGTCTTGCCAGAATTAACGACAAGCAAGACTTTTGACTGGAGGAGTACTCGCAGTTTCTTAATCTGCTCTGGTGCAGTGACAACATTCTGTATGTATAGTCTAACGGGTGAAAAACAATGTCAGTATAAAGAGGCACACTGATGGGTTGGACCAGACGATTTTCTATCATTATGCTGAGATGCCAAACAAGCTGTGTTTGGTCAATTCTGATGAGATTTTCTTGAGTAAATGTTTCAGTTTTGTTTTAACAGTTTATTTATTTATTGTAAAAAATGTTTTTTTTAAATAAACTGACACGTGCACTGAGGTTATTGAAAGTACCCCTGAATGTACCAGTGCCTCCTCCTAAAAATCAAAAATGTTTATTTAACACCGACTGTAATGCAGTGACAAATGGATGCAGTGTGACATAATCATCTCTTTGCATCTGTTGCATAATAGTCCTTGTCATTTGTTACAACCCTTGAATTAATCGTCATGTTATTCATAAACATATTTCTTATGTAAATCTAAATCAGTCATTGTGAGTATGACCTCTCAGTGTTACACTCAGTCTGTGCATGGCACTTTTTGAGATCACACTCATTTAAAAATTGCAATAAAGATGATGTGGAAGCAACAAGAAGAAGTTGAAAATATGGTCGGAATGAGATGAGAATTATGGGAGTAAATCAGATTTTACTATTCATCCTGCTGTACATTCACATTGGGTTATATGTGTTTTATCTGGCCTGTCAGGGTGTCTTATGGAGCTTGTGTCTGGCTCCCTCTAGTGATCAAACATGTCCAAAACTGAGTGCAGTGAGAAGGAAGACTTAACACCTTTGGATAACTTCCATCTGTGACCCTCTCATGAGGTAACACTGATATGTTTGCACAGTGTTGCATGATATGCATAATAAATCTGGTATTTGAGGATATAACCTGCCATAAAACCAGCAGAAAGTTGAAATAACGGCTGCTATTCTACCGACTTCCAGATCTTGCGTCATTTGTTTTTTCTGTGAATCATTTCAGATTCCAGAAAATCCATCAAAGACGTCTAAACTTATCAAGCAGAAGACTACTGTGAAATTGGTCTGAAACTGATCTTTGTCTTTGTCTGTGTGCCATCTCCTGCTACTTTCTTCGCTCTTTGTTTACTCTGTTCTTAACACTTTCACATCTATCTGTGTGGCAGCCCTGAAACGGACCACTGATGTCATTGTCCCGCCCTGTTAGCCCACCGCAGGCCAGTTGCCATGGCTGCTTTCCACATCATACAGAAAGAGGAAGAGCAGACATCTGGTTTTGTGCGCAGTGTGATGTGTGTGCGTGTGTGCCTGTTTTTTGAGTGTGTATACACACACAGCGTCCGAAATACAAAGACAGACAATGCAATGACAGACTGAGTAAGTGTAAGAGGGAAATGTTCAAACCACCCTGTGTGGTTATACGTGAGGCCGTATATGTCTGGAAACAGTCCAAGCTGCTTTCTTGATACACTTTTACTTCTTGGAAATGAGGGATTACAATTGTGGGAGGCTCAGTGTGTAAAGTTGATAATTTTCAAATCTCAAAGGCTGGTTGTCCTATACAGAATTTTACACTGTGCAAGACACAGAACACAGTCATTGCTACTGCTGCGTGAGCGAATATGACATATATCTTTAAGCTGCTCATGTGGTACAATGCACTGAAGGTCCATTTGCCATTTAAGAACCATGATTCATGAACCAAGATGAAATAATCTCACCTACTGAGGTAGCTTTTCAGTGAGCAGAGCCAAACAGCAGAAACTCCTTCAAGCACATAATATAACTTTACACAGGGCAGTTCAGTTTGCTGATCCTTGTCCCCGATGCTTTCTCAGGCACAACTTATAAATGGATTACATTTATATAGCACTTACAATGTTAAGCACATTCACTCATTCTCATGCCAGTCCATCCATTGGGAGCAGTTTCAGTGTCTTAAGGACTGACATGTGGACATGAGGACGACCCTATCAACTGAGCCACAGCCACACCAAAAACAAAACTAATAATGTGACTGACAATCCCAGGAGCAACCTCATTTTGAGTTTCTGTATTTTAAGCTGCAGTCAGTCCAACTACGTGCATTCAGTGTATATGTAAATAGCATATACACAAAATGGATGTGTGAATTCACGCTACCTTTAGCCTTTCCGGCTTCATTGCAGGAACTTTGAGAAAGATGGAATTACATTTACCAAAACTCCTTTAGGCGTATGACTCTCCTGTCTTACGACCAATCCTTATTTAGGCTCAGAAAATGCAAAAGCGAATGTCATGAGTTCCAGTAGTGTGCCACTGTTTATCGACTTGTTAGCAGAGACCAAACACTTCCTCAGTGAAACCCGAGTAGGTCCGGCGGTGCCTATTGTAAATCCTGAACAAACAAAGAGGCTAAATTTGCTCCCCTAAAAGCAGGCGCCGTAAACAGCCACGCTCAGGAGACAATCTGGAGAATGTTGTCATCATTGCATTGCTTCGACTTGTAACCTGCTGGTCTTCTGGTCTAAATGTCAGCCAGTTTGTGTTCTGAAAAACCTGTGTAATACACAAAACCTTATTTTGTTGTCCACAAATGGCAATAACAAATCTTGTGGAAGTTCTTAACAGGAAAAAAACAACAACTAAGTGACATTGTCAGGGGACAAAATGGCAGAAAATAAAGATGTTGCCTGCCTTTAACCATAGTCATGTATGGATGTATGGGTACCGAGATGATTGCTGAGAAATGCAGCTGAACCCAACACTGGTCGTTTATAGATAAGATCACACAGTTTCAAATAAATTCAGTGATAATTTGTGAGTATTAACACATCTAACACAATGGAAATGAGCATCAGTGGCCTCCAAATTAAAAAGTAGCCAAATGAGTCAAAACAACAAACAAAAGTCTCTGAGTTTGAGGTCATTTTAACAAAAAACCAACAAAAAACCAAAACCCTAAATAGAACCACTTAATGATTTGTCAAATGAAGTGACGGTTCCTTGGTGTACCTTATATTATTTGAGACTTCAATTTCCTGCAACCCGAACTTGAATCACATATAGAAGTTAAATGGACTGTTGGATAATTTGGCCTTTAAAATAAAGTCTTGTCATCATAAATGAATCCAAACCTGGCAGGCTTCTTTTCTTTTTCACTTTTAAATTCATTTCGACCCGAGGTGCCAAACTAGGTCTGTCAGATGACCTCAATGGCAAATTTGTCAGTAACTAACTGGCATTCAAAATGTGTCAACTGATAGCACTCACATAGCACAGTGGCCCGACTCCATTCATAACCCGTAAACAGCAGCAATACCTGCAGTAATGTAGCAGTGAAATCCAACACATTTAATGTAAGTAAGAATAGCGATGGTGTGAAAGCTATCCTATGACGGTGACTTTCTGAACACATGCACACAAAAGCTGTTTTGTTTATTAGATTGCATTGTTTTTTCTCAAAACGTGGGTTATGTTACCTTTAGCGAAACAGAAGTGGATAGTCAAACTAAGGTTCATGTGGATTTCTTTTCCAGAAGGTAAAATGTGAGACTGTTGGCTTGAAAAGTATTTGTTTTCTTTCAATCGATTGCCTGTTTCCCATTACAGCCACAGGATTTATTTAGACTGACCACATATACGTCATGGAGCCCACCAGACAAAGTCCATAGTGTAATATATCTGCACTCAGTCCCTAAATGCCCTAAAGACACACAGGCCTCACGGTCTCCAAGAGAAATGTATTGCCCTGAGTGATGATGTGTGCACCTCATCACAAACTGGATCTGGAGGTTGGCATGAAAACAGACACAAACAGTCTCCCGCTGTGACAAACATCAGGTGGACCGATGAAATGAAACCGTGATCTCAGGCTAATCGCAAAATTCAAATTCCCATCACACAGAGAAGAAGCAGGGACGTGTTTCAGCACTGTACTGTTTTATTTTTGTCCCTGAGTTGGATAGTTTCTTAGCCCACATTCACACAGACTGTTCTGTGATCCTTCCTGCTTTTTGTTGAGCACGATTAAGTGTCCTGGACTAAGATTCACACACACACAAATAAAGATACCTGCAGTGTTGTGTACAGTTGCACGGTGTATAAAGGCAAATTACAGGTCGAGCTGTCGGCAACAACACGAGGTGTGACGGGGTCCCTTTAAGTAGTGGCTGCATGAAAACAGTTATTATTGTAATGAGTATCCTCTGCAGTCTAACGACATTCACATTATTATACCAGAGCAGATGAAGTGAAGATGTTAATTCAGCATGAACTATTGCTTTTGCTGCTTTGCTAAGCTTCCATTTTGCATAAATAGTTTTTTTTAAAAGCCTCTAAATGAGCATAGATTAATATTTGGCTTGAAGAGCAAAATGAAAAACTGTGAGTGCCACTTGTCTCTTCTGTTTATCCACCATCCTCCAGTATTTTCTCTTACCTCCTCATAGTGACTGGGTGTTAGAAGGTGTGATTGACACATTCAGTGTGATTAATATTCCACTGTCTGATTGATAGGAGAGCTGTCAGTCCCGGCTCCATCGTTTACAAGTGATGCCTGTTTCTGTTCAGAACTTTGAAATCACAGCATGAGACAGTCTGATGAAACGACTGCAAGTATTTATTAATTTTTTTTTTACATAATTGCTTTTGTGGCACCGACTTTATTTATTCTGGTTGTTTTGCGTACCTGCATTGTGCAGATGTTGCCTAAATAAAACCTTAATCTGCCTACAGTAAAACAATACTTACAAAAGGATGCATCATATGTGTTGAAGCTGTGGCACAAAACTTTTGGTTTCTCCAAGATGAAAAATAAGAGACTGTGGGGATATTTGTGATATTTCACTTAAAATCTGTTATCTCCTGTTGTCACAGTCTTTGGGCCATGACAGCCACTTGTATATAAGGCGTCTAAAAATCAACAGAAGAGCTTCAGAAAATCTTGAAACGACCAACAATGATGTAAGAGATTGCAGTTTTCTGATTGTATTTGCATTCTCTGTCTACTTCTACACAAGCTTTTTTTTATCATGACATAAATTCCACTTAATTGATTTATTTATCTGATTTATTTGATGAAAATGACGCTCATGATGGTGTTATTCAGGTGTGACCTACGTCACAGTGGGTGTCACCTCAGACTCAGTGAAGGTTGATATTGTGCAGTAAAACAAATGTTGTGTAACACATGTTGCACACAGTCTTTTTCTGGAAGGGTCTCAAACAGGGGCCGCATTATGTTGCACTGGTCAGTGCTCCCACAGTGAGAACACCTGGGATCAAATCCCGGCCGGGCCTCAAACAATTATTGGGTGACATCTGAACAACCTGGCATAAAGGATCACTTACATTAGTGTGAATGCATTTTCTAGTTAAGAGTAAGATTACTGGAAAATTTAAGAATAATTTTGTCCCTTGAGTTCTGGATTGATATCATTCAGCATCTGTGAGGAACACGCCCCCACAGGACAAACTAATGTGTGCTCTTGTAGGATCTGAGACCTAATTCAAATATAGTCGCAGTTTTTTGTTTGTTTGTTTTTGATCATGAAACATTGATTTATTTCTACTTCACACAATATGTAATTCAATGATGTTCCCTAAAGGCCTCACATGCTGGCCGGCATGATGTGTTCACAGAAACTTGGAACTGGGAATGCTACGAGTTTGGCAATTTTCATATTTCCCAGTTTAGAGCGTTCATCGGTCAATAAGAAACAAGCAACATATCAGTGCTGCTTTCCGACTGCTACCAGATCATAACGAATATACAAACAAGCCCGTAATAATAAACAACAAAGACGGGGATGAAATAACCCAATGGAAGCGGGAGAATTTATATTCACACGACATTAAACACGTTCATAGACCCACAATTACTTTGCTTTCTACTGTTAACACATATTGCAGGATTTATAGTGACGCTCTGTTCACGAGGTGTGAAGCAGCAGTGTGGTAATTTAGTGCTTTCAGCACGAGAAACAATTTAGATGTAACCACTTTCCGGTTGTTCCTGAACGCACCACCTTTAAGTGCAATGCATGTGAATGAGTTAATCCTGCAGCAGAAACGTCAACAGGTATGTGGAAAAAAACTACACCAAACCTACAAATATCTGTGAATGCTTCCTTTTACTATAATATGAGGTTCAGACACCAGTAAAGCCTGAAGGCACCACATTCGATGTCTTTTGTTTTCAAAGATATTTAGTATTTAAAGGTGTGAAATAGTTGAAAAGCCCCAAGTCTTCACGTGTGTTTTTCTGTTTCATCATTTATTTCATCATAGAAACTGCAAACTAACAAAACATTAAATCCTGCCTGAAACATCAGAAAACAATTGAAATCAAAGCATGCAATTAACATTGTTTGGTCCTGTTTTGTGTTTTGGAAATAGTGTCCAACTACTAAATCTCCCGTGTGTTTAATGCATTTAGTTTGCTGATTTAATTGAATCAAAGAGCTCAACCTGCCTCAATTCGGGGACTGTAAAGTCAGACATGAGAAGGGGAGCATGGAGAGGAGCCGGATCTCCTCAAGGATGGAGTACTCATGATGGACTATCTATTTGTTTCTCTGTTTTTTGACTTGAAATCTCAAGGCTGTAGCCTGGATTTTTTCGGAACTAAGGGTCATTGGATCATTGCTGCAACTTCCACACAGTAGAGGGCTCTGATTGAGCAAGAGGGCTCTGAGCATGGGATTGGAGGACACTTTTCCTTAAAAAAATACATACATACATAAAAAAAAAAAAAAAGAGTTTACTTTTGGATTTGGGAGCAGATTTAATGTTTTCAGGGTACGGTTTCAGTGTCTGGGGTTTGTTTTCACTGTGCTTACAGCTGGAGCTCTAATAGTCTTACGCCTTGTCTGGTGTTAGGTTAAGAAAATATGTCGTACTCGGCAATATTTTGCCAAGCAGCTGTGTTTGACTGAGAGAAACGCACAGCCCTGTGAACCTGGCCTCATCAAACTATATTTGGATCCAGATGTAGGTTTTACATAATATCCTCTTGAATCCACGGTGCAAATCTTGAAGGCCTCAGAATATCCCAGTGGTACGTTAGACTTTGCATGCTGGCCACAGTGCTACTAAATCCAGAAGCGCTATTATTTTAACAGTTTAAAAAGAAAAAAAAAAAAAAGAAGAGGAGTTTGCACTCTCATACTGCCACTGTGAGGCAAAAGACAAACATTGTTAGGACATTACGTAACACAGAGCAGAGCACTTCGTGCGGGTTGTTGCAATAAGTATGGTTCACGGTTGCCAGGCCGCTTCATTCGTCTTCACAGGCTCTTATTTGCCTCTTCAGCACCGTTGTACAGCCAAGAGGATTTCTGGTCTGGTAATTTATTGATGGTTAGACCAGGAAGGACGAGGCATTATTGATCTGCTGTGTAGGAATCAGGGCAGTGCAACTGCGGGATTCAGCGGGAAAAAAAATAAGGGTAAATAGTCAGAGGGGATACTTAAAAACAGGAATATGTAGGTGAGTGATGTACATTTTGTACCAAACATTTCAAGTGAAAACACATCGTTGTTGCATTTTTGTTTCAGAAAAGTTTCACGTTAACACAGCAAAGTTTTGAAAACCATGTCCATTTAGATGGGAACTGCAGAAATGCTGAAAATGATGTAGTTCTCATGTTGGGCCACCAGTGGGTGCTGTTGGTTGTTTTAGGAATGAAACCACACACACATGCAGAGAATAATCTGCTATAAACATTTACAAATATCGAGACCATCGACTTTGAGTAATGCCACTACAGTTGTAGTCCGCATGCACAGAAGAGCAGAGTTTTTAAAAGAAGTTGCGTTTTTCCCAGTTAACATGTCGAAAGAACCAGGGATTTTTTGGGAAAAGTTCCACCTTGGAAGCTGTTTTCAAAAAGTTGCCTTCACCGTGGCTCCGAGCACCATTGTTTAATTTATAGACACCGAAAACACAACAAAACTTCACTGTTTTCACTTGAAAAACGAGGCCTTAGTTTGTATATATTGTTCTATTTTGTTGGCCATATCGATGACAAGCTCACAAACCAATTTATTGTGACTGGTCTGAAAAACAGCTGACTGAGGACACGTGTTCAGTTTTCTTCTCTGGTAAAGAGTCTGTCAGGATGAAGCGCTTGTGTGATAAATTCAACACTCGCCAGTGATATTTAGTATTTGGCCGATTGACGCTCATTACAGTAATGTTATACACTAAGCAGTGTAAGCATAAACATCTGTTTCAAACTCCCTCAAGTAGAAACTTGAAAACTTCAGCAACAAACAACTATTCTGTTGATGGCCAGCAGCTGTCTGAAACTTTATAATTTTAATATTTTTTGAATTTCCAAGAGCCAAACATCGTTGTGAGACAACATTCAGTCTTAAAGGAATATGTGGAGGGGGGGGGGGGGGGTCTTAACTGTTGTTGGTGGCGACCTAAAATGGCAGAACTGAAAAAAATGCAAGATTTTAAACAGATAAAGACAAACTGTAAAAGTTTAATCAGGCTTCATTTGATCAGTGCTGCAACATGTAAGCAAACTTAATCAGAATACTAATTTGCATGTCTCAAGTGATTTCCTGTTTATTGTAGGAGACATACTCCTTCATCTCCTGAGGGCTCCTCTACTTGTCCTGCAGATGTGGCAGAATGTGCTTTAACCAAAAACAAAAAGCCCAGTACGCCATGAAACAAGCCAAAATCCAAAAGAAGCAGTGTGAGGACGGTCCGAGTCAGAGGCACATTGTGAGAAGGCCTTTCTCCTGCCGTATCCCTCTCCGTCTGCGTTTACCCTGCCCGTCCACGTAATGATAGGGAACATCAGTAAAACTACCCCTGCTGCCTCTGTGCACTCTCTTTCTGTCTCCTCGAGTCGTGTTTGCTCTGCGCTGCTCTCTCCTGCGAGCAACGGGCCTTCGCCACCGTGACACTTGTGTTTCTTTTCCAATTTCTTTACTTTCTGTCTCTCCAGGCTCAGTAGCTTCAGGTATGGAACAGCCTGCACAATGATGGCACTGTTGCAGTCTTTTCTTAATGTGATTTACAACAGGAAACACTTGCAAAGCCTCACAAAGCCTCTGCTGTTGTCTCCACATGCCTGTGTTTTGTTTGTTATAAGTGTGTTTCCCATTAGTTTCTGTCATTTCCCTGCACAATGCGAAGGGATCTGTTCTCTCCCGCTTTCTTGTGCACATTTAAGCTCGGTTGTATTAAATTGTTAGTCAACAGACAGATTCAGCTTCTCCTGCTTTTTCTCCGTGTGCTTCAGTGCGCGGACCGATGTGAGCCTCCATAAAAGAGCCAGCGCTTTGTCTTTGTCAGTCTCTGTCTTTATACTGTCCATCGGTGTGCGTGTTTTTACTGGAGCGCTCGTAAAACTTGGACAGACGAGCCGTCGGCGCTTCTGTGCTTTCGGTTGCAAGTCACTTTATTCCACAAACGTTTGGAGGTGGGCGACGGCAGGCGTGACTTTCATAGCCTGCAGCTTTGCAAACACACACAAACACCAAGCAGACGATCACATGCTCGCCTCTGTCCCTCTGTCGCCTCTATCAGTAAGTGGAAAGACTCCCGTTGCCTGGGTTACAGGATATTCTGGGGTGGTGTGTCCCACAGGGTGTAAATATAGATGCCACACCCTCGGCTTGAAATGCATACGCTCACCCAGACGCGTGCTGTCCATCAGCCTCTCCATCCAAACAGAAATACCTCTCACCTTGACGTCCCGTCTAAAATAACGAGCGTTTTTTAACCACTGAAATGTTTCCCTCCCCCCTCCCCACTACCTGATTTGTTTTGTCACGGGGTCTCAGACGTGTGAGACCGACGGACCTCCCACACACGTGTGCCCTGCGGCTTTTCCAGCCCGCTGGAAAAGGTTGTTTTCTGAAAGTTTAAACAGATGAGCTTGTCTTAAGCAGTTTTCCTCTGTCATCTGAAACCCTGCTCCACAATGATAGTAATTACTCCAAGAATCTGCCTCCTCAGCATGATTCCTGTACAAACAGTGAGTGTGGCTGGTTTTTAAGAATATGTATTGGAAAATTAAAGCGGATTGTTTGAAAAAGACACGTTGGTTGAACTTATTTTCTTAGTTGTTGTTTTTTTCGGCGCTGCAACTATAGTTTTTATAGCGTGGACGTCCTCGCGGTAAATCGGTAGAGAGACAACGAGGTGTTCACGATAATATCAGTGTCTGTCGGACTTCTTTTACAAGCTCCACCTCATCAAATCACACCCATATGCATTGTAGACTTGGCCTTTTTGGATTCAGACTGCAAAATTCTGCCTGTTCAGTCTTACATGTGAATAAAGGGAGATTATACGTGCATATACTGACGCAATAACAGTAATCTTGCAGGGATTCAGGTTGTAAAATGACGCACCCCGTTTGAAGCAGAGTGGGAAAGTACAGCTTTAAGGATTTCCTGGCTCATTTTATCAGTTTCAGAACTTACTTTAGCTGCATTGCATCTGGGGAGTTGAGGTTTTAGCAAACTCAGGTGTTTTTTTTCTTTCTTTTTGCTTAAAGCCGTCAGCAAACCACAAACTGCTGTTGTAAAAGTAACCTAATGTAAAATACATTGAATGAACTGCATGCACCAACCTTTGTTTTCAGGTTTGAACACTTTCAGGTACTTTGCAGCTTTTGGGTGTCATTTCATACTGTTACAACTTACAATATAATTTATACTGTCAGAAGAAAGCAGCACACCCGCAATAAAAGGAATTAACCCCAAAGTGGCCTGTATTGCATTGCTTGTGTATCAATAGTGACTATAAGTACTTTTTAAAGTTGATTTTGATTTGACACTGGATCTTACCTAAAGGATACTCAACATTTATTTAATTTATTCATTAATTAATTTTTTAATTTAGCGATAAGGACTTGTCATACTAAAGCAAAACTCTTGGTATGCAGTCACTATGTACAGCGCACAGCCAAAAGAAGTTAAAGGAGTTTTGTTCAATCAGTTAGCAAATGACTAAAAAACATTTTCTGAAAGTTTTAATATATTCTTTTTCATTTGAATTGTTTTCGGTTTAGGAGTCAGATTGTCTCGCTTCCATGAACACTCAATAAATTGAACGGACTGAGCGCGGTTCTTTGATTCCTTACATAACATGGAAGATCAACATTATTAATGTGATTAAGAGAGCTTGTTGTGTTTAATTAGAAATGAAACCACCAAAGACACTTCCTCCTTTCGGAGTTGCAGAGTAACAAGAAAAACAAAGACGTTTTTCGTTTCAACGTCAGACGTCGGAATATATTTTGCTCCATCTTCAGTGGCTTCAGGTAAAACAGAGCATTGATCCAGTGTTACTTTGTTGATGTGCAGGTTTTTCTGGCCCCGTTGCTCCGCTGTATGTAAACTAAAGGTTTAAGACTCGTCTCTTTTTGGGTCTTTTTGAGTCACTTCAACTAAAATGATCCACTTAATAAGATAAAATAAAAGAGCGACCTGGCTGTCTTGAGAAAAAAGAGCCAAATGCTTAATTCATTTTTTTTCTTGTGTTCAAACTGTTTTAATTCATCACAACGTATTTTATGAGATTTTTGTTCAGCAAGTGCAACTTTATATCTCTTGCTCAAGACACTAAAGAACGCGTCAGCCCGTGTAACTCAACCTTTTTCAGCGGCCTCAGTTACAAATGATTGTAAACGGAACCAGCTCTGCTTCTCCATCCTGCTTTGTTGGCATCCAGAGAAGCTAAATAAAGCAGGATTTGGCTTTGCTCAAAGAGCTCCCCTCTTAAAAACAAAGTGAAACCAGATCACAGGCACATGAAAGTGTTTTACTCTTACCAGTTATTTTTACAGTTTTACTGCTTTTGTAAGTAATTGAAACCATAAAGCACAATATCTCCTATTAGAAAAAATAGTTTTTTAATTTTAATTTTTTGACAACCACCCGATTCAGCAGCGGAGTGAATGAGGTGATTCACACCCATTGTGACTGTACTTTGGCACATAACGCTCCCTCTTTGACGATTCACTGCTCTTCTGTTTACACCACAGCCAATGTTATCCAAGTGTTCATGACAACGCCTGATGTTGATGTTTTTCTTTTCTGCACTTCTGATAACCTGCGGTAGGTAACAGAGTCTCTTTCAGGGCAGAGGTTTAACGAATGAGGAGGTGGAGTGTGAGCCTGACTCACTGATTCTAAATTGACCCCAGAGCCTTTTACACAAGCCTGATTTTCACTGATGTTGATCACTCAACTTCAAAATGATATATTAACTATTTTATTTTAACGCCAAAGAGATTCGATTCTACTGGTTTGAGTTAAATGTTGGAGGATAATCGATTTTCTACTTTGCTCTACTATGTTAAAACTTTTAGGCTTTTTTGTACTTTTGCTTGGCCTACGGCTTGACCTGGCAGAGCGTAAGAAAAGCTGTATACTTCAGTAAAGTTAGTTACTTTTTTCAAAGCTTTTCTAAAGGCTGCAACACGTGTGTGGCTTTAGAAGTGAGAGTATTTTGAATAGACAAGATATTTGCACCAGAAGGCATGATTTAAAATAAGGCCTTGATATTGAACTTCCTCTAAAATTCAATTTTGAGCTTTTGTAAAAAAAAAAAAAAAAGGATTTTCATTTTGCACGACTATGTAAAAACACAAAATGAAACATTTTGAGAGATTATAATGTTCTGTATGTGAATCATGAACGAAAATGAATTTGAGTCCCTTGATCTGCTTTAATTTGACTATTTCTTAACGTTTCACGCGTGAGTAAAATGCATTGGTGCTTGGTGCCAAAACAGCAACTGTGACTAATTAATTATAGTGCCATGACATTTTCTACTACAGGAATTTGTGGTTCAATTCATTTAAATTTCATATCAAAACACTATATTCATCCTTGAAAAGCAATTTATTATGAATTCAAAGTAGGAAGACTTTACTTGACACGTAAAACAGTGCAATATATACCTTATAACCTTTCTTCTAATCAGTGGTCCTAAATTGTCTCTGTGTGTGGTTGTCTTGTGACTGACTGGCCACCTTCCACTGCTTTCACTCTTGATGATGATTTATTGGAGGTGGGCCGTACTTTCTCATTCCTATAGAATAGATAACACTGGACAATTCAGGCCATTCAGTGGAGCAACAAAGAGAAATAGTGTAATATTTTGTCTGTGGGGAAACCAGGCCCACGAGTCAAGGCATGCGGCGGTTTCACTTTTCATTGACGTTTAGGTAATTAAACATGTCATTCATTCACTTAGCGCGGCCAGGCTTTCATTTGATTGCACGGCAGCTTCCATTACTGATAATTAGTTGCTCTTCACTCGGGTAGAAGTCGCACAAATCTTCTCTACCGGGCTTTCCTCAGGCTCACTCCGAGAGTGTTGTCTGGCTCTGACTCGGAGGAAGTCAAAGTGTAGCCCAACCCAAGTATCACAGTCGGAGTCATGACGGCGAGAGCCGGCTGGCACTGTATTCGTAGCATGATCTCATGCCCCCCCCCCACAACCTCATTGGGGAATAAGTGACTATCTCACAGCAATGCTTGATGGGAATCAGGAAGCTCCTCCTAGAGACACAAACACAGGATGTGCACACAGAATCACATCACACTCTCCTTTATTTTCCTTCTTTTTACAACCCACTCAGTATCTCACTCTCTTCCTCTTACACTCACACCCTGCTTTCACTTGAATCTTGTAGCTTTCTTCCTATGCTTTACAAGGTTTCTTCTTCTACCTCCATCACCTTTCTCTAACACCCGTCCAAGCTAAGTTCCCTTCCATTGTTTTTCCTATTACCCGATTCTGATCTGTTTTTAGTAAACTCTCACACTGCGGTGGCATTTCAGGCTTCAGTGCACGGATGTCGACGTTGCTCTGAGGTTCCAGAGCTTCTGAATCAAATACGTCCAACATTCTCCCGTGACTGCGAGTGCCTTTGTTGTGCATGTCACCGACTGTACTGGCGTGTTTGTGTGGAGGCTCATGCTGTCTCACAAAATTAGACTTCTATTCTGGGCCTTTTGGATCGATGCCTCAAATGTGGCTGTTAATTAAAGTGCTCTATTGTTGATGGTCTCCGAGTCCTTCATAGCTCCAGACAGTAGTGTTCTGCCTCATGTTCACATTGCTCCTAAAACGGTTGACATGTTATTTGTACTGTATCTGATGAACCGTCAGTGGAAAAAAGCCAGAGGGACTTGTGTTGCTTTTTTTTTTTTTTCCTGTGTGTTTTCCATCGGGACCGTTTGAGGAGGCCAAATAAGTAATGTGATCTGTTTATGTTGGAAAAGTTCCAATTCGGTCAAGACCATACGTACAAGTGCCAGAGGGAAAATAGGAGCCATCGATAACAGATGTTCTTGATGGCATACATGTTTCGTTATTGTTTCTGTGCTACTTACATCTGTTGTGGATCAGATCTTTTTCCACTATGAGCATCCCACAAACTCTTCCCAACAATGACGGAGGATTAGCAACAAATCCAACGTAAACCAAGTGGAAACGGCATCAGTGGACATTTGGTACCTGTGTATCATGTCCTCCAGCCTCCTCCCTTGCTCTTCGTCCAGTTCCAGCTGTTTCCGCCGTGCCTCTTCTTCCTCCGCTCCCATTCCCTGAAGGAGCCATCGCTCCCGCATGGCTTTGGACTGTAGGGAGCACAGAGGTTTGATCAAAAGAGATGGAGCCGAGCGAGCCCTTTCCAAAATTGAGGTAACAGCTTTACCTAGTGAGAATCTCTGACTTTTGAGACACCTATTTTTTTTTTGTGTTTTGTTGGAAAGGAAGTCATGCATATTTTTTCTCATGGCCGAGCTGATATATTTCAGGTGGAAAGCATGTTTCTCATTAGAAGGCAAAAAAATAGACAAAGATCAAAATCAAAGCTCTGCTTCCATGCAATCATTGCATCTTCAGCTAATGAGCTCGTGATTCATGGCTTTTGTTTGCCGGCCTGTTCAATCAGGCCACGGTGACTTTAGACATTTATCCCTCGAAATCTGACTCGTTCATCTTTGACTCATACATGTGACTCGTACGAAGCAACCTCACCTTCAGTCACCAAAATCTTAAGCTTTTTTTTTTTTGTGTTTTTTGTGTTGAGTGAGAGTGAATGTGTTAGTTAAATATAAGGAAATCTCAAGTGTCCCTGAAAAATCCTGTTGATGTCTTATGGATTGACTCAAAGCACAACCTAAAAACAATGAAAGCAAGAACAAGGAAGAACATGAAAGCACAAATCGATGGATGACAGACAATATGTCAGTGTACTATATGTCTTCCTTGGTTCTGTTCATTCTTCAGCTTATCATAATCTCAGAAAAAGACGAAGGCTGATTCTCTTTTTGTCAAACCAACATATCTGACTGCATTTTGCTAGATCGTTATGTTTCTTTATTGTTTAACTCATGAGTTCCTGAGCAATGTTTATGTGTCTAATGTCTCTGTCTGTGTCTGGAACTCTGCTTTGTTACCACAACAGAGTAGAGCGGGAACACTTTGCTTCACCTCTGGCTGTTCGTTGTCAGACTGTTGCTCGGCTGTAGCCCTTACAGCTGACAATTGCCCTCATCCCCCCCCCCCCCAACCCCCCCCCCCCCCCGAACCCCCCACCCCCCACCCCCGCCCCCACCCCCCCCACCCCCCCCCCCCCCCGCGAGGGAATACAGCACTCAAGGAGCGATTCCAAAGTATTATACCACCTGCTGTTAGAATGCAGCAGCTGGGCTCTTTGTTTGTGTGTGATGGTTTCACGCCTACAGTGCTGTGCTCATCTCCCACAATAAGATCTTCATTTTTTTACAGAGATGCGAGAAACATGAAGGAAACCCCAGTTTTACAAATAGGTGGACAGATAAATTCCTATATGATTTCAAAATCTTAATCGCAGCCCTATAACCTCAAAAGTACCTTCAACTGTATTAGTATTACAGAGTTGGCGTGATTCTCTCTCTTTTTTTTTTTTTTTAGCAAAATTTGAAACAAAAAACAAAGACAAATCTCTTGCTGTGTAGCGGGGAATAATGTTTTGCTGGATAATTTGGCCACTTGTTTCCTCTGAGCGTCAGCCTCTTTCTCATGCTGTTTTAACAGACTTTCCATTTCCTGTTCAGCACTGACACGCAGTCACTAAGAGGCGCAGTGAACGCTTAAAGGGGAAAATTTGAGCCTTTAAGGAAGGTGTTTTTTA
Source organism: Lipophrys pholis (assembly GCF_963383615.2). Lineage (NCBI taxonomy): Eukaryota > Metazoa > Chordata > Actinopteri > Blenniiformes > Blenniidae > Lipophrys > Lipophrys pholis. Next base: position 15,269,554 of record NC_137641.1, on the reverse strand, counting down.
ATCATAAACTGAAAAAAGGTTTTCTCTCTTTCTTTTTTTTAAATGTTTGTTTGTTTTCCTAAATTGCTAAAGTATTTAACTCTTATAAGTACCAAAAATGCCAAGGGGGTAAAATGCTCATCATGATTGAACTTGGCTTCAAAATCCTCGCGGTGTTTACACGGCCCCAGACTCAGATCAACGCCTCCATTCTGAGAGGGTCTGAATCCCGCAGCCCAGAGGTCCTTATCAAATCTCTGGGCTCCAGTCTCCATTTCCTCTCCCAGGCCACTGCCTCTCTGGAGAGATCACTACAAAGCCCACTTCATGCTGCCCGGCTGTGTGGCACTCAGAGGTAATGGCCATTAAATGAGACTGTACGAGCAGATGCTGATTGCATCTGGAGTTCGAGCCTGTTGATGTCGAGGGCTCGTCTGGCTCTGTAGGTCATTGGAGGGTTGATTTCTCTGATAGTACAAACATATTTGCTTGCATTCAGACGTTGTGTATTATCTTTCTTTTTCAGTCATCTACTGTGTGCATAGGAAGTTCGTAGGTGTCAGATAGAGCCCCAATTGTAACTGTTTACTTGAATAGCTGTTCTGTTAGTCTAAAAGATAAGAAGTAGTGAATCCCACTTTCACTTGATAGTTGGCTCCCTTGACCATTATCAAATATCTACATGGATGTTTGAATCTACTTTGGCAGGGTGCAACAGACATTTATCATCTGTTCGACATTGAATAGTGTATATGGATATGCACAAAACCTGCATGTGATATTTTATGTTTGTCTCAATGTTCTGGTTATGATCTGAACCATGTTATTTTTTCACGAGACACTCAAGAATTTTGTGACTATTCTCTTGCTATATCAGATTATATGTATTGTAAACATCAATTGAAAATTGTATCACTTGAATATAGCAGTTAGCCTTTGAATCGCATGAAGTAATGAAAGAAAACAAGTGTTTGTGAAGTTTCTGAGATATCACTATGATCTCAACATGGTTTCACGTGTAAGAATGAGTTGTTATTCTAATCGCATTATTGTTTTTATGCTGCAGTCTGACAAGAGAGGGTTGTTTGCTCCACTGTAATTACTACAGCAGGCAGAAATGTCAGCAGTTTGTGTCCCATGTAATCTTTTATCATTAGCTTCCGTGCAGTGTAACCCGTATTAGGTCAAACAAGAAAACACAAGGATGAAATGAATCAGAAGTACATTCAACGCAGTATGAACTGTATGTGAAGGTGACTTGGACACAATTTAGATAAGCTTGAATGGTTTATGTGCGCATCGGCTCAGACTATGCAAATCTGCTCCCATGAGATAGATCAAGCCCAAGACGGTCGGCCCAAACTTCATTAATGAACCGATTTTAATGTTTGACAATTTAACACACAAAGTTCTCGTGGCTTTCACAAATGTTTTGTCCACATTTCCATAAGTGGGTGGTAAATGCTGGAAAGCGCCGCAACGTGGGCTCAAACTTCTTCGATAAAAGGTTCATTCATTCCAAGTGTGTTTAATGGTTTTAATTAGAGGACGAAATGTGTTTGTATTTCCAATATTAAAACTGGCGACTAAGCATATCTGTAGCATAATGGGTACCCACAGCTCCCTGACCCACCCTGCGTATGTGCTGCATTTAGGTGCTGCAGGACTTTCCAAAGAATTCCTTTTGACAGTAAAGTAATTATGAACCGGCAGTGCAACTTGGAAACTGTTCATAAAATCAGCCTTCACTCAAGTCTTTTCACTGACGACAATGCTTTGTATTTTTCCAAGCCTGTATGCAAGGTCAAATTGCTATTCTTTACAGTACTGACGCTTGATCGAGCTTTATTAAAAAAGCAACGTCTCACAATCTGTCAACAGCTTGTCCCTGTTATTACTTATCATTTGAATGTCAAGTGTGTTTACTTGAAACAAAAAATCTTGGCTTACCGGTAGTGGCTGGCGCCGAGTATTCAACGATAAATATGTGTGTTTTTTTGATTCGAGTGTGTCTTTTCTGAAGAGAAGTAAACAGCCAGATCTCTCCTGCCCAGCCAAGGGAAACTCTGCTTTTACAGGTTTACACAGCAGGAGTGCAGCAATTTGGATGTTTAGATGGAACCACTAAGTTTCAGCGGAAAATGCACGCGGGTTATTAAATGCACTCGCATTTGTACGCGGCACCATGGTAGAATGGATCATAACTCATTGAAGCACACTGTGTTATTATATCTCTCTGGGAGGTTTTAGGGTCAAGGGAAGCAATGTGTTTGGATAAAAAGGAGGCGGAGGGAGCTAATTAAGAGAGATGAATGGGCCGCAGCACCATCAATCATTTCTTTCTTTCAGACTTCCAACCACATCCATTTACTTTTCACCTTAACACCAACCTCATTTTATTCTCACCCCAAGTTCAATATATAACCTCATACTAACATTTACCCCTCAGCAAGACCCAATGTATCGTCTCTGTTCTCCAACTCGCAGGAATCCGGGCACTTTTTGTCAGATATTAAAGCAAAAGCTGTGCCTAAAACATTTATGATCAAGTGATGAATAAGTGGCTGTATGTCACATAAGTCAGAAAAGAGGCTTAGAAGTACATACATGCAAGCTTTTTGTCACATAATCCAGCTATATCAAGCTTTTTTAAAATTCTATACTTAACCACAAATCCATAAAACATCGTAGTATATTGTAATTCATGTGAGAATAGCAGACTTCTACACTTCCATACTTCATCTGTACTAAACTGTGTAGTTCCCTTTTTTCTTTTCTTTTTCCCCAATGTTGAAGACTTTCGGTCACTTCCCTGTTCTTTTCATAGTGTCCTATAGGCTAAATGTAGACATACAGGTCGGGATGGAAACTAACACTCACACATGGCAGAACACCGGATCCCGGCCAGCCAAGCTGTGGGAGCCAAGTCAAACAATTAAGGTCCTTGCAGTCCTGCTGGACTGAGGACGTGCTAACATGATAAGTCCACAGTGTAAACTTACTGCCAAGTTCAGGCTGGCATGCTGCCGTGCAAACATGATTTCACTTTCCATGTCACAGAGATGAATACTGTCTTTCTTACTATAAATTATACATATAAATTCTATATATAGTATATGAAGTACGTTTTTGTCCCAGTATGTAGTCAGAAGTTGTCCATTTCCTCCCCGTTGTCACGACTAGATTACATGCTGCTTATTTACAACATGTTTTTTTTTCTGTTTGAGAAAAATAAGTGGGCATCCGCTTATACCCTGGACTAACGCCACTGGTCAGGGGACACGCTGACATGAAGAAAAATGGAAATGCTTGTTCGTTTGTGATGACGCATTGCAATTTTATTGACTTGAATGTTTTTCAATTCTGGTGGTCGAGTCTATAATATGACACGGCTCAGGTAGGTAAATATGGTGGGACACAGTAAGAAGCAAGGCCCAGACTAAGGGGGTATCTATGACCCGCCCTCAGTTGGACCTGTTCTTACAGGGCCGGGTAATGCATAATATGAATGAGTGAAGAAAGGGTGTAATTTAAAATTTACTTGATTAATTTGTACCTTCACACTTCACACCTCCTGTTTAAACTGTGCACCATAGTGAGTTCTAATCACTGGCATACTTTTCTGACAGGTACTGAATATTTATAGGTTCAGAATGTAGAGAGAGGCAGAAGTGGCTGGACAAAAATAGAAGCAATGTCTGCACTGCTACGTGCGCCGAGTAGGTTGGATGCATGCTGAATGAAGATAGCTTTGGAGTCGGACCAGCAGCTCAACAATTCTATTTGGAGCACTTAGGCAGATAATGTATTCTTTCTTAAACGCTGTAAACCAACCTTGACATGTTGTAGCTGTAGCACCAGGTCGTCAAGTTGGCTTCTTTTGTCTTCAATTTCAGTTTGCCGCTTTCGCTTCTCCTGAAAGACGAGAGAGAGGAAAAAAAAAGACACAATGATGAGAATCAAGCGTGAACTCTGAGGTCTTATGCTGTCTGTGAAGACGAAACACTTGAGCTGCAAAAGAGGTTTGAGCACGATGCTTCACTGATGCATGCTGCTGTATTGATTGAGCAGGTTTAGGGTTTAATTTTGATGCTCATCAACCTCTAGGCAGAATCACTGGGGGGAAATCAGGGTTTAAACACACTTAATTTAGGAGTAATCCAGGACTCTAATGCAATATACTGTCATACTTGATATAAACTGATAGAGTCTGGGTAAATCTACTCGTTGAGTGATGGCAGGATATGAAATTGTGCAGCAGAACAGTATATCCATCGTAATACAAACTACACGGTTAAACTTCTGAACGGACAGGAAATAAAATGAATTGTGTGTGCTCGAGAAGGAATTGAAGTATTAAAGGGTTAGAGGTTAAATCTTGGAGGGTCGATGGTGATAGGGGCTCACAGGGGGAATAAAGACAAGAGGGATTAGGCCTTGAAGCCCCTAAATAGCCTTGGGGTTAAACTTAGGGTGGGGTCAACAATCCATGTCGAGATAAATAATGTTAAGGGATGTAAAGAGTGGGAGGTTTCAGATGTGAGAGAAAAAAAAAAATACTAAATGGACTGAGGCAATGTGGAGTCACTGCTTTTGAATTTCCTATGACAGCGATGCACCAGAATATAAACAAAGCAGTTCCCAGCGCGAGCCTGCTCGGGGACGAAGAGCATGAGATACACTGCGGCTGCATCTCGCTCGCTGCCTTTCTGTGGGAGTCGGAGGAGGATTTGTGGGACGTTTCCTGTGAGCTAAATATAACCATCAGGGAAAACCCCAAAATGCAAATAAACCTGAGGCCTTCTTTCTAACACAGTTCAGCGAAGAGTGATGCTGAATAGAGAGAGGATGGGAACTGAAAATGGAGCTGAACACAACTAAAAATAAGGAATCATCACACATATTGTAGATAGCAGGACTGAGCCCCTCACAGATCACTTATGTTTTAATACAAGGATGCTTATGCACCTGTTAGTTTTGACCACAATGTTTCTATTAAGTATGTTTCACATTGATACTCAATTTTTCTGCTCTGGACCAAATGCTGCAGCGAGTGGCTCAGGTCTGGTTTCAACGTTTCAAGTGAAAAGGCATTTGTTGATCCATTTTTGTCTCAGAAGAGATTTGCGTTTACACGGCAATGTTTTGAAACTGCAGAAACACTGAAAACAATAAAGTTCTCATGTTGGGCCACTAGTGGATGCTGTTGTCTGTTTTTGTAAATGAAACCACATACATGTGCACCGAGAACAATACACTACAAACACTAACAATGGCGAGTACACAGGCATTCATATGGAAAGATGATCAAGTTGGATTACGGTTGACTCTCAACTATAAAACTACCAAATATAGCCTCCAACTGTTGCTGGACCAAAGGCATAATCAAGAAAACATTCGCTCATTGAGCTACTCTGTTGAAAACGAGCATTTTTTTGTTTGTTTTTCTTGTTGCTCCTGTAACACTCGCAAGCAAGCAAGGAATTCAGTTCCATTTTTCACACTGGAAATAATTGCTTCAGCCAGCCATGTTGTGCTGGATGGAAGTCCTCTCATATAATTAGTGGTAATGGGAAACCAGTTGATAGTTTGCCTCTTCATGTGTGACTGACATCCCAAAACGGCTCTCTAATTTTCCTATAAACACTCTAAAAATGTTCCCCAAAAGCTGAAAGTACTTTTTGTTTTCAATCAGAAAAAGTAGAGCTTCAGCATGTCTGAGGGAATGCTACTCCACTTCTGTCTAGCTGGTTTGTACCTCAAATCTCTCCTTTTATATTCATTAGTTAATGTTGAAATTAGATCAAAGAAGAGGCACAAATCTGCGTGAATTTTATTGAACGTTTGGCAGTTGTTGGCATCTGTTTATCCACTATCACGATGTGAGTCCCTATTTAGGAGCTGCTATTTAACTTTGTAGGCACTTTTATGACAAAATGCAGAGTTATTACTCCTGCCTGCCATTTTGCTGCGCTTAACTTGTGAGGGTTTTTCCAAATTTTAGCCATGTGTAAAAGAGGCTGGTTATTTGGTGAACCTTGTGTGGTCCAATTGACTAATTGTAGTGGCGCTCCAAAAGATTTTGGCCACATGCCTGTGTTTTGGCTCAGTGAATGGAAATGAGGAAACAAGGCTCAAGGAATATTACAAAAAGACAATAATTGGCCTTGCACAGCTTTCACACACACACACACACACACACACACACACACACACACACACACACACACACACACACACACACACACACACACACACACACACACACACACACACACACACACACACACACACACACACACACACACACACACTCTCTCTCTCTCTCTCTCTCTGCACACTCTAAACTCAGCTGTAACTACTACTGCCTTAACTCTTGCACTCGCTTTAGCTTAACCAAAACCTCAACAGAACATTAAGACCCCATTTGCATGACGTTTTAAGTGAAAACGTAACGCTTTTGCAAAAAAAAAAATTTCTGAAAACTTTCAGCAATATTTTTAAAACGATATGGCAGAAACGCTGAAAACAATGTAGTTTTTCGTCACGGGTCATGAGTGGGTGCCGTTTGATTCTGTAATGAAACCACCCACACATTTGCACAGAGAATAACATGCTATAAACTAACAATGGCGAGATTTCGGATATTCGTATGAACAGATGTCCAAATTGGATTGTTACTATCATGACTTTCAACTATAAAACTACCAAGTCCTCCAAGAACAACATGGACTGGCCGCCATTGTTGTTATTGTCCATCTACTTGTGCATGTGCATAAGAACTGTGTACTACGACCGTGGCCACATGCGCAGTAGCAGCATTTCCGCCATCTTCATGGAGATAGTGCCTGAGCATTTTCAAAAAGTTGTGCTTTCAATGGCTCCGAGCACCGTCCTTGTGTAAATTGACCAACAAAATGCAACGAAAGGTTTGTGTTTTCGTTTGAAACTCTTGTCATGTGAACAAGGCCTTAAACAAATCTTCACAGAAGGTGTATTGATTATCCTCATGTAGTGTTCATCATTACACTGACATGAATCTGCATCTGCGATCGGCTTGATGTCCCCACTGGGGTAGACAAACAAGTAGGCACACACAAACGTAAACACACAGAGCTTTTTGCTTATTCCACTAGAAGACCTTACATTCATTTAACTTCTGCTTGCCTAACTATAACCCCAATGTTACCTTTATCTTCAATTGTGTGCCCTCACACTAGAAGTGTGATCAGAAGTCTCAGTCCTGATAATGTGGGCAAAGCCCGCCTACACACAAGCACATGGATACACCGCAGTGGTCTGCACAGCAGCAGTTCCCATGGTTTGTGAAGTAACAGTCAGAGAGGCAGTATGGTCACCAGATGTCAGGGACTGCTGAGGACATGTGGTCGAGGAATGGGCAAAACACACACAAAAGCAAATACGTTCACAGGCTTGAAAGTGTACACACCGATAAGCCAAAAGTGCCATGCTCCCAAAATAAAGCGGCACTCAGGCAATCTGTGCGGTTGTGTATATTTGAGAATCTTTGACTGTACAGGAATGTGAGGACAGATATATACCTACGTATAAAATGGATATAATAGAAATGATGCTTGATATCACCAGACCAAATATAAATCTTGGTTTCTATAACATTCCTGAAATCGAATGTAATGGTGCAACGTCCCTCTTCCATTCACCCTTAAAGTACAGGTCTGCATACTAAATGTTGTAATTTGTTTCAGGGTTTTCTTTAAGAAGGCCAAGAAATGCCAGTCATGAATATTCAAAGGCCATAAAAATCTTCTTGGTTCTTGAAAAAACAAAACAGCAAGCAGCTAGTTTCTTGTAGTCTTTACTGCTACGGTAGTTCCCAGGGGATAATGCCATCTGTCCTCCTATTACTTGTCATGTAAAGCAGAAATTCATTAGCTGGAAGGATCCTCACTGTATGAGAACGGGATTAAAAGTCTAGCTTGCGACAGAGAGTGCTGAGTTCATCAAAAGATGAAATGAATCCCTAGACTGGTACAGTTGAAGTGACAGGAGAAAGACACCCCGAGCCCTGCTCTGTTCGTTGTATTCTCCCCCGGAGAGCACATCCTCCTCCTCACAAAAATATGTTGACATTCTTGGTGACACACACATCACTTCCCACACTCTGACTCACAATGTTTGGCCCCACTTGGCTCGCCACTAAGCTCTCATACAGAGGGCATCACTTTCCCCACTGCAGTCCACACCATTCAAGAGACTCTGAGGCTGAGATCAGCTTTTCAAACTGATTGAGCGCCAGTCTGGACTTTTATTATGTCATATTGTTGTTGGTTTGTCTAGTTTAACAAGACATCTGAAATGCACATGCACTGGTTTGAGTCGGTAACCTCACGTCCTACAGGGCTAAAGATTTTGGCAGCGGAAAGCCAGTCAAAACTTCCTTTGTCTGCTTACAGTTCCTGTTAGGTTAAGCTCAGCACCATGAGCTTTATACTCCTTCCCACCAGAAACGACAAACTGTAATTGGCTTAGAAGTAAATGTCCCGTCTAACCCTAATCTCCTGGGTTTTGGGGGAATTCCTGGAGTGCGTTCGCTTAATCTTCTCAGTCCCAAGAAAATCTCCTTAATTCTGAATGAAATTTAATGTGTGGCGGTTATTACTCGTCCCCTAAAGAAAGTGTGCTTCTGCTCAACTGCAATTGATATTGACAGAAGGTAACTTTAATGCAAAAATACTGTACAAAAATAAACATAATAACTAAACGTGCGTAAACTAAAGTCAAGATAGGACTTTCACCCGAAAGCTTCCCATGTATGATTCAAAGTCACCATTCAAAAATAAGCCCCCGGCAGGCCAAGGTAGAACATGCAAACTCTGGTTGCCAGGTCAGACCTCGACAGTTTAGGCCCAGTGTTTGCATAACATTTTCAACTGAAAAAGCAAAACTTTGTCACTGGTGTCAGGAGCCTTACAACTTAAATGTATGATGATGATGATGATGATGATGATGATGATGATGATGATGATTATTATTAACTTTTGGATGTACCATTCTCAAGAAATTTAAGAATTTGGCTGTTAAACCTGGCTAAATACTGATTTTACTGAGAGTTGTATTCGTCAGAATTGAATAGATCGGATGGCTCGGCTCTCATAGTACTGATTGTTTTTCCATGTGACCCCAATGCGAATATTAATTGACCACCCCGGGCAATATCAAGCAGATTTCCATTGGAAAATATAGGTAGCTTTGTGGCCATCACAGACTCTAATGCAACTTTTATTTCGTCCAACTTGAAGAGAAGCTAATGAGAACTTTGCCACTGTGCTGCGAATGGTATGGACCACCCAGCAACGGGTCAGGAGGACGTTGTTATAAAGTCATAAGACAGTGAAGTAACTGAAGTTCTGCTGATGTTCACATTGTGAACAGAAATGGACTGCAGAGCTGACATCTCACATTCTGTACATGCCAACACACCCAGCGCAGAAATCTCACAGTGGAGATCATCTTCCGTTCCGCAGGCAGCCATACCTGAATGCTTAGAGAACAGAGACTGAAATGGACCTGTCGCCTGAATGACATGGGTTTGGTTCTGCACTGAATGTACCGGCGAGGTAATTAGATCATGTTATGAGCATTGGTCATGTCTTCAGTCTGAGAGCAGTAAATGATAACTGGCATAATTTGTGAATGAAGTGATGAAATAACCAACAGCTGTCCAACCAGTCAGTAGCTGTGAACAACTGCAAGCCCGCAGCATGTTTTATACTTGGAGTTACATCCATGCATGTGCTTTTCAGACAATGCCTGCTTGTTAGGTCCAGAGTGAAGTGAATGCTGACCTCCATAGCTGGTGGCAGTGTCAATAAATGCAAACTTAGCACTTCGCTGACATGTCCTACATGCCGTTGTCATGTGAAGGGACCAGTTGGAAACTATAATGACCATGTCTTATCTTAGCAGAGACACAAGTATGCATACCTTTAAATTCACATGGATGGACACTAACACATGTCAGCTACTGTATTTTCCACAACATAAGTCACACCTCAGTATAACTCTAGTCTGTCAAATCGTGTGCCGCGGGGGGGGTAAATAGTTTGAAGAAAAAGTTGAATTGAGACCCAGATGTAACTTTACCATTGATATACCTTGACCAGCAGCTGCTGGAATTTGTTCCTTCAGCTCCAGAAGTTGTGATTTTACCCCACGAATAGCCTTCTTTGTTTTCTTCATCAGCGTATTAGTTTCTCTGATTTTCTCCAGTTCCTTAAAAGTTGCTCAGATATTCCAAACTCTCTTTTTGCTGATTTAATAAAATTGTTTCTGCTGCATATTTTTAAGTTTTCATAGAAAGGATTTTTCTTTTTGTTGACATTTGGCGTCCACCGTCACTTAAATATGGTGGTAATCGTTGTCTGTTGTCATACAGAGCCATCTAGTGGTCCCTGGTGGTATGTATAGGTGCATTTTGACGTAAGTCGCTTCTTGAAATAAGTCGCGTGACCACTGAAAACAAAAATGTAACTTATAGTCCAGTCAATACTGTATTTCTATGTTCTTCCCGGGGCGTTTGCTGGGTAAGTACCCTTCCTCCTGCTAAGTGGAAGTAAGTGGATACTAACTCTGCTTAATTTTTTGGGCTAAATATTGGATTTTCTGTATATTCATCTTTACAAGTTACTTTCAGTTCTAGCATGTCTTCCTAAAATAAAATATTTTGGCCATCACCTCGACTTATAATCATGATTACCTCCAACCCCCTCAGAAACTATCCTCTCTTCAACTGATGCTGGGAACTGTCTACCTGGATGTAACTGTGCCTACTGCCTATGTTCAGTATGTCAGTGTGTCACTCTTCATTGTTTACTCTTCAATTACTGCTCAAATGTCACGAAAATAATTACTAAAATAAGAGCGTCCACTCACACAACATTCCTGCCTCTAGACTCGGGTCTGAGTGAATCACGACCCTTCTCACTTAAACACACACACACACACACTCACACACACACATACCAGAAATGTCCAGCAGGTCAGAGACAGCTGCTGCTAATTTTAGGCGGCCTGTAATGCCTGCCGTGCCCCAGACCCCCCACTGTCCAGCAAACCACACCCCCGTCTTCCTTTCTCAAAATGACTTTGCCCCGAGCACACTCCCCCTCCCCCATAAATTGCTAAAAGTCCATAAAACCCAGACCTCTGCCTCCTCCTGCCCTCCTATCCCCTCCCCTGGATCCCGCCTGCTCAGTGGGTAGCTGGCAAACACCCACTGCCAAATATTCAAAAACTGTGATACTGATTCCGGAAGCCGATTGAACAATAACAAGCAGGAAATCTGACCTAACGTCTTCCGGTTTACAATGCTGTCTGTCTGTTTGAGTGAGTTACATCTGGTTACAATTTACATTTTTTTCCTGTAATTTGGAGAAAATGCAGTACATGTTCTTTCTTACAGTACATGACTTTCCACATAATGAAACGATTATTACAAGATAAGGCTGAAACAATACAATTTCACTTAAAACGTTATCATGTAAACGGGGCCTAAGTGTGTCTTTTTATAGCAGCAATAATGGAGCTGGCTATATCAATAGTCGTTTGGAACGGGCTGCATCGCTATTATGTCCACAAGTCTCACTGAAACATGCGATCCACTTTTATTGAAAACTTATGTTTTCTTTTTTCATGTTGCAGTGTCACCCTGGTTTCGACCCACTGGAAGCCATTTTTTTTTTTTTTTATCTGCAGACCACATGTTTGACACCACTGTCATAAACGGTGTCAGAGTCAAGGTTATGAGAAGGACCCATGCTAAATCCTGTTAATGGTGACAGGGGTTGAAGGAAAGGGTTAAGGGGAGTTTTCAGGTATGCTCATCTCTATTTTAACTCAAATGTGTAACTCCCTGCTACTACATGAGTTTTGTAGAAGATTTGTCTCTTTCATTTCGTTGACCTTGAGAGAAAACTATTGCTTTATCGGCCTTTCCCACACCAAGACGGAGTGCATCCAAAATGAAATAAACAGAATGATAAATGACCAATTTCACATGGCACAAAGGAATGAGACAGATAAGTGATAAGTTTGTGAAAGGAAGAGTCACAGCCACATGACTGAAAGTGAACTGGATGTCCTTGACGACGATGAAAGATGTTTGAAGACATCCCCCCCACCACACACACACACACACACACTGCCTGGCTCTCCACCACATGCCACAGTCATGATTTGCGGAAGATGCATACCGCTCCTCACCTTCACCCTACCCCACTTATTCCTCCTAGTTAAACCCTGCTAAGTGGAGCCAGAACGTTGTCCAGCTTCCGCAACGACCTCAACAGGACAGACCTTGTCCAGAGAGTTCAATTTGTGGGCAAATCCACAAAGCAAAGTAATTCATAAAGGAACAGTAGAATTGCTGAATTCATCATGATACTTTAGAGGCAACAAAGAGAGACCACGTGCACTGAAAGTTCATAGAGATGTATTAATCTATTTGTTTGTCACTGAAACAAACACACCCTCTGATCCCCTCGCATGACTGTAATATTTTCCCCATTGCCGGCAACAGCCACTTCTGTCTTTTTTCTCTTCCATGATCACGTTCATGTCAATCTTTATGCACCACTTCCTAATTTCCCTCAGATTTTGACCCAGACGGTCTGCAGGCTCTTGTGCCTCTGAGCATGTGTGCTGGTTTTGTGTGTGTGTGTGTGTGGGGGGGGTTGTCTAAATGGTTGAGGTCATCTATGTAAACACGCCACAAGCACAACAGAGAGCCAGCCAATGAGTGCGTGCAAAAGACGCATCCATGCACTTTTGTACTTGTGGTCGGCAGGCCACACGGGTGGGAGTTAATGAAAATGATGAAACGCTCTCCAGTCATTGGCTGATCTTCAAAACCACATACAAAGGTCTGGTGAGCGCATATGTGCGCTCCAGCCAACTGCTATAATTGCACGGTAATAATACACCAATTGCAGGTTTGGAGTTAACAACATGACATCACAACTATTCCTTAATCTGACCAATTAGTAACCATGGGAACATTGACTTCTGGCAGCCGACAGACCCCCTAATCACTGTCAGACTATGAGAATCTTCTCTGCGGCGAACGCATGAGCCAATCCTTTAATTTGGTGTTTGATTATAAAGCTGGCAAATGTTTTGTTGTACTGGAGGATTTATGTTCAAACTGTATTTTCCTTAAGAGATCAATCATGGGCAGTTTTTTTCTAAACTTGAATGCTAACACTGACAAGGCATTTAAAATGTAATTTAATAAGTGTTAAAATATTGGTTGTTAAGATAAAACCTGATGAAAGTTAACAACTTTTTCTAGCACGTCCCTGGAGATGAAAACTCAGGCTTTAGTCGGCAAGAAATGTTTGGTTTAACTGAAGGCTTGCACTTGCTCAATGTTGGATATGCATACAGATTTAGAAGAAGCCTTCCGTCCTTTATCCATACTTGTGTCTGTTTGCTGGAAGCTTAGCTGTTCATGGAGAAGGTTCGATTGGTAAAATGAAGCGAATATGACAAAAGCACTCATGCCGTACAGACAAGAAATTTCCCAGTTTGAGTTTGTGCTTTGGGACTTTTTTCTGCATGTTCTTTCCCTCTTTCCTGTGAAAAGTAAACCTGCATTTGAGGTGATCTGATGAATGCAGCTTGACCATAGGTATGGATTTAGGTGTGTGGCGTCTGTCTCGCTGTGTTGGCACTGCGATGGACTTGTGCGATGTCCACTGTGTGTGCCCTGCCTTTCGCCTCATCTCACAATACCTCCTGACTCCTTTAAAGGTCCTTGTGATTTCTTTGCACACTGCCCCACCCCACATGACTATCACACCCACTCATACTTTATTAATGCGCCTCACAGAACATAGAACTAGTTCTGTGATAAACCAGCCTTATGGCTGTGATCCACAACCTTGATTTTGATCCAGTTCGGTAAAGAACTGGAGGCCGGGAAGCCTGATCCTTGTGTCTGCACTTTGTGACATGTTAATCCTGATCAGTGTCTCAAGCCAACTCGTACGCAGTGTCTCCTGCTCCAACACTTGGCACCGATTACAGTGGAAGCCTCCAATTTGGCTGAAGATGTGCTAAAGTATTGATGAGGACCGACACTGACAGTGATGACAATGAAATCTCAGAGTATCAATTATTGATTGAATCATTAGCATGTCAGCTGCAGACAGTGGGAGGTTTATGCACTGTAGACCTCTCTGCAGTTCATCATTTTCAAAAAGTCGGTGAGAGATATTCCTCTTTTATTTCCTATAAAAAACGGATATTCTTACCTAACCCTGTCAGATACTCTAGGAAATGATGTCCAGCTTCTGTATTTTTACTTGACCTCCCTCACTAGCTTGGGTCTGTGTCATGCAGAGTGCTTGGCTGCCATACCGAGTCGTTAGTACTATTGGTGTAATAGTAACCCCTCTCTATTTAAGTGGCTGGTCGAGGTTGCAAGACATTAGCGCTGATATTGTCTTTGATAGATTGTACACACACTCAGCCAGGGTGAGACAGATGTTTGCTTAAAAGGAGTTAAAGAGGCTCAAGAGTTTTACCTTTTAGTGTCAATGCTCTTTTATACCACTTACAGATTAAACTAATAGCAGGATTTTAATGCAGTAGATGGATTAAAAAAAACTGATTTATATGACACACAGAGTTACGTTGTTTAAGATACTCTGGATTATAGCTTTTTAAACCTATTGACAGTTGCACCCTGGGCTGATATTCAAACTTCAAGACCTTTTGTTGGGTTTCTCTCTGTTAAAAGCACCTCGAAATCACTGTGTTGTATGTGGTGCTATATAAATAAAGTTGAATTGAATTGATACTGTATCACAAAGCTAAGCAGTTTCCACAGTAGTCAGCTTTAACTAATGGTTGGATGGCAGATATTTGAGTCGGCTTGTTCAAGATGCTAATCACATCCAGTTGCTCGAGCTTGTGCAACACTGTCAAAAAAGTTATCCGGACAAAATATCTTACAATCTATGTACTTACAAAACAGTCAGCATTCAGGGAGTGAAGCAAGCTTGAGGTGTTGAGCTCGCTACGTTTTGTTGGCCGTAACTTCACCTTATTTATGCAATTTATTGCAGATTGCAATTTGATGCGAAAATGCATTCATTGGTGCCACCTTTAGACGATAACACTGCTACAAAATGAAAACGGTGACAAATTACGAAGAAGTCATTTCAAATTGTTAGGTAGCTTGCACTCACAAGTGCCTGATGATGGCTGGATTTAAAGGTTGCTGACGTTTGCTACGTCAGGCTTGAAGTTTGCAAGACCATCAAGATATTTTACACAAAATGTTCCAACTATTGAAACTTGGTGACAAGTTGTGCTTTGTCAACACAGAGGGTTACCTAAACAAGTCAAAAAAGTGTTTCAAGAATTACTTGGTAGTATCGCAAACTACACTTTGGTAAAAGAAGCGCCTGGTCTTGTCTGTTTTAAGCAAACCGTGGGAACTTTTCCTCTGTGCCTCTCAAAAATGCCGCACAAGTAAGCTAAGTACATGCAGCCTGGTACGGCTGCCATGATTCAACGTGGCCAAAATAGTTTCTCCATCTGCTGCTTTCCCCTCACTGGTGAGTACAAATGTCTGTGTGTGCGTTCATGTGCTTGTGTGTGTGTGTGTGTCTTTAAGTGTGTGGTATGCTGTGGTTGCTTGCTGGCGCCAAATTTAGTCCGAGGCAGTGAAGCCCCGGTGTAACTGTTGCTCTGAAGTCCTATCAGTGCCAGAACCAAAAGTCTTTCGTAGATCTCCCGCCTGATCGTGAAACTCAATGGCGAGCGCAGGCGGCCACCTCACAGCTGAGCTTTCCTTCTACTTTGGAAAGCAGATACATCAAAAAAAAGAAAAGAAAAAAGAAGAAACTCTTCAGACGTTGGCCAAAAGCCCTCTAAAGCGAGTTGATTTTCCACCAACTTTCCTGTAAGCTGGCCCAAAATAAAGACATGGAAGAAGATGAAAACTGACACGGACAGCAGTGCAACAAGACTGAAGGCTGGTGAGCCCGTACGGTGCACATTACAAGCAGTACAACAAAAATCACTTTGTTTTTATGAGTTGAAAATGGGTGTAGGAAGCGATGATGTCATGCTGAGTGGCTCCCAACACATTTAGCACATTCACTTTTAATCGGCGACAATCGGGCTGACACCGGATCTCTTCCATGTGAGACTTATGACGACAAAACTGTCATGCTTGTTTATTTTAACTTTCATGTCCCGTAAAGTAGCTTCAGAACTGTTCAAAACCACCAAAATGACAAGTTTAACTCCCGGGCCAAGGGTTACTGTGACTTTGAGACCTCTGCGTTTGGCTTACGTCACTCAGCATCAGGAGTCAAAGTTCAGTGTGCTTTGGCAGGTTGAAGGGGCCAAAACGTAACGCTGTTTTGCAGCTTTTGCGTCAGGCTGAGTGGAATAGAAATGGGTCATGAATGAATAATGTGACTAAGCCGAGACAATGAGAGAGGTGATGAAAGAGCGAGAGTGAGATGTGTTGCATGTGAACGGCAGACGGGGATGAAGTGGAGGTGAGACGGGACGTTTTTAAGTCGCAGACAGACGGAAGGTCAGAGGATCAGACGGGGATGAGCCGAGCACAAGAAGAGAGGAGAGTTTCATCCAACTTACCGCCAAGGCCTGCAGCCTCTCTTTGTGGAGCTGAGCCTCCTCACACGACATCCTGAAGGGGGGAAGCAAGGGGAGAGAGGGGGGGTGGGGGGTGAAAGGAGAACGAGAGGTGAGATCTGGGAGAGCCGCGGTCCCTCAGAGAGAGAGAGAGAGGTGGAAAGAGTCACACACAAAGGGAAGGGAGGAAGAGGAGGAGGAGTGTCCAGACGAGGTTCCTCTTCCTCAGCGATAATCCAACTCAGAGCACTGCGGGAGAGCGAGGTTGCACTAAAGATCTCTCACTCGCTGGCCATGTGCCTCGCACTCTGCCCGCTGCTTTCTGCCTCTCTCTCTGTCTATCACCCACTCTTTCTTACCCGGTCTCTCCTCCCTCCCATTTGTCCCCTCCCTCCCTCGCTTTTTAGGCATGAGCCATGTGTGATTAAACAGCTGGGAGGAGCAGCTGAGAGAGGGAAGGGGAAGGAGAGAAGAGAGGAGCAATGGCATGAAGAATGGGGGGGGTGAAGAAAGAGAGAAGGGAAGCAAGTGGAGGAGTGAAATAGAATAGTGAAAAGAATCAGTGGAGTCATTTGTCATATCTGAGAAACTGGAACAGGGTGAGGACTGAAATAATCTCTTTGGTCAGAGTGCTGGCAAATTTCTTAATCCAATGTTCATTTCGAGTCTGTATGTAGAAAGATGTTTATCTCACCTGGTCTGGACCTGCAATATGGTGACGACTGCAAATAGTTCATCCTGAAAGTTTTCTCATTCAATTCACTTTTCACAAAGCTATAGAGAACTTCTGTAGTATTTCTAGAGTGCAATCTACATTCACCATGCATGTTCTCACCAGCTCCTCCCTCATGGTATTGAGCGTTAAGGTAGCTGGCTTTTGCATTGCTGATCTCTCTGCTGTTCAAATATGGGTCTCAATGTTGCGTCCATTCTTTCTGAAATCTCACAAAGACAAAATAGAAATAAAGGTCACTTTTCAGGGTCAAAGAGTGGGTAGGACTGGACCCTCTTGGGGGGTTGAATGTTCCACATCATCCTGTAGAACAATGTCTCCCATTATAAGGATTCCTCTCCACACTGGAAAAGCAAGTAATTATAATATTGCTCAAAAGAAGTAACAAAATGGTATTCAAAATGACATGCGAATATGATTTTATTTTCTAATTCTGGTTTTCCAGAGTTGTAATCATCAGTCTATCCATCCTTTACAGTCCATCCATCACAGGCCAACAACCACACACAGTCACATTCACACTTTGGGGCATTATATGTGTGAATGGACAGTTTTCTAGAGAAACAAGATATAACTACAAAAACAAGTCAGGTGCACTTGAAGATTCCACTCAGAAAATCTCTCAAACTGGGGACATTCTTCATCTGAGGCAATAATGCTAACTACTACACACTGTGTGGCCTCTATTTCAACATCTATCTATCTATCTATCTATCTATCTAGCTATCTAGCTATCTAGCTATCTATCTATCTATCTATCTATCTATCTATCTATCTATCTATCTATCTATCTATCTATCTATCTATCTATCTATCTATCTATCTATCTATCTATCTATCTATCTATCTATCTATCTATCTATCTATCTATCTATCTATCTATCTATCTATCTATCTATCTATCTATCGTCTATTCTTCTTCATCCAACTTCGGCCCCTGTTAACACAAAAATGATTCAGGTGCATCTGGAAAACTTTTTAGGGCGTCTGCTCACGCTGCGACGGTGATCGGAGCTACTGAAAATGCAACTTCTTGAAAACGCTCCGACTCCATCTCCATGTAGACGGTGGAAATGCTGCTACTGCACATGCAAATGCACACCACAGTTCTTGTAAATTCTAATTCTAAATAGTTCTTCTGCACACGCGCAAGTACCTGTAGATGGGCAACAATGACGTCAACCATGATAGCAATCCAACTTCCATTGTCCGTCTATACGAATGTTGGTGTACTCGCCATTGTTAATGTTCACAGCCTATTGTTCTCTGCGTGATTGTGTGTTATTCCATACAAAAACAAACTCATGGTCTGGCATGCTAATTATGTTGTTGTTGTGTAAACGTGAAACTTCTCTGAAACAAAAACGATGTATTTTCACTTGAAACAGCCTTGATGTCGTGGTACCCTGAAGCTGATCCCAGCTATCGAGGATTGAAGGCAGGATACACCCCAGAATGGTCGCAACAATGTGACATAAAAAATCCCTCTAACAGGAAGAAACCTTTGCACAACCAGGCTCAGAGGTGGCGGCTTTCTGCTCGCGGACATTTCCAAAAAGAAAGGTGTGAATGACATTTTAACAACAACGAGGTTCATCATATTTGTCTCTTTCAGAATGTTTAGAAACATTACCTGGCTGAATTATATGACGGTTAATGTTTCATTAAAATACGAATCTCGCAGCAGCATGTGGCACCATTCACTGAGTCTCCAGCGTGAGTCTGACTTGTTTAAATAAGGAAAAGTCTAAACCACAAAGTCCAGCCGTTAAAGTGGAGTGGCTGCAGTTTCAATCTGTCGCAAACTGACGATGGTTGCAGCATCATGAAAATAGCACATGAAACATTGAGCAGCTGAAACATCAAATCAGACAAGAAGCGTTGCTTTTGCTCAAACTTTCTCATTGGCCTTGAGTTTAGAATTGATTTGTTTTTGTAATTGATGCAAAAACATTTAAATTTTAGAAATTATTACAGTATGAGAATACAAACACATTGAAAGTCAACAATCTACTTTCGATGACTCAGTTTGCATTTTGACAAGAACTTCCTTCAGCCATGTATTGGGATTCTTGTCAACTATCTTGAAAAACCATAAACTTGGTTATGAAAAGAAAGAAGCAGTTCGATGTAAGATGACATGACAAATTGTTCATCTTTTATGTTTGGAGAGCTGCTGCTGCTAGCAGCTGTTGCTACGCTACACTGTGCTATTATTGCTGGCAGCTTTGGCCGCAGTTGCACTGCAAAAGTGAAGACAAACACTTCTCTCTTAGAGGAGTGTGTGTGTGTGTGTGTGTGTGTGTGTGTGTGTGTGTGTGTGTGTGTGTGTGTGTGTGTGTGTGTGTGTGTGTGTGTGTGTGTGTGTGTGTGTGTGTGTGTGTGTGTGCGTGCATCTTTTTAAGAAAACAGAAGAACAGTTTCTGTCACATCAGACTTCAGGTGGTGATTTGACTTCTCCCACACAGGAATCACAGAACTGCTGACTCGTCAGGATGTACAGCTTTTTCTTATCATTTGTGCCCATCAAGAACAACGTCTCACTGTCGGAGACATGAGAGGAAAAGGCACGATTATTGTGTATGGAGACGAACCGTGGAACATCTCTGGGAATGTGCTAACGTGCTAAAATAGCTCCCAGGCTGTGACAAAGCAGAGTTTGAGTAAATGGGTCACACTTACCTACGTCCCAATTTCCATTTCCAGTTATCTGAACTCTCCAGGTTCACCTGGGTTTCATCTATTCTTTCTGGTACAGATTAATTTTTACCTTACATTTCCCTTGTTCTTTTTCGACTTGTGCATGTGCGGAGGAAATATTTACAACAGCCGTGGTGCACATGCCCAGTAGCAGTGTTTCAAAAAAGTAGTTTTTTGCCTCCATTTACTCAGAGACAGAATCGGAGTCAGACTGTTTTTGAAAAGTTACAGTTCGACATCTGCTTTCGAGAGGTTGCGTTTCAAATGGCTTGACGACACCGTGCTATTATTGCTGCCAGCTTTGGCCGCAGCACCGTTGTCGTGTAAACGATTCTTGTTTGAAAATGTTGCTGTGTAAATGGGGTCCAAGTCAAAAACCTGCGTAGTGTTGCGTTGTCGTGCAAAATTGCTTGCAACCACCAGTGCACAAATTATGAATACAGTTTACTTTCATTGAAAAATTGGAGTCAATTTTAATATTTTATTTTGACATTTTGCAGATATCACCAGAAAACTTTGTTGGGAGCAGGCGTTTTTATTCCGTGGGCTGTATGTTTGACTCCCTGCTCTATATTCGGAAAAGAATGTGTCCAAATGTGGTTTTCTTTGTCATATTTATAAAACTCTTTTGGACAACCTCAGAGCAGATGAAGCCCCCGGCCCTCACTACAATCCCCAATGCCCCAGTGGGGGTCACAGACCCCAGGTTAGGAACTGCTGCCTTGACGCATTTTTGCTGTAATTCCCACCTTCTACTCCTCTCACTTCCAGCACTGATCTCGCTCTTCTTCTTCCTCTGTACTTTGCTTCATTCCTTTCATGCCTCCCATGGTGCATCTCTGACCTTCATCCCTCCCCACTCTTTGACCTCTTCCACATCCACTCGTCGTCTTCCTCATTGACCCCCTTCCTCACTGCTCTTCATTGTCACCATTCTTTCCCATGTTCCCCCCTTAACTTTTCCACCCGTCCTTCCTTTTGTCTTTCCTGAAAGTGTCCTGCTTTCTTTTGCTCGAACACTTTCTCCTCTTTTCCCTTCTTCCTCTATCCCTCCATCCTCGAGCAGACCTCCTTATAAGGAGAAACAGCAGCAGCAGTCCTGGCTTGAATCTTGAGGGAATACAGAAGCACGCAACACGCAACACGCAACACACACACACACACACACACACACACACACACACACACACACACACACACACACACACACACACACACACACACACACACACACACACACACACACACACACACACACACACACACACACACACACACACACACACACACACACACACACACACACACACACACTTACTGCAGTAACTGCATTACTCTGCGAGAGAGAGAGAGAGAGTGAAAAAGATAAAAAAGAGTATCATAAATAACTGCTGCTGGAGAGCATCCGCTTTGGGAAGTCACTAGGACTTGTATTAATCAAACATATTATAGTGCTGAGTTGTACGCAGCCCTCAGCTATAGTTTTCTCATTTAGACATGAAGTATGAATCAGTTGAGGGGCTGTGGGATTTTGCTTTTCATTAGTGTGAGCAAGGTGTTCAAATCCAGCAATAAATGGTGGATGGGTTGTTGTATTGTCTTCATGATGAAGGACAGAGGCGTCAAAAGGTTGCAGACAATGGAAAGCAGAGGGGTTGTACACTGATGACATGCGATGTCGCTCTGCTCAGTTGTTTTTCACTCCTTATGAATTAATACAATAAAATCAAAGTTACTTTTTGATTGTTCGTCAGACAGATCTGAGCCCATTGTTGGATTTGCAGACTGAAGGATGGAGAAAACAAATCAGTGGCGGGTGTATTGACCTTCTCGTCAGTGTAGCATTAATTTACATTTCAGAGGAGATGACAGTAAAAGAACAAATAGTGCATTTTGTGATGCAATTGAAGTTTGGTTTTGGTTCCAAAGGCAATAGCAGCCATTTCAACTCTTCACATTAGGTGATGTTATCATACTATATGCAAGTTGTATTTATAATGTAATGTTATATTGAATTACTTTGTTATGATTGATTGTGTTGCATTATTTAACGTATGTTACGCTACAGTACTTTCTGTTGCAGTACTCAATGTGATGTCACATTACATTATGCTGAGTCGCAATGTTCTGTAATGTAACATTGAATTTCATTATGTTGCCTCATGTTGAGGCAACGTTACATAACACCGTTACAATACGCTATTTTGCGTCACGTTGAGTTGTCTAGCATAAACTCATTTTATGCAACATCACGCGAGGTAGCTTTCAGTACATATATAACCTAGTCACATCTGTCCTCCCCCGATAGATAGCCATTCTTTCCTCTTGATATTTCACCCACTGTCCTCTGACATTCCTTCTGTGATAATCACCAGAATTCACCACCACTTTGAAGTATTGAATTGGACTTACTTAGTCTTTGAATATGTTGTTGAACTTTACTGTATAGGCTGAAGTAAATAAATCTTCCATTGACTGTTTCTGATGCAGTAAAACTTCTGCTCGTATAAAACAAAACTGTAGAAAAGCATGTGTATTCATTAAATATTACTTCCAACCTAACTAATATCTTTTGGGTACAGAATGGGGATCTATTTAGACTTTAGAAACCCAGGTAAACATCTGTGTGAAAGGTATCAAAAACTGTTTTCATTTTATTTTTGACGCAGTGATTGAGTCACTGCCACTGGATTGTAGAAATGCTCAGCCATCCTGTTGACTGTGCGTATTAAAAACACATCATAGACTTTACCACCAAGAACATTATTTTTATCAGAGGTAATCCAAGAATTAGAAGATCTTTCAGATGTAACACTTCACATATTGTGTGCATGACACTGGTTTCTAATTGTTCCGATTCTTTTGTTCACACGTCTGCACTTCTAAATTGGATACTGTGAAGATTACTGTGTGAACCCTAACCCTGACATTTACCCACGTTAAAACATAAAACTACCTTTAACAAGGAACATACATCTCACAGGGCATGACCTGTTTGGAATCTCAGTTATATATGTAGTTTATGACTTGGCAGTCAAACTGTTCAGTCTGGCTCCCCTGACAGTTTCTACCTGACCTGAATTTTCAGGAACTTTCTGAAAATAATTCACAATTATTATTTATTCACCATTATTCCACATCTGCATGAGATGTTTTTTTAGTTTTCCTTCTCCTAAAGTTTTCACTCCTCCGCTCCCTCGCGTCAGCGATGCTGGTTGGTCGCCGTTGGAGACAACAGCATCATTGTTCCTCGACATCGCCACGACGACGCAATGACCTCACTGCACAGCCAGCCCGGCCCCCGCCTCCCCCACCTCCCCCACCTCCCCCACCTCCCCTTTCAATCCAGCCCCAGAGGTAATGGCCTCCAGATGTGGAACCACTGGCAGGAAAACACACACATGCAGCAATGTAACAACATGCAGAGTGTGTGTCGGGAGCCCCGCGAACGGGCAAATCTGGACAAAGAAAGCCAGTCAGACTTGGTGTGTGTGCATTTGTGTGTCCTATGTTAATGTGGCTCCTTGTCGTGAGAGTCGAACTCCAACATTTCAGTTCTCCCCCAAACAACTGCAACACAGTGATAGAGTCTGGTGCAGAAAGAGTTAGTATGTGTGTGTTAGAGAGAAGGAAAGGCAACCCAAACAGACTGATTTCCAGCAATGGGACTTCCAGAAGCTTAATCTCATTCATGTTTCATCCATGTGTGACAGAGGTTCGTGTGCCACACTGCCTGCCTGCCTGCACACTGTTAAGAAAAATCATTTTAATCTTTTCTG
This sequence comes from Lipophrys pholis, assembly GCF_963383615.2. Classification (NCBI taxonomy): domain Eukaryota; kingdom Metazoa; phylum Chordata; class Actinopteri; order Blenniiformes; family Blenniidae; genus Lipophrys; species Lipophrys pholis. Next base: position 15,245,707 of record NC_137641.1, on the reverse strand, counting down.
CAGTCACTGTTTGTTATTCAGGAGTGATTTAAGTTTTTAAAAAACACGTGAGAGAAATTGTAAGGATTGGTCAAACCTTTGACATAATTTTTGGGGAGCTAATAATGAGGTCTACCTGGAATATTCATATTTCAATGGATTAATTCTTTCCATTTGAGGCATACTTCGAACTTATACTTCAATAGTTAGTCTACAGCAGCTGGCAACCATCCAGGCTGGCTGTAGCGTCTGAAGAAATGTGTGCATCTTATTTCAAATACTTCAAACAAGTGCATGGCAAAATGATGTGAATAGTCCTTTCACTCCAGATTAGCTCTGGGAAATGCAAATAGAGCCTCGCGTATCTCCCACAACCAAAGTTTTTACGCTGAAACAGGAGCAGCTACATAGATACCACTGCTTCATTGAGTCATTTATGAAAGTATGCAGGCATTCAATGTGTTTTTTGAGAAGTATGCCAGACTCATCTGATCTAATTTTTATGATTTAAGACCAATTTTAGAGAGCAAATCTGTGATTGTTGTGCAATCTCAAGTCCCAGAAAGTTTGGACGGTGTGTTAAAATGTACATAAAAACGCAATGCATTAATACCAAAATCGTTGAAACCAAATAATTTATGCAAATAAAGAAAAAAGTGTCAGTTTAAATGGGTAACATTTAGTTTTATCTTGAATAAAATATGGGTAATTGAGTTTAACAACGTAGTGGTTACCTCCTAGTGAGAAACAGTACGGTATGAGTCTGACTCAGGGGACTTTCTGTGTGGAGTTTCTTGTGGTACTCCGGTTTCCTCAAACGGTCCAAAAATGTGCATCTGAGGCCTCGTTTACACGACACGACTCGCCATTGTCAATGTTCATAGCGTCTTGTTCTGTGCGTGCCTGTGTGCCTGGTGTCATGACAAAAACAAACAACAACACCCACTCGTGGCCCAACATAAAAACTATGCCCTTTTCAACATTTCTGCCGTTTCCAAACGTGAAACTTTTCTGAAACAAAAAACACTGAAACGATGCACATCATTTTAAACATTGCCATGTAAACGGGGCCCGAGCCTAATTTGCGCCTCTGAATTCGTCGCTGTTGTGTACGTGAATGTCTATGATTATCTATGATCTAAACAAATCCATTTAACAACAAATCCACTTTCCTTTTCTAAACCCAATCTTGAACCTATTTCCAATGCGCAAACAGGGAGAACATGCAAGCCGCACACTACAAAGCCCCTAAGATCAGACTGGAACATTCTTGCTCTGAGGTGAGACTGCTATCCACTACCCAACTGTTCATCACCCATCATTGGGAGCAATTGTGCCTCAGAAATGTCTTGCTCAAGGACACATGGACACATGAGGGAAATGGGGATGGAACTTTAAACCTTCAGATTGGATGAAGACACACTGTACTTACTACCTGAGCCACAGCCGTGCATTGAGGTTTTTTTGTTTTGTGCCTGCACAATTTATTTAATACAAGCCCAACCTTCACCTTGATGTATAAATTGTCCAAAATTTTCATTACTTTAATTCCCCTGCTGTATTTCCACTATGTAAGATGGGAAAGGCTTGATCGGTCCTGTTAGCCTCTCTTCCCTGTGAGACGTCGCTGCGAGTGTAATAAATAGCAACAGCAAATGGGCCATCTGCCATTGTGGTGTCTGCACTCTATTGACCACAAATACTACCTCGTCTTTCTGCTGAATCAGTGGACTACCCGGAGAGAGCGCGGCGTACATGGTGATTAAAGAGAGCCCGCAGCACAGAGGGAAGAAACACACAAAGTGCAGGAACGATGGGACTGTCGTTGGCTGAATCGCCACGCCGCTGCTTCATTTGCCCAATTATAACATTAACTATTGATGTGCCAGCAGAGCACGTTCGCTTCACGCCTGGCTGCACCCTCTCAGCCCGCCCCGTGGGTGCGGTTCTGTCAGAAGACGCAAAGAAAATCTCTGTGACCTGTCACTCGTGCTGCTCGTCGACGGCTGATTGAGATTCTCAGCCCGCAGTGAGCCGCAGTGAGCTGAGCTGGTTGTCTCGCAAACTGCTCGGCATCCGCTAATCTACAACATCAGGAGTGGTTTCCAGCTTTTAATTAAAAGGCAGAGTTGCACATGTACTGTACCTATCCATGCACAAACATACCGAATTGCGCAACTCTGATCCTTCGTGTGACGTGGATGCAGCAAATCTGTAAAAACCCCTCAATGTGTTGTGCAAGCTTCCAAAATATGCAGACCTTTAGCTCAAATACACTCCATGACAGATGAAGACATATAGTGTTTCCTTAAAAAAGCAAAACACCTGACTGCACTCGAACCTCACCTCACTCCACCTCAGCACAGTTTGAGATTTATTGCATTTCAGAGTTTCTCTATTGCTTGTATAGCATCCCTATAAATTTCCCTACTGTACAGTTACAAAGCTTTTGACTGTTCAGGAACAACTCCCACCACTTTCCTCTGCACCACTTTATCCATCAGCTGAATGCGGCAAGCACAGCCGCAACAAAAATAACACAACTTGGGAGAGTTTCACTTTTTGTGAGGGACTTCCAAAGCCTTTGGCTTTCTAACACTACTTAGACGCTGAAAATGAACATGCATTGCTTTATTCTTGATTCATTTCACCTTTGTTAGTGCCGTCGGATCAGCTGGGAGATATAATCCCATCATTGGTTCTTGGACCAAACTCGGGGTCTTGTTCTTGTTGCTGGTAGCTCATCCAATGAAAACACTCCACTCTGCTCTAATAACATGAGAAACGTAGAGTACATAGAGCCACAAACATCCATCCATCCATCCATCCATCCATCCATCCATCCATCCATCCATCCATCCATCCATCCATCCATCCATCCATCCATCCAGTTTCCAGTGCATCACAGGGAAATCACAACGAGACTAATATCCACACCCTCACATCTATGGAGAATTAGTTCTAACCTTTGAAGAACATGCAAACTCAACCCAGAAACACCCTCAAACAATTGCATGATTTTGGAAGATTTATTAGAATCCCTGGTCAGTTGTAGTTTGTGGTCTGCCCTTATTCCAAATTTTGCATGTCATAGTGTTAAAGGTGATCAGCTCTATTAAACTATAATTTAAAAAAAATGGTTTGCCAACTGAAGTAGGAGTGAGCGGTAATCTAAAAGTGGTCAAGGTAGATTAACTGTAGCAGCAACACTTCCAGGCAGCTCAAACTTGCTAGCCTATAAATTACCCATTATGCAACTCTGTCTTAAAGCAATAGAGCCCCTTTTTTTCCATACAGGATTTGGTCTTTTTGGAAAAAACAAAGTAATACACATTCTTTAAATCATAAACTCATGACTCAGGATCAGAAAAGCTATGAAATGTCATTTTGATGCTCAATCTTATTAGTCTTTGCTTTGAATGGTGAGGAGGAGTCATTCTCAAATACAGAACATTTCTGCTGATATGGTGGATTTCTTGTGCTTCAGGGAGGCAACATCAAAGACTTGACAGTCAGCATCTGCAGCATTTTTTTTTTTTTTCCAATCCCAAAAAAGGTTTCAAAGTTACACAATCGTTTAACCTTTAACACACAAGACAGAGTTGTCCTATTTCCTTCTGCAGATTCAGGATTACATGCTTGTTGGTCAGGAATAAAAATCCTTCTTTGAATTTTTTTAATAGCTGGATTTTTATTTTGTATATATATATATATATATATATATATATATATATATAAAACAAAGGTAGTCTGTTTACTGCTCAGTCATCTACCGTTACTCTCACATGGAGAAAGACATACATGATCGCTCAGGAAGAAGGGGTCTGCAGCATGGCGGACTGTGCTGACACAGAAATGCTGGACAGAGCGTGCAGCCTCCAGCGTGCTTAAACACACCACATCAGTGCACAAATACACGCTCACTCCTCTCTGTAGTAAGCAGCAAAGACCAGAGCTGCATAGACCGAAGAAGAGAGTTGGAGAGACGGTGACAGAGAGAAATAGGACATGAGAGTAGCCATGAGGGCTTGATGAGCTGCAGGGTGAGATGCTGGTGGAGGCAGAGTGAAGACGAGTGAAGGGAAAGCGAGTCAGTGAGGAGCAGAGAGAGGGAGGAGTGAACACCGTGTACCGCGTGTCTCCTCTCCAGTCATGACTGAGCAGCAGCCACACCATGACGGAGCTCCCGTTCCCATGACAACCCCGGCTGTCAGATGGAGGGATGCGGTGCGAGGAGGAGAGGAGCGATGGAGGGCAGTAGATTAAAGAAAATAAATAAATTAAGGTAGTGGGGAAAACGTGTACTCACGGGGCTTTGGCCGTGCCGTTCCTCTGCAAAGGTGTGTCCGACATGGCTGCAACACCCGATCTCCTCCTTTTTCTTCGTCCTCCTCCTCCTCCTCTCCTTACTCTTGTCCTCTAGTGTCCTCTTGACAGAGTTGTGTCCTCCTCCTCCTCCTCTCTCTTCCTCTCCTCCTCCTCCTCCCTCCTGCCTCCTTGTCTTCTCCACCTCCTCCTCCTCCTCCTCCTCCACCTCCTCCTTTTCTTCTTCGCTCCTCCTGGCTTTTCGGTGTGTGTTTGTTATGCCAGGATGTGTCAGAGCAGCTGCTACTGCCGCTCCTGCATCACCCTGCTCTGCAAGCAGGAGGGAATGGGTGAAGCAGGATGCTGTGTGTGTGTCTGTCTGTGTGTGTGTAAGAGAGAGAGAGAGAGAGAGAGCGAGAGAGGAGGAGAGAGCAGGAGAGGGAGAGAGTGAGGTCTCTTGTGTATTTTTGTGTATTAATGTGCAGTTGACGCTTTCAAGGAGAAAACGAGTTGTGAGAGATTTAGAGTAAGAGTCTCAAAGAGAATGCAGCGAAAGAATAGAATAGAGCAAGTAGGAGGAAGTGATGAGAGGAGGAGGCGGACAAGACGAAAGAGTGGGATGGAAAGGAGTGAATGGAACAGAGCCGGCATCGGGTAGAAAGAGATGAGCAGAGAGAGAGAGAGAGAGAGCCTCGAGGGGGTGACAGGATAATGTAAGGTGTGGCCGACCTGCCCTCTGTGGGAACAACCTCTTCTCCTTCGAGGGGGTATTTGCTTCAAAACACAGACACCATCCGACGAAATCCCTCTGTTGTTAGGCTCCAGTGTTTTGTCCTCATTTCTGCAGGAAGAGACAGCTCATTACTAGTTAGAGACAGAAAATTGTGCGAAAACATGTGACTTTGAGAACATTTTGGATTAACACTGAATTGGGACTTTGTACGACGTCATTGCAACATTTGTTGGCCGTACACAAACTCCCAAACCAAGTAGTGTCAAAATTGACTTGGAATTTGCTAGACAACACTAACCCAAACCAGGTCAAACATACATTATTTGCACTTGAAACTGTTTTGCAACACAGGCACAGTCATGAGTTATGCAAGACCATTGAAAAGTATCAAGTGTAAATCCGTTGTCTCTCCCTAGTCCAGCATTCGCTGCTGTCACAAGACATCGAGCCAAATTTAGCTCATGAAAGAATTGCAGAAGCTTCCGATTGTGGGACAGAAACGGGGATAAAGACTGGGCCGACATGGCAGAGGCTTGATTTTAATTTATCACACTTGCATACATCATTATTAAAAACGAAGGCCCTGCTTACACAACAACATTTTCAAAGTGGAAAAGCAACTTTTGTTGCTGAAAACACAACTTTTGTTGAAAACGGCACACACAGTGGAACCTTTTGAAAACACTCCAACATCGTGGAAACGGGGGGAGGGGGGGGGGGGGGGGGGGGGGGGAAACTCTCCAACTCTGTCACCATGTCGATGCCGGAAATGTTTATACTGTCCATGAGCACCACAACCGTAATAAAAGGACAGTGAAAACAGTGGCGTTTCAAGGTGTTGCTGTGTAAACGGGATACTTTCCTGAACCAAAACTGCAAAAACAATTTGTTTTCACCTGAAACGGTGTCTTGTAAATGGGGCCTTAATCAAAATGGATTTGAAACATCTGTGAAGACGAAGGCTATTTTGCAAATATTGTTAAAGATTTTGCAAGTTTGTAAGGCAGAATATGCAAATACCTGTGAGGAAACTCCTTTGTATGTTTCGATGGGGCAAGTTGTGTTAGAGGTCATCTCTACTCGACTGACTCAACTCTAGCGCTGTATTATGAGTTATTTACAAGTAAGATCATTTATGCTTCTTCTTTCCGATCTCATTTAGGAATTAATCTATTCTTCCAGCTTTGATACGTTTAGTCTTTGACCGGTTGAGTGTCAAATCGCGGTTAACAAGTGACAAGAAAAAGTGTATACCCTGGAATGCTCGCCAGTCCATCACACTGCAAAGACAGACACACAAACCTACAATCACATTTTACACTTCTGGCCAATTTTAGTTGATAAATTATACTCCCATCCATGTTTTTGGACATTGAGGGGAAAAACTGGAGTTCCCAGAGAGAATCCATGCACACTGCACCCAGACAAGAACAGTGGTAACCACTACTTCTTCCCATTAGAACGCAGTTTTCATACATTTTGTATACAGCGCCTTATATTGTCTTGCATGACAAACCTTTTTAGACTGTCTCCTGAACTTCATCAGACTACATATTTAGTGGCGACTTTCTCACATCCTCTTCAGTGTGAATCGTCTCTTTGGAGTCCTAAAGGCAGAAGGTCAATGTGATCAAGAACAGCATTGTGAAAGTGAAGGAGAAGCGATGACCTGGGCACAGGACGGGGTACACAGCACAACGCGGAGAGGTTATTTAGACAAAATGAAAAGAAAAAGCTGACGAGCTGCGGTTATGCTCTGTGTGGCCGAGGAGATGAAGGAAGGAGGTGCGTGCGAGTTCTTGAGCCGAGGGAATGAACGAGAAGCGGCATGCGGACAGCTTGACTAAAGGAGGTAATCTCAGCCGTGGCAGCAGCATCTGGTATGGTGAAGGAAGCGAGGCAGACGTGGAGCGTGGCAGAGAACGGCGGCTCCTGGACAGATGGTGGAACACAATGCTCGCAGGTACGGTTTTAGTGGAAACCACAAGCCACTGCTGGTGACCAACTTTTTCAATAAGTGATCAAAACAACACTTGGCAAGGTGTCCAATTAGGGATGTTTAAAAGTGAGTCAATAAAAATCGCCAATAGGCGATCAAGTATCTGAAGGTGAATCTGAGCCACACTGCGATCACAGACGACTTCAGGAATATCGTTTTGTTCTTCCACCGTGATCCTCCGAAAGCGTCCCAGAGTGACTAAGTCAGGATTCCAGTAGCTGCTAAGTGCAGCTTAGCGGCTACTGTTGATTCTCTGGCAGCGTGCTGCTGATATTTTGTCTAAAGCAGCAGCTCAGCAGTCTTTTTTATTGGGCCTATAACCTGCTGCCTGAGCACTTAGCAGCAGGGACTGAAGGACGGAGGGGAAATCTTTCATCCATCCATCATCATGCTTTCTCTTATGCTTCTTCTGTTTAATCTAATCTTACCCCCCTGACTTTCTTCAAACTTTATTTTTTTTCCTTCTCCTCATTCATCCATCAATCTGTTCATCCTCCCATCTGTTCCCAGCTGACTTTAGGTGAAGGGCAGAATACACCACAGAGAAGTTGGCAGTCCATCACAGCGCTCACACGGAGCGACGCAGTCACCCACGCATTCACATCTAGAAAATGTTCTGGAGACACCAGATGACCTCTCCAGCATGTCTTTGGACTGTCGGTGGAAGCCGGAGTTACGCCCCTGAGAGCCCAGGCTCTCAGGGGAGAACTTTGACAAAACTCTACACAGAAAGACCACAAACGGAAAATCAAACCAGTTTCTATGGAGCTGTGAAGGAAACGGAGCTCCCCTACTACGGCAGTGGTTTCTTAGAACGCCTTCATACCCACCTGAAACACGACCCCCCAGCTCTGCTCAATAAAGTGTCTCAGGCCCTTTCACGTCACGATCCAAGTCAAAACAGTTTTCGTTTCAGAAGAGATTTGTGTTTACACGACGTTTGGAAAACAATGTCCGAATACTCGGAAATAACAGAAACGCTGAAAATGATGTCGCTAAAATGAAAACCGTTGTTTGTTTTTGTCATGGAACCTCACACATGCTGAGAGCAATAGGCTATAAACATTAACAATGGCAAGTACACAGACATTCATATGTAAGTTCCATTTGCTATTCCAGATGACTCAACGTTAAAACCATCAGTCCCAGGAGATTATCCTCTCGGAGTCATGTGCAGAAGATCTGCTCACTTTGGCCGTGGTGTGCATGAGCAGGAGCAGCGTTTCTGCCGTCTACACGGAGATGGAGCCCAAACATTTTCAGAAAGTTGTGTTTTCCTCTGTTTACATGGCGATGGAGTTGGAGCAGAGTATTGCCGTGTAAACGGGCACCCACAACATGACAGGGCCATTATTTGGTTTTCATTGACATGCACAAATGTCATTTTGACCCTGGCAGGAAAAACCTCATTCCTCTAGTGTGAGGCCCCACTATGGAGTCCCCCCATGTAGTCCTCCCTCTATGTAGTCCCCCCTCTACGTAGTCCTCCCTCTACGTAGTCCCCCCGAGGTGGTCCCCCCTCTACGTAGTCCCCCCTCTACGTAGTCCCGCCCCCCGAGGTGGTACCAGAACCGCTGCACTGCAGCAATAGTTTCCCTTTTCATCATTCCATCTTTGAAGATTGTACGAGATTAACTGTGACGTCAACAGATTCCAGTGAGAGTTTTGCTCATGATACGACAGCTTTCGCCATCTAAATTGAAACGAGTTGGCGTCACAGAGAGGGACCGGACACTGTGCAGGTGATGAGTTTGAAGATGAGGTGTATTGTAACGTTGACGGCTCGGTATTGCACGGCAATGTTTTTTGCCTGTTTGAAATGTCTGCAGACGAGCAGACCCCCCCACCCCGGGTCGAATGAGAAAGCGAAGGTCACGTCTTTTCAAACCCCCGAGACAGCTCGCATTCCTGACTGTCACATATTTAGATGTTTACACTTGGAAGGGTCCTTCTCAGCTTATCTGCCCCCTCTCCCGTTCCTGCCCCCCGTCCACCCCCCCCGATACTTGGTGTCCAGCCCCTGGTTATCGTGTTGCTTGGTATGCCAGTTATTCACAGAGCGCCGCTCAGGTTTAGGTAGTGACCTAAAATGGGCATTGCAGCAGAGGCACCCCGTCCCCGCCGCACGCTACTCACTCACACATCAACACTCGCTCTCTTCGCTGGCTGTGTGTTATGAGACCACCGCTGTGTCATCCGTCAATTATAATGCGGAGTGTGGGAAACCTGTGGCATAACACAGTGAAAGGCCATATCATTACGCAGCTTAACAGGTTTATAATCTATGAAGACACAAGAGAGGTCTGTTTGTAGAAGGAAAAACATGAACACACATTGATAGAAGTGGATCAAAAGGTAGAGAATATACTGTATATATAGAGAGGGATCATATGTTGAATACATTAAGTTACTGGTAATGTAAAATGGTGACTGAATTCTTATTGTGAAGTGAAGAATACGTGATGTTATTTGTTTAAGAATGGTGGGAGGCATATTGTTGATCATATGAAGAAAAGTCGTTTGTGTCGCTCTGCTTCATTAATGGTTCTGGCAGAAGCTTTTTGAAATGTTCCATTGAAACTTACAATTCTGTCCATTCCCAGTTGTTTTGTTTGGCCAAGGCTGGAATTATAGTTTTCTTTTCTTTGATATCAATCTGTCTCAGTCGGCCGGATGTTTTAAAACAAACAAACAAACAAAAAGAAAATCCCACCGATGTTCTGCACATTATTACACACAAAAATTTAATTTTGCCTCTGTTCCAGGGGCAAATATAATATGTTGTATATTCGGATAACTACAGTAATCATTGCATGCGTAAACCAAGTACAGTGGCAATGTGGTACTTTTCAACTAAGCGTCATACTGCCATCTTCTGGATTTAGAAAAAACATCAGGACATTTCTTCCTGCCCGCCTTGATTTCTTCATAATTACGAATCTCAACAAAGTATTACAAATAATTGTTTTGCCTTGCGAGATTAATTTTAAACATTCCACACGTTATCATTTCAGTAAAGATATAAAAATGCAGAAACGTAAAAGTTAAGCCTTGTAAAACAAACAAACAAACAAACAAAAACCTTTCATAGCTCATAGAGTTCCAATAAAATAGTGTTACTTTTTGTTCAATTTGTGAAAGAGTAGAAATCTTCCTGATATCTTGTATTCATGTGGCTGCAGAACAAACAGGAATGACAGGCACACGTATTGACTGTCATTTGACTTGCACTGTGAGTATTTGTCCAGCAGAGGGCGGTGTTTGCCAGAGTTTTAAGGACCGCTGTGTTAATTCTCATCACTGAAACTTTCATTTGCAGTTTAGATTTGAAATTCGGATCTGGCACAACATATTTCCAATAATACCTACATATAAGGAGGGTTTTTTTGTGTGTGTGTTTTTTTTTTTTAAATAAGACCAGTATCCACAGAAAATTCCAATCTGAACATGTAATGAATTTTATATTGATCAATAGTCTCTGAACATAGGTAAATAATTCTTTTTAGATTAAGATGTTAATGTGTGAATTTTGTTAAAACAAAAAACATGAAGTAATCAGTGTTATATTGGATAGAATAGTTCAGAAAAATCAAAAAACTGTACAGAAAGATGGTTAAGGATTAAAATATATGAGTAAAATTAACAAACTTTCATATTCTGTCAGATCCCGTAAGCTCCACATGCAAACACACCAGTGGACATGCATGGTAAACTTTAGCAATTTGGTTTCAGTGTCTTGCTCACAGACACACTATGAGACCTGGACAAGGCGGGATTGGGGGATTGAACCACAAACCCTGTGGTTAAAAGACAATCCACTGTAACAACTGAGCTGCAGTCACTGAAATAAGGCATTTCAAATAGAAGAAAGATTTTATAGCAGCATGACGAACAATGTGAGCTTCCTTAACTGCTACATTAACCCAATCTGACATCTTTCAATGGGGTCCAATTAAAAACAAAAGAAAAAAAGAAGAAAAAATTCACATTAAAGTATAATTATTTTGTGACAATTATGGCTTCTTTTTTAAAAAATAAGAAAATTATCTCCTGAGAATTATTCTAATATTACACAATACTATAATTTGGACTAACACAAATTATATGCAAAATTTCTAAAGAATAAAACTTTGAAGTTCTTCTCTTTAAATTCAATCATCCATTGTTTTGGAACTATTGAGATGCACTGTATGTCTGTTCTCAAACGCCAACAAGTGAAGTAATAATTCTCCATAATGAGAATTGGCTGCAGATTATGTATCAGAAAACTGAAAAAAAACCAACAACCTGCTAAAGAAATCCTAATGATCAGCCAAAGCTGACCGTACTTACCTTTGTAAAGGCCACATCCATGCCTGAGCTGTCATACAGGATCAACATAAACTGAACAAGTGTACCTAATAAAGTGGCAGTTAAGTTGAAAATCCAGTTTTGTACATTTTGTGTTTTCTTACAGCAGCACTGCCAAGTCCAATTCTCGTCCATCCAGGCGTTCAAAAAAACTACAACAAAAAAAAAGGCCGACAGACTTTAAAAAATTGACAGAGGGTTTTTTTTTTTCTGCTTTCTGCTCCAGTGACTTTGGGTTGCTGAATAAAGTCTCCGAGCAAAGATAAGCCAGCTACACCACAGGAGCCACAACTGGGATTTCACTTTGACCCACTTCAGCGCTCCGAACTGCAGCGTGCACCGAGCTTTAAATAAATCAAAAAGTGTTGACGTGCTTTCATGAAAGTCAAAGAACCTGAGAGATCTTCATGTGACACCGATCGTTCTGCCCGTTCAATTAAGAAAGTCTCGTCTTTATTGGCTTGCAGCGACACTCCAATTGGTACAATGATAGTCAAACCAAACAAGCCTGATCCGGTTCACAGAAGATGAAGCAACAATCAGTCGGCGGTTCCTCAGGAAGATTTTCGTGTTTAATCCTCAACTGAGAGAGCAAGAAACTTCTGCTTTTCTCATGCAAATTGGCCTTCATGACAATGAAATTCAAACAGATTACAAAAACAAGACAAATAAGACTTTAGTTATTGTAAAAACACAGTCAGATGCTGAAAGAATAAATATATGATCACATTCAGAGTGATAGCCACAAACCTCAACACGTATTTACTCTTTAAGTTAGTAATGATCCGCTGTCGCGCTACAGGCCTCTCATCCCCTCATCCCCTCAGTTCCCTTTTTAATAAAGTTCAACCTTTTTGCCTTTAATGTGATTAATTATTTGTGTGTGCCAGCAAAATAGTGTGAAAAAAAAAATAAAAAGTGAAGGGAAGCATTGCAATGGGGTTTTAGCCACCATTTTTTCTGCTGAGGTCAGCATTATTTATTTATAGGGTGGTGCTGTTCAAACCCCAAACCTACAGCAAAGTTTCATGTCATTATTTAGCCTAAAACACCTGTTTCCATACTGTGGGAGGGAACTGTGTGGACAAAACCCATGCATGCACGGGGAGAGCATGCAAACTCCATCCAGAAAGGTCGTCAAGCTCAGACCTGAACTTTTTCAAGTCCTACTTGAAACACCACTGTGCAGTTTTAAAGACTCCTCGGAAAGAGAGAGAGAGAGAGAGTGTGTGTGTGTGGACTTCTGCGTGTACACATTTATCTCATTAAATTAAAATTGGTTATTTCTGGTGGACTTGTGGCAGAACGAAGCCACGCGGAGCAGCTGAACTTTGCTGCATCCTGCGCCGAGCACGACTGCGTGACCCACTTCAGTTCAAAAATATGTGTTTGCCTCAGCGGTGATAAACAATTTATAAACATCTCGGGCAGGATTTGGGGAAGGAGATAAAGAATGCTGACATCCCTCTTGTCAGGAAGAAGTTATTAAAAGTGATTAAATATTTAAGGGGTGGCGCTTCATTCCCTCGTGCCGTCAGTGCAGCTACAGGTTTGGTAACAGGTGCAGTAAATCTAACCGCGGCTGGAAGCGCCTGTCCGGAACGTCAGCGGACTGTAAGAAAGCGTACAGCAGGAGAATATACCAGGGACTACTGGACGTTTATGTGCTTTCGCAACCAAACATTATAGCGTGGGATATCGGTCTGCTCAATAAAAGTATCTGAATCAATACTACCGGTCAATGGGATCCCAATGATTTTTACCCGCCATGAATAAATAATGAAGATCGTATTTCAACTCTCCAGCTGCTGTTTTGGTCTCCGCCTCTCCTCTTTCTCCCCTCAGTTGTTCTGCTGTGGTGAAAAACAAGTGACACCAGTTGTTGTAAGTCTTTTCTGGATTTTTATAAGACCTGAAAGAGCATTAAGACAATAATAGAACCTGTCCTCACCAACACAAAGAGGGTGGAGCACGTTTCACCTCAGCTTCAGTCTCTGCACTGCACTCCCCGCGTGTCAAAGGATTACCTTCAAACATCTTACTTCTGCTGCCAGACAGTCTAAAGCCTTGACTTGATGGGTTGAATTGCAGGTTGAGATGGAACATGAAAGAACACATTTTTCCATTCCATGTGGCAACTCGGCCGATAATGTGATAATATTGGTCATTTTGAATGTAGTAAAGCCAATATTGTAATAACTTGCCAACAATGTAATAAGATATTGTGGGTTTTTTCTCTCTCGAATCACAGAGATGGTGCTGCATAGTGTTTCCTCAGTGAATGAGTATGACAACTCTTGAAAGTACCTTTTTTTTTTTTCTAATTCTACTCCTTAATGTGATAACGCATCAGATCATTGGCAAATGTTATTATGACAATGGCTCAAATATCCTATTAAAACTATTGGCGGCTATTACGTTATTGGAGTCATTTCATTTTGAATGGCTGAAATGATTGTTTTATCGGTTTGTTACATTGCACAGTGACGTGGTGGTTTGCACATTCTCTTCACATATCTCCCGTTCCAGTCTGGGCTTGGCAACCTTTTCTATGTCGAATTGGCATGTTTTCCCCGTGTGTACATTTTTCTTTATACCAAAAACATCCTACATATGCTAAAACATGCACATGCATATGCATGATTTTAGTATTGCAGGTGAGAGACTGTGACCCTAAAATGGATAAAGTGTGATGGACACCTATTTTATCCATCCATTCATTCAACCATCCATCCATGCCTGTGGTTTTGGAGCGAGTTACAGGTACAATAGTCGGTGTGCTGCTGTGCCGGAGCGGTTTCAATATGAGTGACAGTTCCATCATTTGAAAAATTGTTTCTAAATTCAACCATCAGCCAACAGCTGAGTCTAACTTTAACCTTAAGGACATTATGCTGAGCTCAGCATTTGCTGAATTGTTACTGAATACTGACCCGTGCTGATCAGATAGTAACTGTTCAGTAGTTAGTGAACCTAACCCTTAACTTCATCTAGTTTTAGTCTATTGTTGTAAAAGAAAAAGGTGACTAACAAGTATATTATGCTGGGATAAGTTAAACATAGATGAGACCCGAATGAAACCGGCTGCTTTTGGTGCAGGTATGCGGGTATGCATCATCCTTATTGAGAAGATGAAAAAAAACCAACACAACACAGGGCAGCAAGGAAACTGTGCCGGTGGTGCACCAGTAAAACCAGCATCCTAAAAGCAAAGAAACAATACTGGTTTCATTTGTCAGGTCATTCTGTCACCCGACAACTGAGTCTCACCGTCATCTAACAGGTGATCCTGGCTGTCAGTCCATAGTCAGTCTGGACCAGGGATGTCAAACACATTTTATTTCAGGGGCCACGTACAGCCCAGTTATCTTGAGTGGGCCGGACCAATGAAATAGTGACATAATAACCTTTACATTGAAAGTTTTTCTTTGTTGTGATGCAGAGTATTTGTGATGAAAAAGATTTTTTGTCTTTATTTTCACAAAACCAAACAAATGATCTCGAAAATGACACCAGTCTCATCATGAAGCCAATTTTACTCGAAACCTTCTGGTGCAAAAATACAGTAAAATATCTGGAGAACTTCTATAGCTGTTTCACTATGCGTGACTTTACAAACTCACCCAGCATGGCTTTGAGGTTAGTTTTTTATCTTTCATGGGAGCATCACCGATATCCCAGCTCGGGTCTCAGTGTTGTGTTCTGTCCGTTAAGAAATGTGTTCAAGAAATTAGAATCAATGTTTTCTTTGGGATTTTCACCATTTGTTGGTGGTTCGGCGGGGCCGTATTGGACCCTCTTGCAGGCCGGATTTGGCACCCGGACCTTATGTTTAACACACCTGATGTAAAAGAGTCAGTCGATGTAAGAGATAAGAGACACGCGTCACACAAGTTTTCATTTATAGAATGTACTGTGCATTACTGATCCAATGAACCGACATCTACTGTAAACCCAGAAATACTGAAACATGAAGGATTAGATGGGGCAGGGCAGGTTTTTCTTTAGGTTTTTGCCGCTGAAATATCTCACTGTGTTGCTCTTTCTCAGTGCTAAAGCTGTGCAGCACAGACGGACCTCGGGTGCCCCAGCCTGTCTGTGTGAAGGGTGATTCGAGGTAATTGGTGTCAAGCTGCCCTCAGCATTATTCCATGTATAAGCAGTGTGAATAAAACATACGAGGGGAGCGCGTTAATGTTGCATTTCTGTCCACTGGCTGGCCAGTTCAGCAGACACTCACAAGGAAGATGCCAGCAGCCCAGTTTAGACTGCCGGGCTGTAGCTGTACGTTAATATGCGTGGGAGGAGGATGTTATAGAGGAGGAAGAGTCGGGAAAGCCCTTCTTGGTATTTAACTGGGAAATCCCAGGAACTGGTCTGGAGGCGTGTGGGAGAGCCCTGAGCTCAGAGAGAGCAGAGCGCAGCAGGGCTGTGATGTGCCCTGAAGAGTAAATGTTGGTTTTGTGGGTTTAATGGAGTTATAATTGTGATTTCTGTAACTCGTGTGTGTGTGTGTGTGTGTGTGTGTGTGTGTGTGTGTGTGTGTGTGTGTGTGTGTGCGTGTGTGCGTGTGCGCGTGTGCGTGTGTGTGTGTGTGTGTGTGAGTGCAGCTGTGGCACGTAAAAGAAGGCCAGGGCCCCCGAGACAAATGTGGCCGCTTACCCGCTTGGTTGCCATGGCGACTGGGAGATGGGAAAGGCTCTGTTGGAATTGCCATTAAAATGGAGAGCAGTGCACCATCGCATGCCTACACACACACACACACACACACACACACACACACACACACACACACACACACACACACACACACACACACACACACACACACACACACACACACACACACACACACACACACACACACACACACACACACACACACACACCAGTGTGAGCAGGCATTCCTCTGGTGCAACCTTAATAAGAGATTTGATTGGTTGCTGGAAATTTGAGGCCCGGCCCCAACCCCAACATTGATATTGCAATTAACGGCGAGTAATTCCCTCTGGGACCCGCGTTGTATCCAATAATGGGGCAGCATTGAAATGTGGACGGGAAGGGAAGGTAGCGTGACCTGCAAAGGTGGAGACAGCTTGATGTCTTGATAACACGTCTTCACAAGAAGGACATTTTGATAAAAACAAAGACTGAGGAATTCTGTTCAGGGTAATTCAGGATTCATTTGTTGAAGGAAAACTGAAACCAGTGTTTGGTTCAGCTGAAGGCCTTGTGTTATAAATCAGATCCTCTCCATACCATACATGGATTCAGTGCATATGTGTTTTCTCTTCATGGTTTGTTTTTCCAGTGTTGCTGTAATGACTTCCTCATGGTTCCTCATGGTTTGGCCCTGTGTCGTAGTCTTTCATGGTCTGCTTGCGCTTGTCTCATATTTAATGGGACCATAGCTGATTTCAGGAACTTTCCATGTCCTTGGAACCATCAGAGCCGCTTTGGCAGTTTAAGGGCCTCAATTTAAAAAAGAAAGAAGTTTTTGTCTTCACTGTAACAATTTGTGACGTGGCAGCATTTTGGAGACTTTCAAATGATGTAAAAACAAACAAACAGAAGAAAACAAAACAACCCCCCCCAAAACAAAACAAATCAGCCAAGGTTTATTATATATACAGTATATATCACTCCTGCACCGTCACATATAAAAGATGAACGTGTCGTGGAGCCTGATAGTGGAGGAACGTCTCTGTGCTGGAATCCTCTGAGGCATGAACACATTTGTTTGTGTGTTTCTCACCCAGGAAAGAGCAAGTGGTCCACACACCCGCTGTAAAGAAAGGTTAAACCGAATGTTATAGGAAACCTCAAGGGAATACAGCTTGATTCCCAGCTGACGTTCATGTTTACTCATGCATTCGCGGATGCCGATTAGCATGTTTGAAAAAAAAAAAAAAAGAAGAAGAAAAAAAAAACCCCACTATTGACTGCTGCAGCCGTGTTGTATTAGACAGTGATATCTTTTTACACAGATTGCTGTGATGCAGAAACGTGCACACAGGCCAGTTTCTGTCTTTGTCTCCTTCTCTTTGTCTGACGGAGGTTATGCACTCGGCCTAACAAATCCACGTCTTTGCTGAAGGCCACAGCTGCAGAAGAGAAGAAGGGGAAAGAAAAAAAAAAAGCAGTTTCGTAATACTGCTGCTTCTCTGCCTACATAATCCTCTTTTGAGGCTCTGGATCTCCCTGCCTTCCTCCTTTCTTCTCCCATTCTCTCTTGCTAATTTAGGCTGCACCTCCCACTCCTCTTTTCATTGTCATAAACTCTCGCTGCCGAGGAAAATGTCTTTTGTTTTTCTGCCTCCACTTACTTCCCAGTGTTTTTTTTCAACAAGATGACATGCCGTCTGTCTCAATATTTACTTCCCGGTGCCACACTGTTTCACCAGTATTTATCTCATTGGTAATGCATTGACCTCAAGAGCTTTGCTGTCACTCCCCACATGCAGAACCGGCTGCTTCTACATTTACCGTCGGCATCTTGCAGAATCAGGTGTCTCCAGCTCATCCTTTCAGATCTTTACAGATCCTCGCCTGGAAAGCGTGGATTATTCCATATCAGTTTATCTGATGCCCTATGTCTCTGATTTCTTGCTACTGAGCAAAACAGACATTAATTATTGATTGAAATTCCCCATATGTGTGGTTTTTCCTTTTTCGTTTGAGTGTTTGAACATTTCGAGTCGTGTGGCATTACGCTGAACTAAATGTTGCCCTCATGTGCCACAGAAACGAGTATGGCGTCACTGTCAATGTCATGTCACACAGAATTTCACCCTCTTTAAATTCTTCATGCAGTTGTTTTAATTTTCTTTTTTAAGAATGTATTATGTGCCTCCTTTTTGGAGCAACAGTCTTAAATTGTTCACAAACGGCTGTTTACCCTGCCTACACACAGAGATAATTTTTTATAAACTGGTTGAAAGAAAATTGCGATAATTGGCACTGCAATGTCAAATAGAGTAACATACAAAAGCAGTAGTGTGCAGTGGTGTTTCAGTCAGGGCCAGCGGTAACAAAATACCCCCCCCCCCCACCCCCCCGGACCAGCAGTCCACATCCACTGCTGACCTAAGAAGTCTTCTATAGCGAAACCCTTTACTTCCCCATAATGTACTATGGGCATTAAAATCCCCACACCATATTACCTTTCCTTTTAATTTCCCACTTGCCTTCTATCAATAATTAATTTTTATAATCCAGGTAATAGAAGGACTATTTATATATTATTCCTCTCTCTCCATATTTTTGTAATTATTAACTCATATTCCTGACTTATTTTCTCCATTCTACAATGAATCCCCTTCTTAACAAATGTGGCCACCCCTCCTCCCATTCTATTATCCCCATCATTTCTTAGTCCAACATAATCATCTATTTTAAAGTCCCACTGTGGTTTTAACCAAGTTTCCTGGATACATAGAACCTGTGGCTTTTCTGATATTTCTGATACAAAAGTTTTGAATTCTTGTCCTTTCACTAGCCAACTTCGAGCATTCCATTGTAGTATGCTTAGTATCATCAGGTTCCTCCAGCTATCACTTCTCCCATAAACAGGATGAAGTCATTCTTGCTCACTGCTGACATCTCATCCTTACTTTTAGTACATCCTTTACGGTCCATTGTTCTTTTCAATGTTTGCATTTGTTGCTGGATCTTGTCTGATTGTCCCCACCTTCTTCACTGCTTCTGCGTATGATACTCCCCGTGCTACTTTGATTCTCTACACTTCCTCAGCTCTCTTCCCTGCCTCACAGCCTCGATAAGCCGACGGATGCTTCCCTCCACAGTTGCAACGCTTTAGTTTTGCTCCTTCTTCACACATCCCGTATTCATGTAGACCTGCACACCGTCCACTTCTCTGCTTACCTTTGCATACTGCCGCTATGTGTCCGTATTTCAGGCATTTAAAACACCTCAGTGGTGGTGGAATATACCGTCTCACTCCATAGCTCATGAACCCGATGTATATTCTGTCTGGCAGCACCTGTTCTTTAAATCTCATCATTATTGATAAACTGTCGAGTTTTTCACCATTTCTGTTCCTGTTCAGTCTGTTTACATCCAGAATCTTTGCACCTTTTATGTTTTGTTTAATCTCATCATTTGTCATTCCTGTTGGAATACCCGTAATGACTCCTAAAGCTCCTCTTTTATCTTCAGGAGTACAACAACGAGTCACTCCTTTGCCTTCCATCTTATTTATTTGTAATGCTTTGCCTTGCTGCGCTCCGTCTTTACAAAAGATCAGCAGTGATTAATTTCTTAACACCTTTACACCTTTAACTGCTCCGTTTGCATTTTTTATTACTTGTGTCAGTCTGATCGGATTTCAATCTCAGAATGACGCTTCTTGCTGATTTAGCTTTATAATTACTTTGTATTCATTTATTTGCTTTGTTCTGTCTTCTTCCCTTTCATTATTTGAATTCCAGGAATTATCTTCACTTCTTCCGTCTTTGGTCGCCTCTTCTTTTTTACGTTTTGTCCGAATTAATCTCTTTCCACCTGCCGTACTCCAATCCTTCCCCTCACATTCAAACATCCTTCCCCCTTCCTCCATCGCATTTCCTCGTTCGTCACGTCCCTCTGCCATCTCTCGAACCACCTCGTGGCGGCCGGGCTCAGAGCGCCGATTATAAAACTGTACAAACGTCAGGTAAGCCAGTAATGAGTTGCTTATTACAACAACAACAACATAATACATTGTCAATCTGAAATAAACCACGGGTGGATCATCATTCCAATTCTGGGGTCACATTCAGCCCCAAATTGAATTGAACTGGGCCAGACCACTAAAAACAAAGCATAATAAAATATATATAAACATCCATCCATCCATTCATCTTCTACGCTGCTTTTTTCTGTGCAGGCGCACAGGGCGAACTATGAACGAGGGCAGAGTACACCCACGTCGCCAGTCCGGTAATTTAGGGTTACCAACTAACCTCACAGGGACGTTCTGGGACCGTGGGAAGAAATCACAAATTGACTGTATAATGAATAAAATAGCACATTATTCACACATCTTTAAATATGGTTGTATTAAACCTGATTAAAACCAGCAGTAGTTTGACAAGTAAACACACTGTTACATCAATTGCAGATCTTCAGAAAATCTCACTGGAGCACAAGTGTGAAGGATCTTCAAGGTTAGTGAGTTCATGCAACAGTGACACATTTAAAAAAAGCAGTTACACTGTCAGAAACATGTTTAGATATTGAGATTTAGAATAGTGTCACACAAACTCTTGATTGGTGGAATGTCATGCATTTCCAAGAAATTATGGAAAATAAGGGACCATGTTTTCATGCAAACTTCTTTTTTGATGTGAGAGAGTGATATAACAAGTCAAGAGAAAAAAAACTTGAGTGTGCGGAGCAGGAACTAAGTGTACTTCCAAAAAAGATGAAAATACCAACAGCAGTAGGTCGGTGTACGTTTCTGACAGCAAGTGCTCCTCCTTCCCAGATTAATGGAGCATTTCTCTCACATATATGCACAACTGATGAGAGCAATATCAGTATTTGATTTAGTAATTTTGATTAAAACAAACAAAAACAAAAAAAAATCTACATTTTGGAAAGTGAAAAAGTTCCCACCCATCCTTTAGCAGTGATTTGCTCAAACAGCAGACAGATTTCATATAGATTCAGTCACATGGAGCCCTCCTGTGCCCAAAAGTTTGAAACAGATCAAGTTTATAATTCAGTCCTTGCAGCTCTGCTTAAAAGTGAGACACGTGCTCGGAGCTATAACAAAACTCTCCCATCCACATGCTGCTTTCATAATGGGCCACTTGAAGAAACAATCACCGACCGTTTGCTCAGCCAACGAGAGGTCCTCGCCGTGTTGACTATTATTCTACTCTCTACATGGGCCGTCTCCATGGAGGTGTCAAATGATCACCTATTCTGTTTTCCCTTGAGTGGATGTAGTGGTTACACCATCAATGAGCCACTGTGGAGGTGTAGGCCGCTGTCAAGCAACCAAGAAGGGAAGCTGTCAATCATTTAAAAGCTTTAGACCACCTCAATAATGCTTTGTCTTCTGTTAAAGCCTATTTAGTACAAATGATCATTCCATGTAATTGCAGGCTACCGGTATTTCAAAAGAGATTACATGTAAGAAAATCACTGATGAGGCGATTTTACTGTGTATTCTTAGTTTTTTGACACCAAACTAGCTCCGGGTCGGCCTTGGAGCCTTTGTGTGCAATCAGCATGTTCTCCCTGTGTGTAAGAGTTTCCTCTCATTCTGCAAACATGCAGATTGGATCCAATAACATTTGGATTCAATAATTGATTACTTTCAAGTGCCTGGAGATATGAATGGGAGTGTGTGCCACTCTTCAATAGTTGGCATGTATTTGTCACTCAAATGCTGGTACCGTTGAGACGTGTGGAGTGAGCACAGAAGAAAAATATAAAATTCAACAATCTCACAAGCATACCATCTTACTGATGCTGAGAGTTACCAAACATCACTGAAAACATATCTGTGGCGTGTCTCTGAGTTCAGAAGACTATGAAGTCTGTACATATTGTCATTGGTCCAGGCAGGAGGCGTCTCCAAGCTTATTTAATCAGGTTAACTGGACATGGTCATTGGTTCTGGAAGATGTTTTCCCTCTTATTCAGGTGGCTTCATCAGTTCATACTGTTCTCCTGTCTAGACTGTTTGTCATTTGCCATTCAACAAGTTTCTTTGGACGCACACAAAAAGTTTCTGAAATGCATGTGAGCTGGGCAGAAGAAGAAGGTAGAAATAAACGCAGTGAACCAAAGTTGACACTGACCCTGGAGCAGTTGGAGGTGTTGTCTGGCGCGGCGTTGCTGGCAGCAGCACAGACTCTACCCCAGTCTTTGGATCTCAACTTAACCACGTCCAGAAGGATCCGTTTCACGTCACTGAGGAAAAAAAACAAACAGTTCATTCAATTTGTGACCAACCTGCTGATTTTTATGAGCAAGTGTCTCCCAACCTGTATGTAGATTTGCTCCACCAGCTCCTGTAGCAGCTCCTCTGTGGTGACCCAGCAGTTGAGCACAGAAGTCATGCACTCAACTGCTGAGTCAAAGGAGTCTGGTGAGGAGCTCAGCTTCCTCAGAGAGTATTTTATTTGTTTTGTCGTAGTCATCATCGAAATGATGAGACGATTCCGGCTGCTCCTCGGCCTGCTGTTCCTCGGCCGGCTGCTCCTTGGCCTGCAGCTCGGCCTGCAGCTCTGGCTGCTCTTTGGCCTGCTCCCCGGCCGGCTGCTCCTTGTCCGGCTGCTCCTCGGCCTGCAGCTCTGGCTGCTCTTCGGCCTGCTCCTCGGCCTGCAGCTCGGCCTGCAGCTCTGGCTGCTCTTCGGCCTGCTCCTCGGCCTGCAGCTCGGCCTGCAGCTCTGGCTGCTCTTCGGCCTGCAGCTCAGCCTGCTGCTCCTCGGCCGGCTGCTCTTTGGCCTGCTCCTCCGCCTGCAGCTCAGCCTGTTGTTCTGACTGCTGCTCAGCCTGATGCACATCAACAAATAAA
Source organism: Lipophrys pholis (assembly GCF_963383615.2). Lineage (NCBI taxonomy): Eukaryota > Metazoa > Chordata > Actinopteri > Blenniiformes > Blenniidae > Lipophrys > Lipophrys pholis. The sequence continues at coordinate 15,222,808 of NC_137641.1, read as the reverse complement.
CAAGGACAAAATGCTGGATTAAGAAGAAACAAGGAGACAGCAATGGAGGAGACGACTGGAGGAAACAAGCAGAGGATGGAGGATCAATGTGAAAGTAAATGAAGGAACAGGGCTCACCCTGGTTCGGGTAGGGGAGGTAGAGAGAGAGAGATAGATTGAGGGGGAGATTGCATCAGTCCTATCGCCAACCAGAGTGTTGCCAGGTCAGATTGAAAGTTTCCAGCTCAATCACATCTTAGAACCCACTGATTCCAATAAAAACCAGCCCAAACCACGAAGTTGCCAGACACACCCGTGCAAACCCGCACAATCTTAACACATCCAAAAAGAAAACACACCCAGAGAAAACACATCCAAATGATAGATAAATAGGTTTTTGCAAATTGCAACCAACAGAGGTGCAGCAAATCAACCATAGGCTACACAAATTGATACACATATTACACACAAATGAACCTCTGGCATCCTAGCGTCAGGCCCTGATTAGTAATATAATGCCAACTGCACATAAAAATGTGCACTTCTAAACCGTGAAGGCCTCCTATATTTTGTTATTTACATCACAAAATGACCTGTGTGAGGACTACATTCAAAACAATTTAAAACAAAACTAAATTACGCACATACAGAGCGCATCTCCCTCCCTCCCTTCCTCCCTCCCTCCCTCCTCGCTGCTTTCCACACCTGTGGTGCTGAAAAGACGCACAACGACCTAGCCGCCACAGCAGCTGATTGAGTTTTTTAATTCAACCAGCAAATGCCACAGAATAAGTGGGCTACAGTTACAAAATCAGTCCCAGTGCAAATAAGCTAATGTGACATAAACATTGTCCTACCTTTACGCAAGAATCAGCGTCTTTCCATTTACTACAACGATGTTGAGAACTTGAAGAACTATTTCGTCACTGGAAGCCAGATCAGCTAGCTAATACATGGCTGAATCAAATCATTTAAGCTATATTCAATTATTTATTTAGGCTATTTATTTATTAGAGAGTGAGAGAGAGAGAGAGAGAGAGAGAGAGAGAGAGAGAGAGAGAGGAGAGAGAGAGAGAGAGAGAGAGAGAGAGGAGAGAGAGAGAAGAGAGAGAGAGAGAGAGAGAGAGGAGAGAGAGAGAGTGAGAGAGAGAAGAGAGAGAGAGAGAGAGAGAGAGAGAGAGAGAGAGAGAGAGAGAGAGAGAGAGAGAGGAGAGAGAGAGAGAGAGAGAGAGAGAGAGAGAGAGAGAGAGAGAGAGAGAGAGAGAGAGAGAGAGAGAGAGCTGTTTTCACAATATTGAAAACTCACCAAATGTGTACAAAAGCAGCCCAATGTATTTTTTTCACGCCTGACGTAAACAAAAACAGCCCAATTGGGCGGAAAACCGCCCAATCTGGCAACACTGTCGCCAACGTATAGCGAAATATTGTATACAACTATACAACTACATATACAAGTATACAACTCGCGAATGCCATGTTATTTTATTGAAGGTATGTGACAGAAAATGACCTGACGATTGTTTCACCTTTCTAAATAAACTAAAGCATTGAATAATGCCATTTGCAGCCATTAAACATGTATAATGTATAATTTCTTTAACAAAATGAGGGTATTTGTGAAGCATATTTGGATTTAAAGGACATGCAAACAACACACATTAAAATTTAACATGCTGTTTATTTTTTTATTATAATGCATCCACTGTATGTTTTGTCCAAAAATAACACTGTAAAAAGAGAATCAGAAAACAGCTGGGTAAAAAACACAGGAATTGGAAATATGCTGATAGTAGGCTTGAATTTGTAACAACGCCGTTGTGAAAGAACTACAGTCTTGCCAGGTGGGGGTTAATCTGACTCCGACAGTTGTCCTCTTATTAAGGGCCTCAGCTGCACAGTCTGGTTGCCTCAGCAGCATTACGGCCAGCGTCAAGGTTAAGTTCTTCTACGATCAGAACACAGAGTTTGTGAAGGTCTGGATCACAGAAATGTCAGTTTTCAACAAGCAAACATCCTCTTGTGAAATCATGTCCAGTCTGTCATAGTCCACTGGCTGGAGGTCGTCCTGTGCTTGGCAAAGTTGTGGTATTTGAAACATGATGAAAGGTTTTCCACGGTACAAATCACGTCCATTAGCACCTGGTCGGATCCGATGGGTGCTCCACATTCTTATCACTATGTCCAGCTCCTTCTGTAAAATTTAAAGAAACACGAGTGAGTGAGTGAGTGAGTGAGTGAGATTAAAAAACCCTTCTCAACCATATCCCCCATTGAAGTCGCCCACTGAATGGAACTCCTGGAACAAGTCTCTCCAGTAGTCTGCATTCTGTCTCCTATATTGTCCCCACCATAAGTACATAAAGCAACTTGCAACTTACCTCGTTAATTTCATCTGGTTGTTGTTCCAGATGCACAATAAAAGTTGTTTCAGTTGGGCAACAGCGACAGACCCCAGCTCCAAAACACAGACAGTGATCCAGTCTTTGAGGGAGCGATAGCGGTACCTGCAGCAGTAGACAAGCAGGTATCTGCATTAGGAGGCTAATTATGGCAGTCCTGCAATACACTCAAAAGGCAAATAGTTTTTGAGTTCACACCCAATACATATATAGCTGTACAGGATTCTTATTTAAAAAACATATAAATACATACAAATACAATCAAATTGTTTTCATAAAACTGCACCTCATTCTTGTTCGACATGGTACTGGGGGCATGTGCAATAAGACTGCAATGACAGTTCATGTAGTTTAAAAAATGTAAATGAGAAAAAAAACAACCGAGCAGTACTTGAACGCACCATAAAGCCCCGTCTCAGCGCTGTTGCATGAATAGCAGGTCACATAGATACCACGGTCACAAAGTAAACAGCTCTGGTTGTTGTTCCAGAAGCACAGTAACGGTTCTTTGGGTTGGATAAACGCAGTGACGCCCGATCCCAGCTCTTCCTGGCTGCTCCAAAAACAGACAGGGATTCAGTCCGGGGAGAAACAGCTGCACCTGCACTAGGAGAGGCTCAGGAACCTGCAGGAGGCTGATTATCACAGTCCTACAGTACCTGGACAAATACTTTTGATTTTCATGCATCATAACATTCGTTTTCTGGATAAAGTTGCATACTGAACAAGCAGCCAAATTCATTCCAGACACAGACTTCAGAATCACTTTTTAATTATATATAATAACAAGAAAAATCATTTTTGACTAGGCTAACAGTGCTAGGCCTGCTGCCCATGACTGCACACCACTGTACAAAAGACAGAGAGCCATTGAACAGAAGTGAGGCCACTGCTCGGACTGTTTAAGAGATTTATCCGGATCACTTGTATTTTCTTTGGATTGTTTCCATGCAACATGATGTATGGTTCCTATAAAGTAAGGTATTATAAAAAGAGTTACAAGTATAGGAAGTTGGCTTTCATTGCACTGGGAATACAGTGGCAAACGCAGCCTCGGAGCAGGCGGTAATTAACACACTACACCGAACCTTTGCTGTGCGGCTTCTCTTCAAAGGATTATGGAAACAAAGAGATTTCAGAGCGGGCTCAGCAGAACGTCAGCTCAGCTACAGGTTTGCCAGGTTTCCTGCTAATTGAATTCTGAACATTATATAACCTGGACTGACTTTTGATGTCGGAAAGATGTTTGAGCTCTTTGCCAATGCGAGAGCATGAAAATGAAAACGGGGTGGGGGGATATAATTATGGCGGCACGCTGAGTCACAGTGATGTCAGAGTATCAACACACACAATTATGTTTGCATGATGAACTTGGGTGGCCACCTATTAAGAAAATGTGTGTAGACTTGCACTATAGTGTCACTTACAAAGAATATTACTGTCATTTCTAATTATTGAAGAAAATCTAATTCAAGCCATTATGACAGGATTGTTGACGTCATAATACAATTTGGTTTAGCAGTGCATGAGCCAAATAAGACTCTAAGGTTTTGTAGACCAACATATTTGTATCAGGGAGTGGTGAAACTGTAAACCAGCATGTAGTCGATAGGAAATAAATGAGAGATTATTTTTTCAAATGTATGTCTTTGCTTGTTATCACTCGTCCTGGTACGAGGATCTCAATGCAGTTAAATCTATTACTGTGAGAAGTTTCTGTGGTAAAAACCTTAGGTTTAGTCTCTTAACTGGTCCTGTACAAACCTTCTAACATGTTTATCAGAGTAACACTTTGACTCACAGTTCAATTATTCATTAGAGGGAATCATGTGTAGCTGATTTCACAAAACTTTTGAGAAAATTCTTTTTTTTAAAGGGTTTAGTTAAAAAAAACACAAAATCAGGTTGTTTTCAATTCTGGTTAGTACAAGAAGTCTTTTTTTTTTTTGTTTGTTTGTTTTTTTTTTATTTATAGATGCAGTTAGATGAGTTTTGGTGATTTAAAGTCCCAAGTCTATTTTTAAGTGTTGCTGAGAGAATTTGTGCCTGCTTTTTAAAGAACCGTGCCTTTTTGAAGAGTCGGGTCTGAAAAAAACAATCCAGGTAGGTTTTTTTTGTTGTTTTTTTTACTTTGGGAGGATGTAAAAGACATAACATCATGAGATGTGCTCCTCTTGGTGCCATGAACAGAACAACAGTGACACAGCCTGGATATTATGTGAGCGCACAGTCATATTTAGTTAATGTAATTACTTGAGTGCTGACATTTGTAAAGTTCGAGGCGTCACTGTAATACGCGTCCGATGTAGAACATGTAAAGTAATTTACTGCTGCAGTCGGACATTACGCCCACATGGGTTCACTAGGTTTACGGTGACGCAGCCATGATGGGACATCGGTGACCTTTGTGGGGAGGATCAGCATCAGAGCTAATGGAAATACAGGCTGCAGATACTTGCACTGTGTTCACAGTGACACGTGAACCTCACAGTGTGAAATATATTTCTGTCGCACAAACAGGTGGCCGCTAAGATTTGCATCACATTTGTGCTGCATTCACTGACCCGTGAGAGTCTGTGAGAGGCAGAGAGGTGACAAAACACGGGAGGAAAGGGAGTGGAGGAAAGAGGTTGTAGATGCTTAAGAAGGAGGAGAAGAGGAACAAAAGCTTGTGTGCTTTATTATTTATCTGCTGCAGATGTAAATCTACATTATTTATCCTCATGGGCAACACGTTCATGTCCTGGCCGGCAATGAACGAACTTCCTCGGTGTGGTGTATCACCGTTTAGGTCCTGTGTGTTTGTGTGTGTGTGCGTGTGACTCGAGCCTGTTGTCTGCATTTGTGATGCAGAATTCAATCCAACCAACCCCCTAAAATATGAAGTATTTGGGTGTTTGCTTATATTAACATTTTTTAGATTCCTCTGTTGGACACTTTGGCGCCCTGAGCAAACTCTGTGACTAATGTGTTTGCTTCTCTGTGTCCTCGTGCACGTTTGCATGTTTGCGTGTGTGGGTGCGTGTGCGTGTGTGTTGAGTCATTGTGCTTCCGTGAGCTTCCAGCCCTCCGAGCCTCTAATGGAGATGAATGCTGCCTCCTCTACCTCACAACAGTGATTTAATCACACAAATAGGCAAGCCTGGCTCACCTTGTGTGTTTGTGCACTTGCTTGTGTCTGAGAGTTGTACCTATATTGCGGGTACGTGAATCTGATTACACACTCGTCTGAAAAACAGTGGCAAATTTATAGTCAGTGTAACATCGCTAATTTTTGAGATAGAAACCAGTTTGAAGATGAGGTGGAGGCAAGGGTGGGAGTAAATGATCGACAAGTAGAAAATACTGTTATGGTGCAAATCTGCATGAAGTGAATGCAGGAAAAAGGTAAATATGCCACTATTCTACCGGTCCGGCCCACTCAGGATGTAATTATATGTGGCCCCTGAACTCAAATGTATTTGACACCGCTGCATTCAATGAATGGGAAGGTCCCACAAAGATAGTGCCACGTGTGTGTGCGTACGTTTTTTAGGTCAGAACAAACAAGTTTTTGAGGGAATACCCTGAGGCCTGAGTATGAAATTCCACTAAAAAGTGTGACAGTGTGTGTATTTATACATTACTGTGTGTATGGGTGTGTATTTGCATATTCATCAGGGCAGTGTTTTCACAAGGTTAGACAACCTGAGAGCGAACTCCGATGACTAACTGGCCCCAGGCTGTTTTCAGGATGCGATGTGAGTTTATTAAGATGAAAGGGTTATTGTAGATTTGGGTTTAAAATGAAAACGCCTTCATATTTGAGTCGAGGATTAAACTCCAGCCCTCAAGTGCTGCATGTATTTTTGGGGAACGATTTCAGTCAAAGAAAGTCCTCAGAAACTTCTCATCTCTCGTGTGCCAGTCGGTGTCTTTGTAACTCACGGTTGCGTAGCTTAATTGCCGTTGCCGCGGCAACCGTTTCAGCCCATCCTCTCCTGACATCATAACCCCATTTATGCTTCTCGGAGAACATCTGCTCCCATTCAAGAGGTGACATGTGATCATCTCCACTGTTGAGACACAGTCAGTATGAATCAGATGAGGAGGACTGAGTTGCTTTTATCTTCTATCTGCTTTTTAACCCGATTACTTACTTGCTCGTGAAGGCCACATGCAGGCAACATACATGTATTTCTCAAAGAATATTTCTTTGAAGTGGGGGGACAACTGTCCGCAGTGTATTTGTGTTTGATCAGGACAGATTTGACATGTTCCAGCATTGCCCGTCTGTCTTGTCATTACTGTCGTCATGACAAGAACGTCCAAAACGATGAATCTGCAGCAGTGACTCAGCATTTTTTCTGTTGAGGGGGATACACATCAATGCGGTATTTGTCAGACACAATGTGGGGGGAAAAAAAATCGGCAAAGGTGATGAAAAATGTTAAAGACTAAAGATCAAAACAAAGCAGTCGGAAAGGCTTTGGTTCATCGTTTGAATTTTTTTTACTTTAATGATAATTCACCAACATTTATTTTAACGTCTGAGTGAAGCGGAGCCGTTCCTTTTCACACTTGCATGAGATGCCAGCAGATAATGTTGTAGACTGATATCAAGCGAAATCTCAAAGGGAATGTATTACAATCACCCTTCAGTCATTGTTTTGATTAGAAATTATTACAATTTCAGTTTGATTTTTGTTGTCTGAACTGCCACTAAAAAAAAAAACAGACCCTTTTTTATATGAGCTTTCTATTTCACAAGACCGGAGAGCACAAAATAAAATGTAAGAAGATTCATATTTCTCAATGGGTCAAAGGAAGAAAGTCCTCTGATTGCATGTTTCTGGTATTTCTGTGCGCAGTATCTTTTATTTTGCCTCATCCTTCTTTTGATTAATGTGCAACTGGGTCAAGCATTCATTACACAGAAATTGTATCATACCCACAAATGAATTACTTCAACTTAGTTCCATTTCTTTTCATGCATGTTCTTTTGTTTTTTGATGCTCTGTAATGAAATATGCATCGCAAACATGGGGGCTGCATTGACGCCTGAAGCTCAAAGTGGAAAAGCTTCCTTTGTGTGTTTGCTTGAACCCTTTATTGGAGAAGTGGCCGTAATTGGTAGCGGCACTGTTTGTGTCTTTGAACGTAATTGTGGTAAATTATTGGCATTAATTTAAATTAAGAAAATGCACAAAACTTCTGCTTTAGACGCAAATGCTTATTGGCTCTGAATTTCAACTGTGTGATTCAATATCAATCATTACGGCATCTTCGCTCTCTGCAAACTTAAACCCTGTGCATTTTGTATTCTTGTGTCTAATCTGCCTGTTACACATAAGTTATATTTTTTGGTAGTATGTTGTGTACACAAGTGGCAACAAGATGACACAACATTTTACGGAAATTCCACGACGATCCAGTGGATCCAGGAGGATTTGACATGCTACATGCTAAAAGCAGGTTACTCTTGAGATAGTCCTCATCAATACCCTCGGGGTCAAATGTTCTACTTCCAAGTATTTCACTGAGTGGCTTCTAAAGGTTTTGAAGGTCCTGGTCTGCTGAGCTCTGAGCACCTCTCAGAAAGGCAATAAGGAGAGCAGTAATTTAGAGAGCATATTCTCCGGATTCAGACTTTCCTGTTCGTTGGGTGCAGTTCAAGTTCAGCTGCCAGAGGAGAGTTCAATAGAAAATCAAGCTCTGCTTGTTCTCGGAGCTCCGTTTGAAAGGTTGAATGCTGGATGTAATGTGGCTCTGGAGCATAACTTTTAGCTTGATTTTATTTAGAGAAGCAAACATTCCGGATGGGTTTTTCTGAAGAATTCCCACACTATCAGCGCTGTCTTCAACGGATACAGTGGAGAAGCCGTGAGACGGTGAGAGAGTGGAGGAGCTGTAAAAGAAAAGAAAAGAAAGTGACTGTGCGGAGAGAGATGTAGAAGACGCACCAGAAGACTCGACACTCAGTGTGTCTGTGATCTAACGGATAAACACAGAGGGAAGCAGAACGGGGAGGAATACCACAGCACGGGTGTGATGATTTATGGCTGATGCAAATGAAAAGCTTCTGCTCCCTTTGCAGCTCTGGGTTTTTGTCTTGCCTCACTAATCCTCCCCATAGCCCCCCGTCTCCCTCCTCCTTCCTTAAGCCCACATCTTTCCCTGAGCTCCCCCCAGTCGGAACGTTCCCGCCCCCCCCTCTCCCAGATCTTCTCCCCCTCCCTCCACCTCAGCAGCCTCGTATATCTGCTGTTCTCTCACCTTTGACCCCTTCGTTTTGATTTTTTTTCTCTCTACACAATAATTTTTAACTACTCCTTCTCCCCATTGCCCCCCGTCTTTCCTGCCCCGCGCGCTCTTTGGCTTCCCACCCGTGACCCGCCCCCGCTTCCCTCGCTGTGATCCTGTTAGAGCTTCACGTCGACATCAGTGTCTGCTCACACGTATTATCCCAGACACAGCTGTTGTATAGGTCTGAGAGTTAAGGAGGTGAGAGGGGGTGGGGAGGAAGGGGGTGGGGGGCGGGTGGGGTATAGTCTGGCTCAGAACCAGAGACTGTCCTGGATGGCAAATGGAGAAAAGCATTCTGTCTCTTTATAGAGGAGGCCACCACTGGATTTTTAATGTCCACCCCTTAAAGCAGGGGCGTCAACACATTTAAAATATAGACAGTTTCATCACGTATATTCTGCGCCACAACAAAGTAACTCTTACAAGTTTCAATTTTAAAAGTTCTTATGGCACTATTTTAGCCATCCAGCCTGCTCAAGATCAAATCAGGCTGTTTATGGTCCCAGAACTAAACTGTGTTTGACACCCCTGATTTAAAGCAATGGTCTGCTCAACCTCAGACCCTTTTCTAATGATGTGCAAAATTTGTCTTAACTGCGTTATTCGGACACTCAAAATCTTGCACTAATGTAACTTTCAAACATCAAAACAGAATTATTTTTGATGTTCTGCTGTACCGTTGTTTTCAATTACTGGATAAACTCACAATGGCTGCATGAATATTGTGATATTCAGCTTTAATATAAATGTAATATTACAATCAGGAAACTATATGGGTTTTAATTTTCCACATTTCTATTGATCAGAAAGTGTCTCATCATGTACTTGATCAGTAGAATTTAACACTGAGTGAATATTTCAGGTAATTCCCTCAGAAAGAGAAAGTCCCTGGTTTGAGTCCAATTGGAGGCCATTCAGTTGTTTGCATGTTCTCTCCGTCCATCGGTCCAGTTTGAGGTCCCTGGGGACTGTGATTGTCCATGTTTGTCCTGTGACGCCTGCCCCTGCCTTTAGGATAGTCTCCGGCACTCTGCGACTCTAAATCAAACAAAACAAACAGTGTAGAAGATGGATGGATTATTATCTACCAAATAATTGGTCTTTGACTCATAGTTGCTGTTTGGAATTCACTCTTTTATCTAACTTTCACTCGGATCAATATCTCTTTTTCAGAGCCAGGCCAAGACATCAGCAACAGAAAAGATTGACGATCACATCAGTAACTGACAAACTCCAGAAAACACAGGAATCGAAATGTTTGGATTCCAGATCATTTTATGACTGTTTGAAACTTTGTTAAAGATTTTAAAGATTTATTTTTATCGTTCGTTGTTGTGGCGTAGAGTACACATAAAACTGTCTATATTTTTGCAAAAAAAACGTACAATTACTACAGAAAATGATGACAATGTCAATATAAAGCCAATTGTAATGTCACCTTCTGGTGCAAAATACAGCAAAATGTCCAGGAAACTTCTCCTAAGCCTGTTGCATTAAGCATGTTTTTACAAACCCCCCCCCCTGACAACATGGCCTCGAGGCTACTTTGATAGTTTCTCTAAGAGTTCAGCCTTTTCTAAATCGTACCTTGTTTATGCAGTTTGCAGTGTTTGGCTAATGAAAGCCGTCCAAAACCGATCCATCGGCTTTAATTCACACTAAACATATTAGAGCGGCATTGATTTCCTCATGAAACCTTCAACATCCTTCGACAGGAAAGTAAACAAAAAAAACAACACCCATTCATCCACACGTGCTTCACTCTTGTTTTGGTTATGGGAAGTTTGAGACTTTTCCAGATGACATAAACAACAGGACATGTATATAATTCACCCTGTCTTACTGTCAGAACAGGGATAGAAAACTGTCATCCCTGTGAAGTGCTACTATTGAACTGCTCTTTAATGGTGCACTAAGGTCTCTATTTGATCAAATGTCATGCATTTTAAATTCCTGAGGAGTAGTTCCCTTTGATATCTGGTTCAAATAAGATAAAATGAACTTTTAGCGCTGTGGTTTGTAAACTGGGCAAGTTCCTCATGCGGCCTCCCAGTCACCCACGTCAGCTTTAGAGTCAATAGATAATAGATAATAGATAATAGATAACAGCCGTGCCTTTGGGTTGCAGGAGGAAGCTGATGGAGGAAAACTCTGCTCGGGATTCAAACCAGGACCTTAAAAAAAATCACTTAAAAAGTTGAAATACACTGAACAAAAATAGAAATGCAACATTATTGATTGTGTCCAGCCTGAGGCACGCCTGTGCAATAGTCCTGCCGTCTACTCAGCAACTTGTGATGCCACATCTGTGAGGTGGATGAATTATCTCAGCAAGGAGAAGTGCTCGCTTATACAGATTTGCACAAATTTGTGAGCAATGTTTGAGAGAAAGGCCTTTTTGTGTACATAGAAAAATCTCTTAGATCGTTGAGTTCAGCTCACGAAAAATGGGAGCTAAACAGAAAGTGTTGTGTTCCCATTTTTTTTTATCAGTTTGTCTCTGGCAGTGAGTCACAAAAGGGTTCGTCCAAACCCAGACCGGCTGACTGATACCGCGTTATGTGCCCTCATGAGGCTGGATGATGCAAGGCATGGATGAATGGTTTATTCTTCCGCCGTGTGTTATAGTTCCACTTATTTCATTAACCTCACCCCACTTCTTGCTTTCCTCTTCTGCAGCCTCCTGTTTGAACTCAATTCCTCATATTATCCTCCTCATCGTCACTCTCCCCCCTCCAGATTTCTTTTCGCCCCGTCTCCCCTCCCTCCTCTCACTCTCTATCCTGTCTCCTCTGCTCCATGCTTCCCATCTCCTTTAAAAGTCATCCTGTTTTCTTCACTCGTCCTTTTTACTGATTGTGCTTTTTTCTCTCCTGGAGGAGCCCAGCGTTCCCACCCTGGCGTCGGTTTGTTGGTTGCCAGGACAACCTCCCGAGCCAAGTTATTTATAGCAGCAGATCAGTATGGCTCCCACACAATGCAGACAGCGTGTGGACACACATTTGTTTTTTTTTTTGTTTTTTTGTACATACTCTGTCTGAACTTTAAGGTAAATAGTGATCTCCATAGGTTAATGTTGTGATTCTACTACACAGCTTTTTTCCTATTGATAACTTTTCCTCGCTGTGGTATCGGTTTCTGCTTCACTGCTGGTTTTGGCTCTTTCCAGACCCAATGATACATAAAAACTGCTGTAATCAATATTCAGTGACCATCGAACTGTTTTTCTATCCAACTCTGCAGTTTTTCTAATGGGACAGGTGGCTCGGGCTCTCTGCCCTCATTAGCATATTGTTAGAAGAAGCAGGTTACAGCTGGCAGCATCTGCAAATGATGAGTCTGGAAATTCACTTTTTTTGCGCTGTGCATGTCAAGTATCTATTGGCTGGCTAAATTAGAATCTACCTCATGAGGATAGTGTGAGTTTTACTTGAAAAGATTCTTGTATGCAATATCCTCCAAGAATTGTTCCCAGCTGGACTGGGAGGTATCATTTCTTCACCAAATGGACCACGATCTGGTCTAAGATCTCATCCTAGTGGGCCCAGCCCGGTACATGTCTAATAGAAACGAACTAGGCGTATTATAGCCAGGTGTTCCAGCTACCTCATCTGGCCTCATTTGAATGTTAAAAGGCAAAGGCAAGGCAAGGCCAATTTATTTATAGAGCACCATTCGAAGACAAGGCACAAGTGCACAGATGGTCTAGTGGTTAGCACACCTGTGCACCTGTCATGGACGAGGTTTGGGTTTGATCCCAGGTGGTGTTACTTTTTTTATTTTTTTATTTATATGACTTCCAGACAGGACGTCCATGCGACGTCCAGGAAAGAAGTACAAAAAACATTCATTCTGGCCTCCCTGAAGACGTCTTTTAGACGTAAGGAAATGACGTCTTGGACGTCATCTGGACCACTCGTTGCTCAGTGAGTTAATGCAACAGACGTTTTTTTTTCTTTTTTAAATCCTTTGCACTGTATTTTGCATCAGAAGGCATCATTAGAATTGGCTTTATGTTGAGATTGATTTTTATTGTTGATTATCATTTTTGGTAATTGTTTGGTTTCGTGAAAATACAGACATTTTCATCATGTGTACTCTGCGCCACAACAAAGAAAAACTTTCATGTTTAAATTTAGAACTTTTTATCTCAGTCTGGTCCGATCAAGATTAAATTGGGCTGTTTGTGGCCCCTGGAATGAGTTTGACACCCCTTGTTTAGCCCAGCCAGGAAACACAGGGCATGAGGAAGGAGACATTTTAGTTTGATAGTCGAATACAGGACGGACACAAGGGCTCATAACCACACACAGAGTTTGAGTCACCATATCAGTTAACATGTACACTATGTGCTTGTATTGTGGCGAGAAGTCTACAACAAGAAAAAAAACATCCAACTCCACATTGAGAGCACAGAAAACAAGCAAGTTTAAACCAAGAGGCTTCTTGCCTTTTCATCATGTGTCAGGTGAACAAAACAGTGGAATTTGAGCAAAGCAGCTTGAAGAATTTCACTGGTTAGAGGCATCATTTTGAAAGACGTGGCTGTCGGCAATTTGCATTTTGTGACGGTTCATCACAAAGCAATACGAGTCTCGGGGGGTATCTTCATCTGAAAGTAAGCTTCTGTGCTTGTGTCGCGGTGGATCCTGTCAAGTTGAAAAGTCCCTGTCGTTTAAAAAACAATGGAGTTCACTGTAAAGTGACTCTCTAAACATTGTTTTTCTGGGAATTTCTGGAAACAGAGAGCAGCTTTTATTGAAATCCCCCCATTGTCTGGTTCTGTGCGCATGTATGTGTGCATGTGTGAATAACCGCGTCTCTCCAACATTGATTCCAGCCAAGGCCACCGCTTCACGGCCAGCCTTTTATGTTACCATGGAAACGAGCCCACCGCTTAGGAGCCGCCGAGAAACTAAACACCCCTTGGATCAATACGCTTCTTGAATAATGGGTCAGCAGAAAGACACACACACACACACACACACACACACACACACACACACACACACACACACACACACACACACACACACACACACACACACACACACACACACACACACACACACACACACGCACACAAATCCAACACTCAACTCTGAAGCTCCATCAATAAGTATTGTCGCACAGATTCAGCCTCTTTATTCAGACAGTGAGGAGAAAAGAGTGAGAACGAGTCCTTTGAAACCCACTGAGACACTTAACCGAGTGCTGGAGAGGGGGGGGGGAGTCGCGGCAGTTGGCAAAACGCTGAAGAGCGAGATGTGGAGTGTGACTATCATTCGTCTCACAAAATGTAGCGAAGAGAGGAGAGACGCCGTAATACGGAAAATACACACACTGGACATTTTTCTGCAATTTGTACAATTATCTGACAATTGCCTGAGAAAAACGGAAGGTGTCCCCTCATGTAGATTATCTATTAAAGTGCATTTGATGCGTTTTCAAAACATTTGGATTTGGATCTAAATACATCAAGCAGTTCAGTGTCAGTTCACATGTATTATTTTTTTGCTCTCCGTGTATCACACCTTTTTTCATCGTCATTATTCTTGCCCACCTGTCTTTACTGTCAGATTTCTATCTTTTCTTTGTTTTTCCTGATTTTTATTTCTTTGGTTTTGCCATTAAAAAAAAAAGACTTATTTTGGGGAAAAGAACCTCAATTGATTTTGGTACAACGTTGTGCACTAGTTGGTTTGGCTATTAATTAAACACAATGTTGTCATCAAGCACCACTCCAGTCCTCTTTGTTGCATCGGTGAAACTCGATCCGAGATTGTTGAGGCCGTTTGATGCTTCTTTGGCAGATGGGGGAGAATAACAGCAGGCCGTATATGAGATTGCAAGCACACACACACACAGACACACACACAGACACACACACACACACACACACACACACACACACACACACACACACACACACACACACACACACACACACACACACACACACACTGAAATCAGATATTCTTCTCTTTGCGTATGTAAGTGTGTCGTCCCCGAGACAAGCGTGCTCGTAGAGAATACCGACAATCAGATGACTCCCGCAAATATCGCTTAGTTTGATTCTTTTCATTTTATGGTTCGCATGAAGCAATTCAAGGAGATAATTAACAATGGGAATTAAGTAGGAATACATTGTTACGCATTCAATTGTTTTGTATGGTGATTTTAGGACTGATTATGCTACTTAAACTAATTTGCATATATAATTAGAAGCCAACTAGTCTTGATAATAACTGTAGTTATTTCATGGTATTACATTTAGAACTGTTTAAAAATAAAAAAAGTAGCTCTGATTTAAGTGAAAGTTGTTGAAGAAAACTGTTTTCATTTAACTGCCAACTTCGTACACCTAGTCAAACTTATATTTCAGTCCTTTTAATGGTCAGTGTCACCTTTATTTGGTCACATAGTTTTGGTGTATTAGACTCTACATATTACTACTGATACATGCGTAATCTTGCCGTCGGGTTGTGAACAGTCATATAACAAACACATCCAATAAGGGTATGAAAACTGAAAGAACGTTAATCCAGTTAGGTGATTTTCCTGTCCACAGAGATCATATAAACAATCTGTGAACAACTTTGACACGAGAAACTAGTTTACAGACGAAGTTAACTGAGGCTCTGTTTGCACAACAATGTTTCAAGTGAAAATGTGTTATTTTTGCATTTTCGTTTTCAGAAGATGTTTCAGTTTACACATCGACGAAAACGATGTCTTTTTCCACATCAATGGCAGCAACTCTGAACATGTTTATATGTTCAGTAGAATCCAATGTTCTTTCTAGTCTTCAACAAAGAATCTACAGCGATGGTTTATTACCAGCGATACTAATTGCTGCAGACCAATTTACCTGCTATGAAAGATTTCTTTGATTCCAGCATCCGAGGGTCATTTTGTCTGACAAGCGGGATATCTTTGCCGTTGGATGTCATGTCTCATTTGCCTTTGGTTAATATAATATTTTCACCCTTAACTAATTGACATGCTGCACCTTTTAATATCCATCACTGTTCTCTGCGTGCAATATTCATTTGTTTATCCTGTGAAATAATAACAGTCTCTGGTATTCAATCCAATCACGTAAAATACTGTCATGGTTTTGATGTAGTTTTTTATATCATTGTTGCTGTTGTTATTATTTTACATACTTTTTTCATACGTATTGTTTGTGTTCTTTTCTCTCGATACTTTTACATTTACTGTCTAATTGTTGCTGAAACAATGGGAATTTCCCCATTGGGGGACAAATAAGGGCTGATCATGTCTTTGTTTTACGTTATCGTATCTTGTCGTATTTTCATAGTTTAAATGCAAAACACTTCAGCGATTAATCATTGAGCAAGTGATCAAGTGGTTTAAAAACTACTGGCTGAAGGCTGCAGACCTTGGTGGGACCAAGAGAACCGACAGCTTCAAACTGGCTAAAAACCTTTTTAATGAGGAACTCCCAGGGTAAAGGGAGTATGGCAGACTGTGAATCCTAAAATAATGCTTGATTTATAGTTTATGTGACTATGGCATTAAGTTAAATAGCTCTGTGGTGTTATTCTTAGTTCACACACTATTTTCTCTCTTCCTGATTCAAGGTTGGATGAGTCGAGACGCTCTGAAATGACCTTCTGCATGCTTCCATGATGCCGAGCTGTTGCTTGACGAACTCGCAACTGACCTGTTTCTCGTCCAGCGGGCTTTTCAGCCCTGCCGGGACCCCGGCCGACTGAACGGACTCTCTTCATACCATGACACCATAAAGAAATCCAGACACCGACCGACCCAAAGAAATGAAGTGTCCTGTCATTTAGCTATTTCTTCAAGCCTTTTTTATTTTCTTTTTTCACTCTCTTCACACTCACAAGTGTCTCAACAACACTTTGTAAGCTCTAGTATTCAGACTTCACGATACTAACTCTTGTGGCAGATCAGTCAACAAGGTATTATATTTAGAAAGCGTGTGTCTCATATTAATCAGCTAAAAGGAAGAGCTGATTTGGCGGCGCTCTCTGCTGAAAATATCATTAAACTTGCAGGAAATGATGAACCTCTTTCCCACGACTGACATTCCAGTGGGAACAGATTTTTCCAAAATAAATCTCCCCCGCTGGGACAGATACCCTAATAGACAGAATCTGACTTTGTGCACGATGGATGTTTCTCTCATCTTTGTTCCGTTGAGTGAAACATCAATGAAATTCATCGAGATCGAGCAGGATTCCATCAACTGACTGATGAATGTTACTTTAACTTTTCCTAAACTCCTTTAGAAAGCCAGTATTTCTGCAACTTCCTCCGTATAAAGTCCAATCAAGAGGAGCATTTTCTCAAAACTACAATCGTTTATATGATCCCGAGGCCCGCAGGATAACAGAAGGAGATTTGGGATCCTGTTCACGTGACGATGTTTCAAGTGAAAACGCATCGCTTTTCCGTTTCAGTTTTCAGAAAAGCTTCTCGTTCTGCCGCCATTGTGTTGACGTGCAGAAGAACTATTTTCTATGGTGTGCATGTGCAGTGACAGCGCTTCCCCAATCTGCACGCAGACAGAGACGGCGCATTTTCAGAAAGTTGCGTTTTCGCCCTACCGAGTCGGGGCATTAACAAAAACTTTCACCTTGTGAGCCGTTTTCAAAAAGTTGGGTTCTAGGTGGCTCTGAAATGGACACCCAAAACGCAACAAAGGTTTTTCTGTTGTGGAAACAAGAATTTCATTTATCAGACTGCTTCAACCTTAAGTTATTGATTTTTATTATATAAAATCATCTTGTTTTACATTTACTTAAGCCTGGGCGAACAGGGTTCTCTAATAGGGTTCTCTAAAAAGATATAAATCCTATCAAGGCTGTCGATGTGCATCGTCTTGCTTGGGAATTTTTTTTTTTTTGTTCTTCTTTAAAGGAGTTTTTCTCTTCACCCCACCCTCAGCCAATTTTCTGTGCGATAATCTGCAAATTTATACTCGGAAATCCTCCAGTCCAAAGCCTGATTGTCTTTCTTCAGGCTACCACTGTCCCCATTTAAGTGGCAGAAAAAACACTCCAGATTGAGTCTAAAAATGATCCATCACATTTTCCAGCCCTCGTTGTTAATTACGGCTTGCGCTGACGACACATTTCTTGGTCCTACAGTGATATCGGTTTTTCTGCTCAGTTTAGTTAAAGTGACTGAAGGCCATGGAGGAGCGACGAGAAGAGAGGAGAGGACGAAGATCTGGGCTCCAAAAGCAGAGGATTAGAGGAGGGGGAGCCTGAGCGTTGAGTGTAATGTAGCGTGCTGGCTGAATCTAGATCACTGAACACACCAGCGTTTCTTCAGTAATTCCTTGTAGCAGAGATGGGGACTGTGATTCACTTCAATGTGTCTGTCCCAGTTCTAACGGCAGAGCATTGCGAACGCTACGAGCGAGTAGGTGGCGGAGGTGGGAGCTTAGTCTTACCTTAGAGACAACATGTATTATGCAATAACAATGAGGGATGACTTAATGGAGGGAAAGCAGTTGGATGGTTTAATTGTCAGTGAACCTTAAATCCTCTTGCGGAAGAGCTTCACCAGAAAGAGTTAGCCTCTAATGGATCAATACGCAAAGCAAATCATTTTGAAAATGTGCCGCACTGTTATCAGAGTCATTAAATGCTAATTTGGTAACCACAAACAAGGCCTTTGAGACGCTTGTTTTCAAAAGAGTCGGGCTTGTGATTTTCTGATGTTTTGCAGGATAACACTAAAGATAATCTTCACCGTCAACTTTATTTAAAAAGCCTTTATTAAAATCTGCCTTTTACAAAGTGGTTTGACTGTAAGAAATGCACTGCCTGTTTTTTAAAAGCAGGTATTTAAAAGAAGTCCTCATCTTGACTCTTGACGTCCATCAACGTGTCAAGTGAAAAAGCATCATTTTTGCAGTTTCATTTCAGAAAAGGTTTGTGTTTACACAGAAACATTTTAAAAACAAAGTCCAATTCCACAGAAATGACAGAAACAATATAGTTTTCCTGTGGGGCCGCGAGTTGGTTCTGTTGGTTGTAATGAAACCATGTGCATAGATAACTATACACTATTAACATTAACAGTGGCGAGTACACAGCCATTCGTATGAATAGGCAATGAAGTTGGATAGGATTGCTCCGAGTCGTATCCTGTAAATCGAACTCAAAACACAACAAAAGTTTTGCATTACCACTTGTAAACACTGTTGCGTAAACAAGGCCCAAGTCCTATCGAGTCCTGAGGATCACATTTTTTTGCAAACTGATCTGAATATATTAACAGGATTACAACATACAGCTGAAAACAGACTGAGAAACCAGAAACTACTAAAACCGTTTACTCAGTTAAAAAAGAATCCCATCTGTCAGTCCTTAAAAAAACTGGCAAGTTGATTCATTTAGGTAAACTAGAAAGCCAAGTCAGATTTTGTTTCATGTATTTTGAGAAAGTTTCTTGTTCTTACAAGAACATTTCCAAGATAATGATCCTGTCACAACAAGGTAACATGCGATGTCTTACATATGAAGTACCAATAGGTGTTTTTAGGTCAACATCATTTTTCCCCTTTTGGTACAAAATCCTGGTTGAACAATTCCTCTCTTCCTCACAAAGTAACACAGAAAACTAATTAATGGAGCGTGTATGTACACCAGACTCCAAAACAAGACTATGTCAAAAAACAGTATTACAGGTTTTATTGAGCGATCTGGAAAGACTAACAGTTACATATTTTCAGATTGTACTGCCATGCAGCAGAATACGGATAAAAACAAGAGAAGCTTTGATATTTAGGGGAAATGTAAATGGGAAAGGCCAAAAAGAGATGTTACTGGTTAGTGCTCTTCCCTCATTATGACAATATCCCCCTGTGTAGTTCAGGAGTCTTAAACGGCCCGATTTAATCTTGAGTGGACCTGACTGGTAAAATAGTACCATATTAACCTTTAAATTTAAAGTTTTTCTTTGTTGTGCCGCTGAGTACACGTCATGTAAACATCTATATTTTCACAAAACCAAACAATTGCTAAAAGAAATGACAACAATCTCAACATGAAGCCAATTTTAATTAAACCTTCTGGTTCCAAATACAGTGAAATGTCCCAAAACACTCCTATGGCTGTTGGATTATGCACGTTTTTTTAAACTCACCCTGACAACATCACTTTTGATGTTTGATAGCAACAAGGTAAGTATCTTTCATGGCAGCATCACCAATACCTCATCTGAGATCTCAGTGTTGTGTTGTGTTTGCTATGCTTAAGAAATTTGTTTTTAAATAAATCAATGTTTTCTTTGAATTTTTGCAATTCGCTAGGTGCCTGGATTGGAGCCTCTTTTGGCCCACTGGCCTTATGTTAGACGCCCCTGCTGTAGAGTTTGCATGTTCTCCCTGGGCATGTTTGGGTTTTATGTGGTTACTCTGGTTTGCACCCACAATTCAAATGGAAACATGCAGTTGAGCTTAACTAGTCACTAAATAGCTCGTGGTTTTGAATGTGAGTGTGGAAGATGATGGATATATTAATGCCACGTTGCTCCACCAAAGAAAATCATCATAAGAAAAATACACAATGGCCCAAAAGGGTTAACGGACTAGATATTGGATGCAAACCTTCCCATATGTCTCTTCCATATGTTTTAACAAAAACTGTATTCCTAATCAACGAATCACTAAAGTAACTTGTGAAGCTTTTGAAAAAAATATTTTTGAGAATTTTCTTTTACCGAGTTCCCCTCCTTAAGATGTATGTAGCTATTTTTTATTTTTTTTCCAATCACTGATCTGTAAAATTAAAAAAGAAAAGTTCGAGGGAGTATAATACCACAGCTGCAAGTACACAAAGCTATCAATTCTTTTTAAGGCTGCACCTTGGGTTGCTGCTGTTTGATGGGCTTGACCGTGGCTTCCGTGGTCTGAAAGCACAACGGTGTGTGCGCAGACTTAAGATGAATTCTGGATGCAGATGCCAAGTGTAATTACCGCAAGGAAGTGAAGTAAGATTCTCTGATCATGCCTGACCAGCACACCACTAGTCATTGAGGAATGAATCAAATGAACACGTGTGTACAATATGCATGCTTTCTAATATCTATGTATCTGTCCCATCTTACAAAACAAATGTGAGACAGTGCAGATTTGTGTAAATGCCGTCATGTAGAGCAGTGATTTCTAACCACGGGAGCCTTGGGGGTCAAAACAGTTTCTTATCAGTTCGCAAAGCCCTCTTGATTTTAAGGGGTGTATCTTTTGTTATGTTTTAAAAACAGGCCAGAGTCCTTAGATTAGTTTATGTCGCAAAAAAAAACTAAGTTCAAGTGTTTACATTAAAAGTGGTTCATTTATTTAAAGGTTTTTAAAAGCAATATACAGAAAGGAACGCTCACAATGTCAGCAGCAGGAGAAAAGATGGCAGCATGTTAGGCTGCAGAGGAAGACGATTAGTCAAAGGGGAAAAAAGTGTCCCAAGGGCTTTACATAGAATGTGGTTTAGTTAAAGCAATGGTTAAAAAAATATATCTAAATGCATCTTTTGGGGTGAAAAACTGCAGATTGTGAGTACAACTACCAAAACTGTGTGAGCTGAAGTGGCACAAGTCCATCGAACCCCCCGAGATGGAGTGTAAACCTAAAGAGTTTATCCTCAGAGAAAAGGAGCTCATCATTACAGAATGTAACAAAGAAACTATTTCATGTATAATCTGTTGTGAGATTCCTTCAACTGTTTTTGTAAAGAGGTTGTGGCAGGGGGTCGCCTATTATTATTATTATTATTATTATTATTATTATTATTATTATATAGGTTTACCTGGTAAAAATTTGGGTCCTTAAAGAAAAAGGTTGGGAAACACTTGATGTGATGTAGAGACTATCATTTTTTTTTTTGTCTCTATTAGATTACTAGCAGGTTTCCAAAAAATAAAAAGATCTGCACGTAATGTTTGCAGTATTTGCAATAAAAACAGATTTTGAGAAATATATGTCCAAAAAAACAACCGTGCCAGTCATGCCTCGGCTCAGTTTGACACCCCTTCCCTAAATTCAGTTTATCTCAGGAAGGGCGGCGTTCAGACCCCCTCCCTAAACCCACTATCATCCGTCCAGGTTTGTTCCTGTACACAACACAATCAGTCGTCCAATCGCGCGACATCCCGTCATGAATATTACGCAGCACCTCGCGCACACCTTTTGGAAAAAAAACACCCCAAAAAACCCGCACATGCATTAAAGGAGTATTCCTTTATAAATGCTGTCAGGGCACACAGGTCCTTCGGGCCGGACAGCCTGCCTGCTTGTAAGCACACGGTCCTTTACTCAGAATTAAGTCCGCTCCAGCGGAGCTGAGTGCGCGTCTTGTCCCCGCCCCCCTCCGACAAGACACACACAGCATCCATCCTCATGGGCTCGCACGCTGCGTGATCCACATCGCAAACGGAGAGAGAGGGAGGGAGGGAGGGAGAGAGAGAGAGAGAGAGAGAGAGCGGGAGAGAGAGAGAGACGGAGAGAGAGAGAGAGAGAGAGAGAGAGCTGGCTTTGCCTGAGTCCGATGGAGTGGTGGTAGTAGTACGCGTAGTAGCGGGGGGTAGCAGCGCGCAAGGCTTCATTTCGCCCCCTTTTTCCCACCTCGCATCATTCCTTTTCAATGGAGTCGCCTTTTCTCTGGATTAATGCTTCATCCCATCGCGGTAAGTGTGCGCCATGCCGGCAGGAGCCGCGGAGGGGGGGAAAGAAATAGGAGGCAACGGGACTGTGTAAAGCTATTGTCTTGTTGCTGAGGCAAGTTCAGAGCTGAAATCAAGTCTGAACGCCCCGGAACCTGGTTGAATTAAAAACTCGTAGTGTAATCTTTTATTTTCCCGGTGGTTTGTAAGTGTTCATGCGCAGATAATGGTGTTTTAATGCTTGTAGTGAATCGATATCGGCATTTAGACAGACACCTGTCTCAACCAGCAACAGTGACCTCCCTCCGGTGCGTATTTACGCACATGCAAATCTGCTTCCTACATGATGATCGCCTTTGTCATTGTTGTGCTTCCACCATTTAATTAGAGCGAATTAAGATTTGTGCATATGTGTCGCCACCGTTGCCAGGCAAAAATGTGTTCCCAGTCCAGCCAAAAAAAAAAAAAGAGAGAAAAAAAAAAGCCAATTTCCCCGCCCCCCAACATCAGAGGCTGGCTATTGCCTTTCTCAAGCAGCCCCCTTGACGCGGCTGACGCCTTTCAGATCGCCGGATGACTGAGATCCCATGCTTATTGGAAGCCTTGATGAGCGATGGAGGGTAACCTTGAGATGAATCCAGTGCAGCATGTGCCATCATCCTTTTTTGATTGCCCCCTCTGTCATAATTTTAAGAAGAAAAAAAAATCTGTGCCATGATGTGTGTGTGAAGCCTTGGCCTTTAGCTGGAGTGAGGGACTCAATATCATGCATGGATCCTCCTCATTATGAATGTTTCACTTGTAAATAGAGTGAAAGCTTGTTTCATATTGTTGGGCGTGTAAATATGCGTGCTTTTTGATCCTCGGTGTCCACACAATAGAGCTACTGTTTGATAGTACAAGTCAATGCCTGAGGATTTCAGTTTACTATGAGCTACAGTGTGTCTAAGAGCAAAAATTGACCTGTTTGTATACAGTCCCAAAGAATCTTCCAAATATAATTATACAACTTGACATTTTCAGCTCATGGGGAATGAGCCCAAACAGTTGCTGCATCCTCAGTGTTGCAGAAGTCAGTGATCTGCAGATAAAGACATTTAATGGTCAGCGTTGCCTTTCTGCATGCACTCGCATGCTGACTCCTCCTCATGTCCCTTGGTATCGCCCACCCTGAGGGCTGCATGTCCTCTGATCGCCTCCTTCTTGCATTATTTTAGCTGTTTAAATTTGACAGGTGGATTCATGCTCGTCTATCTCTTATAGCTGGCATGTGGTATTATTCATCCAGACAGATGGCAGGTGGCTGGGCATCAGGTGAGCCCTTCGCTGCCTGTCAGCAGGATACACGGAAAGCGAGACTCCTTGGCACATATATGCATGTGTCTTTTAGCTATGTACAATGAATGCATGCAGCCATCTGCACAGGCGTACACATGTACATGAAACATTAGGATAAGGATTGTCTTTTTGTTCCCCATAGATCCACAAATGAGTTCAGTTATATTTTATGGAAATATATCATTTGAATTTGGAGATTTTGCAAGCAGTGATCAAAGTCTCGAGACAAAGAATGGAGACATTATGGTGCTCGATGCACTGCAGTTGTGTTTATCTTTCCTTGAAAGGTTGGTCATTTCCACACCCATCAGATAAAGCAACAAGCTGAGGTCACAATGACATAATTTGCCTGGCAATCACACAGTGATCTGTGTCAGTAACGTCACCATCAGCAATCATTCTGATGTCATTCAAGATCACTTTTCATGCTGCTAATGTCACCTTTTCATCAGCTTTATGAACATTTACTGCAGGAATGGTCTCACTATTCTAGTTGTCATGGAATAAAAATGTAGCATTACAGTGATTCAGGTTTTTGTCTGTAATGTTAAAATGGGTTGTTAAGATGAACAAAAAAAACAACTGGATATCATCTCACAAACTGTGAAACTAGCAGCAGCAAATTATTGCTCCATTTATTATTCCACGGGGCACCTGTGTTGGTGCTTACTCACACTATATGTTATATTTACTGCAAATACATTATCCCCCAGATTATATTTGCTTTTATGTGACGTTTATTCAATAATCTATGATAAGGATAGTGTGAGGCTGGATGATATTTAACCCTCGTATGGCTGGAATTAAATTCAGGCTGTATGGACTTATTTTAATTGCATGGCTGTAGGATCATAAAAAGAAAACCTCAACTTGCATTGTAAGGAAGCTCTTGCTGTGTTTTTGACTGTGCATGTTGTTAACGGCCCAGCGATTATGGTTTTGAGAAAATTCTGCAGCAACATGACAGAAATATGAGGGTCAAAAACCAAATCTTCTAAATATGAATCCACACTCTTCATGAAAACTCATCACAGAGGTTTGTGTTTACACGGCAACGTTTTATAAACAATGTCTGTTTACACGGAAATGGCAGAATCACTGAAAATGATGTAGTCAGCATGCCAGGCCACGAGGGGGTGACATTGTTTTTTTTGAATGAAACCACGCACGTGTGCACAGAGAACAATATGTTACAAACATTAACGATGGGAGTACACTGACATTCGGAGTTGGATTGTTATTCCGGGTGATTCTCGACTATCAAACTACCAAGTCCCAGTAGAATTTGAACTGGGAGTCATGACACTCTGGATGTGTAGGAGAACTATGACTGCGGCCGCGGTGCACATGGATAGTAGCAGCGTTTCAGAAAAGTTGCATTTTCCTCTGTGTCCACAGAGACTGAGTCGGGAGTGTTTTCGAAAAGTTCCACCTTGGGAGCCGCTTTCAAAAAGTTGCGGTTTTTTAGTGACTCTGGGCACCGCTTGCCGTGTGAACTTACTCCCAAAACAAAAGTTTTCAGTTTTCATTTGAAAATGTTGTTGCGTAAATGAGGCCTTAGAGGCAATTTGCTGCTGTTGTTTGAAGGTGTTAAGTCTACCAAAGAACATGTTATCGTTTCCGAAAACTGTTTCGACCTGAACAAAACCGTGTGGCTCAACCTTTACAGTTTGCATGAAGGAGAAGGTTGCTAACTCTTGCCGTCGGACTAATTTTCCTTGCGTCCTTTTGATTAATCTTCATCCATTATCGGAACGACGCTTCCATCTGGAAAACTGGATTATCTGTGGCATGTTTTGATTACGTTCACAGTATTGTTGTGCACAGTGATTACAGGCTACAGGTTTGACTCATAACCCTGATATCTTTTAGTTTTTGCTTCATTGTTGTCAGCTTTAGTCTCAGCACTCATCAGATATACAATTCGAGCTGCTGTTGTAACCATCACGCATCATGACTAATCTCATTTTTCTTAGTCATGCAGTTAGCTGTTTGTTGAACTAACGTTTTATTTCATTATATTGTACTCTTTGTCTCTTTGCTGTCGTTTCACTTTCCGGAATCGACATATTTAATGCGTCTGTCCTCTGTTGAGTTAATGTAGTCCCGGCTCGATCTGCGACGTGATGCACTGCGGGCAGAGAGCTCTGTCGCCGCGATGTTGCAGCTGCAAATCTGCCCGCCTTATCATTCCAAATCTCCAGGTGAAGGACAAGGAGAGGGCCGCCTGCAGCAGAGTGGGAGCAGCTCGTGAGATTTGTCCGAAAAATAAATGAAATTCAACTCCGCTGGATGCTCACTGCAGCGAGCGATAAATCAAAACACACACGTACAATCCAGCGAGCGAGCGAGCGCTCGCAGAAACCAGACACACCTGTGTTAACTTGTTTCCCTCGCTCTGCTCCTTTCGTCAAATTATGTAAATCCATGCTGTTTCACCACTTCTTGCTGTTTTTTGTTCAGCGGCCAACACGAGTGTGGATAACAAAAAAAACAAAACACACACACACACACACAAAAAAAGCAGTGTTGTTTGGCTGGAAAAACTAATTCTTCCAGGACGCCAAGCAGACGACTTTCACTGTTAACACGCGCCAGACGGACGTATTGTGGTGGAGCTGCAGAAAAGCGATGACCTTTGAACTCGCTTCTGATGCCGCGCTTCTCCTTCTCCCACACTGGAGACGGCCTATCGATTACATGCAATCACACACACATCGTATATATGCTGGCTGTCTCGTGCACACACTTCCTGGTCCAATGCTGGCAGGTATTTGATTACCACTGCATGTTTCTCAGGAGGGGGGGGGGGTCATTAGTGGCGGTGGGGGCGTCCTGATTGCACTATAGATCTGTCACTGTCATGTCTCTGGGGAATGATTGGCCTGGGGCTGCGATAAATCCTGGCTTTTCCACAGAGGTGTTGATCTGACCAGGTGATAATGCATCACAAATAATTGGATTAATGATAATTCTGGAAAGAAACTCTTCAGCGTTTTCTCTTTTTTCTGTGATGTTGTTGGTTTCAAATTGGTCAGTTTTTGTTTTGTTTTCTTTCCCCTTGTCCCGTCGGGCCGCTTAGGCAAACAATATTATGTGACTGAGAGCCTTCCGGTGTCAGAAGAGTTTTCGCTCAAAGAGAGAAGATTGAGGAGAGAATGCTATATATACTATTTACAGTTATCACACGTTGACTGGCAAAATAGTGGCATAATAACTTTTGAATTTAAACTTTGCAGACTTATCGCCTTCTGGTGCAAAATACAGTCAAACGTCCAAATGTCTCCTAAGCATCTTTTGCATGCATCACTGATATTTCAGCTCGGGTCTCAGTGATGCGTTGTGTCTGCCACTGTTAGGAAATTTCTTTAAAAAAAAAAAAGGTCCATGATTTGTTTGGTGTTTTGCCCTGATTGAATCCTCTTGTGGGCCGATTTTAGCCCACGGGCCTGATGTTTTACAATCCTGCTTTAAACCATTTGAACTAAAAGAAAAGTGCATCTATTCTAAAGTATTTATAAAATCAACTTATATATATACAGAAGAAGAAGCAGAAAAAGACACAAAGGATGTCAAACAGACCTGCTAGTTAGCTGGCAATTAAGTCTTATGCAAGTTTAATTGTCAGTTTAATTGAAAATACAATAACAACACAAGAGTGTTTTTTTCAGACGTCGGTATATAGAAAATGTCAATGAAAACAGACAAACTCAGTTAAGTTTTTTCACAAGTCATTGTGCACCGTATCGAGAGGGTGCAGAGCTGTGGGCACGGTTAATTGTGTTAATACACTACTACTACTATTGTTATCCGTCCTCTTGGTCTCATGGTGTGAAAATATGAACAGCATGATGAAGAGGACTATTGAAATACCAGTTTCAATTGAACCAGGAATCGGTTGGATTCATGGGTCAAACACCTGTTGTGAATCTTCCTGTTAAACCCCTTGTTAGAGAGACGGCAAGTTGTTCAGAAAGAGACACCGAAGACACTATTGTCATCCCGTCGGTAGAATTTAGTGCACCAGTTGACTTTTTCGCTAATTCACATGCAGAAGTAGAGCATGCATGGTTTACAAAGGAAGGCCTTTTTCTTTTTTGAGCTGCTGTATATTGTCCAGTACTTAAAAGTTTTTCTTTTGTTTTCTTGTCAAGAGATAAATTTCACAGGAGAACAGAACTTCTCTGAGTACAATTAACATAAAGTTATTTTCTTTATATTTGTAAGACAAAAATTTTGTCCTCAATAATAGTTTTATCAAACTTGCAGGCATAATTACTATCATTATGGAGTACTGACAATATGAGCTACCAAAGTACAGGTGATCGCGACTCACCTGAGAGTTCCAACACGGTGCTGGATTCCTTCAGTGTTATTGGCTTCCAGTGATTTACACAGAACCGAGTTGAGAACGCCTGATGTTTCTGCAGCTTGCAATGTTGGCAAGCTCCACGTTATTGGCTAAATATGTGGATGTGCACAACATAAATGGATGGAAACATGCATTTATTGTTATTCACTAAGTCTTTTACCATTTCTATGTTATGAATAATAATGTCACGATGATGATACATTTGCAAAATATTCTGCAGGTCTACTGCAGTACTTATGGGAAAAAAGAAGTTGTGAAAAAGATTTGGTAAAGGTTATCAAGAGACATAGTCGCGCCGGTTTTTATTAGTGTGTCTCTCTGAGTGCAGAAGGTGGAGTTTTACGATAAGGCGGGACTGCACTTTGGGGAAAATTATTGATGCACTGCAGGCAACGGATGCTGATATCGGCACAATTCAGGAGGAGAAGCAGATTAATCTTTCTTTTGTCAAAGATACTGATGAACCACTTGGTGGGTTATGCCAGTCGGGTTCCTACTGCAGACCTCAGAGAACTTCGGGAGCATTTTCAGCTCAAAGTTTTGAAGTGTCAGTCGTTCCTGCGCACGCTGAAGTGGCTGCTTTAACGATGCAGTCACACTGTACACTGTAGACCCGTCGCCCTGACGTCTGTGGTCATGAAGTCCTTTGTGAGGCCGGTGTTGAACCACCTGAAGGACATCACAGGCCCCCTGCTGGACCCCCTGCTGGACCCCCTGCAGTTTGCCTACCAGGCAAACAGGTCGGTGGAGGACGCTGTCAACATAGGACTGAACTACGTCGTGCACCACCTCGACACCCCAGGGACCTTTGCTATTTCATTTCTTTTTATTTTCACATTTTTACTTTTCATTTCAGGGATTTGACCTTTTCTGGTCATTTTGTAGATTCAACTGTTTTTGGAGTCTTCCATTGGGATTTATTAATCATATCAAAGTTTTACTGCTATTAAACCTGAATAAACAGCAACATGAGAAATGATAGGTCACAAAGTTACAGTTAACATATAGAGAAAATATCTTAGAATTAAGTCTTCAAATAAAAGTCGTGGTGTTCCGGCTGTGAAATTCCAGCATCCCTGCTGAAGGTTGAACTAACAACGCAACCATCAGGCGATCTAGAACACGCGCATGATATTCCCTACTCATGAAGGGAAACTCCCTAAAAGGATAATCTGGTGCATCATCTCTCAGTGGATCAGCTCACATCAATCTGTCTGCACAATGTCGTGTTTTTAACGATGCAAAACTTTCATTTGTTTGAGTACTACTGGAGTCCGAGATCTCAACCTAGGCTGGTTCCTGTTCAGCCTCAGTTTACATGGAAACGGCAGAAACGTTGAAAACGATGTAGTTTACATGCCAGGCCATTAGTTGGCGCTGTTGGTGGTTTTTTTTGTAATGAAACCACACATACATGTGTGAGAACAATATGCCATAAACATTAACAATGGCGAGTACACAGACAGTGCTGTAGAAGCATTTCAAAAAAGTTGCGTTTTCCAGTTTTAAGAACTTTCCCCTTGGGAGCCCTTTTTAAAAAAAAGTTGCGTTTGTCGTGTCTCCCAGCACAGCCGTCATGTAAACAGACACCCAGAACG
Source organism: Lipophrys pholis (assembly GCF_963383615.2). Taxonomy (NCBI): domain Eukaryota; kingdom Metazoa; phylum Chordata; class Actinopteri; order Blenniiformes; family Blenniidae; genus Lipophrys; species Lipophrys pholis. The sequence goes on along the minus strand of NC_137641.1, from coordinate 15,193,175 downwards.
CCGCGGACGTTTTCTTTTTTCACTTGAAAACTTGATGGTCCACAACAGCGAAGGATCGTTAGCAAAATCAACCTAACATGACATCAATATGACATGAATGTTTGAGCAACAGGAGTCGATCACATTTTGTTGTCGGTTTTCGATGCGGAAGAAAAATAAAGAACCCCGTCGCTGATGAATCACGACTCGTGACGCTGTAAAAGTAAAAAAAATTCATGTAGCACCTTTTATAGCTCCATATGTTCCCCCAGCCTGCTTTAACTAGCAGATGTCCTGCACTTTGTGCAGCATGAGAAACGCACCTCTGCTGTTTTATGTCCGTTCATACATATATTAAATCCTTGAAGCGAATTACAAGCCGCTCCTATAATTCCTCCCTAGAACTAACCGGTGGACGGATGATGAGCAGCTACAGAGCAGCTACAGTTGCATGATATTGTCGTGGTGCTGACGGAACTCGGAAGGGAACAGAATTCTTTATCTCCGGTCGGGGGGGGGGGATTGTGAAGTGATGGCTCTGATTGCAGTTATGAAAAATAACTGAACACTCCAGAGATCAAGAGCTTGTTTGATCTAAATATAGACTGAAGTCTTGAGATGTTCCAAAGCACGGTGAGGGAGAGAGAAAAGTACAGCGTTACTGTGCATTCAACACACAACGCATTGGAAAAAAAACCACACACTGAATAAGCCTTGGAGCTCTCTTGGATAGAAATACGTTTTCCCCCTGACTTCCAAATTTACATTTATGCATATGCAAATGTACCTAAAGCACTTTCGGTTGTTTACTAATGACATTTGTTGGTATGTAAAGCAACAACTGCTACTCCTCCTGGAGATTAATTCGCTGCATATATTTACCCAGTACTTCACAATTTAGTGCACGAGTATACAGAAGATTCATTTTGAAGTACCGTTGAATGAATTCCAGTTTGTGTCCATCAGAAAGAAGTAAAAGCTGATTATGTCAGGAAAGACGTTGTTTTCCAAAGTTTTCCCTGTTAAATACAAAACACTTCTGATGCTTTCTCACTTGAATGTTGTTCTGTAAACTTATTTTCAACAAAGAGAACGTGGACTTTAGATGTTTTTGGAATTTGGAAAATGAGTTGGTTAAAAAAAAAAAAAACACTGAAGTGAAAGTTGTGGCAAAACTTTGCCACGTCAAGACAAATGAGCCATAGGGTGAAACTCCGGTCAGCTGCGGGGAAAATCCAGCGTTTATGGCGGGGTTTTTTTTGTCAGTGTGGTGACATCTGAAGAAACAAGTTGAATGTCCTCTCAGATCTCTGCACTTTTCTCCATCTCTTACGTCTCTTCATCTTGTTCCTTAAGAACACACTTTAAGGGACTTTTTCATTTATTTATTTATTTATTCCCACCTTAAAAAGTTCTGATCTCTCTCCAAACGGACTTTCCCGATCTTCTTTTTCTCTCTCAGCGTCTGATCTCGTCCTACTTCTTCTTGGAGTTTGACATTCTTCCGTCCTCCGCTCTGGATCTCTGTCTCGTCAGAAATCTGCGCGGATTCTCCCGAGCCGAGTTCCTCCCGATGTGAATTAAGAAACCAACTTTGCTCGTCCAAATATGTCTTTGTCAACAGCAGGCCCCGGGGAACTTTTTAATTATGCTTCTGCAATATTTTCTTTGCTCACTTTGTTTATTAAATCTTAGTAATTGCGATTGGGAATAGCTTTGGTAATTGAATGTTATTTTGTTGGAATTGTGACTTTCAGAACTAATGAAGTAGAATATCTCGGTGGGATAGGAGCTGTGGCGCATCCTCTGCAAAGAAAACGTACGTATATAGACCCTAAAAATAATTCTCCATACGCACCAATGGGGACGTGTGATATGTAGAGGCACTGCGACTTGTGGCTGTCAGTGAGGAGAGGAGCACTTTATAAAACTGTTTTTTTTGTCTCCCAGAAGACATAACAGAAGTTCTTCTCCTCCAAATGAACCACCTCCTTAAATGTATCCTGCCTTTCATCCTATATGTTCCCTATTTTTCTGTCTTTTCTGTCTCTTGATGTTTCTTACTCTGTCTTTTCCGAGTCCGTGTGTTGTCCTGTGCTTAGTTCTGGGACGGGAGAGAAAAGATGACAACTTTACTTTTTGTGAGCTCACAAAATGAATATGTGTGTGTGTGTGTGTGTGTGTGTGTGTGTGTGTGTGTGTGTGTGTGTGTGTGTGTGTGTGTGTGTGTGTGTGTGTGTGTGTGTGTGTGTGTGTGTGTGTGTGTGTGTGTGTGTGTGTGTGTGTGTGTGTGTGTGTGTGTGTGTGTGTGTGGAGGCAGTGTGAAGCACTGGAATGAAACCTCGTTTATCCAAAGACGGTAGTTTAATGGAAAACTTGAGGCCGGCCCGTCCGCGGATGATCTCCCGTCTTTGGCATTGACTGATGGTTTGTTAGCAGGGTAATAACTATTATTCTCTGCCGCTTGAAAAAGATGGATTGATTTCCCAGGAAGCACTTTAAAGCGAGCTTCAAGGGGAAGATTGAAAACGGACTATTTATAGCAATAAAGATGCTCAGTTGGCAAGAGGGTTCGCCATGGGACGTCTCTGTTTCTGGACAATGTTGTTCACTCAGCATAGAGGGAGAGCAAAATGAGACACGCGTCAGTTCATTATGAGAGTTTATCAAAAATATTTGCTGGTTGAGAATGACAGTTTGGCAAAAAAAATTCCACAAAGTTAGTTCCAGATAGGTTTTCTCAGACTTCACAAGATCATTTAGATCAGAAGTCCTGGGAGGACAAAAAAAAAGAAGAGCTCAAGGTAACAAATTCCTTTGTTCTTACGCAGCATGTCAAAACCTTGCTGCCATTCTTGGCGATGGCGCCCAGATTTTAATCGGGTCAGCCTTGGTCATGCCAATTCGCCTTGTCAACAGGGATCAGGGTTTGCTCCTCTTTGTTGGAGATAATGTCAATTTTCAGGTTTTTGCCGCTGTCCAGCTTGGAGGGATCTGTCAGGCTTTCAGAACAAATTTTGTCTAGAGCGTGAAAAGCCTTGGGAGATTAACTCCTTAAGGAACATCTCTTTGTTGGAATAAAATGTGTTGCCGATCAGGGACATCAGCTGATCAATCTCTGCCTGGAAGACGAAGGTCTTAGGCTCCTCGTCTTGGTGCAGTTCTTCTTCTTGTTAATTTCGGTGAGTTGTCTTGAATAAAATGCCACCAACGTGTGGCCCCCTTTAAAAAAAAAAAAAGTACACATTTATTGACTTGATGTCATAAAAAACTGCTTGTTGTGCCACTTTCTTAAGATCTTTACATGCTGCCTTTTGTGATTGGGATTATTTCATAGAAGAATGAGTTTTATTGGTACCAGAGGCTCAGTACAGTTGCATATTCCGTCTCTCTATCCTTCCAGCTTCCATACTGCTATATCCAGTTCAGAGTTAAACTATTTGAACTTGAAACTCCACAACGCAAAGCTTTTCGTGTTTATTTGATTATTTGAGATGATGCCAAGAAAACGCAACCGTAACAGTGTGCTGGGTTAACAAGTTGAAAACGGAACAGTGTTGACAATAAACTAAGCGGTGTAGTTTTATCTGACATCTGAGGATTATATTCTTTAAAAAATCACAAAACTTATTTATTCAAGATGATTTTCTTATATCTTGCCACAACTTGAAAACCAACGGAGATATGTTATTTTCTTACTCAAGGATTCTAACGCCAACATCAACCTTGTCGTATACAAACAGCCCGCAAATGAATTTGTGACATTTTTCAGTCCTGCAGCTTTAATCTGGAATTTATTCAATGTTTTTCATTTTTACTTTTGTGGTTGTATTGGTAGCAGCTAAAAACTCTGATAGGTTGTGTGAAGGAGTTCTTTTATTTACTCATTTGTAAAGGCATTCAAATAATCAGCTTTGACAGAGTGATTTCACCAGACTACCGGGTGGTTTTTGTTGGAAACACAACAACAAAAAAAAGCTAAAATAAGCCTGCAAGATAAAAAAAACAAAACAGCCTTGAGTGTGGCTCCTTTTTATCAAACTGCATTTTACCCTTCAACTTTCTATCGTCATTCTGTGATGATGCGAAGAACCGGTATTTCCGTTAATATGCCTAAAGTTAAAAAAAAAAAAAAAAAGAAAAGCTGTCCAACCATGATATCACACTACACTCTCACATGCTGTGTTACTCTATCGTATAGTTTTTGTCAACTTTCTTTTAAACTTGTGCTGAGGAGGTGTGCATGTCTGTGATCCGTCTCCCTCTCTTCTATGTTCTGCTTTGTTCATCTCCGATGTTTCATGTTGTTAATCAGCCAAATGTTTGAATCGAGACCCACTGTGGGACTGCAGGTGTAAATTTAGCCCGCGGATAGTTTTTTGTACAGCGCGTCAGGACGCAGCGTTTAGGTTCATTATGGTGCGACGTCTTTGTAAAAAAGTGAACGGTGATACTTTTTGTGGATAAACCTTCAAACAACCGTCACCTGAGTGAGGATGCCTCTTTTCTTCATCTTCAATTCTGATACATGATAAAGTTTCTCAGGGTAGAAATAATTTGACTCAAGGCCTTTGTCGTTTTGCTTAGAGTGCATTTATTTTCACAATAAAAGTGGAAAATTTGGATATTACGGCAAGCTCTTTTGTTACTAATATATTTATTTTAAAGCCACATTCCAATTAAACACAGTTTTTTTTTTTTTTTTTTTAAAGTTGGGATTTCGGTGGCTCCGAGCATTGTTGTCGTGTGTAAACGGACACCCAAAACTCATTGAAAGCTTTCTGTTTTCTTTTGAAATCATGGTTGGGCCTCAGTTTGTAAGTTCTCAAATTAGCGGGTAGAAAAAGTTGCAGAGGAGGCAGCATAACGTTTCTCTGTTGGTGCAATAAGTGCAAATCAAAGATTTTAGATCACAATCAAAGATATAAAGATATATAGCTGGAAATGTAAAATGTATAGGCGGTGCAACCTGAATGAAGCACTTTGAAACTGCTGAAGCTGTGAAAATGCACTATGTAAGAGAATTTCCAATGACCATTTATAATGTGAAGAACCAAAGTTTCATTCAAAAATAGTTATAACACTGGTCCAAATATCAACCTGTTGATTTAACGGTTGAGGCAACGATTGGCTCAATTATAGCTTAATGTCCAATTTGTAACGATTTCAAACAAACAATAGCTTTTATATTTGGATGTTGGAGAAGTTTACTGGTTCCGATCGCTCAGTCCAGAAACACAAGTCTTCTTTAACTCACCCAGCTTTTTGTTTTCAAGTTCATACAGGTCAGAAGTCCAGGGATTTCACGGTGTTGCCTCCTGCGGTGATTTCACATCTCTGCATTCATTTAACCGGTGAAGCTTAAAACTCGTGGCATTTCCAAGAGTTTCATAACTCATAGTGGCTTTCTTCTCAAAACATGGAGAAATGCGCTTTTGAGGCCACACCAGCAGAATGCCGGCCACGATAACAGAAGATAATATCTCTTTTTCCCGTGCCCTGCTTCTGACTTTCAGCTCTATTGCAAACTCTGTCATTGTGACGGCTAAGTTCCATTCCGGCAGTCGTCTCAATCTGGCAGAACAACTTAGCTGCAGACCAGGAGATGGTCAATCAGATATGATATTTCTAGGCTCAATTTTTCACAGTCAGCTCTGGATGCCTCTGACAGCAGAGCAGTCGCGTCTAGACAAAGTCATCTCAGCCGAGCGACTGAGCCGAGGAGGTACTGATGAATCCTGACAGAGCCTGTGGGCCACTGGTTTGATGTGCCCGCCTCCGGGAAGACGATCCCATCACCTTTCATCCAACTGTAATTAAGTGAGTCTAAAAATCAGAAGAGAGAATGGTCTTTGGTTGTGATCTTCCGGACAACGTTTGAAGTCATAATGTCCTGAGGCGCTGCAACAAAGAGGGATCATGTTAAAACCTTCCTTGGTTCAATTGTTCAGTGCTCGGAGGCTGTTCCAGTCAGTGAGGGGGAAAAAAAAAAAAAATGAATGTGGCGTAAACTCCCCGACACTGACTGCAGATCCCTTAAATTTTCTGATTCGGATCATCTGTCATGGAGCCCAGGGTAAAATCATCATGTTTACAGTCCAACTGTCACTGCTTTATTTCTTTATTTTAAAATGTATTTCCCTCTGTTCTACCGCCCACAGAACGACACGACACAAAAGCTTCGGCGGCACATTTTTTAAGTCTCTCTGAAAATAAAGCATGTCTCAGAGGATTTAAGGTTTGGGAACTCTTGAAGCATTTAAATGACAATGAGAAACCAATAACAAATGCTTCTACTTGTTGGGCAGCCATGGGTTTAAACTCTTTTGTGCAGGAAATTGCTGTAGCAAGAGAAGGAACAGTATGTTTAGTTAGACTGCATCTGTATCTAATATCTGGTGAGTGTAGGCAGAAGCAGGAGGGATGAATTCAGACACATTTATAGGAAAAGAAACTGTTGCGGTACATATAGCCTGTTCATCTCTGTTTTACCTGTTCATTTCTGAGCCATATACACCTCTGATATACCAAAATATTCTTCTGCTTTCTCCCTCAGCTGCATCAGTGGCTGAGAGAGTTGGTTATCAGTGTAAACCAACAACCGAAACGCAATGAAAGTTCTCAGTTTTCACTTGAAAATGTCGCGTAAACAGTGCCTAACTAAATCGCTTTATTGATAGTATATCAAAACATTGGTGGTGATGGTGCTAATCTTGAAAACAGTGATGATGAAGAAACCTATTTGATTGTTGTTGATATTACCTAGTAGAGCTTTAGAGAGAGAGGTTCACGTCACATTTCAAATTTATGGAAAACAATCAAGATACTTTCGTTCAAAGTTCACGGCGTTAAGCAGGTCGCAGGTGAAATGCTTCTCTACTGCAGTATTGAGGCGCTTCAGTGGAATTAATATTAGTTTTGTTACTTTGTGAATAATTAGTCTTAATTAAAAATCCTGCTCCAGCCTGAGCTTTGCTTTCTGTATTGTGTTTTTTTTAATTGGTTATCGAGACATAGCTACGTCTTTTGATTAACCTTCAACTTCTTGTTTTTTTTTTTATCTTCAGTCATATATTCTGCATCACCAGCTCTGTTACACGTAACTGTCGCAAAGTTCCAAGTATGAAGTTATGCATTCATAATGCCAGCGAGTTTAAAACGCCATGCACCCTGTTGCTCATTACTACTGCTTGTATCGGGAGTTATTCAGTTGATTACGCCAAAGCTCAAATACAAATCAGATTCAACAAAGGGATGGGAAGAGAAATCACAGCTGGCTGCATTAAGTGTTTTCCTTTTGACTGGTTCAAGAAAAATCATGGTTCAGTGGAGGAAGCCGCAGGGACTCTGAATAATTTAATTCCTGTTGGTTGCCGTAGAGGAATTCTCATAAAACACTTTATATTGTGTCGTATCTGATGTGAAAGAGTGTTAACGTGATTAGTGCCCTCTTGTCATTTAGGCTGATTCTAAAAAAAACTTATAAGACAATACAATTAAACTACTTGCTTTTAATCACTGAAGTTACTGTATGCTGATGGAACTATTAATATACACTGACATCGGTTGCATGGATCTCTTGCAGGATTGTTTTTGTGATGAGTAGCGTGTTTGACTTGGTGTTACTGAGACGTATACTTGGCGTAAACCTCAGTTGAACCTCACCTGACAGTTCTCTACTGCCGGTGTGTCCTTGAAGAGGATATTGAGTTGCAGTAGGTCCCCGAGTCGGTGGGCCGTCGAAAAAAAATCCATAAAGCTTTTACCGGCCCTGTCTGGCTCTGCTGGACCTTCTCTGTGTGACTGTCAATCGGGAATGAAGGTGTGCATTTTACTACCTATTTTACAACTTTTGCTAACTCTCTATAAAGTTTCCGTTTGCTTTCATCCCCTCTTGAAGGCGTACGAGATGTAGTAGCTCTGTTACCTGGTGCAAAAAGGTAGTATCTCCAGCAGTATGGACATGAAATATCAACAGTTTCACATAAGCACAGACGTGTCTGTTTGCTGAACCTGAAGCGAAGCACAGCCAGAGTGGACGTCAGATGATTGCGATCCAACAGTGGCCTGGATTGAGTGGTAAATGAGATGGGACAGGCACTTAGGAACTGATTAGACCTGCCAGCTTCAGTGTGTGGCCGCGTGTAATGACTGTGTGAGTGAAGCGTTTGGCTTCAAAGTGAGACGAGGGCTCGGGTTCACCGTAGCTTTGTGTGAGGTTCACACAAAGCGGGAGCAGCGTTTCAATCCTCCTTCATTATGTAGAAAATATGCATGACTAATGGTTGCATTGATTGTGGTTGATACCAAAGGATCACTCCCGCAGAGATGGATACACACAGACGAGCCAGAACAATATGACCGCTGACAGGTGCAGTGATACATCTGGAGTATCTCTTCATCACAGCACCAGTTGTTAGGTAGGTTATGCCAGGAAGAACATTTACATTTCACCAATTTTTATGTATAGAAGAACTCATCTATAACGTTGCTTTCTCAATGTAAAAGTGTTTTATTTTTATGCATTTTTGCCTTAGATTCACATCAATATTTCTTCCCTCAAGCTCCCTGTAAGACTTTAAATGCCAAGGTGGGTCCCGCTTACACAACATCTTAAAGAGAAAATTCTAAATCATGTTGCGTTTCAAGCAGCTCAACGGCTCTCAAGATAAAACGTTTCGAAAATACTTGGATTCTGTCTCTGAGGCCACCTCCATCACGTACTGATACCACTTTTTTAAAGTACAAGTATAAGTGCGAACCTTTCGCTACTCACCGATGCCGAATACGAGGAGTACTCATTAAGTGTCATAAAGTCTAAATCATACTTCATACGCAAACAATAGATGAACCTCTGCGTTGATGCTACACAAACCTCCAACAGCCTTACAGTCTACAGTAGGCATATACACTGTGTACTGTAGACTGAGCGAACAAGCTTGCTGTGTGCTGCCACAGACTTGGACTCGATACCCGAAGGCAGGTCTGGTAGAAGCTGAACCGCACCTGAAAAGATTCATAGATATAAATTGTCTCGCCTCATCAGCATTTCTGTAATGCAGCTTGGGGGCAGAGCTTGACATGTTTGTGATAATTCAGCACTAAAACACAGATAATATGTAACTGTCAAATGGTTGTCTAAATATTACAGTGAAATCCTCCAGGTCTTGTACATAACAAGGACGTGTGGAAATGGCATCGAGTGCAGCAGCTTCTAATCCCGCAATTATTTGTCCACTTACTCACTAAACATGACAGATTGATTGTGTTGCACAGTGTACAACAAGTAGGAGTGGACTGTTGGCTTGATGTCAAACACCACGTGCCCACAATCGAAAATAATTGATCTGCATGGGAAGGAAGCCCAGAAAGCCATTGCAATAAAACATTCAACTTGACAATCAACTCTGGACATTAGTAAATGTACATACTCCCTAAATGTTATTTTTGTAAATGCTTTTCTCCACTAACATGCTGCTAAAAGTTGTGAATCTTTTCCTGATTGAGACAAGTTATAAGCTGCTTGCCCGCACTGAGTACCGATACGAGTACTTGTCAAATGCCGCAAAGCTTCATTTATACTTCATACACAAACAATGCTATGCGTCACCGCGTCATTAATTAGTTCATGTTATGTTGACGTGGCTTCAGTCTGTGGACTATCGTGAGTGTTACACAGCACAAAATCTAATCCCAGAAGCTGTTTTTTATACATGTATTCTGATTTCTTGGGTTTCATTTGACTGATCAATTCTTTAATGCATTCAAATGTATTATTATTCTCATTATTATTATTATAAATTTTTTACCATGCTTTTTCAGACTTTTGATTCATGCATTTGAATGAACTAAAACAATAACTAATAGTCTCATTTATTTTATTAAAGGAAGCAAATAATGACTCACAAATCTGCTCTTGATTAAAATTGACTGAAACTAAAAAGTCAAAAGTAATACAAACTCCAGAACTATTACAACATTGTTCTCTCTGTGGCTTTTCTTAATTGAAAACTCCATATTGGTGACCTGTTCGTCGTGTGAAATATTTTTTTCCAATTGTTAGTTGGGTTCCAACCTGCTGCTACTCAAAAGTGGATAAAATGTATTAAAGAAGATGACGTGACAGTAATGTACCAGTCATACACTAATGGTGACCACGACCATGTGAGGTGCAACTTAAAGGTTCAGTGTTTTATTCAAAATAGATGGGGCTCAAACCTCTAAAAGTGGAATTGGAAGAACATTCACATTACCATCTAAACACAGACACCACTGACCCTTTTCACACAATGTGAACGTTTTCAATATTTAAAGAATAAAACTGCTAGTGCAGTTGATAATCTGCACTCGGTTTGGCTGTCAGAAGATTTCCAGGGGGCATTTATTCTTAGTTCTTGTCAAAACCTTGAACTTGTTGCATCTACTCTTCCATCCACCCATGCCAGTACCTTATGTAGACACTAGATGCTACAGGGACTCTCTCTGGGTGTCAAACATAAGGCCCATGGGCCAAAACCGGCCCACAAGAGGCTCCAGTCTGGCCCACGAGCCCGCCAATCAAATTGTAAAAAGTGGGTTTCACCCCCTGCTCTACACCATGTAGCAACCAATATTGTACTTTCAGACAGTAATGTAATAATTGTGGCCATTTTGAATGTAATAAAGCTTATTTTGTAATAACTTGCCAATACTGTAATAAAACAAGGAAAGATTTTTAACAACCATAATTAATAAAGGGCTGCATATATGCCTATACTATAGTATGTATCCTCAGTGAACAAATATGAGTATCCCGTCTATTTGAGTGAAGCAAATGACACAATACCTGGAAAAAAACTGTTTCTTCATATCTAGAAGATTCAGTCCTCTTCCAGTTGGCTGCAGTTAACAATTTATTAGATTATTAGCAACATGTTGTTACGATTTGGCTGTTGGTATATAATGACATTATTGGTTGTTACAGCCTAGATTCTGTTGGCTAACTTGCTAATTGTGGTCGCTTGAATGACTCAAGCCGTTACGCCACATTTACTCATCGACTCTCAAGGATTTATTCTCAAACAGCATCACGAGCGTACAAACTCTCTCTCAAGGCACACGGAGGACATTTTCTTTTCTTGAATGGAATCCGTTTGAAAATATAAAATGTATTCAATTTGTATTTCCTTTCATCTTTTTTTTTTTGTGACAGTATCAGGCAGCTATGTCTGTTTTTCTTCATCTCAAAACAAATGAGTCGGATCAACAGGACTTCATCGTGACGTTTCTCCTCCTTTATCCAAGCAGAGTCATAACGTTCACGCGATTATTCTCAGGTGTCTAAGCTCACTCTGGGTTTCTTTTGTGAATAGATCGTAGCAAGACAGCAGGAGATGTCTTCTTTTACCTTGCTCTCATGTGTTTTGTCTTAAATGTGCACATTACAGTCTTGAAAGGAGTGTGACTGCTCCTTGAGGAGTAAACATACTGAATGTCAACCTGAGGAGTTAACCCTTCAGCGGCTGTTTATGTTCATCAGCATGAAGGTTATTGCACTGTTGGCTGTTTTCATTTAATGCTGTCTTCATACAATGTGGCTGTGGGTGAAAATATTAGAAATAAACATGTCTCCTGTGAACTGTCCATCAGGTAAACCTGCAGTATTTGATTATAACTCGGGATGCACCGATACCACTTTTTTAAAAGGGAAGGACGAGTTCTAACCTTTAGCTGCTTGCCGGGACAGAGTACCGACACAAGTACCTATTAAAGGCCACAAAGCCTAATTCATATTCCATATGCAAAACAATGGGCGAAGACTAGGCGTTGCTGTTAACCACCTCTGCACAGCTCCAAAAGCCTTACAGTCTACAGGATGCACAGGGCAGTGCGTAGAGTCTATATACGCTGTGCTTTATATTTACTGCAGACTGTAGACCGAGGGAACGAGTTTGCTCCAACTCTGTTAATGAGTGTGTCAGTCATACTTTAATCATGTGTAGCATGCAGCATCGTTGGTGTGTGAGCCTCAAATCTCTTTATCATTTAGCATGTAGCGCAGCTTAGAGTAACATGCTGACCCGACTCAAACTGCATCCAGTGTTTCGGATTAACTGGTTTCCCTGTTAACTGGTGACTAACGCCTTTTACCGTCCCTTGTTGCTGCTAAAAACAGCAGATGTAAAAAAATCGACAGCTTGTTCTGACAAATGCTGTTTAACTGCATTTACAATTAAGTTTCAAAGTGTCATATCTTTTGTGATTCTCATATTAACATCGTCTGTTACGAGCAGCAACGAACTGGAAGCTTCTTTTCACATCAAATACTGTTATTGGCTGGATTGTCAGTGTACGCAAAACATGTTTGGTGGTGGGTATGAAATCTATACTGCGTTGGGGAAAAAAAAGTTTCTCACTGTGGAATTACTTAGTTATTATCATTTTGGGATCATAGAATAGTTTTGTGACACAAATAGTTAACTTGTCTTGCCTGATTGAAACTAGTTGATAAATATCTTGTATTTTCTTGGTCTTTGCTGAAGCCTGATTGCAACTGGTCAAATCCTACACCTTCCCATTTTGACCTTAACCAGAGCATCTTTGAAATGGACAAACAACTGCCTTGATGCTTGTTAGTCTTTACCACTTTAAATCAGATGCTACATTATGACAACATACTAATGCTATTGCAGCATCTCATTGGTCAAAGTTGTCATAGGTTTCTTTGGTACTCAACATGGCAGCCAATATGTTTTAAATAATTACCTGATTGTGGTTTCATCATTGTGAATTTGCTGTATTTAGTGTCAGTTTCATGGTACTAAGTGGAAACCTCCTTGCCTCTCAGCTTCATAGATTAACCAAAGGGTTTTCTATTGATCCCGGTTTCCTACGTTCAGATCTGTCGTCTGGTTCAAGAGATATTATAGGAAATGCAAGCAGAGTCACTCCGGGGGGGCTGGCACCCCTACGAAGTTCTAAGTGTGATCAAACCTCCCCTCCACGCTCAATGTTCCTCTTTATTGAGAATTGCATGGTAGGATGGGAAACTCGAGCAAGGAGTGTTATGCTTTATTAGGAAATTAAGAGTGATTACAGCCCCATAATACGTTTATGCTCATTTTACATCTGCGGGAGGCCAAAGCTTTGTTGATTAATACAAATGAATTAACACTTAGTCCAATTCTCCCTGGCTGCTTTTTAAACCTACCTTAACTAGCACATCTTACTTGTGCGATCAACAGATAAAAGTTGTGCTGCAAGTAACCCAGATTCTTCTCCAGTCATATTTAGAGGCACGTTTCTTTCCCTCCAATGCGATTTGTTTACCACATTTACTAACGAGCCACCAGCTCTCTGTGGGGACTTGCCACGTTATTGTTTTGTGACACATGGATGCTGTCAGGAAATGCAGAAAAACAAGGCGACAGAGGGAAAACGGGAGCACAGAGGCAAAGCCAATGTGAATAGTATCCGTTCCGTCAATGCAGAGAGGGAAGCTGTGGTTAATGGCATGTTGCTGAAAGGGTCATGAAATATCTCTCGAGGACTTATTCTTTGCCCCGTTGGTAATGCGGTGCACAAATGTGCAAAGCGCAACAGAAGAGTGTTTCATTAACATAGAAAAACAGAAGCTGAGAGAGAAAGCGCCACGGCTAGTTTTCAGAGTGAGTGTTACGATTGGGTGTTGAAGGCCTTGACAGATACTTTCATAAATTAACCAGCTTCTGGGAAGCAGCCGGTTTTTGCCCCGCTGACTGATTCCGTGCAGTGATGATCTTTGCCTTTGGCTTCTCGAATCAAACGCCTGCATCATTTCCTTTTATTAGTTTTATAGATATGGGATAATGAGACCCTACTTCATCAGCTGGAAAAGACAGAATTTCCTTCTGATGCATGGAGGCTGTAGTAATTATGACGGATGCAACCATGTGAGCCGGGAGGTGAAAATATAAGGAGGGAGTCCAAGAGCAGAAACTGAAGTTAAACCAAAAGTTAGGTATTGGAGACAGAGCAACATATGTGCATTAGTGTTGTTAACTTATCACAGTCAAAATCACATTTTCAGAAACCTAACAAAAACCCAGTTTTGTTGTCGAAGGATTAATACATTGCAATGAAATAAATGAATGATTAAAAAAATAAAAATGCGTTTTTAGATATTGAATATTTGTCTGAAAAAAACCTATAATGACGCTTGATTTGGCTTTATATCATAACAATTACCTTGGAGTATGTGCTTTCAAGAGCTATTAGCTGATATAAAGTGTGGTAACTAAAGGCAGAAGAAGCACAAGTGGCTGCTGTAGAACTCAAGGTCGACCTTCTAGTCTCTTCCCATGAGCAGGCCTGGAGGGAGTTAAACTCCTACTGCTCTTTGGGGAGTTTTTAGCTCGTGGATTGGCAAAAAAAAAAGGAATGTCATTCTAGTTGCTGGTTGTCCCTTTTCAACTATGACGATAAGCAGATTCAAAGCAGTGGATGAACGTATAAACTAGTACTTTAGTTTGAATACCACCACAATATTACCACTGCAGACAGTAAACACATTTTCGAACTGATTTTCATGAAGTGCTGCTTTGTTTGATAATAAACACCCAACCTCAACCATCATATTCGTAGTAGCTCTCCTGCTTTTCCTCATTAGAATTTCCTATTAACTTCCATCAAGGCTTTCAGATCCAATCATTCCTCATGGCGGTCCTCTTTCTGGCAGCAGGTGATTGGTCAGATACCAAAATTGGTTCTCATCAACTCTCCATTTCACTGAGCACTTCTAATTAAATAGATGTGGCGTAATAGGAAGAAATGACTTCAGTGCATCGCTTGTCATCAGCCGATAATGAGAGCTGACACTTGACGTTTGTGTCTCCTCAGAGTGAGCTGCCGTGAGTCCTGAGAACACCCGACGGGAGACAAGATGGCGTCCAACAACACCCTGCGCAGCTACTCCATCATCCCATGTTTCATCTTCGTAGAGGTGAGTGGCTGCGAGGCACGTGTTCATGGGATGAATCCTCACTTCTGAGAGGGGGAAGTGTACCATTTGTGTGTACGTGAGTGACTTTTGCCTCCAGTTTGTTTTTTGGTGCCTGTCTCCGAGGAGTTTGTGTGCGTGCGTGGGTTTGAATGACAATTTAACCATCATCAAATGGCCTCTTCTGGTAAATTATACACGGCTAACCAGAGCGTAAAGTGTTGGAATGAGTGCTGAGATGAATTTTTGTGTGTGTGTGTGTGTGTGTGTGTGTGTGTGTGTGTGTGTGTGTGTGTGTGTGTGTGTGTGTGTGTGTGTGTGTGTGTGTGTGTGTGTGTGTGTGTGTGTGTGTGTGTGTGTGTGTGTGTGTGTGTGTGTGTGTGTGTGTGTGTGTGTGTGTGTGTGTGTGTGTGTGTGTGTGTGTGTGTGTGTGTGTGTGTTTCAGAGTTATGCTTCTCCTCTATATTTAATTACTGTGTCAGCCCACAGTCCTTAATCAGAGCGATTTCTCTGGACACTTTCCATTATTCTTTATCTCTTTGTGTGCTCGTCTCTCTCACACACACTCCTCGAGGGAAGTGTCCTCCGTAGCAGTCCCTGAATGACGCTCTCTCTGCTTTCAACCTCCTACTTGACCAACCTTTACGTCTCATGCTCTGTATCAATGGCAGATTTTACCCAGGCATGCGCTCAGTGTGAAGGATGTAATTGAAATGTAACTACGAGTGCAAACGCAGGTACATCCAAAGGAAGCTATTGCTTTTGAGACGCATTTAGATGATGAAACACAGAAATAGTGTCTGTTTTGAATGTACACATACTGGCCACTTTATCAAGTGCACAGGTTTGACAGAGTGACCGGACCGGTAAAATGACAGCATGGTAATGTATAAATTACCTGAGTGTTTTTGT
This sequence comes from Lipophrys pholis, assembly GCF_963383615.2. Lineage (NCBI taxonomy): Eukaryota > Metazoa > Chordata > Actinopteri > Blenniiformes > Blenniidae > Lipophrys > Lipophrys pholis. Next base: position 15,177,328 of record NC_137641.1, on the reverse strand, counting down.
TTAAAGAAATACATGTCAATGAAAATGTAATGCTATATCTGACTTTTAGCAAAATCTACAAGTTTTAAATATAAATTCAGGAAGAGATGTACATAATCACATTGTGTTTGGTGATCATAGGCCTCCTGCAGCTTGACTCGGTTATTATGAGGAATGGCATATGCTTTTCCTGGAGAACCTCCACAGATTTGTGCAATCTATCTTTAGCGTCTGACATCAGCACTTACAAAGCCACCTGCAGAGCTTGTGATTTGGAATTCTTCAATACTTCCAACAATCCGGTCATCTGCTGCCTGTCAGTCGTTGAATCAATCTGCAGTTTTGTCATTTTTTTTCCAAACGGCACTTGCACATATTTTTCCTTTACAGCAGAATAATTGATGATAAAACATTTGGGAAGTTGCCTCAAACGCATCCACTTTCTTTAATCTGAAGGCTCAGAGAGCTTTAGGTTGTAGGAGGGAGCAACACGTGTTATTCTCAAAGAGAGCAATGTCTATTTTGATAAGACAATTTCCTTATTACACACTGTGGAGGCTTCTAACCATTTTCAAATAGTCTGGCACAACTGTAGAGGCGTGAATACTTTTTCCTTGTGAACATTGCCTTCAGCCATTGTCAGCTGGGTTCGGCTCCGTCCTCCCATGACCCTGAGTCACATGAAGTACCACAAAAGATGGATGGATGAAGACCCCATTAAGTTTTCTTTATGGAATGTTGACGGCCTTTGAGATGAATGGTTATTTGAATAGACGTGTCCTTACTGAAGGGACCCTGACATAATGGTCTTGAAGTGAGATGAGTGATTTGTGTAGACGCGAAGGTGTGTGTACAGTGGGAAAATAGTAGTTTACATCCGACGGCCTCTGTGTGGATATCTCAGGACTGTGTTGTTTTGTTTGCCGGTATCAATCAAATATTTTTGAATCTTTTTCTTTTATTCTTAAACTGCGTGACATCAGCAAGGTCATTCACATTGCATTGACTCACTGTGACCCCCTGAACACTTTGTACAGGAAGTGAATACTGGACGTTTTCCTAGAATCCCATAAGCAGATCTTTACTAAACGATTTGCTGATTTCATAAAGATTATGCTCACAAGCATTTCCAGAAAGTTAAAGATGATGATAGATAAAGCAGATAAGTAATGAAGACAGATGGATAACATCGTTAGAGCCATTAGCAGTAGGCCAAGTGGTGGAAAAAGATCAGTGAGAAACTTGGATAGTTTGTCAAGAGATGCCATGTACCTGGGAAAACATTTAGCATTTACTGTAACGATGTCAGTAACTACTGAGAAAGAGAGTGTTACCCTGACAAGAGTAAATAGCAGTGGTGAAATTTAGGTAGGAATGGACTATTCCCATCATTTACAGTATATGAGCACTATTATGGTGAAAAGCTGTGCTCGTTGAATATAAACTGCTGCATCGTGAAATTGAGACATACAGTTTGTGATGTGAAGGAGTGTAGAATGAAGAAATATATGACTTATTTTAAGCCTTCGTAATGGGATTGCTCAGCAGATATCAGAAAGACTGTCAGTTGATTTTTATTGAATGTGTAAGGTTTATTTCCAGGTCTTCTTATTATGTTGTTCTTATACAAAATATAGCTAAAATGGTTTTACACGGGGTAGAAATTGCTAATAAGTCTGAATTTGTTCCTTTCACCTTCCCTGTGTAAATCACCAAATGTATTCATTTGATAACATGTTAAAGAATTACTTTTATATTTATAACCTTTTCTGTTGTGATCCATAATCTTCTTCCTTGCTTCTTTAGAAGAAGCCTCATTGGAAATTGTCTGTTTTTTTTTTGTTTTTTTTCAGGAGGGCCTTGAAGTCAAGACATCTCCAATTATTGATTAGTTGGCGCAATCGATAATTTAAATTAAGCTTTGTGTTGTTGAACAGAGAGAGACGAGAGCTCGTCTGCCTCAGGCTGTTGGGTTATTTCTTTTCCAACATGTCTCAAAGGATTTCTTTTTTTTTTTTTTTTTGTGAACCACCCCCAACTCAAACGGTGTCAAGTTACAAACACTAGATGGTGAAAGAACAGATCTGGCACCATGTCAGCTCAATGTCACCTTAACTCCCACACATTCAAACATGTTAAACCACATTGGGGGGGATATCATGAAATGTAATGGACATATAGAAATAAATACCAAATACAAACCCATTTTCAAATCTGTTTTAACGTGAGCTCTTTTTTTATTTTTAGAAAATGTGACACATGATTAATCATGACAGGACAGTTTCAGTCCGTCTGTCAGACGACAAGCATTTTGCTCATTCGCAGCTCTCAGTGTCGTGGCTGCAGCTCAGGACCAATTGCTCAGTTGGGCTTTGCTAATCACGGCGATGCAATTTGTCTAATTAGTATGTAACTACCGAGGGTTTAAAGGTAACTAATAATTATGCTAATGCGAGTAGGAAAAAAAACATCTATTCAGTGCTACAAACACTGTTGATGCGTGGAGGAAACGCTTCGCCTCAGGCTGAAGGATGCACGGGAAGAACTTTAGTGCCGGTATGAGTGGACAAAATAATGATGCAAAGCTGTAAATACACTCCGATAGAGGATTCATTAAACAAACAGTGAGGAAGTTTGATTACTTCCTCCACCAAGTGTGTACATTTTTAAAAGCATTACTTTTTGGACCATCATATCTTTCTAGTCACTATTAAATCTCGGCTGTTTGAACAACAGAACATGTCTGACAGTGAAAAACGTCAAGTGATGATGCTGCTTGATTAGTACAGTTGCAGAACAGCGATTGGATGTTGGTGAGGCTTCACCAGGTTTTAAATGTTGGATTTTGGCTTCTGTTCTTTGTCTCTTAGAATTGCTCTGACTTTATGAAGCATATGTGGAAGACTTCGGTCCCGTTTACATGAGAAGGTTTTGAAAACGATGTAGTTACCATGCCGGGCCACGAGTTGGCGTTGTTCTTTGTTTTTGTAATGAAACCACACACACACATGCGTGCAGAGAACAATATGCTATGAACATTAACAACAGCGAGTACACGAACATTCCTATGGACAGACGACAGAGTTGGATCGCTTCTTGTGGTGTGTAGTACCCGTGCTTCAGAAGAGTTGTGTTTCCCCTGTTTCCACGTAGAAGGAGCGTTTTTCGAAAGGTTCCACCTCGGGGGCAATTTTCAAAGAGGGCTCAGAGCACCATTGTCGTGGAAATGGGCCCCCAATGTGCAATGTGAATTTTGCATTTCACTTGAAAATGTTGGTGTAATTGGGGCCTATGTGAGCATGTACCGATTAGTATAAAGTTGTTTCATCACATTGGGACAAATCCTGCCACCCTTACTAATCAGTATTGATAGCAGATCCATATTGACGCAAGTATTGATTCTGCTTGTCGTATCAAATTCTTTATCGAACCCCTTATTGATTTTGCTCGTCGTCCAAGCGCAGTTGTGGTCGTCTCTGAGCCGTCATCTTCCTCCAGATCCACTAAAATTAACTAACTGACAGAAACTTGATTTTCATGCTTCATTTACATTTTGGAACACGGAGCTGGTACTCGGACACTGGGAGCAAAAACACACTCCTGAAATCTAACGTTTGTTTGCCTCGCCTGGATGTTATAAGGACGTAACGCCGATTACAAACTGCACAACCGTCAGCTTTCTTTGCCAAATGCAACCACGTCTTTGACCGTATCTCGTGCTTCCAATTGCTGGAGTCTTGGAGTCGCAGTGTGTGACGTTATGCTGTGCAACGATGAGAAAACTGAGATTTATTAAGAGTAATCATGAAAGGAATTGATACGAGTCTCGTGTGAGATTCTGATGGAACTGGTGCTTGGTGCGTGGTGAAAAAAATCTGCATTTATGTCTTTTCATTCAGCATCTCGTACATATTTTATTGCATGAAGCAGCTTAATCTTGACGAAATAATCACCGCTTTGTCTCACACTGCAGCAGAGCATAGTCGGTGTCTGCTCAGAGAGTGTCTTGGTCCACAGAGTAACGAGCTCCAGTAACTTTCGTGGGCGTTTTCGCTCATTTCCCCTGTTTCTGCAGTCGTTTCTCTCAAAGGCATCCTTTCCATCACCCTGTCCTATTCTGTCCATCCCTGTTTTTACTCTCTTCCCCCCTTCTTAGATGTCTCTGTCACATCCTCGCAGTCTCATTTCTCTCCTTTCTTTCTCTCCTCACTCTCTCCCTCCTCCTCCTCCTCTCATCTTCCCAATTCTCACGCTGTCACAGCTGCTCTTTCTCTCCTCCTTTATCCTCCTCTCTGTTCCCCTCAGTCCCTCACTGCTCCTTTGTTTTCTCCTGGGTTTTCTTTCGTCTTTCTGTTACTCACCCTTCCTGTCACGAACACATCGCAGCAGAGGGACACGGTGGTCACGTGACCCAAAACGAAGCATCCCGATTGGAGCAGCCGGGCGGTGGAGCTCGGCGCCAGAGGCGGCGTGACAGGGAGGACGTTTATTTATGGTGATTTGTTTACTTAGTTGTGCAACTTGTTGCTTTTCCTCTCATCCGCTCCCCGATGTCCTCGCCAACGGGAGGACGGGAAGATGAAAGTGTGTAAAATAAGACTGGAGATGTGAGTGCAACAGGAAGGCGGGACATGAGTGAGGAGAAGGACGAACGAGAAGACGATGGAAGCAACAAGAGTGAGAGGAAGAGAATCGAATTAAAACCCACAGCTGCCGAGGCCTGCAGTGAGAAAAGGACAGATATATCTCGCTAAATGAGATTATATAATGCCAGGGCTCCAGGCTTTCATTAATCTAAAGTAACTAGGACTGCGGAGACTTGAGCAAGAAGAAAACCCTGGCTCCGCTCACTGGTTCTGTTTGCAGCCTCTTAAAACAGCTCCAATGCCAGAGTATTCTCAACGTGTCTTTCATCTACCTCACTTAATATTGTTGGTGTGGTGTAATAATTTCCTGGGTTGTCATTAGTTCAAAAAACAGAAAGAAGATGATTCATCTCCACAGGGAGAGATCTTTTTTTTTTTATCCGTCTTTCTCTTAGCTGTGCTGATGCAATCAAATTTTGACTTGGGGGGGTTCTAACAGGAGGCTTTTATCAGGGGAATTACATGGTGAATCGCATTTTTGGGGCAATGACACACAGCCTAATTAAGACTGCAGGTTTTTGTTTTACAGTTTAGACAGGAAACATACCGGCAATGAGAGATGATTGGGGTCAAAGATGTTTTACAGTTAAAATAAAGATGTTTGGTCATGATTATACGAGACAGTACTCAGAATTTTGGCAGGTCACTTGAATAGCTGCTGTCAGTTGTTATCACTCCAACAGAAATTGTAAATGTGGAACTTCGCTGTATCTGATGCCCAGTTTACCCTTCAGGTGAAAATGCATCGTTTTCCTCCGTCTATTCGGAGACAGAGTTGGAGCATTTTTTTTTTTTTTTTTAAAGTTCCACCTTGGCAGCCTCTTTCAAAAAGATGTGTTTGCAGTGGCTCTGGGCACTGTTGTGTAAATGGACTCCAAACTTGAAAACGTAGTCGTGTCACGGGACCTTAGCCAAACGTACATTTCTGACAATTGGGTGTGACTCAGTGATTCTGATCACAGGCTGATCCTGCAAGTTACAAGAAAACTAAAAGAGTCAGCTTATGAAAACATGAATATCAAAGGCTGCAGAAACTCTGCGTTGTGGGAAGTAGAAAGTCTTTGGTCCACATTAGCCTGAAGAGAAACTCAGTAACCAATAGGATTTCAGCTCTTTTCTTTGGGGGAGGATTTCAAGTTTTTTGGAATACATCAGCTCCATTTCAACATGTGTTTTCTTTGCTCAAAATTTGTGGGAAAACGTTTGATTTGTCCATATGTAAAGGCTATTCTGTTATCGTTTTACTGGCTTGGCCCAGTTGAGCTCAAATGAGATCCTATAAAAAAGATTGACTCCTCCTGCGTTTGTGTTTTACAGTTCATCAACTTATTTTCCTAGTATTTGTTTTTTAGGTTGTTCTTGATGAGTAGTAGTGATGAAGCTCATATCATCATTGTAAAAAAAAACCATGTGACGTTAATGTTCACAGCTACACAGCCTCTATAGTGATCACTCTACACTTGGTATTTGCAAGCCTTATAAATATAATTTGTTTGGAATACTTGAAACGGGTGAAACTTTTGTACAAGCCCTTTAGGCTTCGCTCCATCCTTGTACCACTTTTGTTAATGTGTGCTAAATAATTAACTCTTAGTCTTAGTTGACTTGAGTCATTCAGACTTTCAGCTCTTATTGTTGAATAGTATTCATATTAAATCTCGTCTTAGGACCTTTTTGGTACTATTGTTCAGTGGAATGCACTTCAAATTACTGTGCATATTCTTTGGTTGTTTGTTCTTACTTTACATCTTCTTATTAACTTGTTTTTGTTGATCTTCAACACACGAAAGTTAGAATTTTGATTATATGGACATTAGTGGATACATCCACATATCACAGAGGAGTGAAACCTACATTTTTCAAAGTAATATAGTTACAGGAACAAACAATGTGTTTATGTATATGTTTCATATCTATTATCATTTCCTAATTAAAAAAAACGTCATTTTTAATAAAACTGAATTTGAAAGAAAAGGAAGAATTTCCGGAAAAGTACAAACACTTGGTTCATCTCCAAATACACACTCAGGCTAAAAAGTTTAGAAAATGAATATTAATGCAATGATCTTGCCTCAACTTTATATTCATGACCAGTCCTCGTCTTCACAGAGAAAGACAGTAGGAGTTGACCTATATTTTAAATGAATGCAGCGACAGGTCCAGGAGCTCAAGGTGGAGCGCTGGCAATCATTAGATGGACTCAATTAACACTGACCATTCTGAAAAAGCCCAGATGGTGCAGGACGCTCAGCTTCGCATACGAATGAGCCATAGGCAGATGAATCACCTTTGTCGAAGCTTGGATTTTCTTTTCAAAGGTATTTAATGCCGTGGCTTCAAAATTAATTTCAGACTGTAATGGGAGTGAAAGTCCTTTGCAGGGGCTCGGTCTGGAATTCAAAAGCCAACTGTTTATTATTTCATTCGGTTTTTTTTTTTAAATACATGTGGAGGAAACGGGAGTGGCCAGCTTGTATGTCATGTAAAGACACGTTTGACAACAGAAGTGTAATATCACGGTCGAAAGCTCGGCAAGCCAGGCTTAGATGCCCATTTCTGTCAGTCTTTTTCCTCTGTGTGCTAACGCAACTTGACAGTGAAGTGAAAATCTAGGACTTGGTGTTGGATTTATATAACATTTTCCTGGTTGTTTTTGTGATGCGAGGGAGGAGACGTGCGGTGAGACTGACAGTTCAAAGATTGGAGAATTAGGAGGGGGGGGGGGGGGGGGGGGGGGGTTTGCGGTGGTGGGTAAAGATTTATTGAAATGTAGGTTGTTAATAAGATTAAGGAATGTAAGTACAAATGTACATTTTAGAGACAAAACTATAACCATAACACTGACGTTTATAGAGGTACAACCAAAGCGATCAAGCTTGTCATGTCTTATTAATTTCATGGATGTAGTGCTCTCTTCCGTCTGCTAGTCGGTTTAATAGGCTGATATTACCAACATATAATAACATTGGTGACAATCGGCAATAGACATAATCGGGTACATCGTTTCCAAACACAATTTAGAAATCCTATCTGTTTATAAATTATTTCATGTAAAGGTGCTTTGTGTAAGATTTTGACTCTGATTAAACTGATTGTTCTTGCATTTTGGTTTCAAAAAGGTTTAGACCGAAACAACATAAATGGTGTAATTGATGTAGTTTACATGTTGGGCCACTACAGGGTGCTGTTGTTGTTTTGTAATGAAATTATACACACACGCACATAGAGAACAATACACTATAAGCATTAACAATGGCAAGTACCGATACCGATACTATTCCGATGCCGGAGCTCTGTTTGCTTTAATGTTATTATTATCATTTTTGTTGATTTTATATGAGGCTGTAATAAATTCCTCTTTACAGGAACGTATGAAATGTAGGAATGTATGCATGTATTCTCTCAAAAGGCAACTTGAGGTTAGTATAAGGTCAGAAAAGGAAGAAGTACAAATTATTTTTGTTCAATTTGGACAATGTGGGGGGGGGCTGCGTGATGTCATAATCTCATAATAAACTTGTTATATCTTTAAAACCTCAGAATCACTGAATTGCCTGCTACAGCTTGGAGGAGCTGCTTTTCACTGTTTTCATGCCGTGGTCAGTGCCGTTCTCCTCGGCGAGCTGGCGTTTTAAAACGGTGACGGTTTGAGCGTAAAATACGTCCAAACAGCGGACATGTTGAAAGGGTGGATAGCCACAGTGCTACTTCCCTAGCTTGCTCGCTGGCTGCAAACTGTGGAATGGATTTCCTGAATCATTACTCCATGTCTCATTGAGACGTTGTGAAAAGTAGTTTTTTCCTCTGTCCAATGAGATGAAGTTGGAGTGAAGTTCTGCTTTGGGAGCCATTTTTCAAGTGGTTGCGATTCTTCCGCTTGAAAACGTTGTGTAAACGGAGTCTTAAGTGATGATTATTCAGGTGTAATGTTAGAAAATCTAGGACACAACATGAATACCAGACGGTGATAGGTTGAAAGTAAAGCAGTTATTTATGCCGGGGAAGCTGAGTATAAATAAATAATAAAACTCAAACAATAATCTCAAAAACAAAATAGCTGAGGGAGAATCTTTTAAAAAGCAGAGCTATGTGGCAGTGGCGGCAATAAAAACGTGTGCATTCAAGTATTGTTCACCAAAAGGGAATGGGGAGTTGCAAACACAGGGAGGAAGGTAGGAATCAATCATGTAACTGGCACTCAGTCTCTACTTATGACACAATACACAAGTTAAAACCAAGGTATTGAATCGAGGAGGCCTGACTGTACAAACCCACCAACTTGTTCCCTTCCTCCTCTGAGGGGTTGTGGCTTCCCTGGGACTGAAAACAGCAGCCAGTCATGTTCCGAATTCCTGCAGCTGTCGAACAAATCATTGGCCACACCAATCGATGCCCGATGTTTCTCGAAACTGCGGCAAGAAATCCACGACTGCCCTCTGACATCAGTTAACAGATGACAAGGAGAGCCCGCTGAGGGCAACAACTGCAACAATGTCGTTGAGATTGATGATCGCAATCAACTAAATGTTTTCTCCAACGTCATTTACATTGTGAACGGCCGCCTATTGAGTCCATTAGTTTGTACTTGTTTGTTTTTGCAGAGAGATGGCTGTGCGACGTGATGGACTGCACAGATTTGGTCAGTCATGACGTTCCAACCATCGATAGACGAATCAAGTGAAAATGATAAACAAATGAAATGAATTAAATTAATTCAGCAGCAAATAATAATAATAATAATAATAATAATAATAATAATAATAATAATAATGATAATAATGCATAGGTTTTATATAGTGCTTTACAGGACACTCAAAGATGCTTTACATTGCATTTTTCATTCACTCCATACCCAATGGTGGTAAACTACGCATGCAGACACAGGTGCCCTGGGGCAGACTGACGGAAGCGAGGCTACCAAACTGCGCCATCTCCGACCACCACCAGCCACTCACTCTCACACTGCATTCACCAATTGCAATTGGACTTTTCTCAACAGTGGCAGACCGGTAATTCAGTCCCGTAAAAGAGTTTCTCTATGTTACATCCTGACCGGCTCGGGAACTGTTGTTCTGACTTTACCTTTAATATCGCTTTGACGTCTTTGTATTATTGTGAAATGGCTTCTCTGTTATGGCTGTGGCGTATTTCAGCAGGGTTAAATCTGGATTTGGAACTCAGTAATATAACTGATTACAGCTTTAAAGGTCGAAGGTCTTGAAGGCAGGCTCTGAGAGGTCAATTGTAAGAAAGAATTTTGGGGGGAACTTTATAGAGTTCAAATACTCACATCAACTTCCAGCTGTGATGTCATGTATTAACAGCATAATGACTTTGCTCAAGGATAGACAAATCCATTTTTGGTGTATTTATTTACTTGCACTTTTAACCCGTGTGCCACATTTCAATACAGTATACTTATGATTCAGAGAAATCCACAGTAGTCTCATATTTTGATAAGTTTGTAGATATTGGAATGGAAACAAAATTGAAAAAAAGAGTTTGGATTTGATTCGTTTTGCGAATGATGGCTGTACCAAAAGAGTCTGAAAATGTATATGGTGCCACCAACCCCCCCCAAAAAAACCCTGAGTCTTTGGGTGAAAGAGATGAATTGTACCCTCCACTGGAGAAGGATAATGGTGTGCTGCACTTACTTTGGATAACCGTTTTATGACAGCCCGTCTTGTCAGTCTGCCCTTCACACAGCTAATGCGGCATGACGCTGGCTGGGGAGCGAATATAATGGAGTCACCAGTTCTGCTTTATGCAGAGAAAGGGACATTTGTCCAGGTGAAGCGCTGTCACAGAAAAGTCGGTTTATGGAAAAAGTAAAAAAAAGAAGAAAAAAAAGGATGCTCAAGGGTTTAGATTGTTGAAAAAAAGTGGTGCAGAGTTGGCACATATTGGCATCCTTAAAGGTAATTTTAGACGTACAACCAAGGACGTTCTTGTTTGATGCAGACGAGGGAAGAGTCAGAAATGGGCTGAACAAGAAATTGTTTGTCTCTTGTGGTCTGTAGGAAACTCCTCAAGACGGAGAAACGCTCAGCCAGTTGATTCACCCGATTGCGCCTAAGAGGAGCATCCACAACTATTCTCCACTCCGAACCATCTTGAGCTAATCTGGAGATCTTATGCCAGTCTGACCCAGTTTGACACACTTCCTGTTCTGCTGATGCTTTCCAGCTCAGTTTGGGGTGGCCCCGTTTTCTAGTGTCCTGCGGGTTCCAAGATGGCGCTCGGTATGGTCTAAGTAAAAGACGGGTGTCCATGATCCCCAGATATTTGTCGGCTAGAGTCTAGTACTCCTAGGTTGAAGGCCCAGACAAAGAGTGATCCCCTGGTCCTCCAGGTTGAGGGTTTAGCAAAAGCCAACTACTGCATAGAACTTTCTTCAGTTACAGAAACATAGAAAAGCAGGAGCAATTTCCTTTTTTTTTTTTTTTAATTCTGCATTGATTATAGAAAGTGTCATCTTTCTCATTTTAAAGCATTAGAAGAGGCAAAGCCCCAGGACTCCTTCGTAACCCCTGGCTGTTTCCCGAAGGCGTCGAGAATCGCAGGCTGGGAACCACTAATGTGATTGGGAACAATCAAGTCTTTGTTCTCGGACAATAAGACATTTTAACACAACCTCTGCTGTCATTTTGTGTGACAGAGTCACGATAGATTTGCTCTCTGTCATGTAGTAAGTCAGAAAGACAAGCAGCCGTCCACATTTTCTCTCATTGTTGAAGATTCAGTCAATGAGGGAAAGGATTGATACTTTACCAACCATCTTTTTTCTGGCTACAACGGAATCCAAACCGGTGAGTAAATAACAAACCTGGTTGTTACGTCTACGCTTGAAGCGAGCTTGAGCTTATTTACAAAAAAAAAAACAAACACCAAAATGCAAATAAGTAGAAGGTCACAGTGAATTAAATTATACCAATATACTAAAGTTCAACAAATTCATTCTGCTACATGAGCCCATCCCTCCAATTAATCTTCCCAAGCCTGTTTATATGTATTTGCCTGTAAATCTGACATCCTTAGGTAGGTGATCCCACAGGGTATTACATGGCATTTCTGCAAGCCGAGGAATTTACATATTTTCAGAGGAAACCTATGAATAATGTGTCATCCGATTACCCAGCCGGAGCTTGTTTGTGAAACAAAAATCATGAAACACTTCCCGTATCTGTCTCTCTCTGAAATCATGAAGCTGTGTGCGGTCAAGCGGCTTTCAAAATGAGGAGCAAAGAGGATTCCTGCTTGCCCGCGTGGTTCTACTTCTTTTGCCGTTTAGTGGTGAATGTAACTGTGATGTGGCTTAGACGAGTATTATAATTTCTCATAGCTGCACTTGTTTAGACTTCGAGAGCCTTGTTGAGATATATTCTTTGAGGCAGGAGGAGGCAAAATAAGCTCCATCTAACTAACTCGCTTTGTGTTACTCAGAAAGATGGCTTGACAACAAAAACAGCGCACGCACATGCGCGCGCACACTCACACACCTGGACTTGTCCAAGTGGCCATCTGTCGCAGGACTGGATGTGCCAGCGTTTCTCTCTGTAAACACAGTGGCCTTCTTGCCTTCACTGTCTGAACCCCACAGGCCATATTGTCCAGTCTGCCTCATGTCCTTACATAATGTTCAGGAGATAAAATGATTCAGCTTTAATGTGGAGCCAGGTCCGATCCGCTCATTTGACCGAGGAGGACATATTATTGATTTTATGTAATGCAAAATGGATGTATGGTTTTCACGATGTATATATTTTTTTTAAATACTATATTTTTTTAAGAGTCTTAGCAGCTCACCGTGTGTACAAAAAAAGGCCACGTAGGTTTATTTATCTATGTGCTGCATGTGAAATATGTCTTCAGTGTTAGATCAAAGAAAACAACAAACTAGACAATGGATGAACAATGTTTGTTTATTTTTTACCAAAATGAAAATCTAACAGTATTTAAGTATCAATAGAATTTTGAAATTGCTTAACAAAGGAACTTTTAATGTAGGAAACTGTGAAGGCCAGCCTGTGACATGTTGTGCTTCCTTTATGCAGTGGCCTAGTGACATCTGGTGTTGGAGGAATGTATTACAAGCATCTGACATGAACCTCTTTCAGGCATTGCGCCCTGTACAAATACAAATACATTACAGATTAGCCATAACATTATGACATGCTGCCATGCAAGCCGACCCACTGAAGATCTGTTAAGGTGTGTTCAAACTGCGAAGTCTGGCATAAGGCAGTGGTTCCCAACCTTTTTCTGTAGCGACCCGATTTTTTATTCTTGTCAATCCAGGCTGACTGAGTTGTGTCGCCATCACAATTTGCCCTTTGTCAGACTTGCCCAACTTCTCCAGCTTGTCTGTTTTTCCTTCTTTTTACACATTAACTTCGAATACAAATTGTTCACTTGTTGCCTTATACAGTATATCTCCTCCCACTATCAGGTGTCATGGCAAAGAGATACTGAGTGTTACTTTGCTGGCTGAAGAGCATCTCCTCTGTAAAATGCAACTACTTAGACTGCCTCAACTCACAGTCACATTTTTTTTTTTTCATTTTGTCTGAAGTTTAACAATATTGGTGTCATTTGGCACCGTCGGCTTTATAACTGAAGCTGTTTGTTATTATGTGATGTCTTGGAAAGGTTGAAATTAAAAATTTCAACAGTTGGACGTGATGCTGTATCATGACTGGTCCAGGTGTGATTGTTGCACTGAAAAAAAGCTTTGACCATAAATAGACAAATAATTGTAGTTGTATTGAGATGAAATTACAGAAAATATATTGATGATACCAAATATCCTACTTCTAAGTAAATTAATGAATCATGGATGCCTGCAACTCATTTAACTGGACCAAAGATGCTGATTTTATTCACTTTTTTCTTCTTCCTGAGCTCCGCTAAAGATTATTATACACAATCATCTGTCCATAAAATCCTTGCCTTGGCCTTTTAGGCAGCTTGTTTGTCCATTGAGCTTTATCTTCCCTGCTGACGACCATTTGACATAATTCACAACCTACAAACTTGAATAATTAACCTTATATTTCTATTTCCTACAAGTGATTCTGACGCATACCTCACATGCAAATGTTCAATCACAGACAACATTGTGTGAGAGTCACACATTATAACCTGCACGTTCATAAACCCAGTAATATTAGACTGACCCTGTAAGTTGGAAACTCATTCTGCGTGTTTGACAATTTTACAACCTTAAAATCAAAATATACATGTAATATGAATGTAATTCTAGTCATATAAGTTGAAGACATTTTTTGTGCTTTGCAAACATGTACTTTCCCACTTTTTGGCACGATGACCATGTTTGCTATAAACGGGATCTATGTCAAAGAAATGTAGAGAATTCAAAAGTGGTTTGTGTTTGTTGGTATTCTTCATATTTGGAGCCGGTGAGGGGCTTCGCTTGATCCGCCATGTTACTTTGCTTTGATTTTAAACCCCGTCAGGTTTCTTATCTCGCTCTCGGTATTGTGTCATTCACAGCCGTGAGTAAACGGCACAACTAAAGCTGATTTAGAAAAAAACTAAATCCCGCGCTGTGCTATATTTTCTGTTCCTGTGTTGATTATCAGTGACTAAACAAGCTATAAATAAATGTATATGTATGAAGAAAAAAAAAAATGCCTGCAGCTGACTGGAGAAACACAGCAAAAGGAGGCCAGAGACAAAAGATGATGTTAGTGGGATAAAAGGATGTGGGGGTGAGGGAGGAAGGGAGGTGGTAAGTGATGGTGGTGCCAGTGGTGGTGCGGGGTGGGGGTGTATGTAAGACCACAGTTAGCATGAAACAGACACACAGAGGGAGAGAGAAGGAGAGAGAGAGGGAGAGAGATGTGGTTTTAGAGGATTTCTGTGGTAGTTTTGGATAAAAACCTGGAGGACAGCTGAGAGGAGAGCAACTCCTCTTGAAGAAAATCGACTTTCAGACCACTGAAAACTGAATCAGCAGAGCCTGCACTGTGCCGGATGTACAATTAACCCCTTCTTTTTTTTACTTTCCCCCCCCCCCTTCTCTCTCTCGCTCCATCTCCTCTCTTCGGCATGTTTTTCTTCCAGCTCGTCATCATGTCTGGCACAGTGCTGCTGGCCTACTACATGGAGTGCACGGACCTGTTCAGCGTGCACGTGCAGGGCTTCTTCTGTAACGACGCCGAGCTGATGAAGCCGTACCCGGGCACCGAGGAGTCCAGCTTCGTCCCTCCTCTCATCCTGTACTGCGTGGTGGCCGCCGCTCCCACGGCTATCGTGAGTAAAAAAAAAAATCAAGTTTTCCACTCCGACTTTGCCACATTCCGTCGTGCGAGCGGCTCCTCAGAAGTGACGTGCTCGTCTTTCGTCAGGGTCTCTCCACCTCCGCAGTCTTGAGTCATGTTTTTTTCCCTGTAATTTATTCCCACAATTGCTTTAAAAAAAAAAAAAAAAAAATTGTAATGGCCTCAAATTTGTCAATGGGGTGATGTAAATATGACCAAATAGAGTTTACGGTTTGAAACTTTCCATCCAACATGACCTACTTTCCTGGTAGTATTCCAAGTGCTGCTAAAATAGGGATTATGTAACTCACATTTGATATCAGTCTTTGATTTCTCCATCTGTACCAGACTGTCGCTGCGTCTCAAATGCTGGTTAACCACAGAAAGAGAAACATGGAGGCAAACGTTAGATTGAAGTGTCTTCACATCTTTATGCGGGTCAGCTGATATTGTTGGCCTCGATGTTATGAAGAAGAGAAGACACTTTTTTTTATTTTTTTATTAATGTTTTCAACTTCATGTCTTTGACTCGTTGCTTCATGCTGGAGAACTTCACGGTTAATGCAGCCGTGACGTCTGAAGTCGTGCCATGCGGCGAGCTGCAGGCAGCGTTTCCTGCCTACAAGGAGCACAGATTTATTTTGGTGTTTGAGATTCTGTGCGAAGAAAAATACCAAATGTTTGAAAAACCTGCAGAAAGACACACAAATGTGTTTTTTTTTTTTATGAAATTTGAGTCGACAACAATGTCTCGGGTCGTTAGCTTGTTGCGTGAATCCACAAATATGATTCAAGTGTTTTTTAATGGAAAAAAATCAATTCAATGAATATTAAAAAATGGAGAAAAAAAGGGATTTTGTATTAGTTGGCAATACATTTGCTCCTACTTCCTCTTTCTTTGTGCAGGGCTCCCTTAAACTGTCAGTGTGTTCAAACAAAGGAGAAGAAGTCATTCATATGGATCAGAATGCATGGAAAAGACATGGGAACATGAAGTTGTGGCCAAGTAACAAAATTACTGTGCGGTAAATCAATATCATCGAAAAGACCGGAACTGTTACGAGGTATTGAGACGTGAAAGTGAAAGATATTGTATAACGGTCCGCTATATAATCTAAAGGTATTGCAAGATGTCACAAAGGTATACTATGAGATAAAGCAATGATATTTGAAGGTAAAGCTAGAGGTAGGGGTGTCAAACACTTCAGGGGCCACAGTCAGCCAAAAACTCCATCTTGAGAAGGCAGAACTGGTAAAATAGTGCCATAATATTTCAATTTAAACCTTCAACTTTGGTTGTTGTTGTTGTTGTTGTAGTAGTAAACTATACTAATCTGTGATAAAAATGTCTATATCTTCACAAAACCAAACAATTGCTCCTGAAAATGACTACAATCTCAACATGAAGCCAATTTTAAGCCTCTTGTGGGCTGGTGTTGGTCCACCGGCCTTATGTTTGACACCCATGAATTAGAAGAGAGGTCGAACTTACCGCCAGGTATTGTGAGGCAAAGCAAAACTATCATGTGGTAAAGCTAAAGTATTGAGGGTAAATATAAAGTCAGTTGTGAGGTGAAGCTATATTATCAGGAGGTGACCTATGCTACTTAACACTGACAGCAGTAAATCCCAATTAAGTTATGATTTTTTTAACTTTTTAAAGACAAAACTGCAATCTCTTTCTTTAATATTTTAGGAAAATGTTGACAATAACTGATGCTTTGTAATTGTTTACCATTTCTGGTTGTGGGAATAATGAAAGTGCACTTTACAGTTTTCCAGAACATAAAATAGTCCCCAAGACGTAAATAAATAAATCTAAACTAGTGGCGACAGGTGATTCACAGACTCCATGTGGTTATGCAATGCTTAAAAATATAAATGAAAACTCAAAACTATGCTCAGAGTATTATACGGTTATTTGAGCTTAGAACTAATTTAGATGATGTGCAAACAAACTAAGGAGAATAATTCTTTTCAAGTCAAAGGAAAAAAATTGCAATCCAACAACCTACAAATCCAAAGGCAAGTTATACATTTTATACAAATAATTTATACAATACAGTTTGGGCCATATGTACATAACTTGAGTTTATGTGCATTTTTCTGTTGCCAGACATTTTTTTCCAGATTTCTGTACAGTTAATGATGCTTCTGACTATTATTAGACAATGCGTGATTAGTCAGATCATCTCAGTCGGTCTTTAATTACTTCACTTATTGCAACCTACAGCTCAGTAGTCTTGAAATAAGTCGGTTTTGGACCTTTGTTTCACAAATATTCATACCTTACGCGTGCCATCTATCCTCACTTGTTTTATGTCAACTAAGCTTACAGACGTTCATGTCATCCAGCCAACACGGGGAAAAGTGCGGGCTGCACGCTGATTGTGCGACGACGAACTTCGCTGTCGCTAATCTTCATGTCTTTCCCCGTAGTTCCAGCACCTGGCCACCAGGTGTCAGTTTAGCTCCACACTCCGTTACTTCAATCTCCACGGAGCTCCTGCATGTCTGTGGAATCCTGAGTCAGCCTAATAATAAACCCTTGTCAAATATTTTCTGAACACGTCCCGGGAAGTGTTTGCATTTCCTTGTTTGATGTGGTAATTTAATTTTTCACATTCGATACGGGCCATATGTGAAGGAGAAGATGAGTCTGCCGCTGAATACAGACCCAGTTTTAGTTCTGTGTGGTTGCACCCGCTGCTCCCTGAAGGTCAATTCATTGTTCCAGCGTCTCACAATTCGCACGCGTCAAACTCTGGTGTCGTCCGTCCCATCACTGGTGGCGAAAAGAAAATGCTGTGGTGACAAGATAACTGCAAACATGCCGTATTATCGCCTCAGTTCATTGCAGTTGTACAGTGATTTTGGCAGCAGGTATTTTACTTCCATTTATCTGTGTTGTCAGAACCGCTGTAGTTCAGCAAAGTGTAAAGACTGCGGCGCTGCCAGCTCGCTTAGATCAAACACTGCTGAGTCCATTAGGCGTTTTAACTTAAACAGCAAGTATTGGGCTTTTTGGCTTGTGATGTACAGTTTTGGGACCGCTGTGTGCAATGTAGGTCCTCTTTATTTTGTTGGGATAATCAAATTATGTGTTTGATTTATATGTAGACCGGTTTCAGGAAAAAAATCATCTTTGCAAAGGAGCTAATTTGATATCAACTAAGTAGCTCTCTTTTATGGCAGCATCACCAATATCTCTTCTCAGTTCTCAGTGTTGTCATCTCTGTTACTCTTGAGAAATTCGATTTTTTTTAATTTTTTTTATTCAGTTTGCTTGGTGGTTTGGCGGGCCAGATTGGAGCCTCATGCTGGCCGGTTTGAGCCCAGAGGATTCATATATAAGACCCCTGCTTTAGCTTGTTACATTAATATTGAGTTCACAATCATTAGATCAAACTTTGAGGCTCTTAGCAGAAGATCGTAAACATTATCTGAGCTCAGAACAGAAAACTGAAGCCGCCATACACAGATAACCACAACTGGTTAACAACAAGTTAGTTAGGGAGTCTGAATAGTCTTGATTTCATATCCCAAATTTGGATCGCATGGTTGGAATCTGTTACATAAAGCAAGGAAACATTATGCCAGGACATTGTTTGGTCGAGGGGACCCTTCGGCCAACTGAGCATTTAAGAGTGAAAATTCACAAGATATCTATCTGATTAAACATCTGGAGCCTGTGTTTAAAATGAATCTGGATAGAATAGAATAGAATAGAATAGAAATATGTTGTGTCTGGTCATATGTAGTTGATTAGTGAGCCGTTATTAAAGTGGATGACACACATAAATAAACATTATTATAAACTTTCTATTCCCACCATTCTCTCTATTTAAATACCCATTCTGCTGCTTTGATGTAATTAAAAACTCACTATTTAAAGGTTTTTCACAGTGGCTTTACCTCCTTTTTCAGACTCTATTCCAGTTTCCTTTTTATTACACTTTCAAGGGGCTCTTCATCATCAATGTGATTGTTATAGATTCTTGGACCCGCGCCACCTTTACTATTTGTAAAGAGATATTGCTCTTTGGCCTCCTCTTTGTATCCCTTTTGTCTTTATGTGTTCATCATCCGCTTTGAGCGCCGAGTGCCGTGAGCAGTGCGTTAACTTCTCGAGCACAATCGAGCTATCGTCACTTTTAACGGGTCAATAAAACATCATCCGGCCCCTCGGATTATGGCCCCCAGAGCTAATTTGCATTGTGATGAGTCCGCAGAACCACAGAGTCTCACACCTGTACACACGCACACACATTTTGACATGTGCACTAAAACAAAATAAATTGCTTTAAAATGTGGACGAGTGCTCTGACCGGTTGGGAAATGTGACAGGCTGCGTTATTTACAGTTGCTTTGAAGAGCGAACATCTGCGTGCAGTTCTGACGGACTCTTCTGCACTGATTACTCCAAAAGCTTGAAAAAAAAAAAAAATCATCTTCGTACAAGGTGAATACATAAAGGCCTTGAAGTCATTGATTTGTAAGAGTGTAACCGCTTTTTTTTTTGTTTTTATTACCCTTCACCCTATTCCTGTTCTTTCAGTCTTCATTGTGATTCGTGAGACTTGAAATTCATCACAATCAATGATGAATGCCTTTTGTCTCGGATCCCGTCTTTGCTCTTCACAGAGTGCTTTGTCAGCTGTTTTCTTGACGACTCCGTCGTTCGTTTCCTCTCCATTGCTCGCCTTCATTTGAATAAACTGTACGTAGCCTTCATATTACAAAGCCTCTTTAGCAATTTGTTTGCGATCCCAAACTTTTTAATTGTGCCCTTTGAGAGCGCTCTGTCAGGTGCTCGCCACTGGATTTCGCTCCGTCTCTGCACGCGTCATAAACCAGAAGGACTTGCCATCAGAATTGACGATGACAGGCCCGGGATGGCGGCCAATTAGCGCACAGGCAGTAATTTATGCCGCCGGTTCCACATGGCCAGACCAATGGGAAGCTGCGGAGGTTATATGGGTCTATAACCCTGTTGGAAAGTCGGCGTTATCACCTTCAGCGTGAAGTTGATGAGAGTACGGTGATGCGGAACAGAAACCACGTTAATTTTAGAGGCCGGGCGACAAACCGCGCTGACGTTTCCCAACATAAACTTTCGTCAAAGTGAGAAACTACGTTTATTTTCCAAGTCGGTGTACGTCCTTGGTGGTTTATTCCACTTGTTTAAGTGCGTGCCTTTGCAGCAATACTGTAAATTATCAGCTCATTAGGAAGAGATTAAGGCTTAAAACGGCATTAATTGATTTTCTTTTAAATGTTCCCTTTTTTCCACCTTGGGCTCCATTACAAACTGTAAACACAGCGTCTTTACATACTGTCTTGTTTTAAAGTAAATGCACGAGCAGACGCAAAGAGGTGC
Organism: Lipophrys pholis; assembly: GCF_963383615.2. Classification (NCBI taxonomy): domain Eukaryota; kingdom Metazoa; phylum Chordata; class Actinopteri; order Blenniiformes; family Blenniidae; genus Lipophrys; species Lipophrys pholis. The sequence continues at coordinate 15,157,037 of NC_137641.1, read as the reverse complement.
TTGCATGCGTTGAGAGACAGACTCCTTTTTTTTATTTAGCTGCGTTTATAATTTCTCTCTCCCCGAATCCCGAGGGAAGCGTGTGTTTCATTAGGTGCTAATTGCCCTACGATATTCTCTCAGTGGTTGTCAGTTTGCTGGTTGGTGCTGCGTAGGTTGTACTTTCTTTAAACTGAAAACAGCTTCTGGAAACAACAGTGATGAGCTGAAAGCAGCTTATTTCCTCTGGAGAGTTGAATCAGAAAGCAGGACTGGGTGTTTTTGTCTCTTTCGTTACAAATAATGCATTAAACCCTAAAGATAGTCGAACAGTGAAGTTTCATTGTAAAATATGGATCAGTAAAATCTGTTATGATTGAATCTTTAATATGTCCTACCTTATCTTGCATCTCAAGGTCCATTATCCTCGAATCCTCGTGCTATTATGTTTTTAATTCATTGGAATGAGTTCAAGGTATATATATCTCTGCTTTCTACCAATAAAACCAGTAAACCCAACAATGAATCCCTTAATAAAGTAGCTCTGATGTTCACGATGGTGCTGTGGTTCGTATTTTTGCACCAAATATTAATGGGGGGGTCATGAAGTCTCAATTTAATTAATTTATGTCACAAAAATACTAAGTTGAAGCCATCACATTAAACGTATAAACACAAGCAGAAGACAATGGTGAAGCGTCTCAAACAGGTAAAAAAAAAAAAAGCTCAATTGGTCAACAGAATTAGAATGTGCCAAGCGATTGATTGATTACATTGATTGATTTATCTTTTTTTTTTAAAGCAATAGACAACATTTGAGCTGAATTCCTTCATTTTGTGGAGACCGAAAGATTGAATCTGTGTAAGCTGAAGTGGCTCCAGTCCACCAAACCCCCCCGAGACGGTTTGTAAACCCAAAGAGTTTATTCTTCGGAGAAAAAAGAGCTCAATGTCACAGAATATAGGAAAGAAACTGTACTTCACATATATGATGAGGTTCCTTCAACTTTTATTTTGTAATTGTACAGAGTGTAGAGAGTTGAGGTTGCCTTGGTTTACAGTGGTAAAAACAATTAAACCTATTTTCTAACTTTGCTGTTGATTTAGCTCTGCGCTGTTTTTAACTTGCTGCACGTTTACATTTTAAAACACAATAGTTTGGTTTGGTCCATATGGTCTGCCATTAAAGTAACATTAAATGCTTTTAGTAGTGCATTTCACGAACTGATAACAAATGTTGCTGTGATGCTGAATTATTGGGCAATTAAAAGGTCACAAATGTTACATTAATATTTAGAATACCAGCCACAACGTTATCTTCTACGGGGGCAAGTCACGATCAATCACTAGATTTTAATAATGAATGAATTATTTCGTTTTTTGTTTGTCTTTTTTTTGGTTTCAAGACATCATTGGGTTTTTTCCCTCTATAAATATAAACAATAATTTCTGCAGAGTCAAGCTGCAGATTTTCTGTGGCTTCTTTCTGATCAGCAATTCTTTCCATTTAGTTTGCGAGAGACCATCACCATATGCATTAATAATATTTTCCATTGTGGAAAACATGAATATGTGTGAGGAGAGAAAATACTACTAATACAAGTAGTTACAGTATATCATTGGTGCTTTATAGAATTTAAAGGATCTTCCCATCCCTTTATGACCATTAAATAAATAAATATATATATACGTATATATATATATATATATACAGTATATATACACACATGGATCACACATGGTGGATAACTATTCAAATATTACACACACACTCTGCCAGTCAGCTTATTTCCTCCTATTTCAAGCCAGTTTATTTCCTTTTGCTCCTCAAACATCACTGTTACTGCTTTTTTCCGCAAGTGTGAAACTCCAATCAGTCAGTAAGGGCTTAGATAAATACTTCCAGGTGAAGTTAAGGTCATTGTTTGAACAAAAAGAAGAAAGAAATCATTGATTAGCAGCACTTCAAGGAGAGAAAAGAAGTGCTTCACTTTGCAGTAGTTCAAAGTTTTTGAAATTTCTGACCGCTGGTGGAGTTGACGGGCTTTCTCAGGGTGGGATTTGTTTGGAGAGATAAATACTACTTCACTAACAGACATTTTAAAATGGGAGTGAAGCTTGCCTGCCAATTCCCACACAATCACAGTGAAACCCGGAAAATCTAACAATATTGTAGTAAGCTGCTGCTTCAAAGCCGAATGCTGATCAGAGTTTTAGAGTAAACACTCTGCATCTGTCGCTTCACATTACAGTAGTTCCCTACAGTTTTACTTACTCATTATTACATCCTTTTCATGAATTCTTTATGATGAAATTAAAAATTTCATTCATCAAAAATGCATCTGAATGTGATCAAACCGGGAGTTAAAGTGAAGAAATGTACTTGCTTTGCACAAATACACATTTTATTTTTTTCATTGTGTGATTGCTCATACTTGCCCTCCCGCCTCTTCAGTGAAATGAGCTTGCTGTTTGTAACTATAAATCTTTTTGAAAATGGTCGTAACGTGTATCTGTGTGAAGACAAGCTTGCTTGAATCTTTTCTGTATTCAAAAAACCTGCAAAGTGGGAAATGTGAACTTCCCCACCAGTGACTGTCCCATTTCCAAGATACATGGAAGCAACATATCTTCTAGATGCGTGTGTTTCTCCTGTTTGCTTTGATGCATTATGGTCTTCAAAAAGTCTCGATTATGTAATATGCACATGTTGCCTGAAGGAGGCGCATTAATAAAGATGTTTACATGACTTCTTTAAACAAGCCAGGATTCATAGCCTGCAGTCTGCCAGTCGGTGCCGTCCCTGTCAGAAATACTCCGTCATAATCAAAATATATGATGCAAGTTGCCTGCCTTTGACTGTTGCAGTCTGTTTGAGGAAAAAAGTCTTATTTTGTGGTTATTCCGCCTCAGAAGACCAATGTTATGTGTGTCATTATACATCAGAAAATTAGATTTTTCTGTCGTGGCGCATTTGATGCGAGCTCATCTCAGTAGTTGCATTTCTTTATGTAAATTCTGTCCCGTGGAGCTAAATAAATGCTCCGAAATATTAATTCAGCTGCTTTCATGCCGACAGACAGGACCCAATCCTTTAAAACATTCATGCTGATTTCATGTGAGTGCTGTCAGTCCGTCTTGCTCTCTCATCCTTTAGCTTTTTAAACTTTGCTCCATCTGTGATAGCGGTTGCTTCTTGTGGCCGCGGAGACAGATAAAGATTTGAGTCGCATTCACAAAAACATGTTGATGAAAGAAGAAAAGGGGGGGAAGAAGAAGGGGGGGAAAAAGAGGGATAGAGAAACGCACGTCTGTCCCGGGGCTGCAAACAAACTCTCTTACTAAGACACACACACGGACGCGTGCGCACACACACACACACACACATCAAAGGATAAAACCACATGCGTGCGCACGTGAACTGTCACACACACGCACGTCTTCATAAACACTTTGTATCACCTCGGGCAGCGACTTCCATTCTGTGTGTCCAGCAGCAGGTTTTCCATTAGACCTGATGTAACGTCCACAGTATAATGGACCTGAAGAAAGGCTACTTTAAGACACAGCGGTTTATTTGCACAAGTCAGACCAGAGCAAAATGTCCCTCTGCCTTTCAGCAGAGTGCCTAAAACCTCTGGTTTTCATCAGTTTATATTGTGATTAATTCATCTTTTTGTCGGTCTTTAATTCCACTCTGATCTCTGACTATTTGTGTGTTTGTGTGTGTGTTTGTGTGTGTAGATATTTATTGGAGAGGTGTCCATGTATGTGATGAAATCCACAAGGGAGGCTCTCCTGGCTCAGGAGAAAACCATCGTGACGGGAGACTGCTGTTACCTCAATCCCCTCATCCGCCGCATCATCCGCTTTATAGGTGAGTACGTCGTCAAGCTCGACTTTACAACATGTGTCGTTGTTGTTGCTGCAGCACTGAAGTGTACTGTGTTCTCAGCTCAGACTTAACAAACTCAATCGTGGTCTGAATAGCACATTTATTACTACAGAATATTCCACATGGTACTTTGAAGGTTTGAAGCACATGGCAGAAGTTTGTTCTGGTCCACTTTCATTGGAAAGCAAAGACTCTGCACTCGGGAGTGTCATGCATAAATCACTGGGTTGTACTTACCCTCTCAGAATTTTTATGGACACTTTTATGGGTGTAACGTCTACTAAAACTGTGCTTCCCAACGTTGGACCAGGGACTTCCTTTAATGAATTTGCACATATTAAAGAAAGCCATGTAAGACAACAAGGGTGTCAAACACATTTTTAGTTCAGCGGCCACAAACAGCCGAATTTCATCTTGGGTGTGCTGGACTGGCAAAAACCTTTAAATTTAAACTTTGTTGTGGCGCAGAGTATACGTGATAAAAAACGACGGTATTTTCATAAAGCCAAACAATCACTAATGGAAATTACTGCAATCTCGACATAGAGCCAATTTTGATGAAACGTTCCAGTGAAAATGCAGTGAAAATGTCAAAAAAAAACTGTATCATTCATGTTTTTAAAAACTCCTCCTTTGAGCAACAAGGTAGTGAGCTTTCATGCCGATATCTCAGCTCAGGTCTCTGTGAAGTGTTGAGTCTGCTCCTCTTAAGAAATTTGATAAAAAAAAAAAAACATGTTTTCTTTGACAATTTTACAGTTGGCTTGGTGGTTTGGCGGTCCAGCCCAGATTGGAGCCTCTTGCGGTCTTATGTTTACCCTTGATGTTGAGAATACCTGAGAAAAACTGCTTTGCTATTGTATGAGAGAATGAGTGGAGGTCCACCAGCAAATCAGAGAGGTCAAAGTCGATATTCTCAAACCTTCTGAAAGCAAATTGGTTTGTCCTCGGGGGGAAAAGTTGTGAAGTATTGTACGGAAAGAAAGACAAGGCAGACTGTAATGGTGTGATTAATTTCTTCTGTGTGAGGTGATGAGAAGGAAACACATTTGTGTTTCAAATTATGGTCCATCCTGCCTCTCTGTTGGGAATAATTCATGAATAACAGGCCAAACAACTGTGAGCCACTGTTTTATTGATGCTTGTGTAGATCCTGCTGTTGTCTGCTACTGCAGACATTGAGTTCACTCATAGGAAATACATATGCTTTTCACTGCCCACCGACGTGCATCTCCACAGCTCAACACGCTCTTAGAGATAAATCTGAGTACATTAACCAAACGTGCCATGTTTTATTTGTGACATTAGCTTCAATTTAAAGCAGCAAAGACTGTAAGGAGTCGGGTGTAAGGAATGGGATAGACATTACTGGAGTTACAGAAAAAAAAATAGACTGGCATAACTCTAATTATATTAATTGAACTCTGATGGTTTTTTTTTTTTTGTTTTTTTTAAAAGCCATTTAGAGATTATACCTCCTGTGGTGCATTGACCTAATAATGCACAATGTCGCTTGTGAGTGTGGCACTGCTTTAAATGTTTCAACATTTAACTCATTTGTATGAGTTCTCAATTAGTGAAGATACAAACCTCAATCAAGTGGAAATACATACTGTATAAAACAAAACAATGTAAGTCTTTGCTGATCACCGAGGGGAGCAGTAGTGTGTCTTCTCCCCAGAGTCGGGGGGGTTTTGTGAAGGTCTGCCTGGCGTTTCACCTCAGTTCAGTGACAGCGAAGCAAAAGAGCATAAAATTGTGGATCACTGATCTAAATGAATCCGTTCAGTTCAGCAGAAATGCTCCCACTCACTGGCGGTGTATGTTTGTGGCTAAATGTGCGCATAAGAGTGATCGCCTCACGTTGTCACGCTGCGCCATTCATCACAAAAGTTAATAAGCTAAGTGTGATTTAATAGGTCAGCGTACAGTCGTCCATCAAAGGCTTTTTATTCAAACCAGCAAGCAACATGCTGACTGTGAATGTGTGTGCTGTCAGTCACCTGCGAGGGGAGCTCCAACGCAACGAGCGGCATCTCACACGCTGATCCCGACGATTCAGACCTTGAAGGTTTGTTTGTTCATCTTCTAAACTACTTAGTCAGAATGAAGAACAGACTCGCTTGAAGCAGCGAGCGGTGGAGGGCGTCGGGACCCCCCGACCTGTGAAAGACGCCACGTATGACCAGGACCGGTCTGCCGATGCAGATCAGTGAAGAATGAAATGAGAGCGAGATTTAGGTGGGGTGAGGTTCACAGAGTGACTCGGGGTGAGAAGATCCTTTAGATAAACTGATGATTCTCACTCAAACCAAACAGTGACCTTTATCGTCCCTTTTGACAAATCTGTCCCGTCTCGACACACACCCCCACGGGTCGATTCATGTGTGCGTACAGTTCATTTGGCATGGCAGCCTATCAATATTTAACGAATGACGTGACACATTGGAAAAAAAAAAAGATATGGTATTGATAATCTGCAGGGTTTTTTCATTTGTCAAATAACGTTCGGCTCTGAACTGAAGAAGCCCATCGGATAAGAGGTGACACACATCTTCCACCAAGAAAATCTATTTCCCTTCATGATTTGTGTTTTGGCTCCAGAAAAGTTTCATGTTTGCGGAGAGAACAGTATGGTTTTAAAAATGAACAATGGCGAGACCGCAGACCTTCGTATGGACAGACGAGTCGTCTGCAGCAAACCACGTCCCAGGAGGATGTCAACTGGATATCATGCCACTCTGAAGGCCGCCATTGTCGCTCACTACAGCCGTGGCCCACATGCGGAATAGCAGTGTTTCAAAAAAAAGTTTCCACTTCCACTGTGTTGGAGCATTTTTGAAAAGTTGCGTTTCAGTGGCTCCGAGCAACATTGTATCGCAAAACGCAACAAGTTTTGCATTTTCATTGGAAAACGTTGTTGTGTAAACTTGGCCGTAGTTGTGTGGGCCTTAGTCAACAAGTGTTGAAGGTCGCAGCACCTGAATGTAATATTATTGATCGTGTCACATGTCAAGATTCGCTTTAAAAAAAAAAAAAAGTGAGAATAAATTACAATTGTTGTGACTGCTCTCTTTATGGCTGTGGCTTGGTTGCTTGAGCGGTTGTCTCCCAATTGGAATGTTGCCGGTTCGATTCCCATCTCCACCTGTCCTTGAGCAAGACATTGAGCCTCAAACTGCTCCCAGTGGGTGGACTGGTGCCTTGCACAGTCACTGCCTCCATTGGTGTGTGTGTCAGTGGAGGAATGTGATTAACAGTGTTAAAGCCCTTGTGGAAGAGCGGTACATACACGTGTCATGACATTTGCGTTTTGCCAAGCTGTGGGTTTTCCCTGGTCATAAAACAATGTAAAAATAAAATTCTACTCCTTGTGTCATAAGGTACGGACGCACTAAAAGGACACGATTAACTACATTTTATTTTCTTCGTTTTTCCGCGATAAGTTTGTTGATAGTGTTTGTTTTCAAGATCTCAAGTTATTTTTCTCATTGTCGCAAAAAAAGCAACGTTTGTTTTGTTTTATCAACATTGTGCATTAAATTATATAACGAGACAATTTGCAATGACAGATAAGGCTTCGCGTAGTAACGTAAAATAAACGGTACGCATTACTTATGAGGAAATCATTGAAGAGAGGAGATGAAGTAGAACAGAGGCGACTGTTTGCTCCTCATGTGAAACTCAACATAAACCTGAAGTTCTGTTTCAAATTAGGGGTTTTATTAAAAGTGATGTGTACGTATTTCACTCAACAGTTTCAACAAACATTTCTGATATCCTAATATGTGCTGTCTTTTAGTTTTATTTTATTTTTATGTGTGTCCAAAATCGAACCTTTCTTCCACCTGTATGACCAGCTGCAGGTGAACACAGGGAACACTGCATCATAACAAAGCCACAAAATGAACCTCAGACGCATGTTTTCTTGACTGAGGGACTAAACGTCAGCATATTGGAGAAAACCCAGACACAGGAGGAACATGCAAACTTCACACAAGGTGAACTGGGGACCTTCTCGCTCTGGAGCAGGAGTCCTTAGTATTCGCCATCTGTTTCCCAATGTAGATATGTTTTATTTATATTTTTTTTTCCGCTGAGCTCAGTTGTGACTCAATTATTAACCAAAATTTAGTATCAGTCGTTAAAAAAAAAAAACAAAAAAAAAGAAAAGTCCCACACATCTACAAACAAACGGCGGTATGTGCCATCCAAATAATCACAACCAAATTCTGCACAGATATACAGGTATTAGATTGTACTAGGTGTATAAATGTCTGCACACATATTCAGTTTGTTTCTCATCTTTTTTGTGGAGCCATGCATTGACGTGAAAGAACAAACTGTGCACTCTTCTGTTGTCTTCCGGAGCCGGCTGACTCCGTAATCGGGCTGATTACAGCCGCTTGTTTTGATTCAAATCGCAGCTTTTTGCTGCTGTGGCACCGACCTTCTGGGTTTTACTTCTTCTTAAGCGAGAGAGGCATTTGGGATGAATTCCAGATGTAATGCATTTACTGCGGCTTTTTTAAACCTGTCGCGGCCGTACTGAATATAAACGTCTTTAGCGTGCTCAAGGTTATTAGTGAGGTTGGTTTAAACAAGTAGATTTAAGTGTAACATCATATGTGTTGTTTTTAACGGGCACTATATTTTTGAAGAAGATGCATCCTGCAGACCCCCCCCCTATATGCCAAATTGTATATGTAAATAAAAAAACCCACACCAGTTCATAAAACACTTATCCAAAATTTATTATGCAATTCACCTCATTTATATTTCTGTCTGTTCCTGAGCAATCTCTCACCTCCGAGCTGTCGAGGCTCATCGTTTCCCTCGCTCGCCGCGGTGCACCCTCCCATCTGCTTTCCTTTCACCCCAATCCACCCCCTCTGCTTCCAGCAGTGCCCTTCACACAATCACCCCCCACCCCCCCCACCACCACCCCTGACTCCTACCCTATCCCACCCCACCTCTGCAATCCCTGCTCCCCTCCCCGCCCGGATGACAATGCAAAGCACAGTAATTTCATGGCTAAGCAGGCCAGATAATCAGCAGTCATATTTCACAGCAAAAGGAATGCAGACGCAGACATTGGTCAGGGTTGGTGGACTGAAAGTGTCGGTGCCATCATTCATATTAAATAACCCCCACCCTTACCCCCCACCCCCACCCCCCACCAACTGTCTATTTATTTTATTTTTTTGTAGTTCATTCTTCTAACTTTCCAATTTAACTCTTTACTTGAACATAACCTTACAACAAAGTTGTTTTCCGCTCTTGTTTTTTCTTCCAGTCTGATCTTATCTCATCACATCTCCTTTATATCGTCTCATCTCTTCTATCGCCATCTCATCGATTCCTTTCTCATTTCCATTAGACATTGTTTCCATCTCTTTTCTTCCTCTTTTCATCTAATATCTTCTATTCACCATTTATCTTTGCTCATGTTTCAACATCTCTTCTCATTTATGTCCATGCAATTCATTTTTTGATCTCCTTCTATCTTATTCCCTGATCTCATCTCTTCTCATGTGTTCATATCTTTTTCATCTAATCTGTTCTATTCCCCTTATAATCCCATCTGTTCTCTTTTGTCATCTTTTGTCTAATTTCCTTCCATCTTCTTTCTTCTTCTGTCTCAATCTCCTCTTTTTTTCCTCTCTTCTCATATCTTCTACTTAATGTCAAATTTTCTCATTTATTCTCTTCTTTTCCCTTCATATCCTCTCTCATCCAAGTTTTGCTCTTCTTCTATTCTGAGCCTGTTCTCGTGAGCCTCTTCGCGTGGTGAAGGTTTCCCTCCTGTGTTTGTTCCTCCAATAACCATCTCATACATCGACACTTTACTCCCTGAAACAGTCACTACACGGTTTCACTTAATCGTCCCCCAGCTAAGCAGACATTGAAATCGTACTAATTCAGGAGAAATAAGCCTTGTGCACTTGTTTTTTCTTAGTCTATGTAATCTTTGCGCAAGCTGCGGCGTCACACTGACGACGGCTCCATGCTGCCTTCTGCGGGCTTAACACACACATTAGGCAGGTATATGATTAAGGAGTGCAGTGTGAGTGCATTGCGGTGTGACGTGGGAACATGTTTGTGTGTATTTGCTGGCTTCTTCTCTCTTCTGACTCTTTTGTTTGTCCGTCTGTGTGTCCCAGGTGTGTTTGCGTTCGGTCTGTTTGCCACAGACATATTCGTCAACGCGGGCCAGGTGGTGACCGGGGGTCTCTCGCCCTACTTTCTGTCCGTCTGCAAGCCCAACTACACCGGCACGGAGTGTCGTTTCAACCACCAGTTCATCATCAACGGCAACATCTGCACCGGGAACCCCGTGGCGGTGGAGAACGCGCGGCGGTCGTTCCCGTCCAAGGACGCCTCGCTGAGTGTTTACTCCGCCGTTTATCTGACGGTGAGAGGAATGTGCAAGTATGGAACTTTGGGTGACGCACGCTTTTACCAGCAGGCACTCCTCTCCTAATCTGTCGGAATGGGAGCCATTGAATGCAACGTTAATCATGCGGTTTATTTTCAAATCGACGTTATAAATTCAAATTCAACACTTCAAAACTTTTGATTATTACTTGTTCGCTCAGTTGTGTGAAATTAAAGGTTACATTTATAACTGTGCCACCTAAAAATAACAAGGAAAAAAGCCTCCTAAGTGGATATCAATGAAAAGATTTGTTTTCACTTCCAGAAATATTTGCTTTTAAGAGGTAAACCATGGTACATTTGTTTTTTGGGGGGGTTTTTTGATGGAGGAATTCAGTGTTTTCCCAAATTTTATGAGAAAATATTTGTATGAAAGCCTGGTTTGGGTTAAAAAAAAAATAATTCTCTACGAACACATAAAACAGACTTTTTGAACGGTCATTCAGAGAGCAGCTATTTGGCAACAGAGTGTCAGCGTGAGGGGAGCGAGCTCCTGAAAAGTGAAAGAGAGAGCAGAAGTGCAGAGAGGAGTACAAGGACAGGCTGCTGATGAAAAAAGGGGGTTTGATATCTTCGGCTTCTCGGCTGTTATGGGGAAGAAGTTAAAAGTTCAACGATGTGCGTAAGAAGCCTTAAAGTGTGTGTTTCTAAATGCTGACAGTCCTCTTACAACTTTCACTCACACTAATAGATTCCCTTATTAGGTTCTTCTTGTAATCTTTTATTCTCTGTGAAAAAAAAACCCCCAAAAAAACCTCTTTGTTTTGGGAGAGTTGTTTTGTTCTGATGATGTAATTTTTTCACATCCTTCCTGAACCTGAACCATTTTTTTCCGTGCCGTGGGGCCTTTGTGCTGTCTTGAAATTATAAAATATTTCACTGGGATAATGTGAAATAAAAAAAAACCCTCCAGTTGTTCTGTACAAGACTTGATTTCTGCACTTGTCAACCGAACCAACTCAGCGGGTAATTTCCCAAAATTGTTTGGAACAATTTGACATACTTTGGGATGATCCAAGCTATGTTAACAAAATATTGAAAATGAGGCCATAGTTTTAATGCCTATTGCTTTGGGGGTTTTTTTTCTTCTATAATTAAAAAATAAAAAAACTGTTGTTTTTTGTCATAATCAGGTAATTAACCAATGAGAGTCGATGAAAAGATCATCGTCTGGATGTCCGTACATGGAGTTCAAGCTAAGAGAAACAGGCGTAAATGACCAGGCTACAGAGAAACGACTACTATAATCTGCCCTCAAACTGGATGTCCACCAGACACCAGAACTAGCAGAGAGGCTCAAACCATTTTCGGAAGCTTCTCAAGAAGGAGAATTAAATGTTCAGTTGGTGTTTTTAAAGTCGTCCAGAAACGCCATTTTTTTTAAGAAACAGTGACATGTAAGACTACTCCAGTGAAAAATCTGTCCATCGTATTTGCTCATTGTCACATAGTGTCTGTTTAATTCATCGGTTCGTAATATTTTCCCCGTCATGTCCTGCCCTGTTCTGTTCTGCCTCGTCAGCCTTCATGCTGCACAGTATGCACATTAACCAATCAGATCAGTGAAAGCAGCGAAGACTAGCCAATTAGAGGTAGTGTAGGGCAGATCATGGCGTCATCACCCGAAGGGGTAGAATTAGGTAATCTGGTTTGTAGGTACTTCTGAGTGGTGCATCGGGGGGGATTTGGAGAGGGTGTACGCAATTCTGACTGAAAAAGAAGTGGGTATCTTCTGTATGCCCGCGTATACCCATGAATACACCACCGATTACACAGGCCTCCCACCAACTATCAGAAGCACACAAGGAGAAATGTCCTGTCAGATCATCACCTGACTATCAGGATTGGTTGGAAATAGAAACGTAGATGAACAAATACTCAACCAGAATTAGTCCATAATTGACCATAATCTGGATTTATTATGATCCCATAATCCTCATATCAGTAGATACCAGCTTGGATTGATTCAGACATCCTCTAAGAACCAATACCAATGCTTGCTTTAGTCATAATTGATCTGTTGATGACCAGAATCCATAGTAGACGTACAATCAGTGGACGTCCGAGAGTTTTAGAATTACTTCTGAGACGATGTACAGAAAATGTGTATTAGTTGACACAATCGGGAAGTTTGGGGGGGGGGGGGATAGTCTTGATAACACTTTGAAATAAAGTGGTTACAAACTGCCAATCTGGTTGAGAAAGGAGGAATTGTCAGGACATAATCCCATTGTCTTTCACAATTGTTCCGATAAAGTTTCCCTGCTGTTCTTCCTCTCAGATGTACATCACCAGCACCATCAAGACGAAGTCCAGCCGCCTGGCCAAGCCGGTGCTCTGCCTGGGCACGCTCTGTTCGGCTTTCCTCACCGGCCTCAACCGAGTCTCAGAGTATCGAAACCACTGTTCGGATGTAGTGGCTGGATTTATACTCGGATCAGCCGTTGCATTGTTTCTGGTGAGTGGAAAAAGTTTGGTAGTGTATGTATGTGTGTGTGTGTGTCCAAAGAGATTAAAAGAGAGGGTGATTATTCCGAGGTGGATATTGGTCATGAGTTATTTTCAAATTCTAATAAGAATTTTAAGCTTCACTTTGGAAGTGACCCAAGCAGTAATTGCATGATTAATTCAGGATGCAGCCTGTAACATGAGTCCGGTGCCATTTCAATGTCAGCGGCAATGCAAATTTATGTCCTGGATGTCTTTAACGCAGCCCATTTCTTAGTGGCAGAATGACGTGTTGGAGAGGCTATAGAGCGGGATAAAGGTCATGAAGGGGTGATTTGGAGGAGAGGATGTAAAACAGGACGACACGTGGTTAATCCTTGAATCGCTTCAAGGAGGCTTTATATAAGTAAAGATTGTCGGATGAAGTTGGAGATGGACAAGTTGATTGAAGGAATAGGAATTAGAGCCGAATGTACAGAGGATTTCTACTGAGATCTGGAGCCTCTTCTTTCATTTGAAGAGCACATTAAGACGTAGAAGGCCCAACGCAGGTAAACATTAGTTTTAATTATTGTGTTTAAATCAGGGATGGTGACTGTTAGTTAAAGGATCCACTGATCTCATTCGTTCAGATTCTGCACTCCAGAGGTAAGGGATCTTTTTATCTACCTTATCAAAACAATTGCCATAATGTTGGATAAAGCTACAGACTTTTTTTCTTCCCAAGCGCGATGCTAATTTTCCTGTTCTGCAGCGCGTGATTGTAAAAATCAAGCCCGCTCTCCTGTGAAGCTTTTTCGAACAGCCTGGCTTCTACTGAAAATTAAAACGCCTTTGTCAACATCAGATTCTCGATGCCGAGTATTTAAATGCCAGCGTGGTGATTACAGTCGAAACCCTCAAGTTATATTTGGATTGAAGTGGAAAGCCCACTGAGCAGGAAGGAAGGGAAGGAAGGTGTAGGGAACCCCTCCGTCCCCACCCACCATCACAAATCCAAAAAGATTTATTTAACAGCCTCAGAGGCTTCATTACTTGTAATTGCTGCTGGGCCGTGAGCGTCAAAGCAGGCAGGAGTGTGAATAAGTGTAGAAACAAGGGGAGACGTGGAAGGGAAGGCTCAGGAAAGAGGAAACACGGGCTTGTTATTTGTGCAGCGGTTGCTGGAGGCGGGTTGGATTGCTGCTTGATTTAACCCATTAGGACCTGGATCAACGTTGGCATAGTCCTTGTTTTGGAGAAAACTGCAAAGTGAACAATGGGGGGATAATGATGTGGTATTCAGTTCTGTGATCTAAATCCACAAATCCATTCATTTTGGTTTTTACTGGTTCATCGCAGATGATTGAGGACAAGGGTGTCAAACTCGTTTTAGTTCAGGGGCCAGAAAACATCCCGATTTCATCTCGGACCTGTAAAATACTGCCATAATAACCTTTAAATTTAAACTTTAAAACTTGTTTTTGTTGCATGAAAATGTCCACATTTTTACAGAAAACATTTACTACAGAAAATTAAAGCAATCTCAACAAAAAGCCAATTTTAATGATACTTTCTGGTGGAAAATACAGTCAAATGTTTAAAAAACAAAAATCACCCTGACAGCGTGGCTTTGAAGCTAATGCTAATAGCAACGAGATAACTAGATCTACAGCAGCGTCACCAGTATCTCAGCTCTCACTTGTAAGCTTTAAAAAAAATCTATAAAGTTTTTACTATTCGCTTGGTGGTTTGGATGATAATCTAACAGAAAAGCAAGTATATAAGTAATAAGCGATCGCTCTGCCGTGTTGGATTTGTCCAAATTAAGCATGTTAGTTCCAGTCATTCCTCTGTAGTCACGTTGTGGCACCACTGAGCAGCAGTTTGACCTTGGAGCCTGATAAGAGGGAGGAGCCCTGCATCCCACTCTTTAATGAAACACATAAGCTCGTCACGATTGACCCCATAAAAACTGACAGACACTGAAACATTGATCTCCAGGGGGAAATGAACACACGTAAGTCCATCATTAGCTCGGCGATGTTGAAACGGCTCGTTTCCAGCTTATTACCAAGTGTACCGGGGAGTGAGGGAAGGCCGGCCTGACGCGCTAAAGGACCAAATGATGGAGTTGAAGCTTATCCAGGTCTTGTCATGAGAGAACTGAGGCAGTGTGATGGACTGTTATCAGGAGGGAAATTAATTGATAAAGGAAAAGTAGAAAGCGAAGATAGTTAAAATCCTCATGCTATCGGTGTTCACGGAGAGGATTTGACCGGATTCGTCAAACAGCGACTGCTTTAGTCCTTCTAGAGATTTGCCCTCTGCCAGCAGATAGAGGGATCAGCGTGGAGTGTCTGGTTCCGTTTTGTTTCCGGGATGATGTACCGAGACAAACGTGTCGGCTTAATCCGAAAAAAAAGAAGATAGAATCAACATAAAGAAGCTACGATCTTAAAAACCTCAAATTCTCGCCAGTCCAAGAGAGAACATCCAAGTATATTTCTCGCCTTGTTGTGACGTCATGCTGATCAAATGTCTTGAAATAACTTCCATAAAACGTCCCGATTTCGTGCTACGACACTGAATCCTTTTCTGTGAAAGCTCGAAAGGGATTTTTTTTTTTTTTTCTTTCTGGATTTTAATGGAAAGAAACACATTTTTCTCTGCACTTAACTGAGATAATAGGTGACAGCTGGGTTGGCGTTGCCTTTGCCTGGATGACAGGTCACAAAATGGAAAGAGTGAAAACAAGAATGCTAATGTCATAGAGAGATGCATTTAAACCACCCACTGCAGCTTACATTTTGGACAGATATTGATGCAAACATCCATCGGGATGCGAGAAAGTTATGTGCAGATTGGACCGCGGCGGGTGTAATTTGCTCATTTACCTGGCCCGAAAGTGCCAGAGATTCATTTTTCCGTGGGCTCGCCGCAAACAAGGAAACCCTTAGCGTCCTCCGGCAGTGGATCGGCCCACTTCATTTTCTCTTTTCGCCTGCGCCCGAGGGCACGGGGAGGCGTCTGGCGAGGGGAGATCTCCCCCGGGCTGCCGGCTTTAAGTACAGAGACACAGGAAGCCTGTTGTCTTCTGTTACCTGAACAAGAGGGCTGGACCGACAAATACGTGGAATTAAAAGAGCGAGGGTGGAGAAGCAGGAAGAAAAGAAATAAATAAACTTTTATATAAGTGGATGCCTTATCTAATTTTTTTTCCCTTTTTGCAAACAGATAATCATAAAAGGAATAAACAGAGGGTAAAACATTTAATTGTTGTTTTTAATTCTTGCATGGAAATATCAAAATGATAAAATGCTCTTAAATCCCAAGCTATTACTGTGAAATATAATAACTAACCAACATTTCAAAGACTTATTCTTTTTATTCAGTGGATGCCAGCAGCCGTCAACATTATTATTGTTAGTATTACTATTACAGATGCAGGAAACTGGAGCGGTGCGAAGTGCTTCAGTCTCTACGTGTTGGCCTCATCCTCCCTCACTTCCATAAAAACCTGTCCTGTGGCCGCCTTTTAAGCACTGCCTTTAAGTTTTTACACACACATATAAACTTTATATTACTGCAATAACTGTTACAATCACGACGATGTAGGTGTAACTCTGATGTACACCTGGTTGCTTTTAATTCAGTGATACCAGATAAGTACTATTGTAGCAGGTCTGACTTTATTTGAGTGGAATCATTGAAATATGATGTATGCTCTGCTTGTAATGCCTTTTACCGGCCAAAGTCAGTTACTGTTTTTCATCTATCTATATCCTCATGGGGTGAATTGTAAATACTTCCAATCTCATCCAGTTTCAGCATTTTATTTATCCACATCCGATTATTTAAAAGTGATGTTATTTTAAAGTTTTCTCTGATACAACCCATGGCTGCATTACATAAGAATTCTTGGTCAAAAAGCGGCCATAATTAAATCTGCAGTTTGTGAAAAAACAGATATTGCTATTTTGGACGTAGGTAGTTGCATTGTTTTATTAACAATAACGGACATAATAAAACAATGAGGCCAAGAACTGAACAGCAAGATGCTGCAGTGAAAGCTAACTTTAGTTTTATTAATTACAGGAGCTTCAAGTCCATACTGTGAGGGGAGAGTTTGTTAAAATATGCATAGTGACGACTTTAAAGCCATGGTGTGACACACGTTTTAAATCAGGGGATTAGTTTCCTCATGAGAGGGCTGGATCGGTAAAATAATGCCATAATAACCTTTAAAAAAATGTGTTTTTGTTGTTGTGGCGCAGAATATATGTGTCTATTTTTGTATAACCAAACAATTACGGATGAAAATTCCTACAATATCAACGTGAAGCCAATTTTAATGAAACCTTTTGGTGCAAAATAGTCTGTCTAACAATAGCTGTTGCATTATGCATGTTTTTACAAACTCACCCTGACGGCATGGCTTTAAGCTGACTCTGGTTTATCTTTCATGGCAGCATCATTGTTGTCTCAGCTCGGGTCTCACTGTTGTGTTGTGTCTGCTACTCTTGGGAAATTTGTTAAAAATCAATGTTTTCTTTGAATTTTTTACAATTTGCTTGGTGCTTTTGTCTGGCCAGATTGGAGCCTCTTGCGGTCCGATTTTGGTCCACAGGCCTTATGTTTGACACCCCTTCTTTAACAACTATGGGCCCTGAGAAGGAATTTTACATAGACCTTATTTATCAAGAAAATTCTGATCGCTCATATGTGTGAATATTTTCACAATGTTGTTACTTATTTTTATTTAAACTTGTACATACTGTATATGTCCCCTAATATAAAATGAGTTTAACTTCTCTGCTTTAATTTGTATTAAGTTCATGCAGTTCATGCTCACTAAAATGTCATCTAACATTAGGTCAAACATTCAACATGTTTTATTGAGGAGTAGGTAAAGTATTCATTTTAAATATTGTCTTGGGGATCTTCTTAAAATGACGCCTTTTTACTACATATGGTGTTGTCTGATATGCAAATACCTCTCTTATGCAAGTTT
Organism: Lipophrys pholis; assembly: GCF_963383615.2. Lineage (NCBI taxonomy): Eukaryota > Metazoa > Chordata > Actinopteri > Blenniiformes > Blenniidae > Lipophrys > Lipophrys pholis. Next base: position 15,139,284 of record NC_137641.1, on the reverse strand, counting down.
TTATGTTGTCTGCAAGATAAAATGCTTATTTGTTGTGTTTGTGCACTGCAAGCTTTGTGTTTCATCACTGTATATGATTGCATTTGTATTCGCTTTTAAAATATGGGACACATTCTTATACCCCGGGAAGTTTTTTCTAGTTTTAGACCCCGTTTACACAACGTTTGTGAAAATGCATCACTTTTTGCAGGTTCCTTTCAGAAATGTTTCGCGTGTCGACTGCAACATTTTCTTAAATGATTTCCATTTACACAGAAAAGAAAGAAACGCTGAACACGACGTAGTGGTCCATGCCTGGCCACAAGTTGTTTATTTTTGTAATGAAACTACACACACATGCGCGCAGAGAACTAAACGCTCTAAACATTACCGATTGTCAAGTACACGGACATTTGCATTGGACAGACGATGAAGTTGACTCCTATTACGGGTGATTCAACTATAAAACTACCAAGTCCCAGGAGAATATGGACTGAGAGTCGGGACACTGTGGGGGACACCCTTGTCTTTAGTTCTCCATCTACTCGCACATGTGCAGAAGAACTGTTTACAACATCCGTGGTGCACGGTGCAGCACGGGTGTAGTAAATAGAAAAGAGTTGCATTTTCTCCCGTTTCTGTGAAGATGGAGTTAAAAGTGTTTTCAATAAGTCGTCGTCCCCCCCCCCCCCCCCCCCCCCCCCCCCCCCCAACAACATTTACATAAAGTTGCGCGTTTTCCCCCGTGTCCACAAAGACGGGGATTAAAACGTTTTCCTCCGTCCCCCAAACCACAACAGACATTTTTTGAAAACGTTCTTGTGTAAACGGGGCCTGAAACAGTTCAAAAGTTCCCATTTAAGAACGGGAGAGAACCATATTTCAGTTGAGCAGGTATTTTATGGGGGGGGGGGATGCTTGGATCCACTAAACCCTAAAAGCCTGTTGTGTGGTCTCACTCTTCATACTGAATAGTTGTCATGCTTTGCAGGGTATATGTGTTGTGAACAACTTCAAAGGCGTCCACAGTGCAGCAGCAAAACAGAAGACCGAGGACTACCGCGGTCTGCCTCTTATGACTTTCCCCCGTGTGGAGAGCCCGCTGGAGACCCTCAGCGCACAGGTAGCTAAAAACACTTAACCCGGAATCCCCCAAATCGTTAATCTCCATGATGCGCATTATCTTCCTCCATTAATTAGCAGAGCTCCCCCGAGGCGCAGAGCTTAAAACTAAAGTCCCTCTTTGGACAGCTGAAGTTTCACGTGCTGGAATGTGGTTTGTACTGTAACTTGGTCCCAGTTGTGTGATGTGTTGGGTTTTTATTGTTTTTCTTTCATGTGACGCTTTGTTTCTTTGAACTTGTAAAGACAGGTTTCAAGGTCACAATGTCTCTCTCTATTTTTCTCTTCTTTCTTTCTTTCTTTCTTTCTTTCTTTCTTTCTTTCTTTCTTTCTTTCTTTCTTTCTTTCTTTCTTTCTTTCTTTCTTTCTTTCTTTCTTTCTTTCTTTCTTTCCACATAAAGCTATAACACCTAACAGGCATGACATGACCTTTGCACTAAACAAGGGGTTTCAAACTCTACTGTATATTAAAAAAAAAATTGAACTATTAATCCGTCTCTTTCTTTCAGTGCAACAAATTATTAATATATTATTAAGAAGATATAAGATTTGATGAACTATCCTTTTACAAAACATGACAAATTTGAATAATTTGAACAATATTCTGCCTCAGTTCACCATGTACTTTACACTTTACAACTCACAGTGGACCCGTTCATATTATCTTCAGAGTAACTTGTCAAATTCTGGAAATTATCTTTAAAGCCGACACATTTTTACGTCTGTGTGGTAATCCCGATCATCTGAGCCGATTCACCACATAATACAGACCAAAGTGGAAAGAAGATCAGTTATTCCCCCGTGTGCCCCTGGTGGTTAAGTAAAGATATTGCAGGTAATGTCAGAATTTCATGTTGAGGGCCAGATTTCCGTACGTTTGATGCCCCTGCACAAAGTCCTTCCTCCGTAACGCACACTCCTCCACAGAGCACTCCCTTTCACCCTTTGACGATGACTCTCCTCTACCTCTTTCATCTTCACACCTCCCCTCCCTCCATTTTATTTCTCTCCCTATCTCCTCTTCCTCCGTTCTTCCTCCCTCCCCGACACCCGTTTTTCAGAACCACTCGGCGTCGATGACGGAGGTCACATGACTAAGGGGGCAGCACCGGGTCACGTTTGCGTCTCCACAGCACTTCCAGACACAATGACGAGGGACGCATGCCACGTGGCGCCGATTGCTTGCCGAAACTTCAAAAAGAACCCACTCCTGAGATATCCGTTTGAATCACCCCCCGGGGGGGGGCAAAAAGCTCCATGTTTCCAATGGTTTTTCTTCTAGTTGGGCTATGCTCAGAATCACACCGCAAAGGCACACAGATCACACCCGTGTCAAAACACAAATCACAAAGCACAGACTTTTTTTTTTTTTTGTTCCAGGTAATTTTGAAATCATTCAGAACATGGCACAGGTTTTCTCCCCCTCCCGAGGTGTGCTGTTTGTAGTTAGAGGATGGTGTTTTGTACATTTTTGTATGAGCGAGTGCTGTAGCCAATCCCGACGATGTTCAAGCCTGCACACTTCCTGTTGGCCGACTCACTCTGTCTTACGTCACCGCATCCCGTCAGGTGAGACGCCTCGTCCGAACCACCGCATCCACCCCACTCCAGTCTGAAAAGAAAAATCAGCTATGGATTTAAAACAAAAAAAAAATTGATCGATGTTGTTGTTCTGTGGTGTTTGTCATTTGTACAGAGAAAAAAAAAAAAGACAGAACCCTTCTTTTTATTATCCCTTGCTGTACATTAATGGACCTCGTCAGGTCATATTTTTTAAGGATTTTTGTTAATCTGTATGAATATTATGATCCATTTGGACCTGTTTGCCTGCTGTAAACCTGGATATGTTTTGGTATCAGTTTAGGTGTTCTGGGGAACAACTCCACCTCCCCCCCTCTCTTTTCAGGAGGGAAAAACGGTAAAGGAAGAGTCACGGGGACGTCCTCTGAGTCAGAAAATGGGGTTTGCCGCCTGCAGTGCCACGTTATCAGCCGCAATATATGAAAATGTGATTGGCTGAAACAGTTCACTGCGAGTGTGTTTCACCCCAATTTCCTGATTCGTTGTGATGTTGGCGGGTCCAGCCTGCGCCAGATAAACCTGAAGATCTCACCGGTGTGTTTACATAATTAAATGTGAACTGAAACTCCAGTGGAAGACGTCTCTATGGAAGGTAAACCAGTGAAGAGATAGAAATGCTCCGAGTGATATCTTGGAGGCTCGTCTGGCCCCTTTGGGTTGGAATCAGTCCAGTGACTCCTGCTTTGCCTTTTTCCTCCTCCACACACCCCTCTCCTCCCCTCCCCCCCGACCCACCAGTGGATTGTGATGCAATGTTGTGACTCCATTTCCTATTGGAAGATATGCCCAGCATGAAGAGAGAAGTCAAAAATGTTTTATAGATATTACTCATTATCATTGTGATTATAATTGTCTTTTTTCATTTGAAATGCTACATATATTTTATTTTTATTTTCTTGGTTTGTCCACAAATTAAATAGTCAGTAGCAACAATCTGGTGTTGTGTTTTTCATCTGTTGCCTGAATACTTTGTCACGTTTCACGACAATGCGAGCGAAGAAAGAGATGGACGATCCATCTCGAGAGTCGGCATGAGCAACTTACCTTGATGGAATAAGCCGGAAACAGGTTTGTCCTTGTGATTGCTTGAATATCTGGAGGTTTTTTTGTTTTTTTGTGTGTTACTTAAATTTCTCTCCGTCTGCGAGCTGTGCCTTGTGGTATCGCTTCTGCTGCATACAAAACCCTGCTATCTTGGCAGGCTCATCTGCAGCCTAAAGGTATGGTCACATTATCCTTCAGTCCTGCAAGCGTTCTCTCAAAGAAGATGTGATGTCAAGGTTTTGATGGGAGTAATAAAGAAGTATCGATTTGAGGGATCAGGGACTGTTGGATATTGGACATGGTCTACTCAGACATTGCGATTTGATATAATGTGCTAAAGAGGGCTGGCACACACTGGAATAGCTTTTAACCATTTATCCTATCTATATACAGTGAAAGTTAAACAAAGGTGTTTTTTGCTTTTCAACAAGGTACAGAAACTGAAGATACCTATTCAAAACATATTCATTTAAAGGTCGGAGCAAAAACAATATAGAAATACATCAACTGGATTGCAAATGTCTCTGTTATGTCCATTTCCTAATGTGCATCCAGCTGTATTATTGGGGTGTGGCTGGGGAAGATAAGCTGGAGTCTTTGCCCGGTGTCGGTCGGTCTGGTGTCTCCAATGATTTACTTATTAGTTCAGTCAAAGTTCACTTATTCATAGGAAGATGCTCTATAATCCACTTATCAACATGCCGACAGCTGTCATGATGTTAAAACAAAGTTTATTTAGAGCCGCAGCAGCGCTACAGTGGATACGGACGAATGGGAACGTCTCAAAGAGGATGACATCTTTAGAGGTCGCTCCGATTCATGGGAGGCTCCTCCATCGAACAGGAGTTTGGTGAAACGACGCTCTTTGAAACCACAGCCTCCCTAGTGAGGAGAACAAACACAGCAGCTCACAAACCCCTCAGTGATGGTAACTGTATTACTGACTTCCTTCTAGTAATCTGTTACTAACTCGTCAGTACTCTTCTTATGTTTCAATCAATTCAAAGACGAAGATATTTTCGTCTTAATTTATGTTTAAAGTACTTGAATTTCCTCTAACCTTTGTCTGCATATGAGATGATTGGTGCTAGTGACATTGGGGGTGAATGTCTCTGTGTTTCCATTGAGTTTGAAGTCACAGAGTGGCCTGGATCAGGCTTCAGGGACAGAAACTTTATATGAGAGAATTTTGCTCTTGAATAATGCTCGCGACATTTCCTGACATTAGCATAGCTCCAGATTGCTCCAAAGTTCATGCAACAACTTTGTACAAAGATTTCAGCATGTTGGGTTTGTTTTTTCAGATTTAAAAAGGGGTTTGTTATGAGGTAACCCATACTTCAGAAGAGATTGACATTTATCTTGAGTGGGAATTGTATTTTCAAAGGTAAAGATGATCTTTGCCCACAGAAATGTGACTCATCCATCATGAAGTCCAGATTTACGTTCTTTTTAGGGCTTTCCTGAGATGTTACGTGACAGGACAGCCATCAAGCCACAGTGTCTGTGTTCACCAAATCACAAATCAGTCCATCATGAAGAGTCAACATCCATATTACATTCAAAGGAATTTCACTAAAGTAATGATCCATCGCGGGGGAATTATAGCCGCGGTGGGTTGGAGCTGGAGGCTACGGTACGGCAACGCGCACCCAGGCTCAACTCTGTCGCAGGGTCCCACCTCAGAAAGTACGGTTAAAATGTATGCAGGGTTGTGAACGACCGGTCGGGCGAAGAACGCTGAAGCGGCCGTCCGAGTCGTTCTCTGTGACACAGCACAAACTTTCTCATTGTGAACAGCAGCGTCCTGCTCCCGCTGAGTCTCCTCCTGTTACTGAGAGGAGCGTCTGCACCCCGTTAAAAGACCGCAATGTTGTGTCACGCTTCGATGTTTCATTAAACCCAGTTGACATACACCACTTTGTGCTCACTGGTTGTTTTGTTAACAACAACGGGAGGGTTCACGGCCGATGAAATATTTACATATCGCGGGCAAGTCAAGAGTGACGATGGCCACTATCAATCAGCACACGGCTCGCTCGTCCTCACAGACACGTTCCTCAGTGCTGGGTACCTCAACAGAGGGGTGACAGAAAATTGAAGCTGGTGGTTTGTGACTGACCACGAAAAATCGAACCAGTTTATGTTTGAGTGAAAGTGAAACAAGACTTAATCTTGAAGAACGATGTGACCTCAATGACACGTTTTGGTTTCCACCATCAAACATATTAAGTTTGTGAGAGCATCCTGATTTCTGACCACTTGCCAGAAAAATCTAAACCATCCGTGTCCATGTGCCAAATGTTTTCGATTTTAGGACACCTGAGGTCATTTTATCCACTGAATGGTAATTGGTTTTAACTTATGTAGCTTAGCTTCATGCTTCAGCACATTTAAAATGGTGTTCATGGTGAGTCACATTGATCTTTTGAGGCACACTCGACATGGCTCGGTTGGTAGAGTGGGAAGGGATGGGAAGGTTGTAGGATCGATTCCCATCTCCACCTGTCTACATGCCAAGTGTCCTTGGGCAAGACACTGAACCCCAAACTGCTTCCATTGGAGTGACGGCGCCTTGCATGGCTGCAGCCTTCATTGGTGTGTGTGAATGGGTGAGTGTGAGGAACTATGTAAAGCGCTTTGGGGCTGCTCACGCAGCTGAAAGGCGCTCTGTAAGTGAAGTCAATTTTTACCATTTACCACACACCAATGGAGACAGCCAACAGTTGCCCTGCAAGATGCTCTTCCTCTATTGGGGGCAGTTTTGAGGTTGGGTGTTCCCAGGAGGGATCAAACCTCCAACCTTGGGATTGGATGACAATCTGCTCTACCAACTAAACCACAGTTGTATGGACAGTATCTAAACTTTAGTGTCTCCAGTCGGGTGATTTCCTAGAGGTTAGAGAAGGGAGCTTGTGAGCAGAAGCTTGCAGTTTAATCTGCCGGCACTGTTCCCCTGAAAAAGATCATATCCGGACTTCTACCTGACAGCTGTACTGCTGCAATGTTTTCTTACCATCTGAGTAGGGGTGCACCAATACCAATACTGAGTCCAATACTGCACTGAGTACTCGTAACAGATCCCTGATACAACCCAGCAAGCATTGCATGATGTCATCTGTCGTTAACATCAGCAGCAGGTAGACGAGAGCATGAGTGACGTCCCTGGTTTGAATGCAGTAGATTACTGGAGCCTTCAAGGAGGAAGAGCACATAGCGTTGACGCAGAGTTTGTGCAACCTTTGTATTTACGTATGTAGCATGAATTAGGTTTAATGGCATTTGATAAGTACTCGTATCGGCACTCGGCAAGTAGATGAAGGTTAGTACTTGTACTCGCCCTTTTAAAAAAAAAAGTGGTATCGGTGCATCCCTACTTATGAGCGTCGGAGTGGTGGACCTGGTAAGAGATTTCAGTGGGGAAGGTGAAATCCACCACTTGTCCACACACTAATTAGAGGCTGTCCACTGCTCCTCAGCGAAGGCGTGAAATTCATAAGACAAGTAGGGTATTTGACAAATAAAGAAGCGCTAATCTTAATCAACGTTTTTTTTAAATGGTTAAAAACAAGCTGTCAGAAATCCAAATCTATATTCTTGCACCTGCTGAACAAGTCAAGAGAAAAACAAGGTGTTCTTATGAAGATCTGTTCACAGGTACACCTCCAAAAAGTCAACATGATAATGACCGGGTTGTTTTTTTGTGTTGCATTCAGTGAGGCATTCCTTTCCACCCTGTATCACACCCCCCCGTCTGCCTGCACGTGCCACCCAGACGCGTGATTAGGCCGGGCACAGATGTGGTAAAAACCAGGTCGTTATTTAGCTCTTCTGTTGATTCATCTCGCATCGACTCCAGTGATGTTTGTGTCACCGCCGAGCGAGGCGTACACGCGCGGAGACACAAAGAAAGCTGACAGCTCAGCCAGTGCACTTGCTCTTTTGCTCTGTCAGGTATTCATTTCAGCTGTGACAGCCTGCGCTTACCCTGCAGACACACTCACTAAATAGATAGGGCCTGTTTGTGTTTGTATTTGTGTGTGTGTGTGTGCGTGCGTGCGTGCGTGCGTGCGTGCGTGCGTGCGTGCGTGCGTGCGTGCGTGCGTGCGCGGCAGTATTTGACCATGCCGCGTGTTCATGAAATATCATCGTCGGCTGCTCAGAGTACGCCTCCCTGTCCAAATTGCTGTCCCCTAGCAGTATGAGTGAAGAATAGCACAACAAGCAACCATCAATTCACGGTGCAGAGCAGGGCTCTAAGTGGTTTGCTTATTTCTGGAGCTGCAGGATGTTTCATAATGGAATCTATTAAGATGGGTGGACATAAGTAACAGAAGGTAAATCTCAATGAATCTCAACCTGGAAAAAAAACCCAAAATCAGCAAATGAGACCTGTATACACTTTGATTGGTGTACCCTGGATGTCAGCCCATTGTTCTCCAGGTCTTATTGACTCTGCTTTGTCTCCATTACAAGAGGTGAGAACTTGTTAGCGATCTGTGACAGGAAATCCCTTAAATCCTGTTGAAATCGCCAAGCTTCCAGTCTTCATCTCTGCCACTTGGCAGAAAACTCATTTCGTTGATAGGAACAAATGGCGTTAAGGTTTTTAGAGAAAACCCTGTTTGAGAGAAACTGCTTTTTTTAACTAAAGGTGTCATGGCTGGAAAAACACTGCAATTAAAAGTTGAATTGAGTTGCAACAGTGCACAGCACTCTTATGGTGGCTCAATACAAAAAATAACTGTCGTGCAAAGAAAAGAGGTAACATTTTTTAATAACAAAACATGTCCAGAAAAAAAAAAAAAAAAAGATGCAATTAAACAGGTCTCATCACAGAGGAGCTGTTTCAGTGTGTTTATCTAATTAATTAACATACCAGAGTTAGATAATGGTCTTCGTTCAGGTTTGCATTCACTTTAATGCTATTCCTGTGTTTGGTGTATTTTAGAACCAGCATATTCTCAAGAGGCTGGGCAATAAAAAGAGTTCAGTTTTGGTTCCCTGACTAAAAGAGAGTGAAGTCTCTTGGATTGATTACCATTTTATGCATTACTTCTTCAGCGTGTTTGTTCTAAGTGCAGGATGAAAAACTTTTTAGACCATTACTCAAGCTCTGACAGGTTAAACAATGACACCCCAAGTGCATCAGTGAAGTGAAGGACAACGTGATACAGTGACTCGTATGATCGTAAAATTGTGTATTGTCCTATAACCCACCACACGAAGACAACCAGGTGTTCTTTGTGAATGTAAAGGTGTCTTGCGAAAGCTTTATATCTTTGTGGTGTTGCTGAATTATTATTATTATTATAATTTTTTTTGTTATGACAGCAGCCCCACCAACCCTTCAAGGCTCATCTGAAAGAAAAACAAAAAGTCCCAAGCCAAAGCAAATGCATTCCCAATAGCCAGAAACATGGGGGTATCTATGGCAAGTTCAACCAATCACCTGCAGGTCTATGATTTTTCTTTCAGTTGAAAAATCTAGAGTCAAAAAGATACAAGGTTTCTGCAAGACACAAGGACATGAACATTTAAACTGGCCAGGTTCAACCTCAGGTCACTTTACACTCGCAATGAGTCTCAACAGACTCGGGTAATTTAGTCCAGTAAGCTTAAATACCAAAGAGTCCTGGTGTCCATGATCAAGCTTATCGTCATGGCAAGCAAATCTGTACCCTTGAAGAGACGAGGCTTAGAGGAAAGGTATGAGAGGGGCAAAAGGAAGCGGTAAGCAGAAAAGGAATGCAAAAAGAGGAAAAAGAACGAAGGGAACCAAATGGGATGGGAAAGCGAAAGAAAATGGAAGAAGAGAAATGGAGAAGGGAAAAGAGGCTGCACAGCTCTTCAGTGACTCAATAAGCTCGGGTCAGGGTCTCAAAACTGATTTGGTTGGAGATCTCAGGTTCACCCCAGTGCAGCAATTCCTATCTATTCAAAAGTGGCCTCATAAGAAAATGTCCATCTTGGAGGTACAGAGCAGGATCTGATTTCTATAGAACATTTCGTTCCAGCATTCACAGTAAATCCTGAGTCTAAAGGAGATCCTGCCACCGGACATCTGTGAGAGCTCCAATCCCGAACTCATTGGAAAGTCTTTTTTTCAGGACCCAGAGGAGGTTTTGGAAACAAGTTCCAAGTCTTAGCAGGTTTCTCCAAACATAACACTGGAGACGAGCTTCAGAACTCCGGGAGTGTGTTTGTATGTTGGTTAGTCTGCTGGTGGGGCTGAGTATACTGAGCAAACTGGTTGGACTGGTGTGTGGTGGGCTGACTGGGTGCAGTCTGGTTTGCTTGCTGGTTTTCTGATTGGTACTGTTCGAGCTCTCTCTTCCGTCTCATGGCTGACTGCAGCTGCTGCTTGATTGCCACGATTTGACCCTCCAGTTCTGACAGTTCCTGAACCAGGGTGTTGTTTCCCAAACTCAGGCCGGGGCCACAGTCCCCCACTCCCAGAGCCCGGCACTGTGTTGCGCTCTGTCCAGAACCCCCCTGTCCTTGGCCCAACGCCCGTCCCAGCAGGTCAGAGCGACCGTTGGAAGTGGTCACCGTGGGTAAATGTTTCTCCAACATGGGAAGAGAATAAGGATGAGGGAGAGGTGACGGGGGAGGTGGAGGTGGGAGGTCCTGGGAGGAAGGATGTTCCAGGTCATTCTGCATCTCCTGTGGCACCACCCTTCGCCTGTTACAGTGGGACGATTCTGCAGGATTCCATGAGGTGGACTGGTTGTTTCCCTCATTGCACCTGATGAGATGAGACAATTCAACAAACATTATATATAGTTCCACTCCATCGGTCAGAGAACAAAACAGAGATGAAGCATCCTTTTACAGAACTAGACCTTCAGTGATGAACATGTTTCCTCAGTCTTGTATGGCCTTATTCTAAATATTATCAAGAGGATTAGGATTATGTCAAAATAATTGGAGCAATACCAGTAAACAAGATGCTGGTCAATGTAAATTATCTAATTATCAAAAAAGTGTTGTTTTCCTGTATTCCTGAGTTGATTGTACTATTATTTATTGTGTAAATAAATTGGGGCGGCATCTGAGATCTGTTTCAAACCTTTGCCCTTACGACATAATGTAAAAGCCACATATCAGTCTCATCTAGGATGGGATGTCATGAAACTTTATTTGCAGACATTAAAATTCCACATTATTTACTAGCTTACTTGCTCACTCATATATTTGTTTATTTAATAATTAGTCATGTAGTTGCAAAGTTTCAAAAAACATGATATTGACAAATATAAACACTATAGTAATTAAAACCAAGGACACAGACTAACAGTCCATGTTTGAAAAGAGAGCATTTAAAATGTAGATTCCTTCCAATCATATGAAATGACTCGGGGACTTTAATTCATTATTCGTGCACGTATTTTACATACGGCAGAGTTGATGTTTTTCAGGAGTGACTAAGCTTCACACAACACAGCTTTTATTATCTGCCACCAACAACATGCCACTCAGTCGCTGACGATCTGAGTTTAACTGCATTTGCATTATGACAGACAGAAGCAGCAGTGCTTCCCTGTCAACCTCGGGGAGTCAACACTGTGAACGGCGTCACGTATCTCTTGTGTGGAAAATAAAACGGAATTTTCCTAAAAATTGTATGTAAAATGTGAATATGAGGTCAAATGCATTTGATACTGCAAATACATACAGTGTACGACTGCTCCTGTATGTAAGCTCATTGACATGTGTTTTTGCACAGGCTACAGGTTGAGCACACAAGGCAACACATAATTTGCTCAAGGGAAGCAAGCACGAGTCCAGCACTATGATGGACCGTAAACAACATTGTGCCCCATTATTATTAACTACTGTCGAGATCCACAGACAAAATATTGTAATATTCATATGTATATGTTTTTAGAACTGTTAGATATAGTTTTAGAAACATATGTTATTGTTTTTTGATTTCAGGTGACTCGACTATGAAAGTACCAACTCCCAGGAGAATATGGACTGGGAGTCACGTCAGGGTTCACGTTGTGTCTTGTGTTGTTTGTGAACGCTGCCTCTCGTTTCAGGCTCCTTGGCGTTCCTTCCTCGCGTTTGATAGCGGTTTCCCGCTCTGATTTCGTTCACCTGTGCCTGATTGTGTGACTGCCATCACCTGGTGGCTTCAGTATAAAATGGGCTTTTCTTGTCTGCTCTGGTTGTCAGTCTCTGTGCTCCTGAGCTTTAGTCCTCCTGTCTCCATGTTCCTTTAGTTTACGCTTCCCTTATTCCCTCATCTGGAAAGCTTTGTTGTTTTTTTGACTTCTGGATTTTTGGTTTCACCTTTTTTGTCTGGCAATGAAATGACTTTAACCATCAACAACGCTAGTGTCTGTCATTCTGAGTCCTCATCCCCCGACCCAAACGTAAGAACGCATTACGAGTCAGAGCATTTTTGAAAAGTTCCACTTTAGGAGCGGCGTTTAATAGATACAACCACCATTAAGGCGTAAATGTAATGAAACGTCTCAAGTTTTCACTTGAAAACGTTTTTGTGTAAACGGGTCTCAAATGAAGCCATTCAAAGTTCAACCCTGCAATGATTTCTTTTAATCAGGATTTCGTCTGACAAAAATTAATTGAAAAACCATTTCTCAGTTTGTTTGTTGTACTGGTCACCTTAAACAAACATTAGCAGCACATTAAATCTACAGTTGACAGTCAGCTCATGATTCTTTCTTTATCAATCGGCTGTCAAAATATATTTTGGACTTAAAAAAAGAAAAAAAACAACCATTTGTAGACTTAGTGTTTGAATTTCACCCAGTGAATGGGAAAAGTTTAATGATGGTATCTATTGAGTATTGCTGCTTTTTCTGATGCTTTAATTTGAATGGGCCTCACCTCATGTTAAATTTAATGGTGTTTTTCTGAGAAAAATGTTTTTTAAGAGGCATAGTGAATCAACAATTTATCATTTACTTCATAATGCCATGCAGAGTTCCTATACATCCATCTACATCTTAACAAACTATCCACAGTAAGTAAGGGAAATATGTGATTGATGGATTATTTCTTTGTTGTAACACTTCTTCTTGGTAATAAGCCTGATTAGTTCTTTCTTTTTCTTTTTTTTTTAATTTATGGAATGCCCAGGGAATGAAAAGGGTAGAATGACCTGAAAGTAGTTCTGATCTCAACCGAGTTGAGAATTTCTGGGCTCAGCTTGGATTTGGTGTACAGCACATGCCGGAGCAACGACACAACAACACTGGCTCCCTTTACAGAATCGATCACAATGGGATCCGAATGGGAGAAGCTACTGAGGTGCCTGTTTGTTCAAATAAACACACTGTGAACTTGCCAATATGCCTCATTTCTTCAGGCTTGAAGCATCCAGTCAACACCACAGGAGAATCATCAGCAAAGAAAAGATTTTGTGAATTTCTCATTGGTACAACCCGCCTACCCAGGTCTGCTGCTCATTCCACAAATGTTTATCTTTACAACTGTATCAGATGTATTGACAAGACGCATCGTTTCAATAATGTCACCTATATATTTGTTGAGTATTTGATTCTGAACATCTCTTCCGCACTTATCAAAAAAAGACTTTTGTCTTAGCTGTCTTAGCAATCATCTCTAAAACTCTTAACTTTTCTTCTGGGCCAGCCACTTGGTTCATAAGACACCGAACACCGGATAAGATTCATTTAAATTTTAATGATTAGACCTCCAGTACATGCAGGTAAGAGACAAAAAAGAAAACCTTGACAGTATGAGGAGCCCACAGTAGAAATCACATTTCTGTCCAATTAACTTCCTCAGGCACCAGCACTGAACTTTGTAACCGTGTCCCATGTAGCCGGGAGTCCCACCTTCACCTTCAAGCTAATGAGTGCCAGGAGCAGGATCATGGATTTTACACAGCGAGGCTGCTGTTTCACCGACCATCACCAATATCACGTCACCAATGTCATGTCCATTTCTCGCTCAAACACGTGTCATTTGACAAATCTTTGGGTTTTTTCTCTCTTTATCTATCCTCCTGCTCCAATTAGTGATGAATAAGCTGCATGAGCCACAATCGGGGCCATTTTACAGCTTATATAAACCACATATAAAAAACAAAATATGGATTCACAAAAGCTTTGATGATCAACAACTTCAGAAAAAGATCTGGTATTGTGACATATCAGTTGCTTTATCGCGTAAAGTTCACATAGATCTAGATCTGTGTGTGTAGTTCTATTGATACGAACAGTGGCCAAACACTGAATATAGTATAAAAATTGGTTTTGCAGAGGAGAGGAGATGCATGAAAACCTGCATATGTATTGATGTGTTGGGGGAGGAACAAACAAATTCAAACAAATTTCTATTAGATCCAGAGTTGTTGAACACTAATGTGTGATTTTTAATTAACCCTCTTCAGCAACGAACCACACTTCTGGCCCTGAGACTGACTCTTTTTTAAAATGTTGCAGGATATGCTCCTGCCCAAAATGATCCGGGTTTGAATGAGGTCTGGACCATTTCAGGGAGCAGAGCAACATGTGACACGATGGCCACACCTGCTGTCTCATCTGCATCTTGATACGCTCCACCTGTGAGGGGGATGGATTATGTGCTCACTCACACAGCCACGTTAACTCGTACTCAGGTTTTTACAAAAATGTAATATTTCCCCTTCTGCGTTTACAAAAAAAACCAACTTCATTTACACGGGCCTGCATATACAACTGGCTCAGAGCTACTATGAGCATGACAAACCTGTAGGGGGCAGTGTAATGAAAAGCATGAAGGCATGATAGTCAATCAGAATCCTGAAAAAAAACACGACGTCAAGAATCGCGCAAGTCATTTCCTGTTCAGCGATAATGACACACAGTTCAATTATTTGCACCAATAAAGAAGTGGAGCTCCTCCTAAACATGGCAGTAGAATATAATGTCAAATGTTAAAACAAGCAATGCTTTCACTGTATCCATTTACTCGTTTCCGTTGCATATTGTGATGTAAATGTCCACCTTTGGAGTTTTTCAGAATCTCCACTGTGGCCAGAGTATTTAGAATACATTGTTTGTGGTGACTCATAGCTGCGTTTATGTGTAAAGACAAGGCCCAAACGCAGAGAAATATCACCGTTTTTGGAAACGTGGCCTTAGACACGTTTGTGAATAGAGAAACAAGTCTATTTTGTACACAGAAAAAGTCTTAGAGCTTTGAGTTCAGCTCGTGAAAAAATGGGAGCAAAAAACGAAAGTGTTGCCTTTATATTTTTGTTGACAGTAATTCATTAAAAGCTGCACTCCCAGTTAACTTCAGTGGTAAATGTGAGGAAGTCTGTATGACTTGTCGGGGAGTTTCAAAACAACACAATATGTTTTCTTTTCCTTCCTGAAACAGAAACTTCTCAAACCCACAGGGACGAATCTACAAGCTGAGAAATAACCACGAATCTATTAAAGAAGCCAAGAAGAGGAATTCCCATCATATGAAGTGAAGCTTAAAACCGAAGAGCTCTCCGAATCAAAGGTATTTTCACCGGTGATGAAAAAAGAAATGACAAGACGACTCCATCGAGATTCTCCAGACATCAAAAGAGACTTAAGACTAAAGGATGACGCGTCAGAATATAGAAACATAAAAAGGAGTTTAAAGTGATACGCGCGCCTTTTGACAAGAGGGCACCTGTGCTTGCATCATGGCTGCACTGAAATGGAGAGCGCTTTGAAATGCGGTTAACGTTATCAGATCTCTTAAGCCTCGAGGCTGGAGATCATCACTCCAGCTTTCACTGAGTGTAGGAGTGCTGCCTGTTAGTGGAGCGGCTGACTCAGACTGACTCAGGCTCTGTGACTAAGACGAGGCTTCGTTACAGGGGTAAGATGATCTCAGGTAGGTTCCAAGTAGGAGTCACATAATCCAGATTGAAAAGGAAGCGCTGGCTGAGATTTTTGTGTGTATTTCTGGGAGAGTAAAGCTTTTTTTAAAACACATTCCACATTCAAGTGTGCAGACTTTAACCTTCAAGCAATGAGAGCAATTGTGCTATTTTTTCATTTTGAAAACACTTCATGGCAGCTCTCAGAAGTGTCACGCAAATAAACTATTCCTGTTATTAGTGCTCCAGATTTTAGTCCCTCACTTCCAGTTAAAAATGCCCACAAACCTTAATAACTGACAATGTACATCATAGTTGTGAAATCAAACATGATGCACATGATCCAATACTGACTTAATTACAGAAGATAATTTAAATAAGTGTACAAACACAGTTTAATAATATGCTGAAAGTGATGTAGTTTTCATGTTGAGTGCCCTGAGTGTTGTTTTAGTAATGGAACAACACACACGTGCGCACTGACAACAACACGCTATATGCAGTACATTAACTATAGTGAGTACACGGACATTTGAATGGACAGACCATGAAGTTGGATTTGCTGGTGACACTAAACTATAACTATAAAACTACCAAGTCCCTTGAGAGTATGGACCAAGGTGTGCATGCGCAGCAGCTGCATTTTCGCTGTCTACATGGAGACCGAGCATCTTCAAAAAGTTGTTGTGTTCCAAAGCACCATTGTTGTATTAAAGTTTTTACTCGATAAAGTTGTTGTGTAAACCCAAGATCAGATTGTTTGTTTTATGCTCAGGCTCAAGTGGACATTTCTGAGTATTTAGCAGAATCACTTTTGACCTTCATCCTTCCTGGCGGAGTCGAGTTGGACTTCCAATAAATGTTTTTTGTGTTGCCCAAATGCCATAGGCCCTCAAGCTCAACTGAAATGAGTTCCATTTCTAACTAGAACTGTTGTCCTTTCTCCCATCAGGCGTTCATACTTTAAATGGCAAACGTACTTGAGCACACTCAGGCACCCATGGGCACGTTTGGTCTTAAAATGACATGTTAGGTCTTAACTTCTGTTTGTTCTCATTAAAGTGATGAGGATGCGTCATCCCTTCTGTACATAGATGTGTTGCTTGGTAACAACAAGAGCTTTACTTTATCAGAAGCTGAAAAGAAACCAATCCGACTGGGTTCTTTCTTACACAATGTATTCGGCCCTGAGCCAAACTTTGCACAACAGAGAACTTATATTTTTTGTGGGAAAGAGTGAGAAAAAAAAAAAATCTCTTTACCTCCCATGTTTCACCTTCACTTTAATAATAAAAAGCAGGTCTGGGCACTTTTTTTTCTTTCTTTTTTTTCTTTTTCTATGTAAAGTTGATAGAGACTGTGTTCCTTACATTCCAAAATGTCAATGATGTTTTGCCAGGAGGACCTGCAGTGCACTGGCCCATGAGAGATAATGATGTCAAGGTCAGAGAGAGAAACACGAGTCATGCTGATGTCAAAAACACCCAAATATAAATAATTTTTCCCCTCCAATGGTAGCATGTCCTTCACCATTATTTTTCCCAAACAGAGAAGTTCTTTTCACGACCCTAAAGAATGTATGGTGTTGTGTGGCGTTTGTGTGAACTGGATAGAAATCTCATTTCTGTGCCCGTCTCGCTGACTTTAAGAGGCTTCTCTGTTTTCACCACAAAAACAAACACATCTCTTTGATTCCCACTTTGTGTGTGAGAGCCCTGGAGTCAATACAAACAGCTGCAGGACAGCCTCTGTTGTTTCCTCGCCATGCACAGGGAGGTAATCTAGTTTTCTGCTGTGGGTTAGATACCTCTGCTCCTTTTATTCAGAGAAACCAGATCCGGGCTCACCCTGTCAATTACAGCTCTCAGATTCCTCTATATAATTTCCAGTTCCTCACATTTCAGGTTCACTGGATTCCTCTCATTACAATGTCCCCGATCCCTCAATCAAATATTAATAAACATTGATTTCCTCCACACGAAGTGATTTGACAGATGTCCTTGCAACACCTTGCACTCATCAAACATCAAATCCAGCTCTAATAAAACTCAGAACTTCCAATAATTACGGCAACTTTTGGGGCCTTGTGTCAACAACTGCACCTTCTCACTACTATTTCCCAGCCCATCTGTCAGTACAGATGTTAATTTCAGCAGTGACAACAAGGCCGAGAAGCCGTGCGCTGCACAGTGGGCCCTTCGGCACAAGCGCACCTCGTTCAAGTGTCATTGAACAGGATGTTGAACTGTACCAGCTCCGGGACTCACTCCTGTGCTCCTCTGAATGACCTCTTCACCACAGAGAAAGAAACTCATTCAGGTATCCAATTACTAGACTTTAGTATTTTTTTTAAAAGATTCACTTATAACTTCCAGGTTTCATTAAAATTGGCTTTCTGTTGAGATTGGAGTCATATTTTTCAGTCATTGTTTTTATGTGGAAATATAGACATTTTCATAATTTGTGCTCTCCACCACAACAAAGAAACCAACTTTAAAGTTTAAGTTTAAAAGATATTATAGCACTATTTTACTGGTCCAGCCCACACAAGATGAAATTGGGCCGTTTGTGGACTCTAAACTAAAATGTGTTCGACAACCCTGGATCAGATTGATGTGTGGGTTTATTTACATCGAGAATATCACCCAAGTCAGTCAGTGAATCAACCACATTATGCTTTGTGCACAGTGACGTTTATCATCTCTGACATGTACACATGATCTGACGTCCAGGGACTTGTAACCAGTTCTCCATCAAATAGACCACCACAGCTGAATAATAGTTGCTATTATTGATCTACTGGACGTGACAGATAATGTCCTCCTCCCATGCATGTGTGTCTCTTCCCGAGCTTCATGAGGGAAAAACACTCGATCCTAAATGACTTGATCCTAATTGGCCATCCAAGAGAGTTTCCAGGGTATTGTAGACTCTGCTCTTAATTCTCACAGACAGACACTTCTCTGATGGATTTAGGTTTTTCTTTTTCTAAGTCCTTGTTAACGCAGCGAGTAGAAGAAATAAGCTGTGGCTCCATCCTTAGTAGTCGCTGCAGATTTAATTTTCTGTTTGGTGACAAACTGCTGACATTCCAACACAGTAAATGTACCACAGTGGCAGGGACTGATATGGAAACTTTTTGGTACAATTTATTGGTAAAAGCTTGTGCTGCAAGATCCCGTTTGTACGAAAGGGGAGATCATCCCATTTCAGTAAAAGCCTCGTAAAGGGACACTTTTTTGACTACTGGTGTTCCTGCTGACGATGGGATGGTAATAATTTGTGACTCTGAGGCAGCACGCGGACATGACGCGGAGGAGCTTGACTGAATGAGCATAATTATACAAGAAGAGGCAAATCTATTCTCATTGCCAAAGGCATCCCTCAGCAGGACTGTGTGTGCGATCTCCACGGAGTGCTTCACCTGAGCAAAGCAGGGATGGAAGTCAAATTACGGCAGAATTCAGCGTCAGGAAGAAAAAAAAAGATTGAGTTGCTCAGCAAATGCTTGGGGTTTGTTTTGATTTTCATTTTGCCCTTCTCCTCCTATCCTGTTGCTGCTGACTGGATATGAGCACAACTCTGAGATCATTTATGACAATTAGAGTCGATTCAGTGGTCCTTCGGTCTTTTGCAATAAGAAATCCAAATCACAGACGAATTGTGACAGCTACCTGCTTTGAGCTTACTTCCTGTTTTATTGTGTACCCGGACACTCTGCACATGTTGTTGTGATTCACTTCCTGTTTTCTCCCTCACCACAGCTGCACCTCATTACTGATCAGTCTGCTCTTTACACTCACCCACCTTTGTTGTTTGATGTCATTCCAGCATCTCCCCTTGTGGAGTTGAGGTTTTTATTTAAAACTTTTTTTTGCTTGCCCGATGGATTTTGACTGACTTGCGGATTTTTGTACCTTTGCTTCACGCACAGATCCTTGTGTATGCCCCTTGAGTCAAATAACTAGTTTAAAACTTTAGGATTCTGAACTGGGTCGTATGGCGATACAGTGGTAAGCGCTCCTGCCTTGCTTATACCGTCACAAGATGTCACATGTTTTTGACACACACACTCAATAGCAGTAATATTGAAGAACTAGAATTGAAAATTGAAGCTTTCTTTGAATAAAAGGCAAAATCCCTCTCTCATTGTACATTTTGTACAATTCCACACCCTTAAAATCAACATAAATCCACTAAATGAGGGTTAAAGCAAAGGAAACGCATGGTATCCAAAGTGTGCAAAAGAAATGGGGCTTCACAGTGACACACACTATCCTGTCAGAGTGACTATGCAGATTTATGTAACTGATCTGGACAAAGCGCACCCTCGGAACTTTTGAAGTGCTCATGATATACTGAATCTCCCGCTGCGCTCAACAATGCTCCGTGACGTCAGGGCGAGATTATTCTCTTAATTTCTCTCTCTGATAATTGGCTTCCGTCAGGCTGACCGTCCTATTTAGTTTCTGATTAAACTAAATTTGTCCCCTGACTGCCACGCGGTTGTTAATTGATGTCACTTTTTCTCAACCTAATAATTTAGCCAATGAGCCATTTATGGTTGGAAAATTGTCTTCCAGCTAGAACTGCTTCAGTGCATTTTAAATGTGAACGAATGCCACCGCATGGACTCAGGAGTGACCCGTAACCATACTCGAGAATTCAGCATGACTTCTTACTTAAATGGAGGCAGCCGTCGTTGGATGAAACTTGTAATGCAGTTACATGAAGGTGTAAAATTTCATTAAAAGGTTTCATTGGTATTTTACCCCACTTTATAGAGTAAGCCTCTAAAACTATTACCTAAAGCAGTCAGAAATGAGAAGCAAAGCTGTTCATTGTGTGTCTCTGCATGACAAAAGTTGTAATGAGCCTAAAGTCTGGAGTCAGACGTACTAAAGCATGGACTTGAATTACAACACATATAAGCTCAGTTCACATTCAGTTCAAACAATGAGGGATGGGATTTTCCCTCAACTCCTAATCCTAAAGAGGAAAACATCACGTGTTAATGATTTACACTGCTTGATTTTCTCGTACTGAAGGCGGCAAATGACAGGAAGGAACAATACCTTTTATCAGGTTTGGTAACAGTCGGTAGTTTGTCGTCGTTGAAGACTGAGTTGAGGGCTCGATGTAACCTCTGGAAAACAAACAACGCATCAGTTTGCATATGATAAATATTTGTTTTTATAACATAATAAGCAAAATGAACAAGAAACACACCAAGGAGTTTTTAACATATTCAAAACCTTCAATATTTGATTTTAACCTGAAACTGAGTCTTTGTAATTTTTTATTTTCTTGGAGACAGAGGTAGCTTTATTCCTTGCTCTGCTTCATGCTCTGCTTTGTGATTCACACTTTGACACCAATAATAATAACAGCGACCTGCATCTACTTCAATGGTCTCTCGCTCTGTCTGTCTCTGTCTCTGTCTCTGTCTCTCTCTCTCTCTCTCTCTCTCTCTCTCTCTCTCTCTCTCTCTCTCTCTCTAGGATCCAATTGAAAATGCATGAATTTGTGGGACAAGTGCAGGCAGGACAGAAGAATTGTTGACACAGTGAGGAGCAATCATAAAGAGCATGGGAGTCAAATGGAGCACTGGTAGAGTGGCAGATAAGCAGTGTGAGGATCTCAGACTTTAGTCAACAAGCAGCCTCATATTTGAGAATTACCCCTCCTTACAAAGTCTGCAAGAAGGCAGCCAGGACATAAACTCAGCTCTATGGAGTAGTTATGAGTTTGGGCACCAACAACATCATTTAGGATTTCAACTTGACAATACTGTGACGGTGCATCTTATTTGGAATGATTTATTAAGAATAGAGTTATTTTTTATGCCGACAGCGAGATAGAAATCCAGTACATTGAGAAGTGAGGCTCTGTGTTGGTTTAAAATGCAACTGATCATCAGTCAGCGACCAACTTCTATTGGTTCTCAATTAATCATGGTTACATGTGACAAGTTTGTTTCTAACTCTTTTAAAAAAAGTAAGATAAATCCAAGGTGTGATTTTATAGGTCATTTTGATGAATAGTCACTGTTCAGAGAGGATCTGTGATGTGTGGAAGTAAGACATCACTTCCTCGGAAACAACAGTTTGTCATTTTCTAATAAGTTGTAAAACAATATGGACATGTTTAGTAAAATAAAGTTCTTTGCAGTAAATAGGTCTTTTGCTTGTGTAAGTAGATGAACTATAACCGCAATGTTTGCCTCCAGAGTGTCAAGACTGTGTCCCAGTGTCCTGGGACTTGGAAATTTTATAGTTCAGAATCACCTGGAATAGTAATTCAACTTTGTCGTCTGATCATAAAAATGTCCGTGTACTTGCCATTGTCGATATTTATAGTTTATTGTTTTCTGTGTGCACGTCTGTGGTTTCATTCCAAAAACCAACAACAGCACCTACTAGTGGTCCAACATGAAAACGACATTGTTTTTAGTGTTTCTGCCATAAAACAAGTGTCTGTGTGTCAGTTGGGTGAGTACCTGGCTCGTGTGCAGCCAGTATTTGAAGCGTGGCTCTTTGACCCTCGGGATCACCAGCTTGTACACGATGTGTTCTGCTATTGTGGTCAGCAAAGATAAGGCCACTCCCACACACAGCATCACAAATAGTCCGGAGAAATGCTTTATTCCCATCTGCAGCGTCTGGAAACACAAACAGCCGGTGAATGACAGAACAAAGTGAAGAATGGAGAGACTGAAGAAAGAAAGAAAGAAAGAAAGCAGAGTGATTATTGCATTATTTTTGAATATATTTGCTCGAAACCCAATTCAAAAAAAGGTTGGAACAGTGTGATAATAAATTCAAATAGAAAGATGTGATTTTCAAATCTTAGTTACAGAATAAGATAGACAAAACATCAAATGATGAAAGAAAGACATTTAAGGAACAATATTAGCTCATTCCGAATTTGATGACAGTGACAAAATGTTGGAAAGAGTTCAAAAAGTTCCACAAAATTATATGTTAATGGGGGGAAAAGACAGCTGCAGGAAAGTTTGTCACCTGGATAGGTTAATGTGGAAAAGGTTAAGACTGGATTTTCAAGACTGGAGGTCTCTCAGGAGTAAAGAATTTAATAAATATCTGAACTTTTTTTGAATTTTCCTTCGAAAATTGTGAGAATAAAGTGAAATTAAAGGAACTGACGGATCCTGTTACAGAATTAAATATTAACTTGCTAAAACAAACAATTTTGGAAAACAAATCTTTGTATATGAGTAACCAGGCTAAAGGTTAATATTGATCAAAGGGCTTTCAGAAGATATATATATATATATATATATATATATATATATGATTCTGGTCTAAAAACCACTGCCTTGGCTTGCATTACATCCAGTCATTGTTTTTGAGCACAATTCATTGTACAATCCAATACTGCAGTTTCGTGTAAAGAACAGCAGCATCCCCCACCCCAAAAAAAGATGTTTTGTTTATGTCAAAGCTTGTTTAAAATAAACTGATGTTAAATAGAAAAACTTTGAATTGGCTTTGGCTTTCACATGCACTCAGTTTGGTGGACTAAAGAGGTAAGGGAGTGTTCAGTTTTTCATCAGCACAAAGTTCAAAATGCTGCATCTCTCAGAGTACGGCATTGCATTAATGACTACGGCTCGTCCATCTTAAACATCATGGCCTGAAAGTATATTAAGGGTTAACAACACTTTCTCCTTTCCAGGCGTCTCTTTCAGAGAAGATCTCATGAATTATAGAAAGACAATGCTAGAGCATATAGTGCATCCTTCCTCGAGCCAGTGCTTTAATGATTAGTGTCACTTTATAATTCTCTCATTTCGATATTATTATTATCCATGAAGTGCGTGTATCCACTGTTGTATTGGCCACAGACAGAAGTTCTTACTCTCTATTATATCAGCTGATTTGGCTGACCTCCCAGGAATTATTGGCTCCCATTGTTTTTCAAATAAAAACAGCTGTCACAGTCGAAGCAGCACTCAGAAATGAATTACGGATACATTATACGAATATTCTGCTAATGCTGGAGCTCTTTCCTTGAATTTGTAAGTTCCCATCGATTGATGGAAATGAAAATTATCAGCATACAGAGGCTGAACTACAGACTAATGAAGCGGCAGGCTACTCCATTGTACAGAAAACTTCATAACAATTCAGAATGGTGCTCGGTATTTCACGTGGTCTCCCCATGCTTGTTGCCTGAGGCCTGCTTCTAATGAGGTGACGGGTGGGTTCCTGGGGATCTCCTCTTTAATTTGGACCACGGCTTCACTGAGCTCCAGAACGGCCTGAGATGCAACCTTGCAGCACCACATGGACTGAAACATGAAGTCTCGGTGATGTTCGGTTGGATTTAGCTTCATCATTGTTATCATTTCCATCATCCTGCAGGAGCTGCCGTCATACTCTCTCCACATGAGGCTGGACATGGTTGTGAACCAAGCGTAACCTGGGCCAGTAAGCTACAGGACATTGGTGCTCTCAGACAACCCTAATGAAGACTGTGTGGTCAGAGACTTTCCCACTGGTTTGGCCTGCTGGAGGTAAGTTTGTGAGTCAATGCTTCTTCTCTTCCTCTTTGCACAAATGCAAAAATACGGATGCTGACCATGAGCGAAGCATCTTGTGTGGGTGTCCAGCTCTACTATGATCTCCTTCGAATACTTGTGCATGCTCTGTAAGGTCCAGGTACCGCAACATAATGCC
Organism: Lipophrys pholis; assembly: GCF_963383615.2. Taxonomy (NCBI): domain Eukaryota; kingdom Metazoa; phylum Chordata; class Actinopteri; order Blenniiformes; family Blenniidae; genus Lipophrys; species Lipophrys pholis. The sequence goes on along the minus strand of NC_137641.1, from coordinate 15,115,011 downwards.
ATCCAACCCCACTCCCCTCCCGTTAAAATTTCAACAATAGTGATTAAGAGTTAAATTTTCTTTGAAGAATAAAGGTTCACATTTATCTAATGTTTTGCATGGGAAAACACAAATCTCCATTTTACTAAATGCAAACGCTGTAGATATTGGTATATTGGTGTAAATATTGGTTTGATAATGGCTAAAATGAAAGTGGGAGAAATATTTACTACGGCCATGGTGCGCATGTGCAGTAGCAGGGTTTCAGAAAAGTGTTTTTTGCCTTCTACACAGAGACAGACTTGGACTGTTTTCAAAAAGTCGCATTTTCCACAGAGATGGAGCATTTTCCAAAAGTGCCACATTGCGAGCATTTTTATTTATGTTTTTGTTTAATTGCACTTTCAGTGTAAATGGACCCCCAAACCCTAATGGACGTTTTCCTATTTTCACTTGAAACTGACGACGGTGTCCAGCAAATCCCGTTATATTCAAAGTGATTGAAATGATTGAACCCGCACTGGCTGCCTCCACTACCATAGTCAGCTCTGTCACTCTGAAGAATGCAATACCCTCACTTACATCTTAATTTGCACTTGTTCCTGCTCTGAATGTATCTTTGATGTACTGGATCATGATCTGCAAGAGTACCAATCTACAAGTGTGATGCGATGCTTTTCTTAAATGACCACTTGTTGCTGTAGCTGCAGATGTTGCCTCTTTTCTCACGAGGATCTGTTTACTGCTGAGTACGGGACGGCCTGGGATGCAGGAGCAGCTGCAGTGATTGCATTATAAAATCATGCTGAAAATGAATACATGATGGATTAAATTCACCACCGGAACTTGGCAGGCGAACCATAATCAAATTTCCGGGAGTGTTGGAGGTGAGGACCCGGGATTTCTGGAAAGTCTGACAATGGCTACAGGAGTTTTCATATTTTGTGGGAATTTACTGAGATAGCAGGGGGGGGGGGGGATTCCAGTGGCATTATCCTTTTATAGTCAAGCTTATCGAAGCTACATGACGCTAATCTAATCTAATTCTGCAGCTCCAGCTCCAGTGCATAGAAAGCAGCTTGTGTGCATGAGCCCATCGCAGCATTCATCATATTAAGGACTTTACCTTTCCTGAGCACACGGAAACAGTGCCACCAATTTCACTATCAGTAATTTCTCAGTGCTTTTACGTTCCACAATGCAACTGCATAAATTTGCAACAGAAATAGCCTCTATATAGCCCCTCCCAATCATAATATTCATCCATTTTATTTATTTTTTTTATACAATTTCTTTAATGTTAAGTGTGGCTGGCTTAATGTGAGCTAATTGAATAATGTGTATTGACTTTATCACGTAAAATGGGATCAACTTCTTTTTTTGTGTGTGGGGGGGCTGACAGAGAGTCGGCCAAGTGCCAGAGAGTTTGGCCGCCTCTCCGAAAGCAATCCATCAGATTTTTCATCTTTTCTGAATCGCCGGGCTCGCTGCTGGTGGTGTAGCAGTCATTCATCGGAATAAAAGATTGCTTAAAAAAATGCTGAGCCGGACCGGACTGAGTCAGCCTTAAAGGTAATTCATAATGCTTCCGGCACGTGGTTTTCCTTCTCGTATGCAGTGTGATGATGCCCGGGGCTGTGAATGTCTACACGCACGCACGCACGCACGCACGCACGACATTTTGACATCAGATTATCCCAATGCAGGTAAATCAATAGCTGAGGAAGCCAAATAATTATTAGCGTCCCAAAGTTAAAGATAAACCACAAATAAAGACGATTTTATTATCTAATTATTCAATTGATTTTATTTTTATTGATTTTTTTTCTATATTGATGGATTGATCTTTGTTTGTACGCATGGAAGCCGGAAAAGAATTGCTCCATTTGGGATGAATTATGTGTGTGAACTGAAAATACCCTCCACAGTTGAGGGAAGGGTAAAACGAGCCACCCCGCTCTGTCCCAGCAAACCATAAATAAAAAGTGATAAAGTGGCCACAAACCAAGAAAGTATAGTTCATGCCACTCAATCCATCTTGGACAAAAGCAGTTGGAGAAACTGGGAGGCAAAGCCGGTGGTTGTCACGCCAGGTGAAATAACCATTGGCCTGAATTCACAATGTTGCATCTTAATCAAAATAACGACGCTTTCAACATTATTTCACGTCAATTTAAGATAGTGTGAGTTTCTAGTAAAAGGTTATACATTTTGTAAAGCTGTGGATCTGAGCCACTGTGTGAAAGAGTTTTGTCAAAAATTAGATCTTCATGCATGCAGATGCCATGTACACAGTCTTCTGATGTTCTACCTATTAGACAACACAAAAAAGATTTTAACAAATACAATCTTTCTACTACATAACAATTTTAGTTTTTTCTAGCAATATTAGTACATTAGGATAGGCCAGGCTTCGTCACCCCACAGTTCTGGAGCCACATGTGGCTCTTTAGCAGCAATGTAGTGGCTCGCTGAAGGTTTCAGGAAATTCTAAGTGGTCCAATGAACATTGTTGAATAATTTATTTTATTTCATTTGAATACCATTTTTTTATATAAAAGGTCAGTGAGTATTAATATTTTATTTAACACTTTTTACTGTTAAAAATTACAAAGTATTTCACATAAAGATGATACAATATAAATGCTAAGCTAATTAAAAGCAAATAAACAATATGCAACATAAGTGGTAAAGGTAAAATAAAAAAGATAGCAAAAAATGCTAAAACCAGCTTTAATCGCTGAAACTGCTCCGATTGTTAAAATGACTCAAAATGCTAAAATGGCAAAAACCACTGGGAAAGGTATGTTGAAAAGAAAAAGAACAAAAAACAAAAAGACAATAAACTGCTACAATAACTAGAACCAAACAGCGAAAACGTCTCTTTGTCAAGACGGCAAAAACAACTAAAAGGACTAAAATGACTCTGTTTATACTGTCTGCCAACATTTTCAAGTGAAAACCGAAAACTTTTTTTGCGTGTTGGGTGTCCCTTCACAACAGCTCTCAGACTCACTGAAAGCACAACTTTTTAGAAATGCTCTGACTCTATGTCCATCGAAAAGGGAGGAAAGGCCATTTTTCTGCAACGCTGCTACTGTGCATGTGCACCACGGCCGTAGTAAATAGTTCTTCTGCCCAGTGACAACAATACCGTTCTCCAAGTCCACATATGACTTTGAGTCCATATTCTCCTGAGATGTTGTGGTTTTATAGCTGAGTCACTCGTAATAGCAATCCAACTTTGTTGTCTGTCCATACAAATGTCTGTGTACTCACTATTAACGCTTATAGAGAATTGTGCTCTGTGCAAGTGTTTCTGGTTTCATTACGAAAACAACCAACAGCACCCCCAACTGTGGCCCAACATAAAAATATCGTTTACAGTGTTTCTGCTATTTCAGTGTAAACGGATATAATTTTTCAAGACATTGCTGTGTAAAAATGAGACTTTTCTGAAATGACTCTAAAACAATGCATCTTCACTTGAGACTATGTCGCATAAAAGGGGGTCTGAGCTGGACATTGTTCAGGCTGCTTTTAGGAGAACTGAAGAATTAACAATGTGGTCCTCCCCCAATAAACAGTTTAGTGAGATAATAACAGATGAGTGACTCATTACTGATCATTACTAATGATAAAGCTGACAGTTAACTTTGTGAAGAGGACTGAGACAGGAACTCAAAAACTGCAGCAATTTCAAAAATCAGTTACCTGTGCATTACAGCCAACGGTGGTGGTGAAAAAGTGTCTTCAACAGGCCCTTTCCAAAAGGTTAAAACGTACTAATATTTGCAGTTTCATTTTGCAGTGACATCGATAAACATAAACTACACTGTTCCCTCTATTTACCAACATTATCTCTGATATGAGACTTAGAGGGGCGTGCATGGTCATTACGCCGGCTTCGGCAAGTCGCTAGAATATTTCCAGACTCACTGCAGGCAGAGCGTGGCATGATGCCGCAAAATGAAATGTACCTGGAGCAATTTAAATGTCGGCAGTGGCAGATAGCATCTAGAACACGTCTGGGCTGCTGCACATTGGAAAACGATTCGCTTCGCTGACACTGATTCTGCAGCGCGGCAATGTAACCACTTGTGCCCGTGTCATGGAGACTCATAAGATGGTAATTTACATTTATGATTAGGCACCGAGGTGACGCTGTCATTCAAAGGCACACACCATGACTGCTTATTAATTAGACATCATCATGAGGGGTTGTGTTGCCTGTCACATGGCAGCGAAGACGGTAAATAAAAGAAATGAGTTATATACAAATGTTAAGAGGAGCGGAGGGATGAAGGTGCAGTCTGGCCTGATTCAGGAGCAGTTTGTAGGAATTTCTAAAGTCACAGCTGGAAGGAGAGAAAGCCAGGTCGGTAAAAGCGCTAAGTGCTCTGTAATAGCAGGAACGACTGGACCACGAGGGGTCTGGACTGGTCAGGACAGAAGCTATGAGGGACACAGCTTCAGCAGGTGCAGGGTCAGAGGTCAGGGTTTGAATTAGAAAGCAGCAATTACTGTACATGGAGGTTGTAAAGGGCAGGAAAAGCATTTCCAGAGGAGAAATGGTGGACCAAGAAGCTAAATCTGTAGTGCTCACTGAGCTTTGGAGAAATGTCTTCCCTTCTTGCTAAGTGACAGTAAAGCTATCAGGCAGTTTCAGTAATGAATTTTTAACAACAATTATTTCCAGGCTACAATCAGAAATGGCATAATAGGACAAACCTTCCACCCAGGCGCACTCTGCTCTTACCTCAGTCATAGCGAAGCTGCGCTTCCCGCAGGGTACAACCTTGTACCATTTGTCATGCAGCATGTCCATGAAGCCATCTGACTTGTACTGACTAACAAGCTCTGAGATGTTGGATGTGAGCGGAGAGTTCTGAGGGAGGCCAATGCCATAGCCTGCCAAACAAAAACACACACAAACATGCAAATAAGAATCTCCGCAGTGATTATTCTTCTGTCATGACAGCAGACAGATTCTTGGGGGGGGGGGGGGTTTCGCTCCACCTTCATGCTGCTACTATAATCTTTTCCTGGCTCATAGCTGTGGGGGGAAAAAGGCTGCCGAGCAAAAACATGGTCGTCTTGACAGTTTAGCTGTTTCCCTTTTTAAAAAAAAACAAGATTCCTTTTAAGACAAAGTAGACACTTGACGTTGTCAGTATACTGTATATACCACGGAATGTCTTGCCAGGAAAGTGTGACAAATTCTGCAATAGCCAATTACAAGAGTACCTCGCCTTTGTAGGAAGCACACTGATTGATTTGTATTGTATCCAGGAGGCTTAAGGGTGCATTAAGTAATTAACAACAACGCAGGAATCTGGGGCTACGGTGGCCTGTAATGGAAGCAACCACCATGGGAAACATTTTCCCAGTGGGAGGAAGAGGACTGCTAAATGGACCAGAGATTAACAGTAGACAGTGGCGAATGTAAGCTTTTGAAAGCCGAAAAGATTAGGGACAGTAGAAGCGATGAGTGATTGATATTGTTAAAATTTAGGGCTGTACTAAAACCGCTTATGGTCAGTCAGTCTGCAGAAAGGAACTATTATTAAAAACCAAAAACATAACCTGTGTGTTAATACTACTGTAACACCAGAGTGAGGTGAAATAAGGCTGATGTTTCAGTTACTTCATCTGGAGAAGAAAAAAAATAAACAAAACAATCCTATATATATCACCTGGCGAGTATTAGGTGATGTCATCCATGATTCGATGACATCCAATTGTTGGAAGTGCAGGCGGCTTCGATGCAGAGGCAGATATTTCAAGCCTTTGTAAATAATTAGCGTATGAATTATGCTTAATGGCATTCATTAAGTATTTGAAAAAGTACTCTGTATCTGCAAGTAGCGAAACGTTAGTATTCAAACTCGTACTCGTTCTTTAAAAAAGTGGTATCAGTGCATCACGACTTGACACCTATTGTGGTACGTTATTGCGGGAGTAGTTGGTGTGACAAAGTGAGCAAAGTGCCACAATCTCAAGCAGGTAGCATGTTGGACTGTAAGCATGTTCGCTGCCTAATTCCAGACCAAACTTTATCCGTATTAGGACACCAGCTCAAATTTCATTTCACTTCCTGAAAACATTGTTGGCATTAAAAGATGATGTGTAGGTTAACTTCTGTCAAACTCAAAGTCATACCCAAGTTCATGAGGTCCATGAGGCTCAGAGACGCAGGTATTAATATAAAACTAATAACTTCACTCCTCGTCTGCCAGTTTACATTACACCGCCTTTTAAAGAGTAATTTGTTTGTTTACATAACCTCTTGGTCCTTTTTCAGCATGACTCACTTTTTTGGTGGGTTTATTTTGGCATGCAGTTTTGCGTTTGTGTTACCTTCGATTGCAAAGGGTTTTCCGACCGTCAGCGTTTTACAGTCGGCATCTATGGAGACCTCATAGTCCAGCAGAGCTTTGTCCATGATGAACGCGTCCAGTTTCTGAGGGTCAGCCCTGTAAACAGCAGCAGCAACAACAACAACAGAAAGATGACAACTGCAAATGTAGCAGGAAGAAGTCACCTCAGTTCAGGGACTGGTGGTAACAGCACGCTGTGGTTTAGTCACTTTAGTGTCGTGTTCAGCTGAAATGTGGTGAAGGGTTCTTGACCCCGCCAGTGAGAGTTCAGCTGTTTTGTTCACAGTGCTTTGTAGCGTTCATCTCAAACAGCATGCCGCACTAATTAAATATTTTCCCTGCGCGCACATTTTGCAAGCACTCCTCAGGCTAATCAGAATGGAATAAACATTGCATTGCATAATTGAGCAAATCTTAATGAAAATCAAGTGTGTGGCATTCCATAGAGTCAAAAGGATGTTCAAACAATTGACTCTAAATCCTGCAACTGGACGGGTGAAGAGAAAAGAACAAATTAGTACTAATCCAGGTCATTCTGGTCACCAAAAGCATTTAATTGTGTTTTACTGTTTTAGCTAACCATCTGTTTGACATGAAATATTAACCTCCACGACCCAGAGACACTGCAGTGTGCTTCATTTTGGCTCATAACTCGTCATTTCTTTTGCTGAGGCTTATTTCTTCTGCTTCTGTCCTCAGGGCACTCATGTGACCTTCAAGAGTGAGCACAAACAACAGGAAAAAGTTTAGTTTTAAGTCCATCTCAGGTGTGTAGGCATCGAGTCTAGACTTGAGAGGAGTAATCTGGAATCAGAAGTAAATCTACCCCCCTTTATCTAACTTAAGGTGCTGGGGGCAAATCCTCTCTGACAATGGGATGATAACAGAATACATTGCCAGTCAATCACACGGCAAACACAGAGAGACAGCGATGAATTCACACCCACGAGTAATTCAGGTGAAAACTCATCACTTTTGCGTTTTTTGTTTCAGAAAAATTTTGCGTTTACATGGCAACGTTTTGAAAACGATGTCGATTTACATGGAAACAGCGGAAATGCTGAAAACAATGTAGTGTTCATGTTGGGCCACCCCATGGTTGCTGACACCACACACACATGTAGAGAAACATATACACAATAAACAACAATGGCGAGCACACAGACACTCCTATGGACAGATAACACGAATAGAATATGGACTGGGAGTAATGACACTCTGGAGGCCGCCAAGTTTGTTATTGTTCATCAACTCGCACATGTGCAGAAGAACTATTTATTGCAGCGTGTCCACTCCATGTGGAGACGGAACCCGAGTGTTTTCAGAGCGTTTCCTATTTTCCCAAATTACCCGATAACAGAGTCAGTGAAAAGTTGTGTTCTCAGTGGCTCTGAGCACTGTTGTTTGCAAGTTTTGCAATTTCATTTTTTGTGAATTTGTCCTGTAAACAGGGCCTATAAGACAATAAACTTCATGTTTTCGGACTGTGGGAGGAGGGGAGCACCAGGAGAAACATTCAAAGTCCACCACAAAAAGTCTTTGCTGTGAGGCAAGTGAGGCTAAAAACGACACCAATTAGTGTTTTATCATTTCAATTTCAATTTCAAAGCAAAGACTAGGACATAGTTTAATTTCTCAGCCATTTAAAAATCATGTTCACACCAACAGCATATAACCAAGGTGGAATGAATATCTTTGCTTTTAGCTTCGAGGCAGTTTTACAGAGCTCCTCACAGTCACTGCAGTGGGATGTCAATGATTCAACAAATTTCCCACCAACCTCTTGCCTTGTCTGAACCTCATATATCTCATGCTGGCCCTCTCTGTATATTCCACTGGCCACCAGCCAGTGGAATTAACGCCTGCCCTCCCAGCATTTGCCAATTTATTCGTATTCCTCACGAGTCGGTTATATGGAGGTGAGATAGGAAGTGGTAACACTCTCAGTGAAGCTTTTACAAATCAACTCTAAAACATCTTTAATGTCAGCCAGAGCCTACTGGGATACAAATTCTACAAAGGCCGTTTCAAGATCTGCTTTTTCCTTCTTAACTTGCGATCAAGGACAGTTTTTGAAATCTATCAGTCTTCTACACACTGACTGCGTTCTTTACCACTGCTTGAATTAAAGCTGCAGCGCACAACCTTGGACTATCCACACTGCCATATGTATTTAACTAGGTAATAACTCAATACGGTATGCTTAAAACATCAACTGCCGCAAATAATGCATTAAAAAAAATTTTTTTTCATCCTAATGGTGTGAATTGCAAACACCACTAGCGACTGGAAATATAGGTGATGTGGCTTTTTTTTAATTGATGACATTCTGGAGGAGTCAAGAGCACAGAGTGGGCACACAGGTGAAAAACCATTGTGGAGGAACAACCTGAACATGTCTTTCATGAATTGATCGTAACATCTGATCTGCAAATTGTTGCCAAAATATTAGCAATGTGGTTCACCTGATACCGTACAGTCAAGGGGATTATTTTATCTCTGTAATGACCACAACGCTCCGATTCTCAGTTTTTTTGCTTGGAAAAGTAATTGAACCCTCGAGCTGAAGGCAAAGAAAAGTAAAACAAATTATTCTTGGCTGGAGATGATTAGATATTTAGATTACTTGATTTTGGTTACCCTCGCTAAAACTGGGCCCCTCACACATTTGACTCAAAAAGGCACAACACAGAATGCCTCAAGTGTTCGGCATTAACATTTCGTCTAAAACAAATTGACGTATGCCAAACATTCAACATGTAAAATAAATGTTGAATGTTTAGCATACTTCAATTTGTCTAGCACTCGAGGAGGGAGTTACCTGCCAAAAAAAAAGCATCTCTACAGTACCTGAGTCCCTTGAGAGTTCACACTGCTGCTGAGGAATTGTTTTGTGGCTAGAGGCTGAATCTGTGTCACAATATATACTGACAAAAGACGGCCACAGCATTGTCTCCACGTCGATGTATGGTGAAGGGAGCTTCAGGGCTGCCCTCCTGCCTCGTGGGGAAGGATTGCTTGTCATTATGCAGGAAAATAAAGCTGCATGAGTTTCAGTGTATCACACATGGGAACATCATGGGTGCGGTCCACAAGCTGAAGCTCAGAAGATGCTCGTTGATGCAACATTGACTTTGAATTAAGAGTCTATTACAGATTGACCTCCAAAGGCCAGTCAAAGAGGGTTTATTAAGGTCCTGTTTTCACAACGTTTTCAAGTGAAAACGCAAAAACCTTTGTTGCATTTGGAGTGTCTGTTTACACAACAACGGTGCTCAGAGCCACTGAAAATGAAGTGTTTTGAAAACGCCTTCCGAAATTGAACTTGTCAAAAAGGCTCCAACTCCGTCTCTGTGTAAACGAAGGAAAAATGAAACTATGAAAACGAGAAAAACAATGGCGGCCTCCATAGTGTCACGACTCGCAGTCCATATTTAAATGGGACTCAATAGTTTTATTGTTGAGTCACCCGGAATAGCAATCCAATGTGGTGGTCTGACCATATGAATGTCCTTGTACCCACTATCGCTAATGTTTATGGTATATTGTTCTCTGTGCATCGTTTTCAAAATGCTGTGATGTAAAGAGGAAACGAATCTGAAACGAAAACACAAAAAAATGATGCGTTTTCTTTTGAAACATTGTCGTGTAAATGGAGCCTAACAAAGTAAATTCACTGTTGTACCATCCTGGTATTGAAATGGCAGTAAGGATTTGGAAGGGGTGTGTGTTACATTTCTTGCAATGACCTCAGTCTAATCTGTACTTTTCATAGTTTTGTGAAGAATTCACCAAATCCTCCAAATATCATAGCCCCATTGATGTATCAATAAAAGTGACCAATGGGCATGGGGTTTTCTGTAAAATCATGGAAGTGCGCTTTACTGCCCGGTCCCTAATAGAGTAAATCATCACCAAGCGTGAATACTCTCTGGTTGCCAAGATGTTACTTTTCTAAAGATTACATTTTTTCCTTTCAACTTCACTGATCAGTGTTTACGAGCTCAGTAAAAAGAAGAAAAAAAAATCTTGTTTCATCCATTTAAAATGTGTCCTACCAGACTCGGCCTGTATTCCAGCTGCCTTTTCGCACTATATTCTGCTATGCTCCGCGGGGATGCCAGTTGAATGTTGAAGCGGCTTAGGATGACAGCAGTGGCAGGGTAAAGAGGAGGGTGAGATCTGAATGCGAACAGGCATGCTTGTGGTGGGGAATGACAGCGGCAGGGATATATATATATATATATATATATATATATATATATATATATATATATTTCTCTTTTTTTTTTCACCCCCTTAAAGTTTTGACTTTCCTTTGGTACACCCCTTCGCATTTCTTCTCCCCCTTATGTACACACAAAGAAGCTGATTTGCAGAAATGATGAAAGCAAATATCTGGGTCAATATGAGGAAAAAAAAAACATGAATCAGTCGAGAGTGTTCAGTGTACAATGTTTGCTCCATGCATACCTGCATGTTTTTACTCGTGGCCACATGTGAATCGTAAGCGTTGTATTATCTTACTTGAGATTATGTATCCCATCCGGTGTTGCAGGGGCATTGTATCTCCTCATGTACTCGTGCATTTCAGGGAAACTCTTCTTGACGTAGTCCTCTGCACTGCTTTCTCTCACTGTAGCAAATCTGAATCCCTGAGAGGGATGGTGCAACTGCAGGAAAGCAGAATAAAAACCCAGATGTTACCTTTACCTTCCGCATTACAGAGCAATATTATTAGTATTAAAATTTCAGCTTTATTGCTTCTCATTTCCTTCGGTCCTGAACCCTACTTTGTTTCTTTTCTTTACTTCAGCCTTGTGACTCTCATTCTTCCTCGTTGTACAGTGATTTTGGTGACTTGGCATCAACATCCATTAGTCTTATCCAATTTACTGATTTAAAGTAGTTTGATTAAAGACTGCTGAATAGATGTTTTAACGAAAACAACGATTTGGAGGAAATACACAAACAGCTAAAACCTGAGCACCAATTTGTTGTTTGTAATCTGCAAACAAGCAAATTGAACACTTGATGAAATTCAAGCCCCCAAAGCCACATATTTACATGACGCCGTATGTTTACAACTCAATCATCAAGTTTTTAACTATTAACCAAATTTAGAAAGCACAGGTTTCTCCAGCGTTGCGTCTTTCTGCCTGTACTACCTTTGGATCATGTATCCCTGACAGCTGTTCATAGGTCTTTTCCCCGACCATGACAGCAGCCAGGTTGGCGGTGTAGGTGGACAGGCAGAACAGACAGAAGATGGCCCAAAGGTTCATCAGCAGACGACCCGTCCAGCACTTTGGGGGCTTGATGGCGACCGTTCTCCCAAAGAGGATAGCGTAGCAGACGTTGAGTGCCGAGGAGAAAGAGAAGACCCGATCCCGATTGCGTCCACGCGGCGTCATGCCAAACGGGCTGTGCCACTCGTACAGGGTGAGGAAGACGGCGGTGACGTGGAGGGAGACGAAGATGCCGAGCCACATGGACCAGTGGAGCGGCCACATGAAGGCACCGATGGGGGCAGCTGTGTCTCGAGTGCGGACCTGATCGGGAGAGGACACAAGATCAGAAAGCTTGTATGCGTCCAAGCACAGGACATGAAATCTTTAATGAATAATATTGTTAAACCAGGTAAATTCCTTATATTATTTTCTATTACATTGCTCCTAAAAATGGTGCTGATGTTGTACCTATGTTGTTAAAGGTTTAAAAAAAATAAATAAATAAGGATCCAGTAAAATCTACTGACATAAGAAGGTGAAAAAAAGAGAATGAATACTACCATCACTATGCGTGTCAGGCAGTGACTTATGTAATTGTGGGTTGCCCCATAAAGCTGTATTTTCACCTGGCCAATCCCACATTTAGGAATTGCATTATAATCCAATAACTTAGGGCTAGCAGTAATAAAACTCTGCCATATTGATACTGACCACCTGAATACAAGAAGAGAGTTGCGTTGAGCCCAGTGACACACAGTAAAGTGAGATGGACCAAAGTGTGACACAAATTGGGAGTAAGAAGTACATGGAAGAAAATCTAATGAGGTTTGCAGGAGAAGAGCAGTACTGACCAGAATTCCCAGGCTGGTGGAGAAGAAGGGCGAGGTGAAGTCAATGACTTGGCTTCGGGCTGAATTAATACTAAAAGAAGTCACTGCCAGATGTGCGGCGCCACTGAGCAGATCACCCACCAATCCTGTCCAGCGCCCATTCTTGAACCCTCCATATTTCCCATCGCCAACAATGTAGAGGTCAAAGGTAAAGCCCATGTCCTCTGCCAGCTTCTCCAACAGGTCAATGCAGTACCCGTAGCAACATTTCTTAAGTTCTGTGGGGACGGATCCATTAGGTCCTCCCAAGTTCTGGAAAAGTCCTTGCAAAACTGAAGAGTCGTTGGTGAGCGGGTCGAGGCACAGCTGGCCCGCGGGGCACATACCATCTCCGTCCACCTCGCGAGTGAATACAAACGGGTGCTCCACCAGTGTTACCACTCGCATGTGCAACCGGGTGGGCCGCCGCCAGTCCCCTCCGCTCCCAGAACCAACATGGCTTGGCCATGCCCCTTGGTCCATCAGAACTCTGCCCCAGCGCCAGCGTCCAAGGCGGGTCCAGGTTGGCTGGCCCAGAGGGTCCAGCTGGAGGGACCAGATGTAGTGATGGGACTCCGAGATGACATTCTGGCCACGACTGTCTTTGGATATAAAACCACTCTGGCCCTCAAAGGACTGGTTGGCTAGAAATCTGAGGGAGACGAGGGGAAAGAGAAAACAAGAAATGTCAGGAGGAAAAGAGATGGTAACAGGATGAAAGAAAATGTTCTTCATAAGCTATAAGTGTTTTGTGAATTCATGAGAAAGACCAAATGTTATTGTTCAGGGGGGAGTTGGGTCAGGGAAGTGGTGTAGTAACAGCCAAAACCAGGTGATTTGGTAAAGGTTACTGAAATGTTGAGTCTGGGTTGTGATCATTTCAGAAATGCTCTCTAAGTTGCTCTTTGTAAAGTTCTGTTTATTTTTATTACTTATGGAGCACGGCCCAGCTTCGAGGGTTGGTTGGTAGAGTGGCACATCTTGCAATCGGAAAGTTGCAGGTTCAATTTCAATTTCAAAAACACTTGACTTTTAAGTAGTTGTCTAATATTGCGTAAATGTTCAGTTATTACTTCAAATAATTACTTTGATGTTAAAAGCAAGTTTTGAATATTGTCTGAATTCATTATCTTGTTGACAAACTTTCTCAATGCATCCTCTGTATTGTAAATGGTTTCACTCATGCGGCACTTTTTCCCTGCTTCAGCAGTCCCTGATGCACTTTACAATGACGGTCACATTCACCCATTCACACACACTAATGTTGACAGCTGGCCTGCGAGGCACTTAATCCGTTCATTGGGAACAAATTGGTGTTTAGTTTCTTGGACAAGTTCATTTTGACATGTTGACGGGGGAAGAGTGGGGATCAAACCTTCAAGTAGTGAGCACTCACCACAAGTTCAACACCTTTGTCACAACTTAGACCCGTATTTGAGACGTACAAGCTTGATTGTTGGCAGTTGAGTTTCTAGTTTATTACTTACTTGTGTGAGTGAATGGGTGAATGTGATGAAAGCACTTTGGGGCTGCTCATGCAGTTGAAAGGCGCTATATAAGTGAACATTTTACCATTTCATACAAAAATTCAGAATATACAAACCCCCAAAAAATGAAATAGATGCTTCATCTTGGTAGGTACAGAAGAGGCTTATAGTACATGCGTGTGTCTGCGTGTGTGTGACAGCATAAGACGGATCACGGTCCAGTGATCACGCCGGCTCTCTCACTGAGCCATGCTACTGGCTGTCTGGGAGTGTCAGATACCAGGGCAGATGCACACACTCGCCCCCCCACGCACACACTGAAACGGGCTCACACTTCAATGGGATAGGGTGCGTTTGGAAGCGAGACGGAGCTCGGGCGCTCGTTCCGTGCAGGTAGACGCACGCCTCTTCGATATGCCCTCAGGAGGTAACGATGTAACTGATGTGACCTTTTTCCAAAACTGCTCCATCGTGTCACCTTGCTCACTGGAAAATTTCGTCTTGCACAAGCTTGTCGACTTTCCTACATCTTTAACGGTCTTTAAGCCAAGCTGACACCCCAAGCAGTCAGTCTGAAGGTCAGTGTCTTCAGTATAGCTTGTAGATGTTAAACTACCTGGGGAACGTGTCTCTCTCCTTCAATTGCAGAGTGTAAGTGACTCGGTCCCGCACTCTCCTGACAGTGTACAGCTCGCTCCGTGTTAACGGTGAAATGTCACGTTTCAGTAAAAGGTCATATATATTAGTTGGACATATGGTTAGTGAATTGTTGAAATTCTTAGACTGTCATACATGAACAAAGTGCATCAGAAATCAACTGAATTTGAAAATGTCTGTGTTGAACCAAATGTTTTTTTTTTCTTCATACACTGTATCCCATTTTTAAGGCTTCTCATTCATACCTACACTAATGGCAGGCAGGGAGCAGCGAGTAGAAAACTCAGAGTTAGGCTGCTGCTTCTCCAATCAGCTAATCAGAAGTCCAAGGGCACTCATCCCATCTGGGCTCGGTCCTGATTGGCTCTGCTCATTAATGCACTTTTCAGTCCAGGTTATAGTTAGTTGAACTGACTCAGTCGGTTTTCTGGAAACGTTTAATGTCTTTGAATTCGAGAGTTCGGGGCTTCTTTGCGTTGCTCTCTCTGCCTGGCAAAAAGTACAGCAGCCTGGACAGGTTTCACAAAGCATAAGTCACCATATAAATGAAGTGTCCATAATATACGAGCAAGTAGTGATGCAATATGACTACAAAAGCCAAAGCATAGGAGCTGTAAAGGCTGAAGCAAAAATACTATATTTTGTGAACTCAAATTAGTATTTACTGTCAACACAAAAACATATGCCCCTGGACACTCCTTCATATAGAGCTCCAGAAATGACATCTAAAATTCAACTTTAAATTGTGGCCACAAAAACCTAGTTGGTGGCCTCAAATTAATATTTCATGCCCTCAAAATACTATTTAGCGTCCACAAAATATACATTTTCAGACACGATTTAAAGTTTGATTTCAGATGTCATGTCTGGGGCTCCATATGAAGGTGTATCCAGGGGCATAAGTTTTTGTGTTGACAGTAGATGATGTGTTTTCATGCAGTATGTCAGTGCTGAATGAACTGAGCAATGTTTGGAACTCTGCAGTCGGATGTCAACATCACTGCCGCTTCACATTAGTCATACTGATTATGATTCAATATCTCAAGAAGGCCTTTACAGATTTAATTCAAATTCAGCTCAAAGGTCCATTTGAGTTCAATTAAAATCTGATTGATGATGATGTCATTGTGACTTCAGATTCTTGCTCATTTACAATATGAAAAATACCTCTAAGGATGACCCGTAGTCTCATGTAGAAAATATCGGTGTAAAGCTCAATCAGTTTGCATTGTAGTCACATTATTTATTTTTTTATTTTTTTAACTATCACATCAAAAGATGTAAACAAAATGCTTAAATCCTCTGTGATATATATTCTGCCGTATAATTGCCACAATACTGTTGGCTGGGCTATGTGCCATACCATGTGGGAACATTGTGCTGGCTTTTTTCCCCAGCCAAGAATAGCTTATAAAATGTATATAGAGGTCAAAACAGCAGCAAGGGCTCCGCCTCCATTGTGCACATCAAAGAGAAGAGTGCTTCTGCGTCCCGACATGTCGGGTTTTTGATTTATTTCGAGCAGGACTGTCAAACTAATTCTAATTAGCAATTGTTTGACCGAAACTTGCTTGTTTAGCACGTGTAGAGCCGGGTGTGTCAAACATAAGCCCTGAACCACTTTCAAATCTCTCATCAAGACCCACCTGTTCAGAACGGCTTTTGAGGTATACGACTAATTTCTTTTTTATGTTTTATGACTTGTTTTATGATCTTTGTCTGTTTTAATGTTTGCTCATTTTAAAATGTAAAGTGACTCTGCGTGTTTTGAAAAGCGATATCTAAATGTAAAGTGTTATTATGATGAGGCCCGTGTGCCAAAATCGGCCTGAAAGAGGTTCCGATCCTACCCGCCAAACCACTGAGCAAACTGTATAAAATTTAAATAAAACATAGATTTTGTAATTTATTTTCATTCAATTCTTTTTTAACAAACGCAACACTGAGAACCTGAGATCATCGTGAGCAAACTAACGTTTGCTTGAAAGCCGCTGTGTCAGGAAAAGAACCTGCACTTCACTGTTTTGCACCTGAATCGTATCGTTAAAAATGGTTTCATGTTGACATTGTAGGAATTTTCCATGGTTATTATTTGTTTTTGCAAAAATTTTGACATTTTCTTCACATATACTCTATGCCACAACAAAGAAATACCTTTAATTTAAAGGCTATTAAGGCACTACTTTACCGGTCCGGCCCACTCAAGATTTGAGATTTAAATGTGTATACTGCAATTGTAAGGATTTGAGGCCCAAATTTTGACTACTGGGTTAGACTGTCTCCAAAACCGCAGCTCTCATGGGAAGTTATGTGTCTGTAGTGGTCAGTATCGATCACAAGTTGTGCGAGGGAGAAAAGGCAGTGAACCGGGGAAAGGAGATGACATGGAAGGCCAAGGCTCCTTCGTGCATGGTGGAAATGTAGACTGAACCGTCTAGACGATCTGACACACTGAAATATCTGCTGAAGTCACTTCTGGTAAAAATTGATAGATTTGGGGCCCAAATATCATCTCAGATAGTTGTGTATGGTGCTGCAGACACACAGATGTGCAAGTAGATGGACAATAACAACAATCGCAGAGTCCATCGTGGCATGAGTCCCAGTCCTTAATCTCCTGGTAGTTTTATAGTTGACAGTCACGGTAATAGCAAACTGTGAACTCAACATTGTGACTGTTTATTGTGTATTGTTTTCTTCACACGTGTGTGGTTTCATTACAAAAACAAACAACAGTGCCAACTCGTGGTCTGGCATGCTAACGACATGGTTTTCCCTGTAAACAGACTTCGTTTTCAAAACGTTGCTGTGTAAATACAAAACTCTTGTGAATCGAAAATGTAAAAACTCTGCGTTTTCATTGGAAACGTTGTCGTGTAACCGGAACCTTATTGTCGATTCTTCTGGGCAGCTGTGGCTCAGTTGGTAGAGCGAGCAGTCTTTAAATGTGGAGGTTATTGGTTAGATCCCCCATCTCTCCTGGTCCATTTGTCAAAAAATGACATTGGGAATGACTCAAATGTTAAAGTTGTTTTGCTCGGTTTAAAAAGTGCCAGATAGGTGAAATCCATTTTGACTGATAGAAATGTTGGTTTAAAATCACAAACGGGGAGATGTTCGAAGTTTTGAAACGGCGCACGCCTCAACAGTTTATTCATTGACTCGTCACAAGACCTGCACGCAGCTCAGCTGTCACACAGGTTCGGTCCACTTTGAATTAATAGTTTGAAATTGCTTCAGAGGAGCTCGAATGACAAAACACTTTTGTCCAGCATACTGATGACTCGTCCAAGGCCGGGGGCCTGTTGATGTATATGCGATCTTGGCAGGGTCACTGAACATCCGTGGCTCTAAAGTAAAAAGTGAGAGTTGAACTTTTTATACAATACGACATGATTCATTTCCACCTCGTGGAATGATAAAATGATGGCATTTTTGAAGCGGTCTTGAAGGTATTTTAAGCCGGCGAATGACGTTTGGATGAATCACATCATTTACACAGCGATACTAACTCAATGCCATGCCCGCCTTGTGTTCTCGCCTCATGCATCATCTAAACATGGTTTGGAGCATAATATTGGGTAGAACCTCACAGATGTGTTTGTTTTCACGTCGGCTCTTCGGCACGCAGAATGAAAGGGAATGGGAGTGCACTTAAATCATCATCTTATATTACTTGGAAAAAATATTCACCAACAGCATTGCATGTTGTTTTTAAGTTGGTATCAAAACATCATGTCCTTAAAAACCGAAAATACAGAAAGAAGTGAATGCGGCTGCCTTTCAGGCGACATTAACACGTCTGCCGAGAGCATTCGTCCTTGTTAAACCAATCCCCTCCTAAAGCAAACAGAACGTGTTTTACTTACTCTGGTTCAGGGACTATTAGCCTCAGTGGGGACATTTATCATATAGCATTTTCTACCTTATTATAGCTCATCTTCCTGGCACATCAGGGTACTCTCCTTTACTTTGATGGGCATGCATCACTTTAAAATGATTTTTATCAAGAGGGATTGTCTCCAGAGGAGTAAAAAAAAAACAAAAAACGAATTGGATAACCAGGTGAAGTGTGCCCCTGCCAGCATATCTTATCTGCTCATACAGGACTTTTACCCCCTAAAGTTTATCTCTGTGTCTGTGTCTACAAAGGTTATATATAGTGTTGATGTGAAAAATCCAGATTTTGCTTTCTGCTTTATTTCCGCCTCCATCTCGTTCCTTCTCCCCTCTCCCTCTTTGCTGTTCTATCCGCTGCCAGGAGTGTAATTATATGGTACACTCATCACATGTAGGTGCAGGTTTGATGTCTGCTGACTGCATCCAAACCACAGATTTATTTAAAGTGGACACTTTAGTCACAGTACGTGAAATACTCGAACATGCACCATCTGATTTTGTGCTTGTTGAGTCAAATGGGAACCTTAGTCTTTTGAAATTCACCTGCTCGTGTGACGTTCTGGGGAAATGTTTAGTCCTCGCAGCTCAGCGACTGAATTCAAAAATAAAAAATTACTCTCGGTAATCCAATTAATTACTATGAAATGAAGGCAGTGTGTCACTTTTCTGCTCACTAAATCTATCCTCTAAACCAAAGCTTTTACAGTCGTAGTGACTGGAATTAGGCGAGGCAAGCCTGGGAAACTCTGGCTTCCTGTGCACGTGGAGGCAGTGCGCATGTAGCTTACAAGCAGAGTTTACCTGATGATTCATGCCAAAAGTGCATGAAATAAGTCCAAGCATTGTGTCTATCTTCAGTGACGTACGATGAACAAGCTGTCCGTCCCGCGGTGACCTCCCGACCAATCCTACTGTACTGATGCTGCTGGCTTGGAAGAGACTAGTAACTGTTGGAGCCACATAATTGATTTTGTCACGCGCTCTTTGATTCGGGGATGTTTGCACACATGCGCGCCCCCGTCAGGCGCCGTACTGAAGCAGACCAAGTTCTTTTTAAGAGCAGCAAGAAAAGTCTCATACGTGTGGCAGAGATGTGCTGTAACCTGCGGTGATTGAGGTATTGTACAGGGAAAAGAAATGGGGTGATGTAATGTGCTATGTTCCCTAAAAGGAACGAGAAAGTCTATATTTCAGGGAAGGGATGATGCAGTGGACGGATGGATCACACACTGGGCTATCGTCCAAAAGGCTGAGGAAGGGTTCAGGAAGGACATTAACATGGAAATTCATTTAGAAGTAAAGCAAAGCGGGGAAAAAAAATCTTAAATTGGTTATTTGCCTGAAACTAATTCCTTCAGTCATATTGTTTATGTTAGTAAACCAGTGCTGCATCAAAAAAGAGAACAAAATGTTAGATTATGAATGAAGCTCAAATATTCCATTTCTGTATTAAACACTCTGTTACACACCTGTAAATATTCTTCTGATTATTTTCACACCGATATCTGGACTTTCTTTAACTTACATTCTGTTTTACAGAAGATGACTTTAAATAACAAATCAGAGGGGAAATCAGATATGCCTGGAAAGTATAGAGTCTGGTCTGTGTCCACTTTCTTATACAGAGTTGTAAAAAAACAAAAGACATTGAAGACATTAATTTAAATCAAGTAAAAAAAAAACTAATTGCATCAAGTCGATCGTAGCCTCGGGTACATACTTTTCTACTTAAAAGGTTCAGTGCTGCATTTCAGTTGAAATAAATGTTATTTACTTTTTAGTTTATAGTTACGCATATTGAACCAGTACCAGTATTTCATACTTGTATTTGTACTTCTACTTAAGTGAAGAATTTAAGTTTTATTATGTTATGAGACCAAAACTATAAATCTGCGGTATAACCTTCATGAAAGGCAAAATATTGCACTCAGATCACAAAGGCCTTGATTCTACAACTATCTTTCAAGTAAAAAAGTATTGTTTTGAGTTTTTTTGTTTCAGTAAAGTTTGGGGTTTACACTGCAACGTCTTGAAAACGATGTCTGTTTATACAGAAATGACAGTTGATAGTATGCCAAGCCACTAGTGGGTGAAACCACACACACACAGGCACACATAGAACAATATGCTATAAACATTTACAATGACAAGTGCAAAGACATTCTTATGGACGGACGATGTAATTTGTTTACTACTGCTGGTGACTGTCAACTATTAAACTACCAAGTTAATGACTTTGACTAGCTAAAGTGTCAAAACGTAATACAATTACACACAAAAACCGGCAGCTGCACTTTCAAGAGCAAACTTGTGAGAGTTAGCATGAGTCAGCATGTTTTTGTCAGCATGAGCTTTGTCAAGCTGAAGAATTAGAGCAATTAGAGGAAAAACAAACAAAATGTAGTTCGTCATTTTTATTTCTGTTGTTTTTTTTATTTTGTTGCAACCCAAATCAAATGTGGAATTGACGAAAAAAAAATCCTGTTTAGGTTGGTTATTTGTTGTCCAACTATGTCAGGTCATCTGTTTACGTCAGTGTCAACTAACAACCCACTTAGTCGAAAATGAAAACCTGTTTTATTGTGATATGGAAATAAACAAATTCTGGAAACTCTCAGCTCCATTATGTTTTTATTGCTATAAGAGAAAGTGCTTTAATGGTATGACATATTTCCTCAACATTCTCAATGCAGTGTGGCTGTACAGTTCTCCAGTGCAATACAAAAACTGGGCTGTTTGTTTCCATGTTTCCAGCAACATTTGCCAAAGCGGTTTCTCTCCTGATTAAAAACGGGTGAAGATATCAACTTATGCCGAGGACACATCCTTTAGCACTAAACAAAAGTGTTTGTGTGATCAAGTGCTTTAAAATGCCTCTGTCAACGGTTCATTTCCTAATGTGAGTCGGCCGCAAATATTTTCCAGACAACTTTGGTATTTCAGACAAACGCTCAGGCTGTTGGCTTAAAATGAGGCCGCTTTTGTCAACCGCCGTCTGAAATAAATCACCCGCTGTTAGGAAAATTACTACGAATGTGGAGTGGTAATTCTGCCCCTGTCATTATTGTAAACTATGAACGTGCAGTTTGGCAAATTACAAACGAGGGGAGGAAACAACGACATTGTGGGGCTTTTCAGAGTTAAGCAAACCCTTCTAAAAAGAAAAAAAAATGGTATGCAATATTTGATTTCAGCATTAATTCACATACAGTAACATGAACATGGTGCCAAGGCTGTGTGGATGTTCTGTACAGTTTTCTCGAGTGTCTCTGTCGGGCTGTTAGTTTCTCATAATGCTAAGTGATGAGCCTTGGAAGACTATTCTCAAAGGACTGAATGGATGACAGAAAAATAAAAAGGACAGATCTTTGAAGACTCGGTAAACCAAACTCGGTGGTAAACAGAGGAAAACAAGATCTGAGATGAGGATTTTATCCACAAGCCCGATCTCTGCTTGATCTTTCTCGGTTCAAAGCAAACGCACGGAGAAACGAGGAATTCAAGTAATAATGAATAAATCAACTACACTGCCGAGCTGAATATCCAGCAGCAACCGATTAGAGCTATTTAAAACAGAGAATATGTAATCATCTGTCGTCTCATAATGCAATGCTAATCTTTCCACATTATTAGATAATCTTTGGTTCATTTTCATCCATACATTATTCATGTCCGTACATTCAGCCTCAATATATTCTGAAATTTAAATTTTGCTTGGTGGTGAGAATCAGCAAGAACTTTCTTCAAACGAGAACCGAATAAATCCCGCTTCCACACACTCTGCCTGTTTCACTCCACTTTCCAACGCAACTGGACGAGTAGTTTGATATCTCCTGAGCAAATTGAGTGAATAGTTCATGAAGAAGAAACGCATCCCGTGGCCAGTGTTGACTTTTTAGGCATATTGGAACAGACATAAAACAGCGCCTATGGATAATGGTGGTATTATCAAACAAGTGACACGTGGAATTTGACATTTTAAGTTGGCTAAATGAGGGGGGGGGGGGGGGGACATAGATCAGTCATGCAGGAAAAGTAGCATCGGGGATTAGATCAGGTGATTTTGATGAGTTGAAACTTGTCCTCAAATCTCAGGTCTTTGCTCTTCCCGTTCGGTGTCATCAAGCTGGTATCCAAAGAGCTCTTCAGGGTCTTAACATATAAGACATGATTGATGCCTGTAAGTCTGTCGGAAGGATTTTAAAATAACTCCAAACTTCCAATCTCCACTGAGCTTTATAAGTAGCAAGTGAAAGTTGGATAAGTAGAGTGCATTTGCGGTGTATTTTTGCATTCAAATATAAAGCTGGGTGCATTTTGATTAATGAGTTGTATTTTCCTCTGACCTCATGTATTCTGTATTTTCTGTCCCTAAGGACCCGGTGCGTCTGAAACCTGATTGGTACCTTTTTAATCAGCCTAAAGTCGGGGGTCTGTCACAACTCTGGATCTGCACGATGTACTTTTTGCCCCTCTGCAGTGTCTCTGTGCAGCTTTCAACTTTATGTAGAAATACACTTTTGTATCATTTAAAATGAAAGAAACTCTTATCTCACAATGTAAAGACACACATGCAACCTGAATAAAACAATAGTTAAAGTATTTGTGAACTGAAGCAGAAGTGGTAGTAAAACAGTAGTTTTACTTCATCCCACAGTGAATTTAATGCAAACACAAGTTTAATGATCAACAATAAAATGGCCAGTGGACAATCACTTCAATAACTTCAGCCTTTTCTTTTCCAATTAAGTTAAATGTGTTTTCATGCACAAAAAGAAGGCCCTAATTAGGGAGGCACACTTAATAACATCGGGTCCGATATTGGAATTGGGATCGGTGCATTCTAGTATCGGACTGGACATTGCTTTCACTTGTCACTTGAGTTTTCAGACGGCTTCATCCTTCTGCCTGCCAACACTTCCCAGCACAAAACACGTGTTTCCTCTTTTGTCCTCAATTTCATCAAACTCATACAGTATCTCATATTCTGCATTGTTTGTTTGCGTGTGCTTATTGAGTATTGAGAGATATGGACAAGTGTGAATAGATGATGCTTGAAGGATTTTTATCTCGCCTTTTGTTTTCCCCACTGAAAATTGGCCACGATCCACTTTTGGGTTTCAACCCACCAATTGAAGATCGGATAAAATATGTCACGTCTTAACTTTTCCACTTCTCTATATGCTGCTAACCATGAATAAATCCAAATAAAGAAAAAGTCCACAGAGCAGATGCGGGTAACTGGAGTTTTTTTGCATTCACTGCTAAAAAGGTTGGTTTTTTTCTGTCATTTTGATTCAAACAACAAAAGGTAATTTTGGCACATTTCTGAGCTAAAACAGCTTAAGTGGTCAAAAATGGATAAAAACAATGATGTCAGCAATTCTCAAAATCCATATATGCAGGATAAGCTACAGTTCAATGAATAATTCAAAAACTGTATAATCATTATTTTAACGGTTCAATATGTTTACTGAGTCCAAAAGAAATAGAGAAATAAGTAGAGAAAATGTCTCTTTAAGCCATAAAAGTTGCTGATCTCTAGACTAGGTTATGTTATTTCATTCATGTTTTCCTCTTGATTTTGTATTTGATTCTTGTGACATTTTTTTCAAATATCATTAACATGACAGTAGGTTGTAATGGGTCGCTTCGGGTCCTTGGCTGAATCAACCAACATCTGCCCAGAAGATCATGAATTAATTCTGCCAAAGAAGGAAAATGTCAACCTTTTATTTTAAATCAGTCTAACTAATGTAATGAAAACAATCAGATATTTTCCTGAATCTCATCAAGTAGTTTTGGAGCTCTAATTATTGTGAACAGCAGCTGTTTTTAAACCAGGCTTCCTCTTTCTTGGTCATTGCACTGGAACTAGCTCAGCATCAAGCAATTTCTTTCTATGTTGACTCACATGAACCCATGAGTCAGCATAAGTCCCCGCCCCTGTGAATGGTTGATGGCTTTGATGGCCAGCGACTCGGCTGCAGCCCAGTCCATAATAATAATCTTGCAACACAATCCCAGGAGGGCGGTTTACCCATCCAGTCTGAGAGCGGCCGCAGCCTCTCCATGACTCATCTGTCACATGGTCTCTGGCTTTAACACGACAACAGACTCCCTCCAGGTTGATTCATCAGCAGGCACCTGATCCTACGAGCTGACAAATATCCCACCACACCAGATCTCTCTGAAAGTGATGGAAAATGGCAACAGGTTTTATACTGAAAAACGCCACTAGGTGTGTAAGCTATAGGGCAGGGATTTAGAAAATGGGCTGACATGCTTGGACTGATGACAGCAGTGGCTGTCAAACCTGAGACGTGCACTTCCAGGCCCCGTTTACGCAACGTTTCACGTGTTTTTGAGTTTTCTTTTCGGGAAAAAAAAAATGTTTTCAGTGGCTCCGAGCAGCGTTGTCGTACAAACAGATATCCAAAATGCTCCAGAAGTTTCAAGTTTTTCCTTGTCATGTAAATTGAACCTTAGTTTCATCCAGCAGTCAGACAAGAGGAGGTGGATCACATTTTCTGATGCTGTGGCTGTCGCGTTTTGCATTAAAACCAGTTGTGCTTGGTGAGTTCCAGGAAGAGTCGGTCGTATCGGCCCTTTGTTTCATGAAAGTGTGTTCAGATTTCAAATATCGACACCTGAATATGTTCCTGTGTTCACTCTGTACCGCGGGCACACTGGCATCTGTATGTAATGATGGACTGCGGCCGAGTGTTTTTCACACTTGCGCAGATGTGATGTGAGATATCCATGTCGGTTGTAAGAGACCTGATTTTGAGTTTGTCATGAATTAGCAGCGTTTGTCAGATTTATCAAAATGTAATTGCGTGTTTGCTTTTCTGCTGTTCAGAGACATTTCTGAACTGTGTGTTATGGCTTTTAGGCTGGTATTTAAATTCTTGTCTGAATTTAAGAATATAATCCTCTCAATTCACATGTTTCACGTGTCATCCTGTTATAACGCCTGATTCAGTTAAGTGGATATTTTTTATTGAACTCTGCATAACCCGATTCAATTAAGCGAGGCGCAATGGAGCAGGAAGGCACCTCAATGATGCAAGGCAGGGATCCTCCAGGAAAACGGCTGAGAAACATTGCATTGGACTATTGTCTTTTGAGAAGGAAAACAACTCTGCCAAGATGCTAAATTTCTCCTCTTTTCCATTTAACCCCCAAAAAAGGAGAAAATCTTCGCTTGCCAAGTGATCTCAATTTTTTTCTTCCTGTATAAGCAGGTCATAAATAATCATTTTTATTTCATATGCAAGAACCCCATAACGCTAGTGAATGCGCAAACAAGGCCAAAAAGAAAGTTAATTGATTCACGCAGCATAACACCAGCCCTTTATTAGTTTAGAAAGAGTGACACAACAGATGTCTTTACAGTTGGAACATCTCTCTATTAATTACACCAGACCTCTAATGGTCCCTGCTCTGTGTTGTTACTCTCCATTTGTTTAAAGACTCCCAACAAATTAGGACGAGTCCCACGCTATCATTTGGATAAAGTATGATAATTTCATGTGAGCATATGTCAAACCTCACTCACCTTAATTCTGGTAATTATGATAATAATGACCCGGATAAGGTGAGTTAGTATGATTGCTGTATAAGTTATGGTTTCCTAGTTGCAGTTTCTCCTCAGCTGAGTGATTTTCACGACTGTATCTGCACTGTGCCATTTAAGGGGGTTGAGTTTGAGATTTTTTTTAAATCAGAGCTGCTTAAGAGAATTTTTCCACCAAATGAATAAACATCGGTGTGGTCTTCAGCCTAATAAGAACGATTGTCACAATAGTTTTTCAGCCTAAGAGCCACCTGACAGAGCGCAACGAGATTCATGTCAGCTTGAATCAGCCTCGCCACCTTAACAACGTGTCAGCAGTGAGAGCACAGTGGGAAGTTTGCGTGCAAGCTGAAAAGTCACAATGAATCATCAAAAGTGAGGGAAGAATGGCCACTTTAAGAAGCCGCAAAATCAATGCAAACGCCATCAAACGTGATTAAATAAACAAGGTACAGTCACTGCCATTAAGCTGACACCTCTGTCCAAGGTGGAGCTCCCTTCAGTCAGTCATAGTTAACACTAACATGAAGAAAAGGGGCCATTTGGAGTCACGAGTTAATCTGTCTGGCTTGTTGTGGGACGGAGCAGTAAATAATAGCATTATGATCTCCATGTGCTTTATCACTTACAAATCACAATGGATTTCTATTGTATTTATTTGACCTTCATTTAATCAAGTAAGAATTTATTCTTATTAATGGCTATTTACATTTTCAAAGGCATGAACCATTTGGCCACATGTTGCTGGAAATCAAAAATATAGCTGGCTAGATCATATTAGATGCAGAAATGTTTCTCGTAGATACATTTCTGCATCTGTGTAGTAATACTGATCACCTGAACCACATAATACAAATGAAGTGGAAGGAAAATAGGTTATATCCCTGTGTGCCCCCTGTGGTCTAATAAATATTCATTGTAACTAATGTCATCATTTTTCAAAGCTGGCCAAAGTTGCTTTACGGGCCAGATTGTGAGGGGAACTATCATTTACTTTAAAAAAAAAACCTTTTTCTGTTTTGAGCAAACACAATTTGATGTAGTGTCTTGTTGGCCTCTTGACCACATGTTAGTTTACTTGATTCTGGCTTGAAACTTGAGTTTCTAATTCAACTGGCTGAGACACTGGATGTTAAGAGGGAACCTGGATTCCACCCGGACCTACTTCACAGTGACTTTCTGCCCTTTGTGTGCAAGTATGTTTCTTTTTTCAAAGGAGTACCTGCACCCCAAGTTATCACTATTTTAGCACCCGGCTCACCAAAACGAATGACCTGGACTTTACCCCACAGCATAAAGGCATACACATACTGCAAGTGTATGAGAAAGTGAGTGGGTTTGTAGTGGAGGTCCAGCTGTGCGAGAGGATATGTGAGGATGGGATGTGAGCTCCTTCCTCTTCTCCTCAATACAGATTTTTACCACCAAAATACAAGTGGGCACTGTAACTGCTTTTCGACAAGGCTGCAGGAGCAACTGATCAATTTATCCTCCAACTGTGCGGGGGAGATGACACACACACACACACACACACACACACACACACACACACACACACACACACACACACACACACACACACACACACACACACACACACACACACACACACACACACACACACACACAAATAGTACAATTTGGCTCTGATACAGACAGAAAAAATTTGGATTTTGGGACAATCGGTACTCAGAGAATGGTTAGTGTCTGGTTCTGCCGACTTGTTGTGAAATGACTGTCTCAGTTTTGATCAGGTTTAATGTGCAGAGCGGTCTGATTGCAGCTGTGTCCACCGACACTTCCAGCACTGTCAGAATTCTGAGTGACGTGCAGGCTCAGGTGTCTCATTAGAGGGAGAAAAAGCTGGTTAGTGAGTTAATTTTGCAGACAGAATCGTCTTTGCTTGGTTAACAAATCATGACTGTTGTAAAATTCATTTGTATTGTGTGTTGTTGATTCGTGATGACCTGACCTGAGTGGTACACCTCACTCCTGCCATACATAAAACAGAATAAAACAGAATGTGCCTATACTGGCAACAACTTCTAACATCATTTACACACCATGAGTAGAAAAGCAAAGGGGTCTACAGGATTTTTGTTAGTGTCAGTTGCAATGACAATCTTTGTCATCTGTACACACTTCATAGATTTAAAACTATCTGATAATAAAACTAAAAGAGCTGCTGTTAGAAATAATGATTTTACACTTTTACAACAATAAACTGGAAACACTGCTGATGGATCAGTGGAAGCGTGTCAGAGGAAACGGACCTCTGAAGTAACACTTCAAGGATTGACTTTAGCCAAATGATTCGTCAGGCATTTTTATTTAACCTATACTTGGATAATAGAATAAACCCCCTTAACACCTAACCAGTATGGACCTTTCAGACAGTTTAAATCAGGGGTGTCAAACACCTTTAAGTCCAGGGGTCACACACAGCCCAAATTCATCTTGAATGGGCCGGACCGGTAAAAATAGTGCTGTGATACCCATTAAATTCAAATGTTAAAGTTTTTCTTCGTTGTTGCGGAGAGTATATATGATGAGAATGTCTATAATTTCATAAAATCAAACAATTACCACCGAAAAATTATGACAATCTCATCATGAAGTAAATGTTAATGATCGATGCAAAATACATTGCAATGTAAGAAAAATAAATAAATAAAAACTTCTCTTGTAGCCGTTGCATACAACATGACTTTGTTGTTACATTGCATTTCATAAAGGCACATTCTCATGGCAGCATCGACAATATCTCAGCGCAGGCCTCAGTGTTGTGCTGTGTTCACAAGAAAGGCATAGAAAAAATTATGATAAAATCGATGTTTTCTTTTACATTTTTACAATTTGCTTGGTGGTTTGTTGAGCCAGATTAGAGTCTCTTGAGCACCTTTTGGTGACACCTCTGAATTAAGTTGTTGCAATTTCTAGAAACCCATTACCAAAGCTGAGTAAATGTTTCTTAAAACAATTTTCTTAATTTATATGTCAAAACTATAATAGTTTTATAGTATTGAATATTAGTATTGGACCGTTGAGTCTCGGATATATTTTTGTTATACTGCTTTGTTGCTCTCCTTCATAGATGTATTGGTAGAACTCTGTAAAGACTTTTTTTACTGTTGCAATCATCGAACAATCAAATGTAATTTCTTTTCTTGCCTATTTTCAAAAGACAGCTGGCTTTTATTTCTTTATTTCTTTATATATATTTTTTAGCTTGCTGGATAAAAATGCAGTTTTTGATTCATTCCGCTTCCTCCATCTGCCTCCAATTCTGGCCTTAGTTTAATTCTGAGTAAGAATATGTGCATTTACACTGTTCAATTACTCTAGATTTATTTCTTTGCAGTGAGCTGTTTTTACATTTGTCACATAAGGATAGTCTGGACACACAATATGCTGTCATCACCCCCCCCCCCCCCCCCCCCCCCCCCCCCCCCACCATTGCCTTGTGGAGAGTGCAAGGCTGTCTGTTTATTAGCTCGGTACATTTTTGTTTCAGAGAACCTATTACAGAAAAAAAAAAGGTTGCTGTAATTTTGGACCTGTCCTGTCCGAGTGAAATTATTTTGTTGCAAATATACATCAGAATCCATGTGCTATTACTTCTGGCATATTGATTTGGATGTTATAAATTCACAGAACAGGTCAATTTGATCAAAAAAACTTTTAATTGATTTTCTTCTTCGACGCTGATGGCTACTCCCGTCTAAGTTTTTGCCTTCTTGACTTCTTCTCCTGTACTTGTAGACATTATTTTACCACTGACATAGCAAACTTTATGGATCGTAACAAACTTTAAAGTGCCAGGGCACTTTTCCATAATCAAAATATCCAACAGCGGTGAGGCAAACAGTCCTGATATTGCTTTATTTTTGCCACACCCTCAGTTCACCCATATATCACACCCACCCTCAGGCCACCTCTAGCCCCCGAGCCCTTCATCATTGTGTGGAATATTCTGACCAAATGGATGTTTTGTACTTTGCCAATGTTGTTTGCTGCCAAAGAAAATGTGTTTAGTAGATAACAAAGAAAGGGGGTGGAGAGAAATGGGAGCGAAACGCACACGCAGACAAATGATCCTTTGCAGGGTCTTGAAAACCATTAGAAAACCTAAATATTGTCTCAGTTTGAAGGAAAAGCTCAACAGAAGAAACCTTAAAACACATGCTCACAGGTGATCCTGCATTTGGAATCCACGGAAACGATGGAGCAGGATCATGAAACAAATACAGGAGGTGAGCAGTGCTCTTTCAAAATCAGATTAAAGATATATGTTTTTGAAAAGTAGAAGCGAACTGACACAACTGTGGGGCTGCACAGATAACCGCATTACATTTTGTGTGGAACAGAAGTTAATAGTAACAGATGATGATGATGACCGTGACTCCATTTATCTCTAATCTTTGTAACCTGAAGAGACGTGCGGAAATGGGAGAAAAAACAACAAGTCGGCATCTATTAACCTCTGTAACATTAATGGGTTCAGACAGGTCAAATCTGGCTAAAGTCCTGCCCCTCCCCGCCCCTCCACCCCCCAATTATTTTATTTACTACAAATACAGGGAATGACATTCCCAAAACGAAAACTTCATCTTTGCCGGATACATACAAACATCTGTGCTTATCTCTCCTCCAGCCTCCACCGCTGATTCTAGTTTACCATATTCCACGTCCTTTTCAGATTTTCCTGAGCCAGGTATGTGGCAGACATTTTCCAAATCCCCTGCATGTAACAGCTCGGATTAGCAGTAGGGAATTAAACCCCATCAGGTAAATCCTCTGCCTTCACAGGGTCAGTGACGGGGCACTTGTAGAATAAAAGGTCATGCTCAAAAATGACTTTTTTTGTTCAGCACATGTCAAACAGTCCCAAATTATCCCTCACTTGTTAGTTTCTTTGTGTAAACAAGGCTTTTGACAGTCTGTCTGAACACACCCTGTTGTAATTCTAATTTTCACTTTGCTGATTCAGGTTTTTGAAGAGATCCTCAGTCGAAAAAGGTCAAACTCTGCTTGTAAGGCAGCGGCGTCTGATATCGCAAACCTCTCGTTGCTCATATCTGAGCAGCAGCATCGTTTGGCAGCAGATTACAGTGCTGGTGCTACATTCAATTTATCACACATGATCATTCCACCACGCTGCTGCAGTTAATGAGTATGTACAAAACACTGCTTACTTGTGCATGAAGACTCCAAGAAGGATGTGCATATATAGCTTGTTTCTTTGGAAATCCTCGTACTCACGGGATTGTGATCGACTATATAAGTGAAGGTAAGATTTATAGAAATGGTATAAGCTGATAGTTATATATCTATAACTATCAGGTTTTCTTGCTGACTCTTGAGATCCATATTTGATTTATTGAATTTGAAAGTGGTTATAATCACTAAGGTGCCCTTGAGCAAGGTCTATAACTCCTACCTAACAGTTCCTTAATGACAAGCGGATCAAATATAATTGTTTAAAATGTCCAAGTAGGCTGATTTTAAAAGAGGCAGAGATTATCTTTTTGCTCTCGTAATGTAATCTATTGCGGCCCTTGTAATAAGAACAAGTAAAACAAAAAGGAGAATTAAATAACATTTGACCTGTTTAAAAAGAACAACAAAGCGATCCAATGAACCACTCGAGTTGTGGTGCTGAAGCACTCAAAATGCACAGTTTGCACAATGGTGTCAGAGTAATCCAGTTTTTGATTCCTTACCTTGCCAAGTACTCCCCTGAGCTGCCGTTGCTGTGTTGTACATCCATACAGTTGGTAGTCCCGGGTATGAGTGCCAACGCAGGATTCTCCTGGGCTGCACTGCCCACCGCTCGAGCCACCAGCTCCAGTGAGTCATGAACATACTGATCCAGAGAGGGGGCTCCCATCACCCCGTGAGCCAGTAGCCCCAGGGGTAACCCCTCTGTTCTCAGCTCCGCCACATTCTGGCTGTCCCCCAAGACCCAGTGAAACTCCGGCAGCGCCATTCGCGTGGCCACCGTCCACAGGCGCCGCACCTCGCGGATGTCGCACCCAAAAGTCACCACTCCCGTTGTGGAAGAAGGTTCCCTCAGACCCTCCAGCTGCCGCATCAGGGCTTGCTGCTGGTCTGATTTTGCGGCGGAGGTGGGCGAAGATGAAGAAACGGGGGATGAGTAGCCCGAAGGGGACAATGACGCCTGAGCTCCCACTGGGATACCTGTTGCGGAGGAGAGTAATGAAGACAAAGGCGAGGCCGAGACGGTGGTCGTCAGGTTGACGAGGGAGCCCAGATGGAAGCGGGTGTTGTTTTTGATGAGAAGGAGGAAGTCGCTAATGTTCCATTCTTGGCAGAGAAGAACACTGATGTCCCACCAGCCGTTCATCATCAGCAGGGAGTAGAGGAGACGGGATGGCGGGGCCTCCACGGTCCGCATCGCCATTTGGAAATGGAGGTTATTCTGAGAGGGGAACAGGTGCAGTTGAAGAGGTGGAAGTGATGGAAGACACAGGGCGGAAGGTTTGACAGTCACGGGACAAGGAAAGAAAAAGACGAGTGTGTAAGATGAAAGTAAACAATAAAGAAACGAGGAAAATGGGTTGAGGATATCAAATGGATGGGATAACATTTTAGGAAAGCGTATTGGACAAATGGGCAGTTAAACAAAGACGAGGCGATGTGGAGGGCGAAGAGTTGGTGGGGGTCAGTAGGGTTTCATCGAGGGCAGGGAGATATAATGGGCGATAAAACATCAGAGAATAGATTTTATGGTGAAGGATATTGTGAGAAATAGCAAAATAAAGGTAACCGAGGAGCGTGGGGGGTCGGGGTGTAATAGTGAGGAAGACGATGGAAGGTTGGGAATGAAGAAAAATCCGTTTGGACACCAGGGAGGTAATAGAGGGAGGAAAATATGGAAAGAAGGACAGAAGGAAAGAAAAAGAGGTTTATAAATCTAACTATTACTTTCTGTCTTAGAATTCAATTTGTTCCTGGAGAACAAACACCGTCTGCTGGATATAATGGATTTCAAACTCCATTTACCCTCTTCCATGAATATCATTATTCACATCATGAGAAATACTCTACATCTATTTTGATGTGTAGTCACTTTCTTTCTATTTTCATTTAGCGTTACCTTGAACCTAAATATGGCTCAACAGGCTATTTGACATACTCGGTTCCATGTAGTTAAATTCACATTTGCGATTCATAAATTCGTGACCTGATTGATGAGTCCTGGACAGTCCAATGAAGCATTCCACCGGCGTGTGTGATTCCCACTCAGACGAGCAGTAATGGAAGTGTGCTAACTGAGAGGAATCCTCCAAAAGAATAGGTAATTTATGAATAACAGGCAGAGATTTGCTTAATTTGGACACTTTCGTTACCATTTCAATATCTTTTTTTTTATTTAAATTTTTCAGTACAGCAGAGGTTTTCACTTGGTTGACTGCAAAGGAATTGCACAGAAAATTGGGCCTTTGAGATTGTATTAACGAGGGCGTGATTACATCTTATCAGGGTGTCTTTGCAAGGATGTCTGACTACAAATGTCTCCGTTCCGGTGTTTTCTCTGGTATTTTTCTCTTATTTCGCTAATGCCTGATTCAGTCATTGGAAGAAGATGCTGAGAACCTGGAGAATTGTGGCACTCAATGTGCAGGATCACTGACCTACAAGTCCTCAGTGTAGTCCAGTGATTGTTAGAAATGATTGGTGACACACATACAAATCTTCAAACATCGTTTCATCAGGACGCCCTTTATAGTTATTCTCTGGCGAGCTGGAGGGGATGAATTGGGTACGCTGTGGGAAACATTTCTGGTTGTGCTCCACTTAAAAGTTACATTATGATACCTCACTTACATAAGCTGCTTGGGCAGAACAAAATCTTGGTGACACCTTTTAAACCATCTCTGCTGAGATTAAAGCTTGTGTGTTACCTTGGGCAGCAGTCTTTAAGTGATCAAATTCAAAATATTTCCATGTCAGCCTTTTTCCATCTCTTCAAAATGTACAGATCATGCCTATCTTTAACACAACACTCACTAAAATACTTAAATACCATTTTCACATCAAGTCTGACAACAGTAGTTCACTACTTCCAAATCAAACTTAGTGAAGATATCATTCCTTCTATTTCAGCTCCATTGGCTCACAGTGAAACGTCTCCAGTCTCCAGTCTATCCCACAGATCTATTGAAGCCATACAAACCCTCCAATCTTCATCAACAGACCTCTGAATCATTCCACCATAAATCCTCAGCACTACGAGTACCAGAACTGTCTTCGCCAAAACTCTGGAAAAACTTAAAATATAAAATTTGGTCAAATTTGACTCAGAGCAGTTCCTCCAGTTTTAATTATGGTTTAACTTTTCAATATTTCTCTGAGGTGAGGTGACCTTGATTGTCTTTGACAGGCGGCTTGAAACATCATTCACATATTGTAATAATCTGCTGCATTTCATAGTAAATGGCCTGAATGCAATATGTGGTCAGGTTTATTGTATTTTGTCATAAATTGTGACATTTGCAGTGATTGCGAGAGTTCCTGTTTTCCAGTGAAAATATAATCTGTTCCTTATGTAAGACCACGATAGGTTTTCATTCACAAGCATCGATGTCCATTATAATAATAACATTCATTTTATGAGTGCGAGCATGAATGATACCCCCTCAATTCATTTAAAACATATATTATTCACACACTAGTGGCTTCAAGTGGTCAAAACCACACACACACACACACACACACGAACCAGGATTACAAAAGTACCATACAGTAATAGTTCCACAACAAAATCATAACATAGAGTAAAGCAGTTACTTATATATAGATTAACTCTACATTGTCTTGAGAAATTGTTAATTGATGTACAGTACTATATAGTCGTGATCAACACCATGGATGAACATTTAGAGCCGGGGTGTCAAACATAAGGCTCGTGGGCTAAAGCTGACCAGCAGGAGACTCCAATCTGGCCCACCAAACCACCAAGAAAATAGTGAAAGATTTTAACAGTAGCAGACGCAACACAACACTGAGACCTGAGCTGAGATATTGGTGATGCTGCCATGAAAGATGGCTACTTCATTGCTATCACTCGTCTCAAAGCCGTGTTGTGAGGATGACTTTCTAAAAACATGCCTATAAAAAGACCTACAGGAGAGGTCTTTTGGGACATTTCACTTTATTGTGACGCTGAAGGTTTTATTGAAATTGGCTTTATGTTGAGAGTGTAGTGATTTTTGGTATTAATTGTGTCATTCGACAAGAATAAAGACATTTTCATTATGTATGCAGCAAATAAAGACCTTAAAGTTTAAACTTAAGTGATATTGTGACAATATTTTACTCAAGATGGAATTGGGCTGTATGTTGCTTCTGAACTAAAATGTGTTTGACCCCTGACTGTTAAACCTTCTAATAACTAATCCAGCATGTAAAAGTATTTCATATGGGGTCCAGGCTATTCATTACTCAGGACTCAAACATTTGCCATCTGGGTTGTAATCTTCGCTTTAACCTTCCTACATCCTACAAAATGTATTAAATCTGCTAAAAGTCATGAAAAATCACATTTAGGATTCCAGTACATAAAGTTACTACTAAAAATATAAAGTTATACATTTGTGGCAAACTGATTTTCTACTCAACAAAAACTACATCAGAATTAGGTGGAATTGTTTGCATATTAGCTCCATGGGGTGAAACTACCAACATACTTTATATACTGCTTCCTGTACCTCTTTAATCAAGTGTTATGTACAGAATTCTTCACTCCACTGTAAATGATCTGAAATCTAAAGCTTCCTGTACGTGACGACATAAACCTGTCACGCCATAAAAGTGGCTGGCAGTAATGGCAGATTGGTGTGCTGACTCTCTCTCGGTGCCAACGTAATAACACAAGTGCAAACGACACACATTATCATGCATCACACTCACGGCATCTTAGTAAGCCACAAGATCAGAGCAGATAAGTTTCAAAGTTGACACAATCGTCGCTGTAACACTTTAGATAAAACCAAATAGGACACATCTGTCTGGTCTGACACGGTATACCTTGTCTTATCCAGTCCTGTAGCAGCTCTAAATGCTATCAATCAGTTTCTGTTTGTTGAATGCACACACACACACACACACACACACAAAAACTACACACAACTAAAAGCCTCAGAGCAACTCATTTTAATTGACTTTATAACTATTACACAAGCTTTGCACTTAAAGTCCATTAGATGAATATACTGGCTAATTTCATTTATCCCATTAATCACTTTGCCCAATAGCCATGCAAATAGCACATTATTCATCTGCTTATTGCACATGCGTGGGCGGATTATTGTTGCGACAAACGCACCAACAAAATCAAAAGTACATGTTTTATTTGGGATTTAGAAGTCCTGTGTCAGGGAAGGGAATGTTAATGCGGTCCACAGGGCATCAGGCCCTCACCTCCTCTCATCCCCACAGGAGGATTGGAGGATTTATTCGCCACTGCAGCCCCTCTTGCACTGTGATCTCCATAAATCTTTAACCCCCTCTTTGTTCCTCGGGTAAATAAACATGAACAGAAATCAGTAGGAAGTGTGGCCGCCTGCTCTCGAACATGAGGCACTTCGCTGTTGGCACAGAGGGGAAATCCCAGCTCTGTTGTCACCGCACTCTCTTTCATCACTCCACTGCCTTCAACACCCCCCCCCCCCCCCCCCCCCCCTTGTGATTTGCACATCCAGAAAGCCTTTGCCGTGGATTGTTGTGCGAAGGGAATACCTGCAACGCATGCTGTATGGTAAAACTGCAGATGTCATTGGAATCGGTGGGAATGAGCCGGAGGAGAAATCAAATAAACCCTTAATGGCCTGGTTATTGATTGCACTTTGATTAGATGATTCATTGTGGGGGACAGTGTGAAAACTGATTAAAATGAGTTTCTCTTTTTACTTTAGTTGATTACAGAAGTTTTCCTCACTGAACAGCAGCCAGCTTGCAGATTACTGTGTCTCCTGAGGGGTCTCGCTATCACTCTGTTTATAGCAAAAAGACCCTGAACCCTCAAGTCCATAAAAAAATCGGTTTTGCATTTTTGTTTCAGAAAGGTTTTGCTTTCACGTGGCAACGTTTTGGAAATGAGCAGAAACACTGACACTTATGTAGTTTTCACGTTGGCCATTCGTGACTAATCTTGTTTGTTTTTGCAATGAAAGCGCTATATACATTAACAGTGGCGAGTACATGGACATTCGTATGGACAGATGACCAAGTTGGATTACTATTTCGGGTGACTCTTGACTATAAAACTCTCAGGTGCCAAGAGAATATGGAGCGGGAGTCAAGACACTCTGGAGGCAAATATTGTTGTTATTTTCTATCTACTGCATGTGCAGAAGGATTATTTACTATAGCTGTGATGATATGACAAATCATCCCTGAAGAATTAATGCAATTAGGGTCAGTAATTTTTGTGAAAAGTTGGTTACATACATACATACATACATACATACATACATACATACATACATACATACATACATACATACATACATACATACATACATACATACATATCAATAAATAAATGGTAAATGGACTTCACTTATCAAAAACTTTTTCACCTTTTTCCAAAAGTGCTTTACAACGTTAATCACATTCACCCATTATAATAATGGCTTGGATTTATATAGTACTTTTTTCACACTGACTCAAAGCGCGTACAGAGACCATTATTCATTCACACCAGTCCCACCAGTGATGCTAAGCTACGTTGTAGCCACAGCCACCCTGGGGCATGCTGACAGAGGCGTGGCTGTCATTTTGCGCCAATGGCCCCTCTGACCACCACCAACATTCATGCACCATCCATACCCATTCATATGAGGCAATGTGGGTAAAGTGGGATTTGAACCGCCAACCCTCCGGTTATTGGACGACCGGCTCTACCGCCGAGGCACCATCGCCCCATTCACACACACCAATGGAGGCTGCTGCCATGCAAGGCGCTGTCAATCCATTGAGAGCAATTTGGGGTTCAGTGTCTTGCTCAAGGACACTTGTGGACAGGTGGAGATGATTGGCTCTACCAACCAAGCCATGCAGCCTTCGCCTCAACGTTTGTTGGCGAAGGTAATAATTACCCTTGGCTGGACCCCACCGCCTTCAGACCACCAATGACCACAAGCCAGTAGGACCACTGGTCTAACCCCCCTGAAAGCCCGACCATAATTATGGAAGGTCAATGAGAAATTCCAATAATATCCAAGAAAAAATCATTCTATGACTGTTTTCTATTTGCCATCAACCTTGTAATTCCTGGTTGTTTTTCTATGATTGAAATTTGAAGTGATTAAAAGTTTAATTTTCAAGATGGCTGTGCACAGTGTGACATTCTATCCCCCACAATGTTCTATTGTTGTGTTTACTGCAAGTTGATTTTCTTACAAACTCATCCAAACAGATCTGGACACGGTTTTTGCTAACAGCTGCTTTTTCAGAGGAACTCATTTCCTTCTATGTTAAGACTTATACATACTCACACACACACACACACACATATATATATATATATATATATATATATATATATATATATATATATATATATATATATATATATATATATATATATATATATGTGTGAGGAAATATCTGCTGATTAGTGTGCTCTACAAGTGATCTTATGAGTGTACAAGAAATTCCTGCTGTGTGTATCCTGGTGCACACAAGTGTCTTTTTTTTTATTATTATCATTTCCTTCCAAATATCCTCAAAAAATCTTTCTTCTGAGCTTCTGCTTTCATCCTTCAGTCCCACAGCTCTCTGCCCTTTGGCCTGAACTCATCGTAAGGTGTGAAGAATCAAAGAAGTCTGAGCTATTTGTGTTTTTTGAGAAAACACAGCGAGTATCTCACACACTCACATATCTGCTATGTGGAGCAGCTTGATAGTTGAAACAACCAGCTGTGTGAAATGCACAAAGACACACAACCAGAGACAACTGGTTAAAACACTCAAATCACTCCTGGGAAATACTACACATTGAATTTGCTGTAAAACAATCTGAACCTGTCTTGTCTTTTCTTTTTTAATGTGTGATCTGCGGGTCGTGATTTAAAGCTTGCAAATTAGGTGCAGACAAATTCTGCTCAGTGG
This sequence comes from Lipophrys pholis, assembly GCF_963383615.2. Taxonomy (NCBI): domain Eukaryota; kingdom Metazoa; phylum Chordata; class Actinopteri; order Blenniiformes; family Blenniidae; genus Lipophrys; species Lipophrys pholis. The sequence continues at coordinate 15,075,789 of NC_137641.1, read as the reverse complement.
TATTTATTGTGACCCAATTATGAGGACGACTTTGCTGCTGTGATGAAGTTGTGTGGAAGCCAATAACGGATTAACACTTTTTTGACTTAATTCTACACACACTGCAAAATAAGTCACTTTGTGTGCTGAAAAATGTGGCCAGGCAGCCACACGTCACGCATCATTGGTCACAATGATGTTCGCTATGCCCGTTCAAGCTGATGTGTTTCTGCATTAAATCATTATTATTATCATTGAAATATAAATACCTGTTATACTCTGACAAAGTAAAAAAAAAAAAAAAAAACCACTTCAAGCTATGCAAGAATAACTATCTAGTGCCTGGTGTTACATAAGATAACCTTGAGTCCAGTTTTTTACTGAAGTAGAACAAAACACAATTCTACGGCTCTCGAGTATTTTTATTTGTTGTTACTTCCTCCTTATCACGTTTCAGAGGGAATTGTTGTGCTTTCTGTTTTCTTGGTTTGACCTATTTTACGGTTTATAATAGTTGGAGAGCTGCTGTCTCTATTGACTCAGCCCTTCATTTTTTGCTGTTGATTATTATTTTTGGCTCATGTATGGATATTGAAAAGCTTTTAGTTGAATTTTCCACTTATTGCTTTTTTTATTCATAATTTCTTTAAAAAGAAATTAATTATTACCTCAGTGTTAATGTATTGTGTCCATGATTTGTTGGAGGGTTTAAAGGGCATAATGTAGTCACGCCTCTGCTGTGTGGTGGCAATATTTACTTATTTAATTGCACTTTCAATTTTGAATTTTCTCTTTGGTTTCTCGTTGCTGTTGCTCAGAACTTGTCCGGTCTGTTATACTTTTCCACCTGCTCATAATTACAACACTGTGCCGCAGTCAAGAGCTTCAGCCATTTGCATGCTACCTATGTTCTTTTGTGGCATCTTTCAGTTGCTCAATGCACCATCTTGTGGTCCAAATTTGTATTGCAAGACTAATTTTGCAGGTGCAAGTTGTAAAACATGCTGATTTTGGTATATATAGTATACCAGCAGCACATCATAAATTTGGCTTTGAGATGACATCGGCATTATTATTTTGTCTCACTCAGGTTCTGATTATTTGAGGAAGTATTGATTAACATTTTATAATGATTTTGCATGTTGCAGTTTTGAATACAAAATTAAAGCTCATATGATCTGTCTGGTTTTGTCTATATTTTGGTAGTTTATCTCAGCTATTCACAATTTCTTCCTTTACAAAAGCACAAAAATGCTACTTTTTGAGCATCTTCTTCCAACTATCTGATGTTCTGCTTAATGAGAGAATTAGTTATAAAACTGACACACAGACAGCTCCACTAATGTGTTACAGAAGCACTTTAATAATACAGATATGTGCACATAATATTAATATGGGCCTAACTTCCACTAAAACTGCAATTAGAAAGTAGCTTCAATACAAAAATTACAACAGGGATTCCTAACAGCTTCTAGTTTCTGACTTCTAACTCGATACAATGTAAAGTCAGTGTCATATTTCTGACATTTAAGAGCTGTTAACAGCCCTGACAAATATTCATCACATTTGTTAGAAGGACCTAATATGTCACGATAAAATCAAAGATTAAAGAAAATTCAGAAAACATTCCTGTCCCTTTTAAATGAACCTGTATAAAAAGTGACTGAAACTTTTTCCCATCAGCTTCACACTGTTGACACTTTGATCATTGATAATCTCGAGGTGTTGTTAAATACATCTAAACATGATGAAATAGGTTTGAAATACATTTAGCTGTTAATACATCCATCTATCTTCTATACTGCTTTGTCCATTTTTACTTCATATGGCAGGAAACTGGAGCTGATCCAGGCTTTTATCAGGCAAAAGGGCATCGCACCGAGACAGACGGCCAGTCCAAACACTCTCATTCACACCTTCAGTCAATTTGCCCCACCGGATGCAGAGTGTTTTATGTTGTGGTAATTTAATCCATTAATCTACAAAACTATCAAAACACCTTGTTTGATCAAACCTTTAACAAATGACTCACAACCTGCAGGGTAACTTGTTGGGTGGCCGAGCTGCAAGCAGAGATAGTTGCTTTGATCATTTGCCACACGCCCCAGGACAGCCTTAACTGGTTCAGCACCAATATACGAACTGTGTGTGTTTGGGGAACATGCAAACTCCTCACAGAGTTGAACTCAAGATATTGCAAAAGCGCTAGTCACTGCACAGCCTGTACGTCTGCTCTGGTTTTAAAGTCTGGCGTTTCTTTGCAGACACTCGGACCCTTTCTTCCCCTGTTGGATGACACTTATACCACATCTTTCTCTCCTGCGACGACACTCCCCATTCACTTGTGTCACAAATAGTCCTGTGCATATACCCTGTGACATAATGAGGATATTTGCAGCACGTTTAATGCAAAGAGCATACGTTTGCACATAATTGGATTAGGGAGCAACAGATATTTGCATATACGCTTCGAGCTGTTTCTGAAGATGCTCTATCTTAATTTTCCACAAGCTCGAGCGTCATCAGCCGGCACACGGGACAGATTTTCACTAAAAACTAAGTCCTCATATCAGAAAGCAGCTGGCCCTTCCTTTCTCCAAGTTCTCCTCAGTTCTCGCTCTTTTATATGTTAAATTCTCGACCCTGCTCCGCTATCACCAGCAACTCCCAGCCCAGCTCCTTTACTCTGAGGTCACTTTATCCTTCACTCCATTAGCTCCGTGTTCTCACGCAGCCTCATCATTTTGACACTTACATAACAAACTGCGGGCAGATCACATTATCAAAGGTTTCTCGATGATTCGCCGAATTAAACAAATTTGCACTTTGCCTAATCTTGACCATGAACTCTGAGGGACTATGAAATGAGCCAAAGGTCAAACAAAGTTAGCAAAAATACGGACTAATGAGATCCTCTCAAGACATTCAGAAACTTCTGACATTTTGAAAACTCTGTTTTGGAGAAATTGCTGTCAGACTTCAGTTGGGATTTGCTTGTGAAACTAGATTGAGTCAGAGGAGAGTCAAGCCATTTCTGTAAACATCTCACACGAGCGGCGCACACCACAGGGCTATTTCCCAGCCCCCCTTTGGCTCCGTCACCCTTTCACGACCTTACATCCACCCATCCATCAATCATTCATTCTTTATCTGTTCCTTTGTCTGCTCTATTTATACCCATTATTTTGCGTCGAGGGACTGAGTCTGACTTTAAACACCTGCTGACTGCTCACGAGGAAATGCCTCCTTGTGCATTGAGCAGGAAATTAGACATTACCCTGGAAACACACACATACACTCCTATAGCCCAGCAGGTGGCAAGCGTCCCAGAAACCTTCAGTCCAACTAATGGATTTGGGCGTGTGTGTGTGTGTGTGTGTGTGTGTGTGTGTGTGTGTGTGTGTGTCTGTGTGAGGATATGAATAGAAGTTCTTAAAGACAAAATCGATGACATTATAACTGTGTATCACATGAAACACGCCACCCTCACAGATATTTAAAACTGCCTTGTTAGTGCCACCCAATTATAGAGCTTCACAGTGTATAGTTGCACTAAATCATCTTGTTGTGAGAGCAATTTCTACCTGCGCACACATACACTCAGCAGGTGTTCCCTCCGCAGACTGAATATTTATGAACCATCCCACTTACAAATTTAGAGTGTTTACACTTAAGACTAATTCTCTAATTCCCGCTGCAAAACTTCTCCAATAACCTTTATCGGTTCATTTAGTACAAGAGTCAATTTTCCAGCTCATATTGGTTGATTTCTATTGCATAACATTACCATAACAGCTGCAATTGCCGTGCCTCGACTTAAAAAAAAAAACCACATTAGAGCTCCAAGATTGTTTTTTTGAAGGCACTGTCAATAATTTATACTGTATCAGGAAGTTTTACACAGGTTCTACAGTCTGTCTGTCCAAAGCGCTTCAAAATGCAGCATGAAATTCAAAGATAGAGGGTTGTAAATGAAACATTCCACTTATATTCTCAAAACACGCCTATTTTTGACAGGTTGTCAATTAAAGGTTAGATATTGGAAAAATCTAACCTTTTAAATGTCTTAATGCCGAGCAGGTACTTTTGGCATGAGGGGAGGAACTGTTTCAACCATACTGTAAAAGCAGAGACTCCTATTGTTCATTCTTTCAATGAGGATTCTCTTCCTGAACTGGCCGAATGACACACGTCTTATCCTGGTTGCCGCATTTCTGCCTGGATGGCTTTTTTCTGTACATTGCAGATATATAGTGAGTCAGAGACGAGCAGACATTTGACTGGAGAAACAGAGTGCTGCTCACTCACAGCGTCCCTAAAGCCTCCTAATGAGCGTCAGAATATACAGCATAGTTCATTAAATCCATCCGAGGGAGCACATAACAGACCTATTTATTATTTCTTTGTTTAATGGAACTGTTATGTCACTGCGTTACATATCAACATAACTCTCCAAGCTTAGGTGTGTTGATCCATCTCATTTATTCCCATTAGAAATGTTTCAAAAGTTAATGCCACATTGACCGACAAATCCAATCCTCACTATGGCATTAGCACATAAAGAATATTCCCATCAGGCAAATATTGATGCCAGGCGAACAGAAGGGAATCAAATGATTGAAATGTTTACAACACTCATACTGCTGCTAGAATGGAGTTACCAATAGAGGTCCAAATTGCAAGTCAAACAGTAAATTAAGCGGCTTTAAGTGGAGATGTTTGAGTCAGTAGGATATGGATGAACTTTGAACTAAATGTTTACATCATTACAAAGGAATGGTTGTGAATGTCAAATATATATTAGAAGGCAAGGCTTGATTTGTTTTCGTAGGCCTGAGGATAAAATCTGATCTTTAAGTTAACTAAGTCAAGGAACGACTTAAAAAACTTCTCTTTCTGGTATCGGTTTTGTGCGTGTGCGTGTGCGTGTGCGTGTGCGTGTGCGTGTGCGTGTGCGTGTGTGTTGTGTTGACCACTTGAAGTCACTCGTGTGTGAATAATGAATTGGGGGGGGTATCATTCATGCTCGAACTCATAAAATGAATGTTATTATTATAATGTACATCGATGCTTGTGAATGAAAACCTTTCATGGTCTTACATAAGGAACAGATTACATTTTCACTGGAAAAAAAGGAACTCCCCAATTGTGCTACAATCATTGCAAATGTCACAATTTATGACAGAATACAATAAACCTGACCACATATTGCATTCAGGCCATTTACTATGAAATGCAGCAGATTGTTACAATATGTGAATGTTGTTTCAAGCCGCCTGTCAAAGACAATCAAGGTCACCTCACCTCAGAGAAATATTGAAAAGTTAAACCATAATTAAAACTGGAGGAACTGCTCTGAGTCAAATTTGACCAAATTTTATATTTGAAGTTTTTCCAGAGTTTTGGCGAAGACAGTTCTGGTACTCATAGCACTGAGGATTTATGGTGGAATGATTCAGAGGTCTGTTGATGAAGATTGGAGGGTTTATATGGCTTCAATAGATCTGTGGAATAGACTGGAGACTGGAGACGTTTGACTCTGAGCCAATGGAGCTGAAATAGAAGGAATGATATCTTCACTAAGTTTGATTTGGAAGTAGTGAACTACTGTTGTCAGACTTGATGTGAAAATGGTATTTAAGTATTTTAGTGTTTAGTGAGTGTTGTGTTAAAGATAGGCATAATCTGTACATTTTGAAGAGATGGAAAAAGGCTGACATGGAAAAATTGTACCTATTTTACCTTGACTTATTTTAATATCACCTCCTAAACTAGGTTTTTTTTTGACGGACAGTCCTTTCACAGTCCTCTAGAATATGTGCTAAATATCAAGGCTTTCTGTCTTTGCCATTGAATTTGACTGTGCAGTCTTGTATTGAAAACCTCTTCGTAGATCGTTGAGTTACAGGGTTGACATATAAATCAAATACTCAATGTTTTTTGTTGTAGAAAAGAGATTTTTTTACCACAATCTTTCATTTGTATGCGTAACTTTAGGTTGAAAAACGGAGCATGGATTTATAAGTCCTGATTCTAGAGTTGACCTACTTGAAAGTCCTATGTGGGAAAGAATGGGTAAAGGTAGGGCCTTCTATCTAACTTACCTTCAGTTTCTCCCACCTTCAGGAGAAAACCTAATATTTTATAGCTTCCCTACCAATATCCAAATTATTCCTTCTGATGACACTTGAAGTCTCTTCCTCTCCATGGCACTGAACTATTGCCTCATTCACTCTCAGTGGCGAGCTGATAACCCACAAAGCATGTGTTTTTGCAGATAAACCACGGACCATGTGCTGCTGGTTGTTCTAAATCGTCAATCAAAAATGTAACCTTGATGTAAAAGAAGAAAACGCTGCACTCCTCAGACTCCCCGTGTTCACTATAATTCAGCACCATGGACAGAGGCAGCTTCCCCTCCGCTCTCCCCATGGTTCCTGTTTTTGGGCTCTGTTTGGAAGCAATTGAAGCTTTTGTCAAGCTTCCTACGTCTTTGGTTTCCTTTCTGACGAAAAACAAACCCTGCTTGGGTCACGGATCGTGCTGCACTTAAGTTTAATTTGGGCAATTTAAAGCAGAAGTGATTGAATCGATGCTGAACTTGAAAAAAAGAAATTCCTCTTTTATCCCAATGAAATTGAAACCCACACCTGAGCAAATGGGTTTGACATTCAGGCCTCTGTCTAGAATATTAGCTTCTTGAATTAATTGATTCTTATAAATAGTTAAGATCTGAGCTCAGTGCATTTTGCGTAAATAGAAGTGATCGATGTTGAAGCTCGCCCACCTGCACAATCTGAGTCCAGTAAAGTGATCAACAGTTAACAAAAGTCCACATGTAGCTGGGAAATAACTTTTTTTCTTTCATATTTACCTTACTCTGACGTGAGAACTCCCTCTGCACGACGCTGACCACCGGCACCTGAAGCGCAAACGAGACGAATTCCAACTTGACAAACTCGTCCCGGTTCCGTGGGAAGGCGATCATGGCGGAAACCCCCTGCACGACCACCGTGTGACACACGCTCTCCACGAATGACAGCGGGTCCTCGTTTTCGGGGATGCCTGTGGAGGAGAAGGCAAACGCGGGCAGCTCTCCCAGCGCGGACCCGACTGCCATGACGAGCTCCAGGGTTAAATTGTAAGGGAGCAACCCGGCCCGGTTCAGAGCCTCGGCTGCGAGCAGGACCGAGTCCCGGGGCGCAAACACGCGGTTCTCCCTGGACGTGTTGTCCTCGCGCTGCCTCGCCTGGCTTCTGCTCCGGTTTGCGCCCCGTTGGCTGTTAGCGGCGACCCGCGTCCTCAGGCTGCCGTGTCCTGGCGCACTGGCACTTGTTTTAACCTGCTTTTCCAACTCCGGCTGCGGCTCCCCTGCTAAAGCCCCCTCCGCGTCCCAGTCCTTAGAACCGCTGCCAGCAGTGGGGGGGATCAGGCGAGGCTGTACGTGCAAAGCCCCTACCCGAACCGTGTGGCCGATCCGTTTCAGCACCTGGCACGGCTGCGGGTGTGAGGAGGCGCATGGCGCGAGGAACACCAGGGCGCACAGCAGGAAACACATCGGCGGCGAGGTACCGGTGCCTGGTCGGGCTGCCGTGACATCCGTTATCACCACCATCATCCCCACCGACCTCAACATCCCCGCTCCAGAACTGCGCCGGATGCCCCGTCCGACCGCGCCAAACACCGGGGCCGCTCCGTCGGTCCCCTTTCTGGCCCTTCGCCTGTGGCCCTGGTGTGCTGCTCAGACCGGCTGCAGCCCCAGCTCCCGGTCCCGGTCCCGGTCCTCCTTCCCCTGCTCCAACCCAGGATCCGGATCCAGCTCGCGGTAAAGTTGTGCGTTTCTCCTCGGACGCGGACAACAGGCTGCTGAGGCGCAAGATCAGGCACGAGCCGCGCACAAGCAAACAATGATCCCCAAAAGTGCTGCTTTTCATCTCAAAAGATTTTCATCATTCAAACCTTTCGATTATTAAAACAAATCATGGAATCAAAGGACTGAAAAAAAATCCACATATTCCAGTGGTGGAAGGAATACCAAGCACAGTGAAGGCATTGGCAAACCCAGAGGAAGGAAATGTCGGGAAAAACGGTTAATGCGCATCAAACACATTCCAAAACAGTGCAATCCACCTCTGGAAGGAAGAGAATAAATGTGATGGCTTTTAAGGCTTCGAAGAAAATAAAATCATCCCATTATCATCCATGGCGCACGAACCAAGAAAACACTTCTCGGTGCTGAAGATTTCTTTTTTTTTTTCTTCAAGAAAAAAAAAAAAAAAATGTTTTCCCCCTTGTTAAAACACCCAAGTCAAAGCTTCCCAAAGCGCACGCGCTGCTTGGCTCAAGCCAACCTGTGTACTGACACTTGTAGTGGAGAGACCTCCGGCACGAGAGCGCAGTGTGTCCGCACACGTTCCAAGGAGATTTAACCCCGTCCTCACCTTGCCCACCCACTTACCCCGGTTTACATTGTGAGGGGGCAGATTTTAAGACGTCATCAAGAGTCAAACACCCACATTTAAAGCACAATCAGTCAGAGGGTGCTTTGGATGCATATAGGTGGAAATATAGTGGAGGTTTTTTAACCTCTGACTTGCCCCATAATTAGATTAAATTTTTGCCTACATGGCAACATTTAACTGCCACATTGTTCTGATTTAAATACAGGAAATCCAGTAACTAAAGTACTTGGTTTGAACATCAAGCAGCTACTGTGAGTTTGGAGTTAAACACATGTGGCCCCTCAGCACAACTTGACAGACCCTCACCTGGCAAACATGCGTCTGTGGGCCCCACATGGTTTATGGCACATGGGCATCATGTGGTCAATGAACAGCCTACATGAGCTCCTAATGGGCAAACCTCAGTGCCCCATATAGGTTTGCAAATGTGGGCTTCCTTTATGGGTTCTTGTAAGGTCAATAATGGGAAATGTTTCCAAATTGGTCAACCTAAGACATAGGTACCAAATAAATGACTATAGAATCAAGTCCGAGGCCATTATGGAACCCAAGGACAAACCCATTGTTTCAGCCCATGTACTACTAACATAGGTCCAATGCACAAATGTTGGCAGGGCAAGGTGTCACAGGGTAATCTGGAATCAAAACAAAATTGTTATTATGGGTTTATTACATTTAAAATTGTTACATGTTGTCACATTATTGGCCATATTAGTTGGGTTCAGCACCTTACCCCGAAGAACTGCCAAATGTTACCCCACAAAAATGATGTTTCAAAGTGGAAAATGAGAAAACATAGTTTATATTTACTTATTTACTAAACTCTACTTTTCAACAAATGTAAACATGATTTTCAGAGAAAGACTGGGACTCATAATTCTTACTGAGCAGACTCAAGTCGACCTATGCCTTTGCCCTCAATATTAGTGCTAATATTGCATTTGGCTCTATAGGAAAATTAGTTGTCCACCCCTGAGTTAATGTGTTTCAGTCTTGTTGGTAAGAGGTGTCAGCTGTCGCCACACATTTGGAATACATTCTATAGCTTGTACAAGAGATATAAAATTACTTTCTCGATTTAGAAATAAGGACGCTTATATGGAGAAGCGTCCAAAAACATGCATGTGAGGTAAATTAATGATTCCAAATTGCCCCTCAGTGTGAATGTGTGTGGTTGTCTAGCCCTGTGATGGGCTGCTGAGCTGTTCAGTGATTATTTTTTTTATTTTTCAAGAATCTTCCACTCTCACAAAGAAAATTGAATGCCCCGTCTTTATCGCTTAATAAACTTTATGTTTGCATAATAATGGTAAACAATCCAACACACTAAGTAGATTTTCTGTCATAAGCCATTATGTCTTATAGTTGCAGTATTTGTGTGTTTAGTTTCCTCATTGGGACAATACTGTCGATGAAAAGATCAGTATAGCATTGTTCCATATTATGTTGTCTGATCGTCTCCGGTTGGTGTTTCCTCGTGCCAATGAGCAACAGTTATTTCTGTGTGCTTCAGTAAGCATTAACTAAAACACAAAAGTTTGCGCAACTTGCATCAACACGAAAGGAAAAAGGTTAAACAAAAACAAATCACATCCTGATGTGCAATCGACCCCAAATCAAACCCTCATCAGTGTATTTCTAACTTATCAATGCCTTCAATTTAGCAGTCTTCTTTGACCCCGGACATTCAGACGAACATTTATTCCGACAATAACAAATTCCTAATTGTACTCCGACGTCTTCATCTTATCTGAATAACACTGCTCCATCCCTCCCTGATGCCAGATTGCTGAAAGAGTCTCCAACATTTTGTGTATTGAAGGCTTTTAGCTGCTCTCGCCAATGACAAAGCCTTGATGGTTTGGCATGATAAATAGTGTTGCTATCCGAAAGGCTCGAACCAATCACAATTTAATAGTTTTGCAAGAAAAAGAACTTGCATTTAAAAGAACTAACGGACCACGTTTTAAAAATAGAAACTAATTTTTGTGAATTTATTGCCTTGGGAATCCTAATATGTCTTCTCTGTACATAGTGTGTGTATTTAAGCTGTTGCATGAATCATCTTTACTCTCAGTTTACCCTCGGTGAGGTTTTTTTTTGCCAACATCACTGGCACATTTTCGCCCCACAAAAATGATAGAAATGTTTCACACAACTGCTCCCATCTTTAATTCTACTAAATTTGGCGGACCAATCTCCTTGGATTACACTGACTCAAATCAGCATGGACTGTTTCTGATATCAAAATTAAGTACGATGAGAAAATCATTTGACGCAAGACAAATATCTCTTGAGGTCTTTGCTCTCTGTGTGGCTCAATCCTTAGTGGATTGAATGAATTGGGGGTGTGGACTTTAATGTAAACCTTGTTTTTACTGCTTCAGCAATCTCAAAGCATTTCATAGACCCAGAATATTCACCCATTCCTACACAAACACATACAGTTTCACCCTAATGATGACACATGCCCTTCAGGGTACTCAGGTGTTCTCCTACTTGGGGTTTATTATCTTGCCTGTGGACAACAGAAGTAGAGGTGGAGATGTGAATCCAATCTTGGGATTGAGGACCAACATATCAGTTGTCAGACATGAACCCTGTAAGTTTGGAGCGGTTTGATCACTCGTTTGATTACCAAAAGTAAATCCAATGTATTTGGATTGCACCATTCAGCCATGAGGCGATTCACAGTGCTATACCAGGAAATAAAGGAAACGCGGTAAAACGAGGTGTTTAAAAATGTTAACAAATAATCTTAAACTTAAGTGATGAAGATTGTCAAAAACATTTCTACAAAGACATGGAAAAAGCCATAAAACGGAGAAAAAAACAAATGAAATACTCAGTACTCACTTCAATTTAGAGATTTCGCGACATGTCAGAATAAACCAGAAAAAAAGAATCATCTAGTGAGCCAACATCAGTTGGCAACATACTTGAGGTTTTTTTTCCTCTCCAATATCTACCGTGAAAGAAAAGACAAAGCCAACATTTAGCTGAAAAGAGAGAAAGTATGATAGACAGAAACAGAGCGGTAAATGATTTTGACTTCATTTCTGTATATTCCCGTGAGAAATCATGGTTTAAATAAAAAACAAGAATACTTGGAGCTTAATATTACTATTGATTCTATCATAGAACACAACTTTAGAAAAAAAAATTATTATTATGCTAATGAATTAAAATGACAGAGTAAGCCATAATGACCAACCATATGTGTGTCAGTTGCAGGTCTTTATATAAGCACTTACTTGTGTGACAGTGTTAACCTTAAATGCAGTAAATCCTCCCACTTCCCCAAAGCATGCTACACCCAGATGATGATAATTAATTCAGGGCTCCTATGGGGTGGTGTTTGGAGCTCATCATGATGTGACACCGTGCACATGTTGTTGTCACTTTGAGGCAACCACAGTGTCACGTTGCACACGCTCATACATTTCAAAGGCAAGTAACCTTTAATGTAATGCGGTTCAAGCTTTTTATCACGGAGTTTCATTCCCCCCGCACTTTGAAAACTTCTCTTTTCAGATGAAATCAGACAGCTACCAGCTCCTAATTGAGTTGGTCATTCCCCCTACGGGCACCGCATCGTGGAACTACTTCACTACTGAAGGAGTGAACGTGTTACTGATGTACGTCCTGTTCCTGTGGTCACCCAAGGGTCAGAGGTCTCCGACGAGGCAATTGGCAGCCGCAGTCTAAACGGCGACCTGGATTAGTGATTGGTTAATGGTCTGATTTAGATTAATGATTGGCTAATGGTCAGGCTTGAAAATGAGCAGCGCGCCTTCCGGGATATTGGAAGATCAATGACCCAGATTGATCCCAAATGGGCTGACCTCAAAGGCTTGGAGTGGGAAGGAAAGAGAGGGAGAGAGGGGGCGAGAGAGGGATGGAAGCGAGAGGATCGGGGGAGGGGGGGTGAAACGTGATAAGGGGGATTTTGACAGGAAGAGAGCATGAGGTGGTGACTGTGGGGGACAGGAGGAGAAAGAAGCAGAGGTTATGATGAGAGAGGCAGCAGTAGGTGGGAGAGATGGATAAGAGGAGATTGATAGGAGAGTGAGAAGTGCATGCTGTAAGGACTGCAGGAGAGAGACAAACACAGGTCCATAACAAAAAGAATATGAGGCAGTGCAAAACACATCAGCTGCAGCCTTTTTTATTTATTTTTTGCTACTAGAAATGAAAGAAAAAGCCGTTTTATCAAGGATGATGGAAAAACTAACAGAGGAGGTAAAAAGAACCCAAATTGCACTGAGAGATACATTGAAGGTGAGATTTAATAGTGTGTTTAAAAGGCATCACCGCCGTGGCGTTCTGCGTTGCGTGTTGAAGGAGGGTATCAGACTGCCATATGCTGTGTGGGGCTTTCTAAAAGGCTTCAGTCGGAGCGTTAATTCTAATTCCAGCTCCTGATGAAAAGACAGTTCAATCACACAAATGCTGGAGATTACCTCTGCCACTTGAACTCAGCTCAGTGGAGGAAATTCCCACTTTTAAAATTTTCAGCACACCCGTATGGCCTGGTTTCCTCACCAGTCAGCCACTGGAATAGATTTCTTTATTCTTTTTTTTCTTACATTTTATGAGTGATGAGAGTAGTGCAGCTGAAATTCACAAGTGCTCAGTCCAGGGGGTTTCTCCATTTCACGACCGCACAAATGTTAAAGATAATCCAATAATAAAACACCTGGTAACTGTCACTGAAGTAGTATGTAAGAGAACAAACCACTTCACTGGAATCAGGCCAACAGGCTTTTTGCATTATCATGCTGTCACGTTTTTGACCTCATCCAGGTGGCATTAGCATTATTTAGATTCATACAGCATGTTACCAGTAATTATTCGTGTGAAACAATAACAAATATGTACAATTGGATTATTACTTTACATTATGCGACTGACGATGAACACATTGATGTCACTGCAGATCCATTTATGGAGGGTGTTTGCTTTCAGCCTCATGGAAGATCCACAAGGTACACAGTCTTATCTTAATGCTTGGCTTCCTCATGTAGCCTGATACATTTCAACTTCAAATCCTAAACAGCTTTTGGAATTCAATAAAGTAACTTTGTCATACCTGTTTGCAATTCGCAGTTAGTTTGCATTTGAGCTTATATGATAAAAGTATGTCTTGTGCTCGCCACTTATTAATTTTTCTATCACTATTCCATCTTGAAAAAAAATCATCGAATTCAAATAAGAAAGAACGTATACAAGGAGAATACCTGATTCCGTTTTGAAAGTTTGACTTCCTTCAGAAAAGGAATATTAGTGGATCTGTGACTACTGGGGTGTCAAGCACATTTTAGTTCAGGGGCCACATGTAGTCCAATTTCATCTTGAGGGAGCTGGACCAGTAAAATAGTGCCGTAACAACCTTTAAGTTTAAACTTTGCGAAAAAAAGAAAGAAAAAAAAAAGGAAAAAATTTTGAACGTTAAAATTTTTCTTTTGTTGTGATGTGGAGTATGCGTGAAGAATATGTCTATATCTTTGCGAAACCAAACAATTACAATAGAATATTATTACAATTTCAACATGAAGGCAATTTTAATATTTCCTGCTGCAACATAGAGTGAAATGTCCAAAAACCTTCTCCTTTCACGGTTGCATGTTTTTAGGAACTCACCCTGACAGCCTGGCTCCGAGGCGAGTTTGATGGCAACGAGGTGGCGATGTGTCATGGCGGCAACACCGATATGAATGAGTCTCAGTGTGGTGTTGTGTCTGTTACTCCTAAGAATCTTGTTTAAAAATATCTTGTCTCTGACATTTTTCTGCATTTACTTGGTGGATTAGATTGGAGCTTCTCACGGAATAGTTTCAAACAGGCCTTATGTTTGACACTTCTGAACTATCATTCATCCGGTTCTCGAGTGAAAGCAGGTGACTTGATTGTGAAGCATATTGAGACTCTCAGTGAAAGTGTTCCTCTAGCCTACCTACTTATCTACACCCTTTCTTCTTTACTGTCCATTTTTGTTTTCCTTTCCTCTTCAGGCTCCTCTGATTTCACATGCTGGTCCACCCGCCCGCTCGGTACACCTGTAAGCCTGCCCTCTCTTTTGTCCCTGTCTGAATATCTACTTGACCCCCCCCTGTCTGGTTGAATATTCATCCGTATTCCCACATCTGCTTTGGTTGTCTGAGTTTCTGACCATTTCCCTCACCTGTCTGCTCTCCTGCTGATTCGTCCACTTGTCTCTCTTCCTGTCGGTCTGTGTCCTCTGTCGGCACCAGTGCACAGCCTGTCTCTCGCTCTGCTTCTCCACCCGTCTGCCTGTCTGATCCTCCGCCGGTCCGCCTGCTCCACGGCAGACTCCGTTGACCCTTACACCTGCCAGCCGAATTCCTCCTCGCTTCGGTACTCCCTTCTGTAGCAGGACACATGCACGGGTGAAACATGAACTCAGGAAAAGAAAAGAAGCACAGAAACGTTTGGCTCGTTGATTTACAGGTCATGGGATTTACATTTAATGTCAAATTCTGAATACTGTAATACATCCTGGTATAGTTCATTTATCCAGCTAGATATCCAGATATTCAAGCACTTGGTTTTATCATCCTGCGCAGGTTGGTGTAATGAGTTTGTTAATGCACCCATAAGTACTCTAAGTAATATATATATAAAAAATACCGGATTTCAGACCCAGCACACTGTTGTACCTTTGTAATGTTTGGTTTACATACTTTATAAATGAATCTAATGATTCACCAAACGTCATTGCTTTGTCAGTCGGAACAAACTTGTTCTTAACTTAGCGCAACTTAAAACAACACCAATACTAATGCCACCATCGCCACCAACTTGAACATTTTCATTGTCTGTTCTGAAAGAGAAAATGTGACTTATTTGCAAGAATAAAAAAAAAAAAAAATGGCACCCCCAAATAAACGTTTGTGTGTATTCTTCAGATGTGTTTAATGATCAGTTGGAACAACCTCCTGCTGGGAGTCAGCGAGATTTACAGAACATTAGGATAAACAACATCAGAGTTACTGAAAGGGGGCACGTAATACGAAAACCGACTCGGCTCTGCACAGTCGCTACAACACAGTCCCACTCCATTGTAACTCCATCCCTCAATGTCCCGCAGTAATGTCCTCTGCTTTGCTTCATGGTCCTGCGGCTTAAAGTCCCTGCAGACAAGCCAAACGGTGGGAAAGTGCTTGATTTCTCTGTTTACAGTGCTGCCTGACACATTTAGCACTCTTTGAGCTTCAGATGGTGCCGGAGGTCTGGGTACATCGTCATTAGTGTTCAGGTGGGGTGATGGCAGCCTTTTCAGCAGGGGCATCGAGAAACAACCTGCCCTTGGAGTCTGACTAAGACATAACTGTTTGTATCACCTGGCTTCAAGTGGAAAGCTCAGTTGAGCAGAGACAGCGTGTGCAAATGCCTCATTTTAATTATTTAACCCCGTCATCGGTCGGTTGTCTCATCTTCAAACTGTTGTCATAACTTCAGAGGTTTTTTTTCTGCTTACGCAATCTTTTTTTTTATTTTTTTAAATATATAAAACTCCCCTGCTGTTCGTAGGAATTTTTTAGTTTTCCGTCATGCCATTGCTTATCACACGTCAGGCTACAGATACACAAACTTAACTGAATGGATTTTGTCAAGCAAGACTCACGGTGTTAGAATGTTAAATGAGATTCCAAACACGCTTAAAACACGCTTACTCAAAGGGAATTGCACATGGTGTAGGGAGAAGTCAACATGAGGCCTTCCTGAAGTGGGTGTCCTGATTAATAATGTAATACATTCTGAGGAAACTTGCTGCTGGTCATCTTGTAACATGTAGTGTAATATCATAATAGATATGAGCGAGCCAGCTGTAGATATTTCAGTGTTGTATTGTGTTCATTAATTTGTTAAAAAAAAAGAATAATCTGTTTTCTTTGAAATTTGTACAATTTGCTTGGTTTGTTGGGCCCGATTAGAGTCTCTTGCAGGACATTTTTGGCCCCCGGGCCTTATGTTTGACACCCCTGGCCTAGAGATTAGGGAAGTAGGGTAGAGACTCTGCAGGCTCTCGTCCCACAGTGGACAGGTCACCACTGTAAGTGCCTGAGTTTGACCTTTGAATTGGAATTTAGTTAATTTCACTGTTTACTGCCTTAAATATTTTTAACATATGATGCAGTGACAGAGACGTTTGTTCTATCTCAGGGTGGTAAGAAAAGAGTCAGACCTGGTTTGAGGGATGTTGCAGCGTGTTCTCAACATTTGGGCAGAATTTTATTTTATTTATTTTTCCATTTCCTCACAGCAGTTCTGTGTATTCTCGTGAGTACGAAAAGTCCTGGTTACTTTTTGTTCTTGCTTCCTCAAAAAAAACAAAAACATGTTTGTATGTCCTTGCAGAGTGTGTCTCCACCTTCACGCTCTTTTCACTCACGTCTCATCAGATCTTTGATCTGTGTCCACACTGGTGTTATTGAATCTATTGTCAGATTCTCAGCGAGAACACGACCTCTGTGACATAGCGACTGTTTAAACACAGTAGTACAAAGTCCACTCTTCATCAAAGGTGCAACGCTCACGCAGAAGCTCCGGAGTCAAGGAGCATGTTTACATCTATATAGAAAAAAACCCTGTGTGGGAAATACAGCATTTATACCAGACTGAAGTCAAAGTTTACGCATTCAGAAGTAACAAAAATGTAGCTTATATAAAATGTCTTTTGAATTTGACCTCCCGCATCTTCAGACAGGATGATGATTGGCTCCTTCCTCAGAGCTGATCTTCTGGTTCTTCACTGTCTTCAGCTCAGGTTCGTCCTGCTTTTGGTTTGGGTCTTCAGGAAGTGTGATGCATGTTCAGTGAGACTGAGAG
This sequence comes from Lipophrys pholis, assembly GCF_963383615.2. Taxonomy (NCBI): domain Eukaryota; kingdom Metazoa; phylum Chordata; class Actinopteri; order Blenniiformes; family Blenniidae; genus Lipophrys; species Lipophrys pholis. The sequence continues at coordinate 15,058,495 of NC_137641.1, read as the reverse complement.
TGAGACTGAGGTGACCACGTCCAAAAGTCAAGCGTATTTCACTTTTTTAAAAAAATTTCAATTTCACCTTAAAATAGTTTGCTTATCCGTCCAACCATTGTCCTGCTGGGTGAGGAAATGCTGTCCAGCATGTCTGGATGTGGCGTTTTTTGGCTGAAAGCACCTCTCTTTCATTAGAGACTGAAATTATTCAGGACTGCCAGTGTCGAGAGTCCAGTGGTAGCCATTACTGCCCAAGCCAAAGCCGTAACATCACCACCACCGCTGTGATTGACAGATGAGCTGGTGTGGTTTGGCCCATGAGCCGATCCCCGTTTGCTCCACATGTCCTCATGTCTGTCATTTCGATAGAGGTTGTTTCAAGTTTACAGAACTATTTTCCAAACTGTGCAGGTTTCAAACTGTCTTTAGTAGCAGATCCTTTGAGATTAAGATCAGGGGGTTTTTCTGTTTGTTTTCTGAGCAGACTTGTTAGTTGTTGTTTTTTTTTTTTTAAAGCATCCACATCACTGTCTGTTTTGTCAACCCGGCTTTGATGATTCCCTGATAGATATTTGTGTTGTTCTGGCTGTTATCACCTCATAATGAGAGGAAACACATCTCTGTCTAAATTGGCGCCATTCAGTTCACAGCAAAGTCTGATGTGACCTCTTTTGTGTGCATGTTAGTCGGTAAATTCCACATAAACAAACATTTAGAGAGAAATTCAGCCTTGTAATCTGGACACAGCGCGTGCAAAAGGCTCCTGTCTCACATTGGGTCAATATCAACAGAAGCTTTGAAGACAGGGAAGAAGAGGTAGAGGAAGGGAGAGGAGGATAAAAAATAAATGAAGAGGAGTAAAGTAGATAATCAAAAGGAGTAGGAAGATGGGGACAAGAGGGATAGGGTGAAGAAGAGGAAAAGGACAGAAATGAAGAAGATGCTATGAAGAACGCGAGGAAGCAGTATGGAGGAAGAAGAGGAAGCTAGAAGAGGAAGAAAAAGAGGAGTAAAGAAGATCATGAAAAGAAGAAAATGAGAAGGCATAAAGGACGGAAAGAAGAGGAAGGACAATAATATAAATAGGGAAGGAACAAAAAAAGGAGGAAGAAGAGAAGGGGAAAAAAAGAAGATAAAAAATGAGGAGGAATGAGGAAGAGGAAAAAAGGATAGGATGAAGACAGAATTGGGGAGGAAGATGAAGAAAAAATACAAAAAAGAGGAGGATGGAAAGGGGGAAGGAAAGAAAAAAGGAGAATAAATAAAGAAAGGAAAAAGATATATGGATCAAAGAAGGGGATGAGGAGGAGAGATGAAGAGGAAAAGGAAAGAGGAGAAAGAGGAAAGAAGGTGGTGAATAGAAGTTTAAGAAGACAAAGAAAAAAGGATAGGAGGAGGAAGACAGGAATTGGAGAGGAGGATGAAGAAACAAATGCATAGAGGATGGATAGAGGAGGATGGAAGAGAAAAAAAGAAGAGGTAATGACAGGAAGAAGAGAAGGATGAATTAATAAAAAAAGGAGTACATGAGGACCTAAGAAGAGAGGGGGAGGAAAGGAGGAGTATGAAGGAAGAAGAGGTAGAAGAAGGAGAGAAGAAAAAAAGATGTATAAGAAACATCTATACATTTTGATTTAAAGTGTGTAATGACAGAATATTATCAAACAACTGATGAGACGATATGATTCCTGCTCTGAGCTGAACGCTTCTGTCTAATGACAGCTTCACACATTAAGATCAGCTGTGTTCGATCACAAAAACAACAAGACTCGAAGGTTAAATCAACATTTCTTTCCTGTCCTCACCTGATGCTTAATCTGTGCTCATTCTCCAATAAAAAGCAGAGTAACAGGCACACTTTTCAGTAAATGCCATTGCGCTGTCAATAAATCAAGCAATCAAGGGTAAATAGTGAACGAAGGTAAAAGAGAAGCTTTTATTTTGATGCCAGTACAGGAAATCAAAGGTGTGATTACCGCTCACTTGTTTTCCACGTGTGGAAAATCAACAGCCACAAGCAGTGGCCATGACAGGCCAGACTGATGGGCTCCATACTGCACAGCATGGAATCAGAAAAGGGATTTTCAGAGGTTTATGAAAGGTAAATTCATCTCGTTTGCATTTATTTTAGGATCACCAGTTTGATCGTGGTGCTGCTTGCAGTCCAACTTAAGCCTCACGGTTTAGTAGATAATAACACACAATATGCCTATATATAGTGTTAACACATTGAAGTGAAACGTTGACCAACTTATCTTTTGTACACATTAGATCTCCTAGATAACTTCTTTCTGATTTTCTTTATTCACACTTTCCCATTAGTTTGAGAGAGTCCACTACTTGGTATGAGGCAAACAGCTTGCAGTATTGGTTTGCAGAGTTAAGAGTTAATACACTGTAGATTCGAGAGAGATGAGATCTCTGCTTTACTTAAGATTTGAAAATCCATTTATTTTACGAGTTTCGTCCAGCCTGCTGGTGAAGGAGCTCTAATCACTATGCAGGGGAGATAAATTTGATCCCTCCCTGCAGTAAAAATAATGAAGCAGAAAGGAGGGGTCTCCTGCCCAACAAATTAGCAGTGTTTTTTTTTTAGTATGATAGTACTACTACAGTGTTTAATTTATTCATACTAAACCTCATTCACCTTTCATTCAGTTTTTTTTTTTTTTTTTTGCAATTGTACACACATAGTGCCCCAGCTGACTTTTTTTTTTATTGCTTTCCATTCATTCAAATTGTATATTATATTGCTATAGCCTTAAGATTGACTACACAAAAAGCACATTTTAAAAACAACGTTGGGATTTTTCATGTATTTGTTTGAGAATATCTGTCCTTTACTGTAAAATAGAGAAAGTCAACTTACCACTTGTACACTATTTTGTGACGAAATGACCTCAGAGTGAGTTTAGGAGCTTTTCAAACAGGAGAAATTGTGCAGGATGTGACAGGAATGTGAGTCACGCTATACCTGCATGCGGCTGTTTGTGTAAATGGTGGTTCAGGGTGTACGTTGTACAGCGTTGGACTGCATTCATCTGATGAATGTGGAAGATTTCTCTCAACGGGAGAGCTGGAAGTTTCTCAGTTAGAAATGGACTCCACAGTGAAGACCTCTTCTTTAGGAACTGAATATATTGAAAAAAATTCATTGCTCTTAGAGGTTTTAATGAGGCGATAGTTGCCAGTTTTGGAGGTTTTAAGGGTTGATTCTTGCTACTCTGTGTCAGGCCAGACATGCCATTAAGCACTTTCTTGGGGTTTTCACACCTTTCTGAATCCTCTGGCGGAAAGGGTTTGTGTTTGTTTGATAACGCTTGTGAATCTGTCATCTCAGTTTCTACTAATTGATACAAACTGCTTTCAAATCCCCATAAAGATATTTGGAGATTTTCAGAGGCTTAACTGTGATCCAGTGTGAATTAGAACATTGCATTGTTGTCTTCAATGAATAGTAAAATCCAACATTTATGAGCCATCAGATTCTAAGTGTGCTGTTTAGGCTCCCTGAACGCTCCCAGTTTCTTGATGAGTCTTTGAAATGAAGAATGTAGTGATGATTTTATCAAGGTGTAGCTCATGTTCTCGTTCAGACTTTGATCAGTGTGACAGCGGTAAACATGTCAGGCGCTCCAACCGAGGGAGAATTGTGACAGCTATTTTACTGAAATGGGCAAATTCTGCATATGATTTTTAAAAACATGCACACACTTCATATTTTCGATCTTGAAAATACTCAAATATAGTCATTTCAATCGACACATGTTTTGCGTGCTTAAAGTGACCATCGTCGTGTTTGACGCGGATCCAGTTTTGCAACCCCGGACTCACCCGCACCCGTTAAGCTCACTACGAAATCCGAGCAGTTACCCACAATTACCCTCATGTGAAATCTGCATCCGCCTACTGTAAATACTAGACCCTTGACCCAACACCGGATTAAACACGATTTTTGAGACGATGAGATTTTCTCAAAAGATTTGGCGAAATTGGATCCAGTATCGAAGTAACAAGGACAAAATGTAACCAGAGTAACGAGACAACAGGGAATTTGATAAGGCAGTGAAAGGTTTGTTCCCCCCCCCTTCCAAAAAAACCAACAACATGCAGACTATGTGTGGTTTATTTTTTTACAGCTGGAAACTTTAACGTTTTTCTGTGCACTCACGTGCTACCTGTCTGCATTCTGTTTATTTCGAACCATTGAAATTATGCATTTATATTTTTTAACGTGTTCCAATTGTGTTTTACATAAAACACAGTTCTTGAACACATATTCTGCTGAGACTTTGTCTCTCATCAGTTACCTCCTGAAGGTGAAAACAGTGTGCTTATCACTACACTGTAAGTGTCTACTGGGGACTGCTTCGTTCACAGCCTCCATATTCAGAACCAAAGGCAGCGGTGCGAAGCCCGATACCCTCAGAAATGATCGTTGTGACTTTAAGTTTTACAGCTCTGCTCTGCCAAGGTCAAGTATTCACGCCACAAACCAAGAAAAGCAGTTCACGTTTGTCTCTTGTGTTTCCGCCACGCAATTTTTTAAAGCCACTCGCATCAGATATTCAAACAGCCGCAGTACATTCATTCACCTGAGCTCAAACTCATTGACTTATCAGTAAGTGTGCAGTATTTGCTGATAAAAAAAAGAAGCCCGATTTTCAAGAGACTGAGGTGTTCGGGCGCAAGAATTCATGTAGAGTACTTTACATTGGCACTACCTCTCATGAATAAGAATGTGAATCGACACTATTTTCCAAGTGGAGAACTATCTCCATGAACTCTTTGCTTCAAATAACCTTTTTATGTGCGCGATCACTCAGTGATGAATATGCTTGCGAAAGGGAATAAAAGATACGAATATTTGCATTTGTAATGACCTCAGCTTCTTTACAGAAACTCTGATAAAACACCTTTTTTTAACAATTTTCTGAAAATGGCAAGGTCTAATTGTTGGAGTCTGGGTCAAGAGCGCCAACTCTGAATGTGCAACTGAGATTATGGAGGCGGCATAGTGCTGCAGTCACATCAATACTTTTCTACCAAGAAATGGTTATTCAAGTGCAATCAAAGCATGAGCAGCAACAAACGAAAATGTCAATGAGGGTCACGCCGAACAGCATGTTGAGGTGATTGTGAGTCAGTTTTGTGTTCGTGAGGGAAAGTTGCGGGTTCGACCCTGTTGCTGGATGAAGCGTTTCTGCGGCGGGTTTGGATGTTGTGTGAAAATCCCTGTAGTCTTAATCAAGACAATGGGCGTAATCTACCAAAGATTTGGGCTGGTGAACTGGTGGCCTGTGTCTCCATATTCTGTGGCCCACAACCCCATTTTCAAAGTAAAGTTAATTGTGTGTCATTTTAAACACATTTGACCCACTTCACTATTTTTTTTTAATTATTGTCTTTATTAATGTGTCTGCTATCTTATTCCAAGGCTGGATACCAACTGCATTTTACAGGGGCTATTAACATCTTAATTTCATTTTCCCATAATAACCTTTAAACATTAAACATTAAAGTTTTTCTTTGTTATGGCAAGGAGTATACATGATGAAAATGTCTATAATTTAGAAAAGCCAAACAATTACAACTAAAAATGACCACAATCTCAAGATAAAACCAATTTAATGAAACCTTCCGATGCAAAATGCAGAGAAATGTACGAAAAACGTCTCGTAAAGCAGTTGCATCATGCATGCTTTTACAAACTCGCCCTGACGGCATGAAATTTGCGACTAATGCTAGTTTTCTGTCTTTCATGCCAGCATCATCAGCATTTCAGCTCGGTTCTCAGTGTCATGTCTGCTGCTCTTAGGAAATGAGATGTTTACAGTTTGCCTGGTGGTTTGGTGGGCCGGATTGGCGCCTCTTTCAGGATGTTTTGGCCCACGGGCCTTATGTTTGACACTCCTGTTCTTAGATAAAAGTATCACATCTATGCATGTTGAATCAAAACCATACACTTTACCCTCTATCATTTTCTTAAATTATTGTGTCGGTTGTGCCCAGTCATTATTTGGACCTTTTAGGAGTAGGAATAAAGTATTTGTACTCAAAAAGTTGATCGAACTTGCGTCTCTAGTCGTTTGTTGGTAACTCTGTCTGTCTTGTACTAATGTATTAAATTAAAATGTTGGGCTGCACCAATCTGTAAGTGTGGAAGCATCCATTGTACATATTAATAGTGGATATTGAAGATATATGGATGGGTGGATATTCAGTTAAGAAGGTCATGAAATTGTCAATTTGTCAATAATGTATCTAATAAGCTGTGACTCAGGGATTTTTTTTTCTTCCTTTTTTAAATCCCAAGGTGTCCTCTTCATGTTTCATAGTGTTCTTTGGCAAATCACTGAATCCCACGTTGTTCTCAATGGTGTGCGAGCGCCATGTGACTGGATGGATGTGATGGATCATGTAAAGTGCATTAAGACCGCTCAAGTGGTTTAAATACGCTGTTAAATTTAAAGTCCATTTAAGAAATTGGAGTGGCTGCAGAGATGGACAAATGTTTAAAAGAACATATATTGCAGGTGGGTCAGACTTTTTTTTTTTTTTTTTCCCCCCCATCCTCAAAGTCATCTTTGCTGCATACCAATCGGTGTTAAACTCCAATAATCCTTCACTCCGAAGCTCTTTTATCTCACAGTCAGGCAGTCTCTGTCAGCTCCCCCTTTGGACCTCGCCCCAGATTCCAAACCCCAGATTCGGCAGAGGAGAACAATACCGTTGTTTTCTGTTGGCCACCCCAAGGACAGCATGGCGCCATACAGACGGAGAGGTTGTGCCATCTCCTCTGCCCCGTCTTTGTTCAGCCTCTTTCTCCCCTCACATTGTACAGTCACTCTGTTTTCCACGGCTTCCATTTTCATCACTTAGTCAAAATGGACAAAACGTCAATGAGTGCAGGGAGCGAAGACGCACAAAAACTGAAAAGTCATACGGCTCGATAATCGGAAACTAAACACCCTGGAAACGTTGATGAATGCAGAATTGTGAATTGTGCACAAGGAGTTGGAGAATACTTTTTTGAATGTGGTGACGCAGTACCCAATTCGAGTAATAAACCAGATCTGAACAACAAAAAAATACAAGGGAAAAACTAAAAGAATAAACAAAGACGTGAATAATAGTGGTACATTTATTTTTGCATAGTGCTTTTAAGGACACTCAGACACTTTACAAGGCAAAAGTTGAAAACAAACATTGAATAATAAGCAGGTGTCAAAATGTGAAGCAGTTAAAAATTTTGCGTTTTTAAATTTTTATTTTTAACTTGAAAACGTTTTCGTGTAAACTGGGTTTAAGTTCCTGGGCCACCTTCTGTTTTGCTATTTTTTTTTTTGTTTTTTTTGTTCCTCAGTTGGGATACAATTTTTATTTCAGTGAGTAAAGCCACGAGAAAAAGAAAATGCATCATCTACAAGTGAGACCTGCCAATTTACATGCAGAGAGAGTGAAAGCAATGCTAATGGTATATAATTACTCTCACAGTAAGGAGCAGATAGCATTTGGGAGAATTCACATTGTTTGTAAGCAGTTCAGCTCTAAACACAGTTGGAAGTGAGGCGCATCTTCACATTTAGCTTTTATTCCTGTTCCACTTATGGTTGTTCACTTTGTTTTGTTTAAAGTTTTACCTTTATCTCATTTACATGCAGTTAAAAATACATTGGTTTTCACTGAATAAACACTTTTCATCCTCATTTTATAAGATTAGTCAACAAAGTAAATTAATATCGTCCCCCCTGTTATTTTTTCCCAGACGTAGCACTCTGTCAATCCATAATAGTTTTGTGTGAACATGATGTCTAAAATGGGTGTAAAGTCTTCCTATGATTAGAACTTGAGGATAAATCTGTCAACCTGTTAGCAGACATGAGCGGTGACATTTTTAGCGTATTATCACCCACATTAGCATCTCCTCTTAAGGGGCTGAACGTTTCACGAAAGTTGAAAGCTTGCAGGAAATGGTTTAGATCTCTTTGATGTAACGACGATAAGAGGCGCTTCATGCGTCTCTGACTGGTGCAGAGGCAAAAGTGGCGTGTTGGGGTGAGGGGGGAAAGTGAGCAGAGTGATTCATTTCCTTCCTTCCATTCACACTGCAGGGATGTTCGGATGCCTGAATGGAGTCAAAGATTACCTCTTAAAAGTAAAGTCAAGTCCAGGCAGGGCGTTTTGCTGTGACCCATTTCTTGGCCCTGCTCATAATTTGGCTATTTATGGTGGTCCAGACATGATGGTGGGCCATGTGATGCATGAAGCTAAAATATTACATTAAAGCCACAAGCAATCCCAAACTTAAGTAGATGTGCAGAACAAATGTCTATAACTTCATCAATCGTCTGTATTACCGTGTGCAACTCGCAGGGTGCTGGAGCTGATCCCAGCTGACTATGGGTTCATTCATTCACCTTCCCTCCGATAGAGATTTTTCACAGTCATCCATTAAACTCAAGTGCATGTTTATGGGAGGAAACTAAAGTACGCAAGAAATCCTACACATGGTTAGAACATGCAAACTGTTTACTGATGGGGCACTGATCTAAACCGGTCTCGAACCGGGGAAATTCCCTGTTAATGATTGTCAGTCACTCGTTTACTGTGTTTTTATGAATATTACCAGTAAAATGTCATATAATGAGCAGGTATTCTCATCTTTGGTTTAAGTTGGATTGGTTGTGTTCTTAAAAAAGAAATGCTTTTCTGTAAAGTTTTAAATAACAATGAGTATCAATTTTGTGCTGAACATATCCAAGGGTTTTAGATCCCTGCGTCTTTTGATATTACATGTGGTGGCATTGTATTGATTCTCAAATACTACATTTGTACTGACAAGATGTTTGAGGTAAAAACACATCATTTTTGTGATTCTTTTCGGAATCCAGTTCACGGTTTCCAGCCAGCGAGCAGAGCCGTACCGTGGCTGTCCAACGTTTCATGACAACATGGCCGCTGTTTGGACGTATTTTACGCTCAAAACACCACAAAGCAACACAGCATTGAACAAAACCAGTTTGTACTGCTTCAGTTTCTGACCTTATACTAACCTAAAGTTGCCTTTTGGGAGCATACATGCATACATTGGTACATTTCATACTTGCCTATAGAGAGGAGTTTATTACAGCCTCATATAAAATCAACAATAATGATAATCACAATGTTCACCGGTTTTGGTGACTTCCTCTTTGGAAGAAATGGCCGAAGATGGATTCCAATTCCTGAAGGCATTCACATGGGTTTACCATAATGTCATAGAGCAACGTGTCTTTTGTCTTTCATGAGGGTGAAAAATGTGGCACTGTTAGGTGTTGGAGGGAGACGCGAACATGAAAAGGCATCTCCTCGTGTTGTCTGTTACAACTGGATTCAAATTAAAATCAAAACTTGATCATATGTCTATACAGGGGAAGTCAATCTACCTGCCTATAGATCGACCCTCGGTTCTTGTGCTGTGATGGACGTTAAATCACTAGCTTGTTCTCCCAGGATACATGCTGTATTTTCTTTTCATTAGATGTCTGCCATCCAAATCAGCCTGAGAAATCTGCTGTCTCATCCAAAAATGCCACCTTGTGATTCATACTGTGTTGGGTAATTGCTCCTGCAAACATCAGCAATACATAATCGATACCTCTCACTCATCTCAGCAAGATGCTCATTACATTACAGCTCGTGTTGCATTTCCATTCGCCGGGCAGATGACACTGGCGGAGACAAGAGAATGCTAATCTTGACAGAAACCAGAAGCCATCATCCCGATGACACTAATGCAGCGCTGACGTTGGCATCCTTTCACTCACTGACGTTGTCACTCTCCATTTCAAGAGGGACTGAACTCCTCATCCCACTTGAATGCGAAGTAAAAGCTCTGAAATGCGTATCATCATCTGATGAGTGAAATGATCATGTTTGCCACGTTGAGGAGTTAGGTCGAGCCCTTCTCAACTTCACTTGTAGTCGACATAGTTTTAAAAGAGTGTGAACAGAAAAATCTAACAATTCTGTGAATTTATTGTTTTTGAATTTTCTTTGACAAATGAAAACTTCAATCTGCGGGATAAACACCGTTAGACTCATCAGATTGTAGTGACAAAAACTGAAATTGTATCCACAATGTCTTGGTCTTGTTTGGGTTCAATGTTGTCAAAAAAAACCCAATTCTTAAATAAATTAGAGTGAATGGAAGACGATTAAAGTAAAATGTTTTTACGTCAACTAAAGGCATAATGAACTTAATTGAACTAAGCAATATTTAGTATTGGATGAATGGGTGGATATTGTGAACGGCACAGTTGTGAGTTCATTCAGAAGACGACACTTTTCTGCTTACATTCATCTTCAGTTTATGATCTCATGATGGCTTGAATCAGACGATTAGATTCTATTGTACAAAAGTTGGATTCAACAGAGCCTGATTTGATGTTTACAGTTGGCGGTGGCTAAAAGGAAATAATAATAAATAAACAATGGTTAAAAGGAAAAGAAAGGCAAAGCTGGAAATATCATACTGGGACACCTCGCCATCAGCCTTCCTTTTGTGTTGCTGAAGACAAAACAAGGAAATATTACGTTCCAGTGTTTTTGTAGAGCCGTAAAAGTAATCACTGGTGACGTCAAGCAAGGAAATGACTGGAATGAATCCACAGCGTCAAGGGATGACTAATTTGGAGGGATGTCTGCAACAGATGTGTAAATGTATGTAATTTCCAGTTGCACACAGATAACACTTGAATCTTCAAGTAGACATGAATACAGAACTATTTAGTTTTACTTAGTCAGCACATTGTGGTACATAGCAGAACTGTAATGCAAAGAGACACTTTTCACCTCAACTTACCTCAACTGATCCGTAAAAAAGTCAGGAAACCTCTCGCTCTAAAATAATTCAAATTCACCTCCTGAATTGCATGTCAAACTGGAACGAGCCATAGAGGAAGATAAACAGTGTGTGTTTCAAGGACTTTGCAATGTAAGTGCATGGAGAGGAAAATTAGGATATCAGCCATAGTAAACTCCAGAGATTGTTTGTGGAAGATGATGGATCGCTTGTCATGACAGAGGGTTGTACTGTATGGAGGGGATCGCAGCCAGCTTAGTCAATTCCCCTTCAATGCAAAAAACGTCTCAAATATAAATATTCAGTTCGTTTCTTTGATTCCACATCGTCAAAATACGTGCCTGATTGGATTCTGTCTGGTTTTGTTTATTCTCAGTTGTGCTCTGCAAACAAAGATCAATATGGCTCTCTGCAATTCTCCAACATTGTTCTGGCACCTTATTATACAGTAAATCAATGACAAAGTTGTAAATTATACAAGTGAATGCTTGTAGGACAGACCGGTTTTCAGAGGGGAAAAAAAAAAAATTGAGAACATAGGGTGAATGGGTAGGGTAATATGGCTTTCTCTATCTGGAGTGTATGCTTCTGATTGAGAGGTCGCTTGAGAAAAGCATGAAGGTCACTATGCCACTAGCATGTTGATTATGGTGGGGAAGTATATGGGTATAGGGGCTCACCACTGCCTAGAGGATATGAGGGTTTCAGTGCCTTTGCAGAGCTGCCAAAGGAGGGAATCTGTGAAGGGCACGACACAGGAGATTTTAAGGAGGGTTCAGGCTTGAACACACGACATTGCAGCATATCGGTATTTTAGGAGGGGTACAGATGGCAGATTATTGTTGCTTAAACAAGGGAATTGGCTAAGACACTGGTACAGGGCTCTAATATTTGAGAAAGCTTATGATGTTCTCATCAACTCCTGTTGCTTTTTTAACAGGATGTTTTACCATATCAAAAAAAAAAAAATAAAAAATCACATTAATTTTAGATAGCTCATGAATCAGAGCACTGGAAATAGGATATGAATATCAACTAAAAAGAAAACGGTGACCGTCAGCCAACTTCTCTATGTGGATCTGGACCGAAGACGCTGGGATCTTATTTGAATCCCATTGATAGTTGCAGTAATAATAAAGGTGATTGGAAAGGAGGCACACAGGTGAGCTGAAGGATTTGGACACAGGGATGTGAGCAACTGGACGAATGTTAAGCATTATACCATCGCAAAGTGTCACTTGAATTGAGACACCAGTTCCGTTGATTGAATAAAACCCAAGCCATCATCTTTTGTGTCCGCTACATTGGGAGATGGATTCCACTAACTGATGGCAACAATTTGAAGTGCTTGGCCCATATAGGCAGGGGGCGACTGCTGCACGCATGACCCAATGTTTTGATTCTGCAAAGACGCCCCAGAGACGGATTCATTACAATTGGCTTTGTATTGAGATTGTAGTACTTTTTGGTCGTGACTGTAGACATATTCATCTGTGCTACAAAAAGCCCGCCAAATAAAACCTTTCCACTATACCCAGCAGTTGCGATGACGACCTGCAGATCAAGTGACGACACTGTGGTGGTCTCTGGAGATTTGTTTTTGCGTCAAACAATCTGCACTTAGTTGTAACATGAGGAGACCGGTGGCGCTGGACTAAACTGGCAGGAGTCTGAATTCTGCAACTCTTGCAAATTATTATTATTTTTTTACAGTGTGATGATTTATTTCAAATATTTTGGTGCTCTAATTAAACCCCTTGCCAGACTCGTAGGCATCCACCCCTTCACTTTGCAGGCTGGCCAGATCTTGGCATTAAAGACACTAATAAAGACATCAATACCAAAGAAAACAGCAGACCCTAAATGAAAGAGGTTCCACATGAGACTCATTAAGGGACTTCTTTATGTGGAAGCTCTGATTCTAACTGCACATATTTCAAGGTTCTGCTTGTGCTTAACAATGCAGCCCGTTTCAGAGCGACTCGAAAGCCAATCATTTACGTTGCATTTTTTTTGGTTCATTCTTTATATATTGCGGAGGCAGAGGCAGACCCTGCATAAACAAGTTCACCACGGCTTTAAATTACAGCTGCAATCCACATTTTGTTTGTCTGACAACATGTTCACAGGGCATGGTACACTCATATGTGCCTCATTAGAATAAAGTAATTTAGCTGCCTCCCAGACAGCTTCCACAGCTTACATGCAGCTTATCATTCAACACAGTGCCTTCCTGTTGTTTACCTCATCATTTAGCTGTTTCCCCAGCACGTCTGTGGGACCCCAAACAAACAAAAAAAAAAAAATCTATTTTCAGTTAAAACCTACATACCACTGACTTGATATCTGGCTGGGAGTCACTCGCATAGACTGCTCTCAGCTGGCTGATGGCCGAGACGACACAATAGTCAAGTTAAGGTTATTGATTTGGGATCGCGTCGAACAACACGTGTGTCCGTCCATGCAGGTATTAGGTGTGTGTGTGTGTGTGTGTGTGTGTGTGTGTGTGTGTGTGTGTGTGTGTGTGTGTGTGTGTGTGTGTGTGTGTGTGTGTGTGTGTGTGTGTGTGTGTGTGTGTGTGTGTGTGTGTGTGTGTGTGTGTGTGAATCTGTGCTCACTCATGTGTGCATCTATGTTTTGGGTGAAAACAACTTTGTGTAATGAAGAGAAATTGGGTCAGAAAATTGACTCTGCGGCAAACGATTCAAAGGCAGCGGTGCAATCGCTCTTCAGCAAATAGTGTGCTGAGTAAATCTGGGAAATGCACAATTTTGGGCCGTCATGTGAAGAAGATAAGGTAACATTTTGGTGTTGACAAATAACATGCATTAGGAAGCTTACAGGGGATGAGTGTTTCACACATGATTTCCAGTTATACTTTTCTCTGTGGTTCAGTCTGAGATACAAAATCACAAGCTGATTAGTTCCACAGGAATACTACTCGGGTATTTTTCTCAGACATTGTGTTCAGTCTGTAGTGCTCGCGGTGCCATGTTACCAGAATTCAGCGGACCCATTAATTGAATCATCTTTCGGTGCAAGTAAACAGTCTGAAACAGCTGTGTTAGTTTTAGCTGATTGGCTCATGTTTATTATCAATGACAATCTAACCGAGTAAATGTCCGCGCATTGTCATCGACAGAAAACTCTGACAAACAGTGTTGGTCACGTTCGACCAAGGAAACTCGTCTAATTCACGTACAGTGCAGCGCACGAGAACGCAGTGGCAATGTTGGTAGAGCTTATAGCCGCAATGATACCAGACACTTGTGCATATGTTGTAATATTTTGTCAAAAGTGGACCAACAAGACCATCTGGTGATCAAATCTTACGTAGAAATCCTAATGTTGATAGAAATGTTCATGAATGGGTTCCAAGGAATTCTTCGACTCGGCCCAGAGATCTGCGAGTTTGAAGGTTGAGCTCACTATCTAAATTGTACCGAGGCCTGTACCTCTAACAGATGGAGACATACGATAATGTATCTGCAATTTTCCGAACCTCCTCTCCAGCTTTGTGGGTGACAGCCCCTGATGCCGCAATTACTTCTGGAATCCTTTTGGACTTCGAGTGCCATGTCTATTCCTGTAATGCTTTCTGGTGGAGCTGAGACTGAACTTTAGAAAGAGGCGAGAAACGGGACGCGAGCGAGAAATGTGTTTGCATTCCTCGTCATGCTCAGAAATCTGTCCAAAGCAAGCAGACAAAACCAGGCAAGAAAAGGTGGAGTCACACGAACCGAATAAGCCAGTAGTGTTACAAATGGGGAAAAAAAAGTGAAGCTTTTAATGAAACGATGATGCTGACGTGGGTACTTGAAAAATAATCTGGCAACTGTGTCAGGCCACACAGTGACATAGTGACCTGAAACTGATAGAACTTAAGATAAATAATATTTTCTATTTATTTTAAATTCCGTTGCATCCTCATTGGTCAAGTAACTCTTGTAACACAATATTCCAGAGTAACTTGAAATGTGTTTAGTGTGCACTACCAATTTTTAAGTGCCGTCCAGGTCTTGGTCTCAGGGCAACAGCTCAAACTGCAACCAATGTCTGAGAATGTCAACAGCAGTAGGATATGGAAGCGAATGTGGCTCAGAAATCTATTTGAAATGTATTAACAGAAAGATTTTCTTACTTTTAGACTAACTTTTTAACTTTCTTTTTCATTTTCAGATTAAAACAGCATTTTTGACTCTCATAAATAGAATTAATAAGCGATCATCCAAACTGCATTTTAATTTTCTTCTTCAGGACTTCGTATTCTGTGGCTTAATTAAAATTAAAAAGTAAATGACATTTAAGTTTTAATTTTCAAAAGATGTCCCAGCAAATAGTGACCAAAATTCCTTTTGAAATGTCAAATTTGAAAATTAAAATGCAAACGATAAAATCTTCGACACCATAAGGTTCCTTTTCATCCGACCGTAGGCTTGTAATGCTTGTTTAACAGCTACTTGACCTAAATCAATTACACGTAAAATATTACAAATAGCTCAATTATAATTATTTCGTAATATATTGCCAATCATTTTGAATGTTGCGTCCTCAAGTAAGATAATCTAAATGAGCATCGCAGAATAAGCAGTACAATCCTGCACAGTATTTAATTTTAATCCAACTATCTATGGACTATGAGCTACAAAGATGGACTTTCATGACATGTGTTTGTAATGTTTTTAACTTGTACATTTAATAAAAGCATTAATACACAAATACTTCTGTGAATCTGCAATGTAAGTGATGTTATCAATAATGAAATTAATGAGCCTTCCAGTTGAACAGTGTGTAATGAAGTCAAGCCGGTGCTGTCAGAGGAGCTTTCTCAAGCGGCATGTTGGAGATTTATTGTCGAGGAATAATGGCTGTTGGCAGGAGATACTTCCTGTAGTGTTCTCTGTCACAGAGGAGCTGAAAAAGGCTCTTATTGGAAATACTCTGTTTGTTGGCTCACGGATTAAGGAGGTAAAGTTCAGAATAAAATATTAAGATTTAGTGGCTAATATACCAAAACTGACATTGGTCAATGATTTAATAAGACACAAAATACAGTATAACCTTTCAACTGGCATTCAAGCTTTCAAAGATCTCAATGGCAGTGAATGGTTTGTGGGTGAGAGCTGATTTGATTTTCACATGATTGGCTTCAGTAACCTCTCTGCCGACTCAAATCACACCCATTTCTCTGGAAACCGATGTAGAGGCGATGATCTCTCAGGGCTTTGGCAGAAAATATAATAAGATCACTAATTGCATTCCTTAACTGTGCAAATTTCCCTTCAGCTTGAGCGGAAAGACAAGTGACATTTACAGACGACTGACCCGTTCAAATGTCAGTCACCAGGTGAGACAGAAACGACATCTGGTTGGGCTGCATTGCGCGACTCGTATTAAAGTCAAATTTGCACTTAAGTAAGATGAAGTTTTGCAGGAAAATGTCGAAAGTCGCAGTGAACAGTCTTGTCAGACGTGTCACCCTTCTGTGTTCTCAGCAGTCTTGAAGAGTCCTTTGACAAAGCAGGTCAGAGTGCTTGTTTACGGTTGTGTGTGCGAACGCACACCCAATTCAGGCTTTAAGCCCCTCATTCCAGCGGCCCGCTTTGCAGCCAAAGGGAAAACTGCCTTCACCAGCGTTTCGACTTCAAAGACTTGAGGGCTTTTTGTGCAGGAGCCTCTTCATGCATGAAACAACCAATTTCACATTATCGTTTTTCCGCCGAAGTGCATGTGTACCCGTCTATTGTTATTGTCTGTCCTCCACGTTCGATCCTCTGATAACTCGCAATTTTTGATGTGGGAATCAAATCTCGGAGAAGCGCGTTCCGGAGTCCCTGAATGCACCGGGCAGTTTTCATGCTTGATGTACGTACGTTAAAAAAAACGACAGCTGAAACTATCAAAAGTACAGGGGGATGGATTACCTGTCGGTAAAACTTTACGTTGGTTTTTATACTCAAGTAAAACGATATTGTCTGGATTTTGAAACAACAAGTGGAGTCCTTCAGGTCAAAACAATAAATAGCTGAAAACAAGCCAGACCGCTCTCTGCATAGGAAGTAAACATTGCCAGTGAACGAGTTGGGACATTTCTTTTATAATAAGGGGGTGCAATATCTGGCTTTAACCCTCGGGGGCAAAGAAAATGTTAACAAATTCAAAATAACAGAATAATTAATGTGTACTTTACAGCACGGGGAAACCATTTTTTTATTGTGTTTGGGGAAGTCTACCACGGTGGCAGTGAAAGAACGGGTCATTTGAAGGTTGGCGCAGCCTCAGGAGGATGGTTGTTGCAGGCTGTTAAAAAGGTAGCTGTTACAAAGATGTGCTGCAGACCAGGTTGCCAAGTTGTGACCAAAAAATGAACAGAGAATCAAAATCTGTCTGGAATGCTTTAAAGAAAAAAAAAGAAAATAAAACTTGTCGAAATAGCTGAAAAACAGAAGTAAAGCAGAACTGCTTTTCAAGTCAAGTGCATATTATCATTGTGGCACTCCAAGCAGTTCATTAATCTTAATCCATTTGTAGAGTTTACTCAGGGAATTTTCTAATTAATGAAGTAAAGCTTCAATCCAGCGATACAAAAAGTGTTTTCTGTTTGACTCTAAATTGAACTTCAAGACTTTGTGAGGCAAACTTGGGTCATGGAGTTTTAGCTGGGTAACTTCTGTGTAGCCAAATCCGCTGCTTAGCGAGCTCTCAGAGCCCACAGCTTGTCTTGGTGACACCTTTCATGTCTCCCCTTCCGCTTCACCCAGCCATGCATTTAGTGAAGACAATCCTCAATCTTGTCATTTCTGATCTGTCCATGAGTCGCCCTCAGAGAGTCAGCCGCCCTTGCCAGTCACACAGTCCTTCCAGCAGGCCAGTGAATTAAAAGGCACGTCTAAACGCGTAGAGACTCTTGTTATAGGTGACGTTTTAAAGTGTTTCTTTAATGTTTTTCTTTTTCTTTTCTTCTTCCAGTATTGGAGAAGGACTGAGAGCATTCACATGTATTTGCACCTTTCAAACTGATTAGGATTTATGTTATTTGGCGACATTTCTATGATGTGAAACGTATAACCAATTGCCCAAGGTATAGTATCTCACCATGTGTCCAGTTGGAAAACTCCAGCCTGTGCCCAGTTTCATGCAATGTTCAAAGAGATGTACCTATTTTATCATGGCCATGTTTTGTATAGCATGTCAAAAAAGCTGAGCAGCAATTCATCCACTTACTGAAGATGTAGGGGCACATAAAACTTCTCACCTCTCAATCACATTAATATTGTATGCCTTAGCTGGTAAAAAAATAAATAAAAAAGGATGTGGACATGCTAAAAGCTGAAATCCTGCACTTAAAGAACTTATCGGTTGTTGGCGTTAAAATGCCTTCAACATTCAAATATTTATGGGTACTTGTATTGGATTCCAACCCTGTTTATGATAACGCAAACCACCATAAGTTACCGCACCTCTCCTTCCGACTTGCTTGTCAATAAAGGAAATTGATGCGTTTCAACCGGAGTGAAAGTTAATTCCTGTTCTAAAGTCTCGGCTTTCGATTTCGCTATCCAGTCATGCGCCCAGTCCAGGATGTTACAGCCAGTGGTGCCGGCTTCATCTGCTCGACATGTAATAAATATTGCACAGAGGGGAGACAGGTCATTGGCCTCCGATAATCACCTGCTGGCCCAAACCAAAGCACACAGTGAATTAATCAGCTATAACCTCACCTTCAACTGTAATTCTCTTGGTGAGGAGAAGCAGACATTTTATAAATGCCATTTCATGTTCGCTGCGTAGATAAAAGTGGACAAGAGGCACTTGAGCCTCTTAATGTCACGCCATAATACTGATCTGCTGCGTTGATGTAACCAGTTATGCAAATAGGGCAGGTAATTAATCAGGGAGTAATTCCTGCAGAAGCTGCCCCCACGTGGTTGGTATCTTAAAGAAATTAGCGGGTTGCATTAGTTCTAACAAATTTTATTTTCTCATTTAGTTAATATGTAAAGATATGCAATGGAGTGCTTCAAAAGCTAATCAGGCCATCCACTTTATCAAGGGAGCCCGTGGTGTCGGCACAAAGACTGCTTTCTTTATTGCTCTGCAGATTTTATGTTAAATATTCATCGTCTTTTTGAAAATACTGTAAACGATGAGCGCCGGAAGCCGATTCGACGAAGCTGCCGCAGACACGCTTGCTGGGACGACGCGGTGTGCACAATAAATGCAACCGTGCTGATGGGTCTGCTCGATGCACGCAGCGGTTTCGGCATTTCCAGGAAAAGTTGTTTCCACCTGCAAACGTTCCGAGCTAATCTGAAAACACAAACCGCCAGTAAGCAGGTCAGAGTGTGTCGATGTCCGCCCAAACAAAACCCTCAGTATCAGCTGGTCTCTCTGTGAAATCAGCTAAATAATCCAATAATATTTTGGACCCCTCTTATTTGGAAGAGGCGCTGGAGTCAGCATTTAGTTCATTTCTCCAACTTTTCTCTATTTTATGTTTTGTAGCGGCAGGGGGATTACTGGCTCGGCAGGGGGGCCCCCTCGCCGAGGTATTACACTACAAGCTGGCCTGAAATGATCTGCCGCTCTCCTACCGCTGCTTTTTCTGAATCCCTGTTCCCCATTTCTGTACGTCATTCTGGCTGTCTGTCTCTGCCCATCCCTGAAATTTATGCTGCCATTTCTCTTTTACAACCCATTAGTATCTTATACTTTATACTCTCTCCTCATCGTCATCGCCACCCTCCCCTTTTCATCCGTGCGCCATTTCCACTCCTCGGCTTCGTCTCTTCTGATAAGGCCACATAAGCATGCTCCGCTATTGCCATGGGCCCTCATCCATTCTTCTGTCCATCCACCCATTGGTATATAAGCCGGAGCAAGTAATAGTAGTGAAGGAGGAAGGTTAATCTTCTGTCTCCACTCTGTCACTCTTTGATTGACCAAATGTGTCTACTGCAGTAATAGAGTCATCACAAACTTACAGAGTCTTAATGAGGCGGCAATTAACCACCAGTCAGAGTTCTCATGTGTCTGTGTACACGGACAAGGAGGAGGCAATTTAAATTGTGCACCACCGTGTCCACAAGTGCCTTTGTGACATTGAGTGTTGACGTTTCTTCGTAGTTTCACGCTCGTGTCGGCAGATACATGTGCGCGTGTGTGTTTGCGTGGCCGCTATCGTTTCAGACTCGCGCAGATATTACGGCATTCATCCATCATTGCAACAGTTTCAATTATGAAGACGCTTTGGCAGAGTAATCCATTACAGAGTTCACGTCTTGTTATTTCTGCTCAATGATATGTGGGAATTTCAGAGAGTGAAGCTCATCACAGCAAGGCAAGACGCAATCGAGATAAATGTCCCATCGTTTTTCTCGTAATTGGGCCGAATGCTAAAAGACACACTGAGTAAGTCTTGCACTGCCTTTGCGCTCTCACAAACAATGTTTTTGATTCAATCCCACATGATGACTGGAATTTCCGGTGTGGAGTGAACATGTTCACCATGTCCGAGATCCTCTGGCATCCATCCATCTTCTTTCCCGCTTATCCAGTTCAGGGTCGCGGGGTGCTGGAGCCAGGGCAGGCGACACCCTGGGCAGGTTGCCAGTTCTGTCGCAGGGCAAACACGTATAGACGGACAACCACACACACTCGCATTCACACCCGGGGGCAATTTGGCATCACCAGTTCACCTCACATGCACGGTTTTTGGATTGTGGGAAACCCACGCACACTCGGGGAGAACATGCAAACTCCACACAGAAAGGCCCTGGGTCGACATCAGACAAACGATTTCATAGTTTGGTGGTTTAGTTAAGAATATCATGGGCTGTGAGTCACCCATGTCTGCTCAAAGGTAATAGATTACCTCCTTTATTCTTCTTCTTAGAACAATATGTAAGTCGTGGCAAGTTTATTTAAAAAAAAAAAAAAAGTAACTATTTGGTACTCGAGTAAAGTTTACCAACTCTTGTTGCCTGGTTTAGTTACCGCTCTGACTGTCAATATGATTTTTTTTCTGCAGTGTGACAGTGAAAGTTGAGTAATAATTTCCAACACGTACACGGCCCCTTTCTTCTTCTCTCGTGTGTTTCTCTCCCTTTCCCTCTTCCAGTTCCACTGTCACTCTCCCTCGTCTATTCATTGGCTTTGAAAGCCTGTTGATCCATAACATAAAAGACAACCCTCCGAGAGCTCATGCATTAATGAAAAACTGTTGATAAGCTCCCAGTTCTTTTTCTCTCCGCAGAGCTGTATTCTTCTCTCGCCTCTGAGCTAAATGAACCTTGGTGGGTCCTTAATGTGGCATCCATTGGTTTTTTTACTTTACATTTCTGAAACACAGGCCTTGAAACTCACCACCTCCCTTTTATAATTTGCTGTCAGTCATCCTTTTTTTTTTTGTTCCGCGTGGCTCTGCTTCCACTTTGTAGAAAAACGGTTCTGAATCATTGCCATTATACCCACTCATGCTCAAGTGCATAGTTTTGTTTAATTTATTCTGCAAACAGTTGTGACAGAAGTGGGATGCTGATAACAGGGTCATTTTTCTGGCCATTGACTCATCTTGGCACTCCTTTTTATTTGAAGGTCTGCACTTAACAACTCAATAACATATTCACCCACAAATTAAGATCATGCGTAATTATATTCTGTCCTCCCAGGTACGAATTTATAGATCTTGCACTGTGTCAGACGGTTATTTAGGCGTTCTGTCTATTTTTAAATATGACACACATTGCTGGGATGGTTCAGGGAAACTCTTGAAGGAATTTTCCCAATCCAACATGAAATAAGAAATGCTTGCTGAAATTGAAAACAGATTGTGGTCTAAGTTTACAGCCACTATTTATTCATTAATGGTTTTTGCTTGACTGATAAATATCTCTGTATGGAATTGTAAAGCCGTACTAATTGAGACTGTCGCTCAACTCGGACGACCTGAATAGGCCTTATGGATCTGCATAGTAATATATAGAACAAATAATGTTCACTCTCTTTTCAAGAAGTATATGCATTTCTACATACATAACTGAAGTAAATACAGGTAATTGATGTTGCAAAGTATTGCATTGATGTTGAATTCAGCAGTTCTTTCTTGGTTGCATTTTCTAATGTGTATAGTTTTGAGCTGTATGTTCTGAAATCTTTTCCTCGTATGATTTGTTGTTTTGTTTTAATGATGTCAAACTGATTTTAGTGCAGAAGCCACATACAATTTGACTTAGTGTGAGCTCGGCCAGTGAAATGAGAGCATAATAATATTTCATATTTAATGTTTTTCTTTGTTGCAGTGCAAATAGGGATGGATATATTATTGAACATATTGATTTTTAAGAAACATTACTGTGAAAATATTTCACGTTTCTTCACATTATGTAATGTCTACTGGCCAGATTGGACCAGTTGTGGCCAAGATGCAGTATATTTGATCGATAAACGGTTAAAACCTTTACTTGAGAGCCAACGCTATGTTAACTGTGGTAGTTCCATCTTTGAAAACGCCATCCATTGATGTCTACACCCAGCTAAAGGCAGTGTATACCCTGGAGAGTCTGCATGTCTCAAAGCTGGATTCTCTGCTTTTCGGCGTATGCAGATAATATTTGGCAATGATTTCAAAAGAATAACTCGAATACACATCTCTACTGCTCATCAGGCAACGGTCCCCACATATATGGCACCATTTATATCATGAGACTCTTAAGTGGTACATGTGTAAGATTAAGTGTCAAGAAAGCATCATTGCAACAAAGAAATCATCTGTTATTGGTTTTTGTGTGTAGCTTCTCAGATTTGCATATAGTCCACATTCGACCAGTTAAGATTGAGTGTGAAATGCCTTGCTCTATTGGGAAAAAGTGTGTTGGAAGTCAGTACTTGTCCAAATCTATTTTTACAAAGAGAGATGTGGAGACCTGAAAGCTACCTTGGTCAAGCAGTAATAAATGAATTGCAGCATCTGTGTATGTGTACTTGAAAAAAGAAGTGTGAATTCTCATTGAAGAATGGCGTACAGAACTGTGTATTCCTGAAGGCGCAGTATTACTTGTTACTTGTTTGTGTCAGAGAAACGTTTAAACTCGGCTCGACATCTGTGTTTTGTGACTCAGTTCACTCAATTAACAAGGAATTGTTCATTAAGTGGTCAAATGCAGGATCATTAACATCATTTATCACTGATCTATTAGTGAGCAGAGCAAGCCGTCTTACTGAGTAGTGATTAGTACAAATGACAACAGAAGTCGCAATACAAGGTCTTAAATTAATGTGACGACTCACCAGTGGCCCTACATGCTAAATACATGGTGTTTCTGCTGTTTCCGTGTAAACGTACATTGTTTTCAAAACGTAGCTTTGTAAACGGGAAACTTTTCCGAAACAAAAAATGCAAAAACAATGTATTTTGACTTAAAACGTAAAATGTTTGAGGAAACCGCTGTCATACTGTGCTGGTTTTTCTGATTACTGGAAGATAATTGCTGAAAATGAGCAGAAATACTAAATGAGACGGCAAAACAGCAAATACAGAAAGTCAAGTTAAATCTTTCTTTTCTGAAGGGACACGTAAACACAAAGACGACAGTGCGGGTTTCATTGTGTCTCATCTGGATGTATGTCCGGCCAGCTCGTGCTGGCTCTGGCCTCTCATTCAATGCAAATTGTTACAAAACTGCGATATCATTTGAGCGGCGGCTGGGTCGCCCTGATAACGCCTCACTTCTCCTCTGCTCACCAGCTCTGTTTTTAATCCATGATATGTGTTCTACGGAGTCGGTTCTCTTTGTTCTTCTACCGTTTCCACCATCTGTGTACTATCCATCTCTGCTGCTTGTGCGTGTCAGACTTTCATCTCCCCTCACCTGCTCTCCTCGACTCCCTCCGTTATCCTGCTGCCATCACAGGAGAGGATGGAGCCCCGCTGCTATTCAAAGAATTTATGGAGCTTTTCAAAGCGTATCGCTCAATTTCAGATCCTCACTTCTTAACACGGATCCATTTTTAGCAATGAATGTCCCAGAGGGAGTCAAACACATAGCCCCCCCACAGAGCAATGATCTGTTAATGGAGTATCGTGTCTCACTGCAAATTCGTAATTCTTGAGTATTCTGGGAACTCTTCCCAGTATGACGTGAATATCTTGCACTTTTTAGTTTAAAGTACATTTTGGACCCAACCTTTCAAAATTATTCAGCATTTATATGTTCTGGGTGAACACATAATGGTAAATAAACTACTGCGTCTGCACTGTTGAGTCAAATCCTAAAAAGTATAGATTACACTGTTTTGCGAAACTGGATTAAGTGAATTATTTAAAACACTGTAAACCCAACACAAAAGACTACTACAGCATGATAAACTGTATGATACACTAAATAGTGTATTTGATGAATGTGAAGCATTTTCTCTCCAGGTGTCTAACATACTTATTTTACCAAGTAAATATTATGTATAAAATAACCAGAATAATCCTTTGTTAACTAGTGTTCCCTGAAATGGATGAAGTGGTATAGGAGGAGGAGGAATGGGTGGGCTTTACAGCCCCAAAATGTTTGATGGTTACATTTTGGGATGATCAGCGCCGCAAACACCAAAATAACAGTAAAAACAAACATAAAATATGTCAAAAACTCTCCCAGCCGCGATAAGCAACCAACAAATCATTCATCAAATATGTTTAGGAGTTGGAAGACGTTGCACAAGAGCAAATTCCAACGTATGGATTAACTTTTACAGTTTACCAACATCTTCCTCGTCATTTCGATCCTGTAGTCGGCACATATTTATATGAAATCCACCTAAATGTGTTGTCGTCGATCATGAAAACATGTTAATCATCAGCTAACAAAATCTATTCAAGTTGCATAAATGTTTGTACTGAATGAGGAAGACGGGCAGCTTTCCTTGAATGTAATGACAAGGGCAAATGTCCCCGTACCACTGATTAAACTAAGCGTCAGTTAAACACAGCCTCCTCAGGCGGGACACACACACACACACACACACACACACACACACACACACACACACACACACACACACACACACACACACACACACACACACACACACACACACACACACACACACACACACACACACACACACACACACACACACACACACACACACACACACACACACACACACGCTCTCCGGGAGTTAGACCTGTCTACTTCAGCTTGCTTCCCCATGACAGTCTGAAGTGATGCCGACTTGTCAAGAGAGTTGTCTGTGCTAAGAGAGAAGCGAGACCGTGATAGAGATGCATCCACTGCATGTCCATTGTGTCTTGAGGGGTCCCAAAGTTTCCATTAAACTTCCGGAGACAGATGTGAGGGAAGGTTTTTTTCAGGTCACGAGATAAGGTTAATGACAGCTGGGTGAGCTCTGAAGGCGTAGAGACACCATTACACTTAAAAGCTTTTCGTTAGTGACAACTTGAGGCCCATAAGTGTGCGTGAAAGTCAGTCAACCAGGTGAATGTCACCTTATTATACTCACTTGCTTATATTTTCTGACACTGCAGCAGTGACGCTATAGTTTTCATTCCACATCACACCTTGACATTTTGAATGTTTGAATGGTTTTACAGGAGTTAATGTTAATGTGTTTGCAGTAGTTGGTGCCATTTTTATTTATTTTTTTCTAGAGATAGCCTTCTTTTTTATAAATATGTTGCAAATTTAATAAAAATGTGTGAGAGCGGGGTGTTGAGTTACGTGGCTTTTTCCTTGTTTGCATGTGAGGTTAGGGTGATTTAACAGTACTTTAAAACGCCCACACACACGGTCATCACAGCCTAACAATGCCTCATCAATCAACAGATTCAAGTGTGTATCCAAAATTCACTGACTGAATTAAAATA
Organism: Lipophrys pholis; assembly: GCF_963383615.2. NCBI lineage: Eukaryota > Metazoa > Chordata > Actinopteri > Blenniiformes > Blenniidae > Lipophrys > Lipophrys pholis. The sequence goes on along the minus strand of NC_137641.1, from coordinate 15,032,792 downwards.
AGCTTCTTGTGCTGTTCTGCATTACCCTCAGTACCATTTTATCTTGTTGATCAGTGCAAGCATTCCAACTCCTGATTACAGTGAAATGCGTGTTTGAAGAATGTTCACGATCCATCCACGTCTACCCTGCTGGATCCAGGTGTGGGTCTATCTCAGCTGACTGCGGGTGAGGCTGGGCAGACCTGTGATACGTCGCTGGGAAATCACATGGCAAACACAGACAATCGCACACATTCACACACCTATAGTTAACCTCAAATACGGTGTCTTGAGACTGTAAGAGGAAACCGGAGTATAGGGAAAGATTTACGCGACAACGTTTCAAGTGAAAAGTCCTGATTTTTCCGTTTTCGGAACATTTTTGTGGTTGCGTTGCAACATTTTGAAAGCGATGTCCATTTACACAGAAACGGCATAAGCACTGAAATGTTGTTCGGCCACTAGTGGGTGCTCTTAGTCGTTTTTGTGCACAAGATTATTCATTCGGTGAATAATCTTGAGTTAGTTTAGCTTTATTACACCAATTTATTTCCTTCTTTTCACACCTTTCTGTATCACTTCTTTCTTTATAATGCCAGATGTTTTTTGTGGGTATTTTAAAAGAAAATCCTTGAGAATTAATATTCATATGTTGCTCAAGCACTTGTTTCACCGAGGAATATCTGGTAAAACCTCTCCATGAGCTGGGTTTTTCACTGATGATGTGATTTCATTTGTGCATTGGGGCTGGCTTCAGACTTGGCCAGAAGCATATGTGGAACCTGGCAGGATGAGCAGCGAACTGTGGGACTGACAGTAACTGATATGCACCGTGTGCTGGCCGAGGTGCCAGGACAATGTAGTCAGAGTGACCTTTGCGTGGAGATTTTCTTGTAATAATAATGACCTCATCCTTCACCATTAGGAGTTCATTTCTTGGTAATTGGGTATGAAGGATGCTGTGATAATTCTAAACTGTTATGCCATCAAGTCCTTGTTACCCAACTCCTAAATGTGTTTTTGCTTCCACTAAATTAGAGCTTATTGGTGCCAGGAGTTGTGCTGTGGAGAGAAAAAAAACAAAAAACACTGCAGACCTCAGGTGCTGTAATGACGACATTCCCCTTGGACATACGCCCTGCTATTCAAATCCAAATGGTAGGTTTGTATACTGAAAGGTTTCAGAGTAGAAAAATGGGAACGACTCTCTCCATTTAGAACTTAGTTATGATTCATGAATACATTTTTATTTTCACAGTGCCTTAACCTTTTCGATAAAATATATTTGATCTCACCACATAAAGTCCAACATCATCTGCATTGTTGAACTTACATCATTGTATCTACTCAAGTAAATGACGGTGTGCAAATTTCAGACTTCTGCCCCTCAAAACTTCAGCTCATCGTTGCAATCATCATGATGTGTGTTCTTGTGACCTGCAGTGGCTTTTGTAATGACGGAATCAATGAAGGAAGTTTGACACAGTTAAGACCTTATCTTTTACCAAACAGTGTTTATTTGGGGCTTTTCTCGGGACGTTGATGCGGTGGGTTTGTTTTACTTGTTCTTCACACAAATCATTTTGGTACCATTTATCGATTAAAATTAAAACAAAGTATGAGTGTTCCCTTAGTCATCAAAGTTTCAGTTTTTCAGCCTTAGATATTGGTTGTTTTCTACTCATTGCCCTCATGTAACCAAAATCACACCAGTAGATGAATAGAACTTATTGAGCAGCTCCGTTGCATGAATGTTTCATGAAACATTTCTTTTTCTGTTCTTGATTCTCATATTTTCAGACGCATGAAGCAGTATATATATCTCCTCGACATTAGCGACAACCTGATAAATCCCATTGTGGGATTGAGTCACTGAGTGTGTGATTGAATTTGCCACCTGGGTATATGCATTACATTTTGATGAAGTAATCACTGGTCACCTAATTACCACAATGCCTCTAACCATTCCACAATACAAACCCTCGTTTCCAATGGTGTCCATACAAACTGCACCGCTTCCTTCTCTTGATTATCATGTTTGGAGGTCACCACATTGCACCTCATTAACTTTGTAATGAATTTTACAGCAGTGTTTATTGCTGGTTTTCACAGCCAGTAGAACACGTTAGTGTGGCTCCCATCTGGATGTGATGGCAGAGCGAATGCAGGTACCTGGAAATCCAACTCCTGTCAGTCCGATTATGTTTTCTGTTCTATTACTACAATTACAGTAGCAGTCAATACCATGGACTGGTCACATATTAGGCTTTGACCTTTTGATTTTATCCATTATCATATAGATTGTTCGTGTTTTACATTCATACAGTAGTGTAGAGAAACCTTTTCAATCCCCCCCACCCAAAAGCAGGTAATAGGGATTTGCATCAAACTGCTGTAACACATTCAATTGTCATACAAAAAAATGCTACCACCTTGTCCTTGTGGCATCATTTGTTTATGCGGGTGTTATCACTATTACCCATTTCTATGATAATTTGGTCACGTTTGGGTCGCGGTTTTCAAATCATTCCTCACATAGACTAAACATATTCTGCCAACAGAATCTATATTAGACTGCGATCTGATTCCCTGCAGGTTGTTCTCGATTGGCAATCCCTGAGACCAACCCGGACACTGTTGGTTCCCCAAATTACCCCTGTGTAGGATGTACAGGTACCAGTTCTCTGCTTCAGGGGTTCAGTCCCCTAAGTCTGATGAGTATTACTCAAAGTTCAGAGGGGAGTGTTGAAGCTGGTGACAGAAAGATTTGTCAAGCTTCGCACAGCTTTCTCTGACTGAGTAGCTCTCAAGTCAAATTCTAAACCAGCCACACCAGGCCCGTGTACTCATCAAGGTTTTAGTGTATTTCTTCTCTGCGGGCATGTTAGTGTGGTTTCATTATGAAAAAAGAGAACCAACTCGTGGCCTGGCAGACTAACTAAATATTTTTCAGGGTTACTGCCGCCGCCATGTAAACAGACATTATTTTGGAAACATTGGTGTGTAATCGTGAAACAGAAATGCACAGTCGATGTCTTTTCACTTGAAATGTTTTTTTGTAAATGGGGCATTTTTGATCTGGGGTCTTATTTAGTGTCTAGGATGTAAGGACCAGTGATAATGTTGAATTAATTAGCGTGAGTAAACTTCCAGTTACATTAGAAACACACAACGTTTTATTGTCGATCAAAAAGTGAATGTTCTACATTAATTTGAATCTAAATATTTCTCACAAATTATTGAGCGGTGAAAAGAGGAGTTGTTCAGTCAGAGTGCTGTGTGCCCTATACAGCACTCTATAAGCAGTCTTCTCACTGCTTAAAGGTCAAAGGCCTCTTTTGAACACATACCCTTCCTCTGTGTACTTTTCCTCTTTCTGATTTTTAATTACCTCAATTGAAATTGCTTACTTATTTGCATTTATCTGATAAGAATCTGGTTCTTTGGCAGAAAAGCACCAAAACTTAGGAGTTGAAGTTTTGGTAGTGATTTTTATGTGGTGAGAGATCAATATTTCTTTAGTTTGAGTCCTTTAAATCATTATATGATCACTTTCTGGTGCTGTTTGTACTTTTGAACCTCAGTGCAATAGTTTTGCCACGAACCAAAATTGATATTAAAAACACTGATCTCTTTTATAACGCTTCCCATTCATCGCTCTTGGATAGGACTTGATTGGTCTGCGTCTCCTACGGTGGCTTTTGGTTCGTTTGACACGGTTTGGAACTTGCTTCGCATCGAGTGCTGCGCTTTTGTGGGGAAGTGTCTGATAGTTTACTGTAGCATTTCAAGTTGATGGGGCATTTTATTTGACTGCAGTAAAACTACCCATGAAAAAGAGGCCAGAAAAAGTTACAGCACTCAAACTGGGCTGTAAGCAGATCAAAGAAGAAGTGGAGTGACTGGGGAAAAGTGAGTTGGGGTGCGGGTGGATACGGGGAGTGGCACTTGAGATGGATACTCTCTGATTCTTGCTCTGATGAGGAGGGCCAGAAAGCCTGAGTGATAAGAGAGAAGACACAGCAGATATGGAAGAATCACAGAGGACGGTTTCGAGCCCTGACCAGCTTCACTGTCAGTATTTTAAGAAATTGTGTCTCTGTTTGTTGATTGTAGTTTCTAGTTAACGGCGAGAGCCAAGTTCTGTGTTTTTGACTCCATGGCAATGCAAGACTAATTTGTCATAGCAGATTCACTTCAATGTTTTAAATTCCAGTGAGCACCGATGCATGAATCGGCCCATCTGTGGCCAGTACTGCTTTGTATTAACATGGGAACTCAATCTCACTCCATTTTATCCCACGATGGAAGTTGCTTGTTTGTGCTAATCACATTTGCGGGTACATTAGCGCCCAGCAATTTGGCGAACCTGAGAAATAAATGCACAAATAGTGAATATATTGTAGGTAAATGTCAGAAGTATGATTAGAGCAGGAAGAGCACATTATCACAGAAGGGTCATCTGCGTTTCTTTACATTGCGCCTACTTGTTGGCAGTACAAGAGGAGAGATCTGAGAGAAAACCTCCACTTAAAAATCTTAATACTACTATAATCCAGTCAACTCCTGTACTTGTAATGAAGGAGAATTGATTTTAATTTCGATTCACTTCAGTGTTGGCAGCAATTTTAAAATACGCATTTTTATGTGAATAAAAGACAAAAACCTATCAAATGTAATTTTATGAGGAAGATCCAGACAACGATACGGTGGCTTTCTTAATCAGGGTTAAGGAATAGTAAGAGAGGAAAGGATGGGACACAGAGAACAACAAAGAAACACGTTGACATCAGACAGCAAGCTAATCCACTTGCTGCAGACTTGATGAGGAAATGAAGCAGATGATGAGCTTCCAATTCCACAGCCAGAGATCCCTGCCAGTCTCTCTCCTAACATCTTGTGATCAGTGGTATTGAATGCAACATGAAGATTTACCCGGGCAAGAATAGAGACAGCTTTTGTCTGAGGCCAGGAAAGGCGAATTGGTAACTTTGACCCGAGCGTTCTGTGCAATGAGGAACACTGTGTCCTAACTAATAAGCCTTCAGCAAATCATTTGTGTTCAAATGGTTTTTCGACTTATTTGAAATAACTTTTTCCATAGTCAGCAAAATGTTGAATATTGGCTTGTAATTGGCTGAAACACCCATTTCCACTGAGGTGAGGTTACACCCAGTGAAAGAAGTGCTCTGTGGACGACTCCCTCACAGCCAGGCCTCAGCTATATAAAGGAAGTCCGATGCATCAGGCAGTAGAAAAGAATTAGAGAATTGCCATAGTCCCTGCCCACCAAGCCATCTGTTGGAAATACTTTGTTTTGGCATAGCATGCCGGCATATTCTATCCAAGACAACTTTGTCTCCCCCCCTCCAGACCTGTTAACCTGTTTAATAAACTCGCCATCTTCTGTGCAGTGCCACAATATAGTCCTCTGATTCCTCACCAAGGTATTGATAGGTTGGCTTCACATTCTTTACATTCAGTGTTGATATTTGGCATTGCACAGAACCTCCAGTTTGGACCTTGGAAGCTGAGACACTGTTCACACTTCCTGCTCTAGTTTTCATCACTTCTAATTTATTTCAAGCACCTAATTCTCTTGAGCACAACACAATGGACCGTGACCCTGCGAGACAGTGTGCACTTTAATCACTGTAGCCGAACAATGTGCCCGACGCTTGGCTGAACTGTGAGGGAATGTAAGGTAGCTCGAATTGATCGACCCTTGTTCACTCACCTCGGCTAATTTGTCTTAGTGTGCAGTGTTCAGCAGTGACAACGTCACTGTCAAGAACTAAACAAGTGGAAATGAATCATTTGGACATAATCCTTAATATCAACATTGGAAAAAAAAAAATCTTTTTCATGCTTGTGCAGCAGCCGTCGAGAGGATTATGTTTTGAAGTTATCTGTCCACTCATCTGACTCATTTCAAATGGAATACCTAAAGAATGCTGTGAAGAAGTTTCTTCAATTTGGCTCACACAATCGCTCTCGCTTGAGAAGAGAGGCCACCGTAATCCTATTTCTGTGTGATTGCTTTTATTGGGAAAACTCACATTTAATATGTTATGATAGTCCTCAGGAGTTAGTACATGGAATGAGACTAATGCAAACTGGATGTTAACAGTCGACATTAAGACCACTGAAGAGGAGAGTGATGAACACTATGTTTCATTACTGTAACACTGATTGTCTTGGTGTCCATGTCGATGGGCTGATGACAAAAAATAAGTAAGTGTTATGAATTTTGAGCAGAATATGAGGCCCCAATTACTTAGGCCCTATTTACATACACAAAAATGTTTTCAAGTGAAAATGCAAATCTCGTTTGGGTGTCTGTTTACACGACGGTGGTGCTCAGAGCCACTGGAAAAAAAACGTTTGAAAGCACTTCAAATCCATCTTCGTGGAAATGGGGAAAAATAACTTTTATGAGAAGATGCTACTGCCCATGTGCAAGATGCCTATATTAAATAGTTCTTCTGCACACGCATGAGACAATAACAACAATGTCAGCCTCCAGAGTGGCATGACTCCCAGTCCATATCCTCCTGGGACTTGGATTGCTATTATCGGTGCCTCTTAACTATAAAACTACCAACTTCACCATCTGTCCATACAAATGTCTGTGTACTTGCCATGGGTAATGTTCATCGAGTATTGAGTTTTGTGCACGCGTGTGGTTTTATTACAAAAACAAACACCTACTAGTGACGCAACATGGTGGTGGGCAGCACATACCAATTGTCATCCAAGGCAGGATTACCAGAGTTCCAACTAGAGTTGTTAGTCATAGTTGAGTTAAGTTGCTTGATACTGGTCATGGTAACCATTCACATTTCTGTCTGCAACAAGAAGCCAAAACAATGGGTATTGTGAGGATCAGCTCTGAATGATAAAGCAAATGCATAAAGTAGCCTCAAATGATAAATTGCTTCCTGCCGCATATACGTTGTTGTAAAAGCATCACCTACAGAGTGTCACTACGGAAAGAAACCAAGCTGGAGGAGGGGGTGTGATTTAAGACAATGCTCTTCCAGGAATCATGTGACCGCCACTTTGGCACTTTAGGCCTCCAAATTCCCTCGATCTCCAATCCAATTTGTGGGATGTGATTTGCATCCTACAGCGAACAGGACTTAAGGGATTCACTGCTAATGTGTGGGTATTGGATGTAAACACACGTTCAGTGTGGAGTCCAAACTTCACTGCATGTTTATGCAGACTTTGTTTGCACAAACTAAAGCAGACATACAAGTGAAATCCAGCAGCATGGTCACTCCATTTTCTGTCATCTTGATGCAACTTGTATTGGCATTTCCAACGAGACAGTGACCCGTGTATTATCACAGCGCTGCATAACAGAGATTACAAGCTTCAACAGGTTGGTCGCCATTTGAATTTCTAAATCTCCTGTGCAAGCTATTAACCCGTGTGTCACAATAAAATCGTATCTGCATAAACTCCAGACAGTGGCGTTAAAGCCAGCAGGATAATATCATTGCCAGGAACAATAAATATAGAAATAAAACACACAATGATATGAAGACATGTTTGGACTGAGTAAAGAAGTAAATGAAGCTGGTAGAGTTAGATCTCAATGTGTGTCCTGAGTGACCTGTCGTGGCCACTCATGTTGTTTAAATAAGTCATTAGGAAAGATTTGTTCAAAACGTGTCACTGTTGCTTTGAGCTTCTCTGTGAAATCCTATAAAATAAGCCCCAAGAGGCAAAATTTAAGATTGTTAGTCTTCTTCGACTCCAAAATTGCATGACCATCAGATAGACCATTTTTAGTCAGATCATATCCAAAAAGTATACTCTCTGATATAATACATATGGACTGTATTAACACAGTTCACAATTTGTGATTACAGGTGCATAGCCGCTGAAATTTCATCTGCTTTCATCAGTTATCTTGGGTCACACAGTTTAGCAGTCATACCAAACAGTAACGGTGAGAAGCAGGGCTTTCCCACCTCGAGGCTGTTACGCTATACATGTTGGCTGGACAATGCTCTGTCCGTTTGAGTGACTTGATGAAATGGGGACGGACACAACACATCTTGAACTTGGAACACAAAATCTAAAAGGAAACTGCATGACTGTTACATATTGGGTTCAGTTTTAATCACTTAAGTTTAAGTGGGGTTGTTACATATGCATGGGAATGATTGATCCTTGAGCTGTTAGCATGAAAGATGTTAGACTGTAACATTAAAATGATTCTGTATCCACAGTATGTGGGATGCGATAGTTGCTTAATTAAATCAGGGGTGTCAAACACATTTTAGTCCATGGGCCACATACAGCCCAGTTTCATCTTGAGTGGGATGGACTGGTACAATAGTGCCATAATAACCATAATAACGTCAAGGATTCTCTTTGTCGTGGCGCAGATTAAATGTGATGAAAATGTCTTTGTTTCCAAAACAATTACGACCAAAATGACTACAATCTCAACATAAAGCAAATTTTAATGAAATCTGGTGTAAAATAAAGTGACATGTCCAAACAGCTCTGTTAAAACATGCATAATGCAACAGCTGTCAAACTCACCCTGACAATGAGGTCTGTCTGTCTGTCTGTCTGTCTGTCTGTCTGTCTGTCTGTCTGTCTGTACAATAAAGCCAAGGTGAACATAAAAGCATATTCACCTCCACACATCGTGTGGTCAGGGTTTGATGCTGTGTGTTGCAAACACATTTGTTACACCTGACACAACAATACCGCGTCTTTCTGTTCTTCTTCAGTTCACACAGCTCACAGCCATTCTTCTTCTTTCAGCTGTCTGTAGTCTGAAATGATGAAAACGGTTTGGGAATTTAAAGAACAACTCACTTCCTCACACACACTTCTGGCAGGCCACGGTGGGAGAGAAGCTCACTGACACACACTGTCTGACTTTCAGACGCTGAAGTTTCTTGATGCGGGCGAACGGGCAGATGGAGCATCAGCATCATCCTCCTGAGTCCGTTTAACAATCGCACTAGAGGTTTGAATCCTTCAAAGATGATGACTGTGCTGAATGCGATGTCTTACCAAAGTCATACCCGGCTCCTCCAGGTAAGATCCGTCTCCTGGTAGCGTTCCCCTCATCCATTCTGGATTCAACTCTAGCAAACTAGAGATGCATGCTGGGATGTCTGAGATGTAAAGTATCATAAGCAAGTGCTCTTGTATATAGCTATAGTCGGTCACTATGGTGCTGCAGAATGCCTCTTTTCCTGTGCTTGTGCTGTGCCTCCAAATCTTGGCCGTGTTCTTTGAAAACAGGAAAGTCAAACTTGGTTGGATTGACAGGCCTGCTCCATGTAGTTATCAACTGAAGTGAGAGCTGTTTCTTTTTCAGCTTCATTATCAGGAGCTTGTCTTCCAGCTTGTGGGAAGTAAGGGGCGACCCAGATCTGCTTGTTATTTTCAGTGGTTGTCTTTCCTACAACCCCACATCAGTGTTACTGTTGGTGAATAGTTTCATTGCCATTGGAAAGTTGGTGCATATACCTTGCTGGTGGTTATTTTTAATAACGGGCAATTAAGACATATGAAATGAAAAAAAAAAATTGCATTCCCAAACACACTTTGAAGGCATTACCAAATCTGAATACATAGATAATATGCCACAGAGGGTGCTCTCTATCTTTCAATTCCAGCTCTGAGCAGCCCGAGGAAGGCTGTGCATATGATGTGTCCTACCAGCCCGAACTGTCATTACACTCCTACGACACAGAATTAACAGTGGCTTTAAGCATATCTCTGGTCTAATTAAGTGCATGAAGCTGTATGGTAGTGTGGTTAGCACTATGTGGCCTCACAGAGAGAATCTCCTCACTCTGATCTCACTGACGTGGGGGCCAATGTAGAACATGAATGGAACAGCAAATTGAATCTCTCCGCCTAAGAGACTTCAAACCCGGTCTCTTAAATGAAACCGATCCTCTCAACTCATTGTTCTCTTTTCTTACGCGTGTCATAACATTGCTGTAATCTCTATGGCAACAAGCGGCTGCATCTTGCATTGACATCAGTCACGGGGGGGCCTGTAAAAGGGACCGCTGTGGATTCGGATGGGAAGTTTTCCTGGGAAGTGAGGGTCGTAGAACAAGGTGTTCTGCTACTGTCCCGAGCCAACGTACAAGCAAATGAGTAGAGACAAACTGCTGAAACTTGTCTGCCAGATTCCACAACATCTCTGAGAACATGTCTGGCTCTGGCGATATTGTTTTCCTGCTGCTCGGTCTCCTGTCTCATCAATCAAAATAGTTGGTTCTGGGAAAAACGCGCTAACTTTGCTTGAGATTTGGTGTAGTTTTGTAAATTAATATTCTTATTGAGTACGGACATGTTTATGTGCATCTGCTTCCTTTATCCTTTTTTTAAATTTTTTTTTTTATCAACGGCTTCAAATCTTTTATTACCCTCAGTGCCAGTCGGCCCAAACAACACGTATGATATTCAAACGTAGAGGTCTTTACTGGCGGTGCGCTCTATTAAAATATTTTTTAACGGTCTTGAAAATAGGAGTTCAGCATGTGCAGAGAATTCAGTTTAAACTGTGCATGAGCAATCATGTCATCCTGACTCATTCATATGCCTATTTTCCTACAGATGGGCATTCGGGGTTGTTACTTTAACCAGCATGTATTTTTATTTCATTTCTTTTCGGGAAAAAAATGTTGTTTACCAGGTTAAAAGATGCATTTGGATGGACAGGAATATACCTCAGTGAAAATAAATGGTTTTAATGGTTCAATAAGCTACAATATTATATTAATTATTATTTTGATAACCAAAAGTGTATATGAGGACCTGCCCACTGAATTGCTACTTTCAGACTTCATTCACATGATAATATAAGTGAAAATGCATTTATTTTTTTGTTATTAAAAGTTTCACATTTAAGTGGCAAAAGTATCTTCAGTGGCTCCCAGCATCATTGTCTAAACCGCAACACACGTTTTGAGTTTTCACTTGAAAACGCTATCGTGCAAACGGTGCCTGAGAGTAAAAACCACAAAACTAAAATTAATCTCATCATGCCTTATGGATCAACACATCTTATAACAACCAATTCTTTTTGTTTTCTTCTTATTTTGTCGAGATTAGACGTGCTGCATGCGACTTTATAATGTGCCTTTTGATGAGTGAGACTTGAAAGCTCTTGACTTTAAAATACATCTGTTAGATGTGTTGTGTTTGGTCCAGGGGGAGTTACATTTATTTCCCCTGCGATAAAAGCAATTCAGCAGAACAAGCTGGGGTAAATCCCCCGTACATAACACGCAGACATTTGCCGTACAAATGCACATTTCGATAAGTGTATATTTCTACACTGCGTCTGTGTCTCACCTCAGTACAGTGATAACCTCTTCTTCCTTTCGCCCAGACAGATTGTAATCCTGCTCGACATGCCACTCCCACTGTCCTTCCTCTGTCTTTCACTGTGTTATCTCTGCCACACGCCTTTCCCTCTCTGCTCCCGCCTCCCCGCATCATTTTTACCACCCGGACCGTCCACCATGAGATGGCAATTAGAACTTTGTTGACACGCTGACTCCGCAGGGAAACCTTGCCTCCCTTTTTCTGTCCTGCAGCATCTGTCTCTCTGTTTGTCTGCCTCCGCTGTCTCGCGGCGTTCGCATGTTTCTGCCTCCGCACATTTCCGTCTACACCTCTGACTTTCTGATTCTGTCTCCTCTGCTCAGGGCCTCGGTACCCATGGGTGTCCTCCTTCATTTTGTCCACCCACTCCCCCCCCCCCCCCCCCCCCCCCCCCCCAACAGTTGCTCCTTTAGCTGCTTTGGCTGCACTCTGTGTCCACATCTTCCTCTCTGTTTTGTTTTCCCTTGCTTTCTTGACTTTTCCCCAGCTTCTGTTGTTTCCCTGCCCCCATTTGGCCAAAGCCAAAGATACAGAAACACTCCACTAATTGAATTTGTTTAAACATCTCGCAAAGACCAAGGGAATTTGCTTTGGTATATTGCTTGTTTCTTATATCAATTCTTAATGAAACAGACATTTTTTGGAATGCCTGTTTATTTCTCTTGTAAATAGTGCCACATTTGTGAGGAGGATGCTTTTGTGGGATGAGTGGAAGAGCTGAGTATTTTGCCTTTGAAAATTGGCCAGATCTTGTTGACTCTTTTCGACCACGCATACATGAAGTGAAAATGCATTATTTATGCTTTTCGTTTCAGAATAGATCCACGTTTACACAGCAATGTTTGAAAATGATTTATGTTTACATAGCAACTCAAGTAATGCTGAAAAAGTAGGTCGTTTTCATGTTGGGCCACGTTAGTGGGGGCTTTTTGTTTTTGTATTGAAAACACACGCATAAACGTGTGCAGAGAACAATACGCTATAATCAATAACAACGGCGGGTACACAGACATACATATGGCCAGACGACCAAGTTGGATTACTCTTAAGGGTGACTCAACTATAAAAATACCAAGTCCCATGAGAATATGGACGCGGAGTCATACCAGTCTGGATGCCGCCATTGTTGTAATTGTCCATCGATTCGCACATGTGCAGAAAAACTACTTACTACGGCTGTGGTGTGCATGCACAGTAGCAGCATTTACATTTTTGTCCACGAAGTTGGAAGCCAAGCTTTTTTAGAAACTTGCATTTTCCCTGTTTACATGCAGTGGAGCATTTTCTAAAAGTTCCACCTTGAGACCTGTTTTCTAAAAGTTTTGTTTTCAATGGTTCCGAGCACCATTGTTGTGTAAACTGACATCCAAAACGCAACAGATGTTGTCCATTTTCACTTAAAAACCTTTCCGTGTAAACGGGGCCTTGGTGTTGAGCTTCTGGCGCCTTAGGATAATTTAGGATTACGTAGGATAACATTGGCTGACTTGTGACTGACGCTGGTTGCAGAATGGCATCGTGCGACCTATTTTGATTGTGCTTTTGAAGTGTTTCTTTACCTGATTTACTTCATTAACAAATGATTTTCAAAACCGCATGGGGCCATTTCATTAACTCGCTGAGCTAAATGAAATCGGCTCCAGGAGCACAGTGCGGCGACACTGCCGTCTTTATGATGTGAAAACAGTTTTATTCTAACTCTTTAGGAAAGTTGTATAGGGACAACCCAAAAATCTATTAATGTGTCACCTCTATCTGTGTGTGTGTGTGTGTGTGTGTGTGTGTGTGTGTGTGTGTGTGTGTGTGTGTGTGTGTGTGTGTGTGTGTGTGTGTGTGTGTGTGTGTGTGTGTGTGTGTGTGTGTGTGTGTGTGTGTGTGTGTGTGTGTGTGTGTGTGTGTGTGTGTGTGTGTGTGTGTGTGTGTGTGTGTGTGTGTGTGTGTGTGTGCATGCATGCCTTTGTGTGTAGTTGTTGTGGAAAAGGGCCAAAATAGTTGGCACAGCTGTGTTCAGTGTCACCTTTTATTAGAAACCACGTAGTGTAGAGAACGCTCTGCTTTTAGTGGCTCTTATGAAATGTGGATATAAAACACTATCTTGAGCAGGTGCCGTGTGTGGTCTGTTGATTTCCATGTAATGCGGTTGTAGCAGATGCAGCTGCGCAGCAGGAGAAGAGCGAATACTTCACGTTTTGTGTTCCAGATTGAAGCGTATTGAAGGCTATAAAAATTCTTGTCGTATCTCCTTGAAATTCCAATATTTTTTTTTTTTCCCCGAAGGAGAGAATGAGCACTGCAGGATTTAATCCCAGAATGTAATCCGAGATTATTATCCATTTTTCAGACTGCAGAATACAGACAGACAGAATAACGAGCTCTTGGCTCTTGGATCTATTAACTGAATCTATTGGAGTGCGGCTCTTCCAGCTATAAATAGTTTGAATTTTCTTTACTCGTACCTAAACGAGCTCACTCGGAGCACAGCACCGTGCCCGCAACATCAGCAACAAAAAAACTGCCTGAACAGCATAATAACGGTGGGAGAATAACACTTCAGATACGCCACAGGTATGTGAAGAAGATGTGATTAGACATTAGATTTTCGAGCAGTTACTGTAAACCTGGAAATGACGTGTTGTTGCTGTGAAAGCAGCTGGATTTCACTCCAGAACCTGTTACATGCTGTCATTTTGATTAAATACTCAACAGATTTTAGTGTTTTAAAGTAAATTGGCCACGATGCAAGTTTTTAAAGGATCAATTAATCAATTAATCAATTTGCAAAGAAACCAACAAATATTGCTTGAGGTGAAGACACTGCGTGATGATCGTTTTTCAACCCAAACTACCATTTAATGTCAATTGTGTTCCTGGAGTTGTGAAGAGTAATTATTGCTGCTTGCACTGAAAACACTCTTGTACTTGCTTGCATTTAAGTGTCATTCCTCTCATGTTACTTCCAATATAATCCTCTCCCTTTCATCGCCTCTGACTTTTGTAAATAAAAATAACTTGCGAGATCTATTCTCAGACTGACGCTTGTGACGCCTTTTTACGTATTGTGTCATGTATCATGCAATCTTGAGCTTGTTTGAGCTATTGTGGGGTGTTTGTGGACCTATAAGAAATGCTTTGTCATGCCAAAATAACTCTGATCTACACTTTCTTTTTTTGTGTGTGAGTATAATCTTCCTTGAATAAAACACACTCAAATCTTGTCCAAATAGAAATTAATTCTAGTCTTTCCTATAAGACTGGGCTCCAGATTGTCATTTGGCCCCAATTCACTGGACTCAGCTTTCAGGTGTGAATTAAGAAGAAATGCCAGGAGCCACACAATCTTCGGGCTAAATAGCTTTGAGAGCACAGAAACGATTATGTTCGAGTCGCGTCCTAATGGTAGCTATCACATCCATCCGCATCACACACTAATCTGATCTCAGATCAAATGTTGCGTTTGATTTCATCAGACTCAAGTCAGCAAGTGTGTGGATGAAAGTGATTGACAAAGACAGACAGTGACACACACACACACACACACACACACACACACACACACACACACACACACACACACACACACACACACACACACACACACACACACACACACACACACACACACACACACACACACACCAGCAGCAAGTACTACCTTCAAATAAATACAACTTTCATTCTGTGTGTGCATTTATTTTTTTTCCAGCATGTGTCAGCACGCTTGTCCGAGCACGTTCAAGGCCAGTAGGCTGTCGGGGACAGAAAGCCAGAGGGATATGAGGAAGCTGTTTGATGTCATCACCGTGTGTCCTTTCTAGTTACCCTCGGCTCTAATCTGTGGTGAGAAGCTGTCCGAGTCCCTCATTAGTTACTGGTAACTCTGTTACTGTAACGGCAACTTCTGGAGGCAAGGTTGCCTCATAAGCTGAATATCAATGGGGAAGGACATGTGGCGAAGGTAGATTATGGTTAATATTACTGGCAGGTGGAAGAACAACACTGGGATTATTGTAAAGTTTTCTCCTGTTTGTATGAGATCTGGTCGCTCATCCAAGTGACAAGCAAGCTGTGCAGTCCGAGCGAGGTCTTTACAGGTCTGGTTGCAGGATTGTTTTCTTCAAAGAGCACTCTTGTCCTCCTTAAAGTAGATCAATAGTATGATCGGTGTGGGGCAGGCCTCTCCTGGAGTGGGGTGGGGGGTGCTGGAGAGCCTCAGGGATGAGGCGGTAGGGTGCAACAGCAGGTTTTGCTCTGGGAGATTCTAAAGAAGTAAAATGTATCCAGGGTTAGGCCTGTCACGATAACAAATTTTGCTGGACGATAAATTGTCCCCAGAAATTATTGTGATAAACGATAATGTTGCCATTTTGATACCATTTTTCCACTAATATAATAATAATGGTATAATAATGCAAGTATACCCTTTTAAAGATAAATAAGCTTTTATTTCTTAAGAATATTTCAAATTGGAATTGTATTATGAAAAAAGACATTGTAAATATCCAAAATAAATAATCAAAACATCCTCTCTCTCTCTCCCTTTCCTCCTCACCGGGCTCTCATGCTGCACTCAGGTGTGCCAGGTGCCCCGCCTCCCCCACACAAGAGTGATTGACAGGCAGTGTTGGGAAAGTTCAGTTCACACATTTTAATTATGAACGAGTTCAGTTCATAGTTCCAAAAATGAACTAGTTCATAATTCTTTTTTTTCAATATGTCGCTGTGAGATTTGGAGTTACGTGATGCACCTGAACGCATCACCCCTGTATCAGCAGCATGAAGCTTGTTAACCCTTAAAAAGCCGAGTCGTCCGCCGCAGGGTTCAAAGTATGTAAAAAAAGTAGCAGCTTGTCGTCCGAAAAGTACGGTAACCATACGAAGATGAAGTATTAATGGTGGAGACAGAGTCTGAGGTCGTGTGCTGTCTTCAATTTGTTTTTGTCGTGGTGCTTTACATTTTGATGACTAATGAGGCGGTGCGACTCTGGTGGCTGCTGTTGCCAGATTGGCTGTTTTCCCCCTACGTGTTAAGGCCCGTTTACCGTATGCCTTACCCGGGTTTTCCACTGGAAGGCTCAGAAATCTGGAAACTCTCTGAAACAACATTAAACTGCGAGAGCGCCGTTCACGAACACCAGAATGAGCGCCGCTCACAGTGACGTCTTTGGTAAATAAAACATTATCGAGCCTGGCAAACTTAGCGAGCTCATCTTTAATTATTGGGCAATTAATTGATTTATTGATTATCGCGACAGGCCTGGGGAGGGTTGTGAACGACCTGGGGATGTAACGCCATTACGCAACAATAGTGGCGCGAAGAACGCTGAAGTTGTGGCCGCAGCTCCGCGGCCATTCTGAAGCCATGAGCTTCCTTTATCTGTGACACAGCAGAAAACGTTCTCAAGCCGAACCGCAGCGTCCATCTCCCGCTGGATCTCCTCCTCTCCTGTTACTGAGAGGAGCTCCCAGTGTGTTCCGTTCAGTGGGAAACTGGTCCAAATGGCTCTTTGAGTGTTGGAAGTAGCCGACCCGAGCTACAGTTTGGACACTCACCAGCCACTTTATCCAATGCCAATCACATGGCAGCAATTCAATGTCTTTAGCAATATAGGCCAGGTCAAGATGAGTTGTTAAAGTTCAAACTGAGCATGGACATTGAAAAGAAAGGGGATTTTAGTGACTTTGAACATGGCATGGTTGTTGGTGCATGATGACCTGCTGTGGATATTTCAGGAACTTCTGATTTACTGTGATTTTCACAGACAACCATGTCTGGAGTTTACGGAAAATGGTCCAGAAAAGAGAAAACTATTCAGTGGACAAGAGTTGGAAAAAAGCATTGTTGATGCCAGAGATCAGAGGAGAATGGACAGACGAGATGATGAAATGAAGGCAACAGTAATGCAAATGACCACTCGCACAGAAGACCGTCTGCGATCGCACGACACACCCACCCTTGAAGCTGAAGGTCTGCAGCAGCAGATCACTTTCGGCTCGAAACAGAAAACTGAGGGACTGGTGTAAGGGACATGTTGTGAGAAAAATGTTGGGGTCCTTGGTGTCAATTGAATTGTGTTTCACGATATGACAGATTTATAGTCATAATCAGAATTTGCCATCTGCACATGGTGAAAGATTTTAGTGAAATACAATGGCATTTCAGAAACAATTGGTCAAATGTGTTGAATGTATAGTGCATAACTCAAACTGATTTCATGAACAAGACAATGAGTTGACAGTCCTCCAGTAGCCTGCACAGATAACAGATCTCAATCCAAGAGAGCTCTCATGGGAAATGGTGGAGCAGGACATTCGCATCAAGGATGTGCAGCAGACAAATCTTCAGCAATGACATGATGTTATCATGTTAATATGGACCGTAATCTCGGGAGTGTTTCCAGCACTCTGTAAAATGAATCAAGACTAAAGGTAGTTCTAAAAAGCAAAAAGGGATACGACCCAGTACGAGCAAGGTGTTCTTAATATTAAAGTGGCCTGTGAGTTCATATAGCAATTTCCCCGATTCATCCTGGATGAGAAGAGTTTTACTTTTTATTGCCTGTGAATCCCAACAGCAGCTGACGGAGTCTTACCCCCAAATTCCACCACCTGCCTTATGGCTGCATCACGGGGGAATTGCAGCATTTCATGAGCGATCACACCGTAACCACAATGCATGCAGACAGCAACAAAACACGAGAAGTGAATTTTCGTGGCAGGCGTCTCTTCAGTGACTTCTGGCCTGGTGCCAGCAGTCATGCTATAATATTGACATGTTGATACGATCGGAAGGGGTGTTTTATTTTGAAGGACTCTGGTTCGTGTGTGTGTGTGTGTGTGTGACTTTCTGGCTGGCGCAATCTGCTCCGTGTAGATTGGCGCGTGTTGACGGGCACGGGCACACTGCATATCTTTAGCGCAAGTAAAACGCAATGTGGCCTACCCGGTGGAGTAACGGCCATTGACCACTCTAGAGGCCGCCATTGGTGTTATTGTCCGTTTACTCACGCCTGTTCGGAAGAACTGTTCACCACAGCTGTGTGGTGTGAGAGTTGAGGGCGGGGGTTGCGGGTCCAGTCCTCTCGCGCTTTGTAAACCACTGCTCTGGATGATTCTGTATGCACCTTTATTTGTTCCCCTGATTTGTCTTCTGTAGGGAAAGCAGGGCAGAAGGGCCTCTTTCCTATAAAGTAGGGCATTCTAATTGAATTGTTTGGGCCAACGAAGCCAACAATTGTGACCCCCACATCTTATGAGGTCACGGGCTCGCTCTGTAAACAGCAGTGTGCTTTAACCAACGGGCTTTGTAATCATACCCATGTCAGGTAGGATTTGACCTCGACCCTCGCCTTCCCCGACCTTCCAGGTGGAAGCTTTTCTGTCAAGAACACACACACACACACACACACACACACACACACACACACACACACACACACACACACACACACACACACACACACACACACACACACACACACACACCTTCTTTCCTTTTTGTATTTTCAGAGATAGAGCCTCCTTATTATCACATCCCTGGGCTCTCTCCACTTTTGGATATGCGTGAAAACACACCTAGCTGGCCCCTTTGGGATCCCTATTGGGATTTTTATGGCGACATGGATCAAGTGCAATGACCTTGCGCCAGAAAAAAGGGGGTAATTTTAACTGCGAGCACATTTCTTTCCGCTTTTGTGGCTTTTATGGCTCCACTCGTGCCAAAATATGTCAGAAGTGTATGATGGAGTGTCCGAAAAAAAATAAAAATAGAAATTTAAGCTTGAGCGCAATTCTGAATCAAAGCTATTCCCTGTTTGGACTTCGAAAAAGCCTCTTTCCCGTGTGATGTTTGTGGCTGTCGTCCGACGCCGAGATAACATGTTTCTATTCACACTTAATGCTTAACACTGCTTAATCAAAAAAAAAAGAGACAGGAATACTGAGCAAGACTGTTTCCTTGATTGTTATTCAAAATACTATCTTCTTGTGGAAACATAGACAATTAAACCCCAATATACTAGAAAGACGAAAAAGACGACATTGAAACACAGCCTTTCTAAAACACTCCGACGCCATCTCTGTGTGTACGGTGGGCGACAAAACCTTTCTAAAATGCATTGCTGCTACTGTTAATACTTTCTTGAAATTACTGTTTGCCGTAATTTGCATGTGTGCAAAGACTGTGCAACTTGCATTTTTCCTAAATTTACAGTAGACCCTCTCCAACTTGTCTTGGATTGTTTTGCGATATCTTGATGAAGGCCAGGCTCTTAATGCTCCCCGACCATACAGGTGCTACTGAAGCAATGAGTCATAAGGCGCCACTTCCAATTCCTCTCACTTGCCTTCCAGTTATGTGGTTCAGCTCATTCCATGGTGTAGTAGTTCACATTCTTGCCTCATAGTGAAAAGGTTTCACTCCAGTCCTGTATCCCGTTTCCTCCTACAGTCCAAAAGGTTAATTGGTGACTTTGAGTTTGAGTCTGGAGTTCTCTCCCTCACACTCGTCCTGTATGTACCTGACCAGGGTGTACTCTGCTTTTAGTCTTTGTTATCTGGATTGGATACATTTTCATAAAAGATGGACTGATTTTAGGCTATATTTAAGGGTTAATGGAGGTTTACCAAAATGTTAAGACCTACTAATGTGATCCAAACAGTGCCATCTACAAATGTATATATGCAAGTTGAAACCTATTGAATGTTCATCTATCACTTATAGCACTTTTTTGAAAGTCTGAATGATTCAATGTAGTTGTCCAATTGTTTGTTTTGTATGATAGTATATACCCCCTTTGTTCGCCTTGGCACACATTTCAGTCTGATGATTACGTGATTGGCATTCGCCTGGTCAAAGGTAAATGTTTCTATGACCTTTTACCCATTATTATGCAAAGATACAAGTCTTTCCTATACATCATTTCAAGTCTTTACAGACATTAACGCTAACTGCTACTTTGCTGTTTCACAGAGGCTGATATTAGCAAGGTTACAATTTCAGATGTCACAAGTATTCTCAGTTTTTCTGACTGGAATCAGAGGTGTTATTATACAACATACTATTTACAAGAGCGCTTGTGCGTGTTCAGAGTAATATGGCCCAGTATATACCAGTATGATTTCTTCTACCCAGCGTTGCCACAGTTACCTTAAAAAAGTAATCCGGTTACTGATGACTAGTTACACCTTTAAAAGTAACTTAGTTACTTTTAAAAACAAGTAATCAGTAAAGTAACCAAGTTAGATTACAAGTAACTTTTTAGTGACTTTCAGCAGCTGCCGACAACACCCCCCACCGTCTCAAGATAAAAATGACAACCGATTCTACCCAAAACTCTGAGCTGATCCCTGCCTGGCCTCCTGCTGATACATATTGTTAACCTTTGACCTTCATTCTTCAGCCCCCAGCTCCCCTTAATGAGACAGGAGCTACCCTTAAAACCTGATTTGTGAAATTTTGGGAGGTCTCTAAAATATTGGCAACAAGCAGGTTTTTTCTTATACATTTCCTTTTTTTTTTATTTTCAGTATTTTTTCTTATTTGTAATTGTGCATGAGGGTGAATCTTCACTCTTTCACTTTGATAATGTTGCCGGCATGCATGCAGTTTTTGTCCTCACCATTGAAGTGTGGGGGCGCTACTCTTAAATCTGGGGGACTCTAAGGAGCAGCAACAGGAAACTGATCCAGGTCTGTGGTGGCTTCTGTCTGAAGGTAATGGTTATAAACTGTATTATTAATATACAGCACTGTGTTTTATATGACGGTGCTGAGGACTGGATCTCTGGTAGTCTGGACCATTTTTTTTTTCTAATTTTGATAGTCGTGTGTTTGTAGTCAATTAGTGTTTTTTTGATGCGTGTTAAGGTATTTCAGAGGTTTCTTTGTGCATCTTAATGTGGATTTGATTCTCGGTGGAGTCACACTTTTTCTTTTTCTTTTCTCATTGACGTTCATATGACTTCCAGACAAGAAGTCCATGCAATGTCCAGGAAATTCATAAAAAAAAAACTCCAATTGTGGCTTTTTGTGTCCAATTGTGGCCCTGAAGCCAGTGGGGAACACAACCTTACACATATACTGTGCGCCACAACAAAGAAAAACTTTTAAGTGTGAATAAAAGAGTTATTATGCCCGCTCAAGATGAACTACCCCTATATGAAGTGTTAGATATTGTGTTCACTCAAAGAAACTGGACACCCAGTCCACACGAATGTCTCCCATTCATTCATCTAATGAACATTTGATGCTGGTAACATGTAATTCACTAAACGCACCAGTAAATAGTTTCTTCCTAAAATAGTGTACATGAATATTTAGAAGTTGGACATAGAGTTACAGGTTTATTAGTCTACAGGGATACACAGTGGTTTTTAGTGCACATATAAACAGTGCCCACAGGTTTGCTGTCTAAAGCTGCTGCAGTAACCCTTTCTTCACCTTTGCTATACCTTCATTCAGGATTGAGGCTATAAGTGAAGACGACAGGTTGCCTTTAATTTGCAGCACACGGGCCGGTTCCCCTCTGTGCCTGATTTGCGCCGGTCCACCACAGCGGCGTGTGTGCTGCATTTAAAATGGTGGTTGATCTGATTGGCCTTGATTGATGCCAGCTGCTATCACGCCCATTTAATCCTTCTAATCCGAGCACTTTAACAACAGTGCTGCAGGTGCTCTCTGGTCATGGAAAGCTGTTGGTCACACACACTGGAGCCATCTCCTGCACTTTCAAGGATAAAAGCAGTGGCTGAGTCTATATGGAAGACTTGGGGAAGTCACGCGGAAAGAATATAGAAAAAACAACGTGATCGCCTTTCCCTAACTCCTTCAGAATGCCTCCTAACACCTTTCCTTAACCCCGTGACATCATCCATGGGGTTAAGGAAAGATGGATAGGAAAGGAGAAAGGAGAGACTATTCGGAAGCACCCTTTATGTTTTATTTTTTCCAGGACTCTGATTGGCTAGCATGAGTTCATGCTTCTCTTTACAGTGCCCCCTACAGGTTTGGCATGGCTTTCTTTTTTCCTTTTTCTTTTTTTGATCGGTGGGAATAGTATAGACTGGCTAGAACCAGCAGACGACCGTAGTGCAACTTCATGCATGCCAACTGCCGTTAAACCCAAATGAAGAAGAAGAAGAAAAAAGTTTGGCATGCTTGAAGTAGCTAAGAACCACCTGTAACTGCTGGTCGGTCTAAATGAAGATTTATTTGTAAACATAGAGGGGGAAATATCCTTTTTTTGTAAAAACCCAAGTACGTGTAAACGTGGCCTGAGCCACAGCATGGGAGCAGAGTCCGTCTTTAATGGAAAAGAAGCTGGACTCAAAACACAGATAAATTACGAGACAGTCCTCTGTGATAACAACCTGCTGTGGTCAGGAGAACAGATGTACTTTTATAAACTGTATTTAAGTATAAACCAGAAGGAGTGAGTAGGGCACTACCCTGTAACTGTGCAGAAGAGGTTTGGAAGTGGGAGTATGACCCGCTGTCAGAGAGCTTTAACGTCATGACCCCCAATAATTTGTTTGGAACCAGGAGCAGTTTGAGGCTCAGGCCGAAGGCAGGAGAGGTCAGGATGCAGCCGTCCTGATCACGTCTCTAATATACCAGAAAGTGTTTTAACCCAGAACAAATTAAGAGACAATTAATTATGTGTCAATTTACATGTAAGTCAGCAGTGAACATGAAAAAAATAAACTTTACTATCAACAAACTGGCGTCAGAACTACCTGTGATCATTGCAGACTCACCACAGAAATGCGAGGCCCCATTCACACGACAGCATTTTTAAGTGAAAATGGAAAACTGCATTTTGGGTGTCTGTTACACAACAACTGTGCTCAGAGTCACTGACACGCACTTTGCGTTTTGTGGTTTCATGATTAAAAACTACACCGCCCACTAGTGGCCCGACATGAAAATGACACTGCTTTTCTGCCGCGCAAACGGCCGTCATTTTCAAAACGTTTCAGTGTAAAATCTTTTCTAAAAGGACAATTATGTTTTACTTTAAACATTTTTCGTGTAAACAACTAGAGTCTGAAACTGTTGCAGGTTAAATACTTCACTGAAGCTCTGGATCAAACCTGTTATAGTGGGGAATAAGTAAGTAAGTAAGTAAATTTTATTTCTTATAAAAGATGCTTCGTACAACACCGGGAACTTAATCGCCAGAGACATTTGGACCAGCAGAGTTAGCCAAATGTCGCTCATTAGTTTTAACTGCTCAGTGGATTCAAGAGGATTTTACTTCAAGCCGTGCTACATGCTACATGCTACATGCTAAAGAGATTTGTGGCTCACATGCCAGCGTTGCTACATGCTACATGCTAAAGAGATTTGTGGCTCACACCAGCGTTGCTACATGCTAAAGAGAGTTGTGGCTCACACGCCAGCGTTGCTACATGCTACATGCTAAAGAGATTTGTGGCTCACACGCCAGCGATGCTCCATGCTAAACATGGCTAATGCCTCTTGATACACACTATCACAACGAAACACCTTCTGATTGAAACTCAAAGCTTCACTACTTGGCTGTTTTCTACTTCAGTTTTTCCTCTTTGCTTATTGTAAACAATGAAAACTGATCCTACCTTCAGCATGACTGAAGGTAACCAAACTTTATGTAGTTGATTTTCTGGTCTGTTTTTTTTTTTTTTTTTTTGCCACTTCACCCATCCTGAAGTCGTACGGCTCACCCCTGGGGAGGCGCGCCCCACGCTTTGAACACAACTGCGGTAGGAGGATGAAAGTGCACTCGCCAGAGTCCCGCTGTTTCGAAAAAAGAAAGAAAAAAGTGAGCCCGCCAACAGGCAGTATTAAAGTCCAAGTCAAAGTTGGGTGTGAGCCTCTGAGAACATGGGGCTGGATTCAATTATGAGGCGTGCAAAAGTCAATAAAAAACAATCTGGCATGGTTCTCATCCTCCAGCCCCGACTCCCACTCGGCTGTCCAAGATTTGGTGGGGCGACTTCGGCGTCACGCTGTCCGGCCGAAATGCTGCTGGCAACGCCAGTAATCGCCTAATCGAGTGCTCACCGTGGCGAGTTTGGTAATCGCACGTATAGAGAAACAGTGCAAACAAGCTGTTTTTGTCCATGACTGCCATTTATTGTCCCTTCGTCTATGTGCTATGATTCGCAGTGTATCGATAAGTGAAATCTGCAAATTGGAATCACAATGCAGAACACAGGGAGATCGAGCGAAAGGGTGCAGGTGCTATCTTCTGACAATTTTCCATGAAGCTCCTCTCGAGAAAGAGGGACAGAGGAAAGATGGAGGAAATCGAGCAGGAGGGAATAAATAACGGCGACGGCAGAGCAGAGGTGGTGCATAACAAAGACAAAAAGATCTACTGAATTTTTAGCATCCGCCCTTTTTTTTAAATTGAGACAATCTTTATTTTTTATTTTTTTAAACCTCCATGAGGATGATTAAAGTTACAGTGAAAGGACTAAGGCATTTGATACGGAAGCTGCAGATTTAAAAAAATATATATATTTTTTTTAAATCTATTGAGCTTATAAATTTTTTTTTTCATGTTTATTTTATAAAAGAATTACATTTTTTTGACTCAAAACTGTACTACCAGTTACTGTGTCATTGCTTATGGTTAAGTTGGCGTATTAATGCTGATTAATGTAAAAAAAAAAAGAACATGGACTGGGAGTCATGACACTCTGGAGGCTGCCATTGTTGTTATTGTCCATCTACATGGACAATAACACGCATGTGCAGAAGAACTCTTGATGATGGCCGTGGTGTGCATGCGCAGTAGCAGCATTTAAAAAAAAAAAGAGCTATGTTTCCTCCCGTTTCCACGCAGAAGAAGTTGGCGCATTCTCAAAAATTCCACTTGGGAGCTGTTTTCAAAAAGTTGTTTTGTTGTTTTCAGTCGCTCCACAAGCACCAAGTTACAGGAGCAGCATTTCAGAAAAATTTGTTTTTTTCCCCTGTTTCCATGGAGATGGATTCAATGCGTTTCTTAAAAGTTGCGTGGTGAGCGATGCCAAGCAAAATTTTAAAACTTTGTGAACAGGGCCTAATGGTATCATTTTTGAATACGTGGATATTTTCTTCGCCCAATAAATATGATCGCATTTCCAAACACTCAAATCATAAAATTTTAAATGCGATTTGTAAATGTGTATTTTATAAAAACATGGATAGACAGGGAGTAACATTGATGTCAGAAAGCGCTGTCCTTAAATATTCAAAGCAATCTGTAGTGTTTTAAAAAAAACAAAACCCTCCAGAAATATTGAAGTGTCACCACGGTCATGTCATGCCATTATTGTTAATAGCTGCAATTAGCAGGGTGACAGCAGTCTTATGTTTGTGCCACATCCCAACACTGGCTGCAGCACTGCTAGAAAACAAAGACTATATAAAATTGATGTGCGGTTCTCTCGTGGCTCGTTATATATTTAAAACTCCATCTGTTGGCTTCGGTGTGACAGAGACAAAAAAAACAAAAAAAGAAACGGCCAAGATCAGCATGCATCACCACAGGCATGCTGCATGTTTTACAACTAACATTGTTCTACGGTTCCAGGCTGAATTAACCTCTATAGATGCATGTAAATAGGTCACGGCAGGCCACGTGTGCTGTGCAGGCTCATTATGAGACTTGCTGCTGCTGAGATGCTCGGAAGGTTTTCATTTGCAGGTTCAGTGAAGTGTCGTCCTTCCTGTTGTTTTAGCCCGATGCTCTTTTATCGACGTCGCCAATGAACATTAAATCAACTTTGTTTCGGGTCTTTAAAAATGCTGTGTAATCTTATAGGCACTCCTTTCTCATTTACATGTTAAACAGCTTTCTCTCG
Source organism: Lipophrys pholis (assembly GCF_963383615.2). Taxonomy (NCBI): domain Eukaryota; kingdom Metazoa; phylum Chordata; class Actinopteri; order Blenniiformes; family Blenniidae; genus Lipophrys; species Lipophrys pholis. The sequence goes on along the minus strand of NC_137641.1, from coordinate 15,006,600 downwards.
GTGCAACGGCGAGAGGAGATGGAGGTCTGTACTGCAGAGAAGTGTGAATGTCAAATGTTGATCTTGTTAAATCTTTAATCCACTATTTGTAATGAAAAAGTTATGAAAAGCAAATATAGCCACAAATGCTTTGATACAATTTGAACCCGTGCTTAAAATTCCCATACTTCTTATAATACACTTTTTCCGTCCTCTTGTACTTTTGATTCACCAATGTACTGAGGTACAAGTCTACGAACAGATAACGATGCTCTCACACGATTTATGTTTTAGAAAAATGTCGCATATATACGGAAATGACAGAAACCCTGAAAACGATGTGATTTTGTATGGCCACTTGTGGGCACTGTAGTTATTATTTAAATTTTTTTTAATTAAACCCGATGCACACAGACAATAATACACTGTAAACATCAACAGGCGGTGAAGAACTATTCATCACGACCGTGGCGTGTGGATGTGCAGGTTTTCAGAAAAGTAGCATTTTTCCCCTGTTTCCCTGGCGACAGAGCATTTTACAAAAAAGTTCCACCTTTGGAGCCAGATTAAAAAAGTTGTGTTTTCAGTGCCCCCCGAGCTTCACTGTCGTGTAAGCAAATACCCAAAACAACAAAAGTTTTCTGTTTTCACTTGTAAAAGAGGTTTAAATTAGCCTTCCTGCATCTTGTCAGACGTGGCCAAAATTAATTGTAGTTTTTATTTTGACAGGAGTGCAGATAGTTGGTAAAAGGAATCATTTACGTCTTTACTTTTAATAAAAAGTTGAAATCACATTCTGAAATGTCCTTAAGTATGAAAGTAAAAGGTGTCTTTTTCTGTCTGCTACCCGTTAAAGGGGTCACTGAAACCTGCTCAAAGTAACCGTTTTTTAAAAAAAAATTTTAACATGTGATGGTATAGAATTATTGCATTTTTTTTTAAATCATTCAATCAAAATTTTTTGGTTAGATTAACCCAGTTGATTATCATGCATGAAAATTGAGTTAGAGTAGAAAAAGTTTGTCATTTTATGTGTCCTAAAATGAAATTACAGGTGCTGATCCTTTGCGTATCTTTAAAAAGTATGCAGAAGTGCTCATAATATAATGAGTACACATAATCTAAAAGTGCTCAGTTGATTATGCATTCATTCATTTCAGAAAGAACATGCCGGGACACTTTTTTTTTTTTTTTAATTTGCAGGTGTGTATAGAAACGTTTTTGTTACTAGTTTCATCTTGTGACGTATTTGTTCCCTCATCCCTTCGTCATGCCACTTTCCTCATAATAACGGCTTATCAAAGTATTTTTATTGAGCCAGAGGGAGCTGCAGTTTATCACTGCCTCTCTCTCTCTCTCTCTCTCTCTCTCTCTCTCTCTCTCTCTCTCTCTCTCTCTCTCTCTCTCTCTCTCTCTCTCTCTCTCTCTCTGTCTCAGTGAGGCATTGAGGGGAGGTCTATTCTGACTGTGGTCAAATGAGGCACCTGGGAATCAGACAACATCAATCCTGCTGTCAATACCGGACAGCCGAGCCATTCATCCAGGCCGCCCGCGAGGAGGCTCGCCTCGCCGTCGGAGCGCCTGCATGCATAGTGTGTGTCCAAAGGAAAGAATGTATTTATTTGTTGATGGGTGGAGGGCCTGCAGAAAATGTATCTCTGGGAGGGCATGTGGGCTATGATGACTCGGTCAGGAGCTGGAAATGAACCTTAATTCACCATTTGTAAATAAAATAAGACGTTAGATTTTGGTTTGGATAAACTCAGTGCCTGAAACTGTGTCTTTTTGGACTTTAGATCTAAAAGACTGAAAATGACACAGCCCGTGGGGCAACTTTATTCTTTTTATTAAATAAATTAGCCTCTTTTTCTCTCTCTGGTTTTACAAAAATAAAAGGTATCTTTTTTTCTAAATAATGTTTTGGTGTATTTATGCAAGTATGTTGTCAAACATCGTGAATTCTTGTGTTTTTTGTGAAAGAAAGATGAGATACTTCTAAGGGGAACAAAAAAAAACGGATCTGCTTTTAGTGATCTTTTTTATCCAAAGAAGTTTTGTCTTTCTCTTAAATAATGAGCTGAATAAATTGAAAATGATTCTGCACATTTCCTAAATGAACAACTGGTTTAGGACTTTTTTTTATCTAAACAAAAACATTACACATGAAGAGACTTTTCTAAATAACATTTATTACCACCAAACAATATATTGACAGCGTCTGTCCATTCAGACCACTCGGGTATCAACGAAGGTTGTGCAGCTTGCATGTGTTGTCTAAAGCTCATTTAACATCAGGGGCCAGGTACAGCACAATTTGATCGCAAGTGGGCCGGACCAGTAAATCATTACAAGATAATATGTAAATAACTAGATCTCTAAGTGTTTCTTTTTTGTTTGTAATGCAACAAAGTATTAATATATCATTAAGAAGTTCACATTTAATAAACTATCCTTTTACATCACATAACAAGCCTGAGAGTTGAATTCGAGACAGACCGATGTGGCTTTTTCGGGACCAATATCGATTATAACTGATATTTATTTGCATTATTAGTGAGAATATTGGCTTGAAAATTTTGACTAATGCAAACGCCATCATTTAATTTTGTTTCAAGTCCTTTAGCATACACAGCTTTTCGAATATGCGACATGTTTTAAAATTCTAACAAAAAGTGCAGCTTCTTTTAAAAATAAAATATAAATCAATAAATAAAAAGCTTCCTGAAGTTATATAAAGTAAATAACACACAGTTAATAAAAATCAAAATCATTTAAATTAACAAAATTTTACGGTCTCTCTCACACACACACACTTCTTACTATTTTCACTGACGACTTCCCAGTATTATCAGCAACCTACCGTAATTTCCGGACTATAAATTTTATATCTATATATTTTTTATGGTTAACAGGCGTGGATACATCTCCGGGGCTTCACTTTTCACAGAGCTCCATCCGACCCCCCACGTGCTTCTTTTAAAATGACTTTTTTCTTTAAAAAAAAAAAGAAAAAAAATGCCCTGTTAAAATGTGGACATTTGCGGCTTATAGTCAAGAGCGGCCTATATATGTTAAAAAATAAAACAAATTTTTTTTTAATTAAGTAGGTGCAGCTTATATTCAGGTGCGCTCAATAGCCCGGAAATTACGGTAGTTTCAAGTGATTAAAAAAACACTATATAGCCTTGAGCATCTTCATGTTGACAATCGGTGTTTATCATAGCAGAGTTCGGATTTTTATGATCAGAATAACTTGTGTAATCTAAAAATTAGCATTAATGTACATTTGTACATCTGTGTTGTAATCCTGATCACCTGAATTGATTAACCACATACAAACTAAAGTAGAAAGAGAACAAGGTTAACCCCTCTGCGCCCCTGGTGGTCGAATGAATGTATTGCAGTTTAAGTCATAATTTATTACAGCCGGCAGCTTTGGACTCTCTGGCGGGTCAGGACGTTTGACACCCCTGGACTAGATGTTTCACCACAGCTGTTTGTGGCTGTTTTTTTTTTTTTACACTTTCACACACGTATTCAGGAGTTGTTGGGGGTATTGCTGGATTTTCATGCCACCTCTCTTCTCTCTCTCCTCCCAGTCCCAGTTATTTGCGAAGGCTCTGCTCATGCTCTTTGCATTCATGGCAGTTCAACATAGAGGCCACGCTCCCATCTTCCCCCACGTGTCTCAACCGCTGCTCACCCTGCCATCTTTATCTCTATTTCATGCCCCTGTTCTGTGCGTCGTGCTCCGCTCCGCTCCTTTTTGCCACGTGTGACTAATCCTCTCTGATGACACTGCGCTCGCTCTGGTTGTGAGCGGGTACATTGCCGTTGTCTGCGTTTGCTTGTTATCGAGGTGCGAGAACCGACCGAGCTCTGCTTTGACTGTGTTAGGTGGAGTGGTAAATTAAATTTACGTTTGTATGTAACCAAACGCAAAAACCTAAATTAAGCCTTCACGAGTCTATTGTGTGTCAATAGAAATAGTTTTTTTTTGTGGGGTGGGGGGGTTGCATTTAAGTGACCATGGCCAGCCCTCCCTGAAGATGGTCGCATTGCATCATTCCGTTACTAATTAACACGTTATTATTTATCGTTTGGAAGTGGGGACATGTACGTTTGTATAAAGTGGCCAAAAGTCATGAAACAGCAACTATAGTGTAAAAACCATATGGTGACTCAGCTGACACTTTACAAAGAATCCAGCAGGTGACATCCATGTTTGAGCTCATGCAAAAACCTCCCTGACCTCCCCTAACCACACAACAAATTCAATAATCTTATTTTCACAGCTTAAAATCATGCAGAAAGGCATTCTGTTGTATGTTTTATTAGAATGGTGAAAATTGGATTTAAGACTGTAGGAAAAGAAGGTCAAAATAACGCAACAGGTTATCTTTAACAGCTTTTTGGGAAACGACCTGCAGTTTGAGCCTCGGGGTTTGAGAAGCAAGCTGGTGTACCGAGGTTCACAGGTTTGAATCCCACTGCTGGCCCTTGGGCAGTGATGCCAGTAACGTGTTAGTTAGCTACACATTACTCTCATATGACCACTTTTATCAGTAACGAGTAAAGTTACTTCTCCAAGTCACTGTGCGTTACTACTGTAGCTTCTCGCACGGCGAGTTATCGCAGTCGTCTGCCCCGCCCCCTTCTCCACTCTCAGCCAATCACGGGCCAACTCACGCAAACGGTGCAGTCGGGAAACGCAAAAGAATCAGAACCAACGGAATTTTCCGATTACCTTGATATCGGATACCGATACTGGATCAGCTCGGCCCCATCCCCATTTGAAAGTACTATTTCTGTGTCTCCTGCATGCAAACTTACAATTAACATTCTCCCTAACACTCTGATGTTTTACTGCATGGTTTCACTCTGCTTCATCCTTTGCTTCATCGGGTTGATTGTTCACGTCGATGCAAATCCCAGAAAACAAGTCAGTTTTCTGTGGTGACGTGAGATAAGACATCCTCTAATGGTCACATCTTGTTTCAGGTAGTCTCACACAAAAAGGACTACACTGCAACCGATGATTAGTAATGCTGTTAAAAAAAATATATATATATACAAAAACAGATTTGAATGCATTCACAGAAATTACTCACATTAGGCTGGCACATTAATTTGTGCTCACTGGTTTGTGAAAATGAGTTTACGCCTTTGCTGTGTGTTGTTTGTGTCATGCATTTAAATGTTTAAATCAGACTGGATGCAACTTTTCTTCTTCAGAGAAATCCTATTAGTTTAAGAGAATTCTTTACAGTCTGAAAAAAGTCTTTTGTCAATATAAAGTACGTTAAAGGTGAACATTCCGCTTTAAGAAGGAAGCTATATCGTTTTTCTTTGGGAGGAAAAAGGGCGAGTTCTGGATTTTCTTGATACGTCCATACTTTCTGATTTGTCAGTAGCATCGGTTGTCAACTATATTTCTCCCGCCTGACAATTCTTTGGGAATGATGGCCCTCTGTTATCAGTTTGGAGAACAAGCGCCCCCCGAGTCCAGAGGTCTGCCACCTTTTCTAATCAAAGGAGCTGTTTTGCCACATCAACCAATTAAAATAAAGCATTTTCATCATGAGGATAACACAGCTTATAAAGTTGTATATATAGTTTAGATGAAAATACAAAAACATTACCTTTGTGGTCAATATATGAATTTTCATAGGACGCTGAACACCCCATTACATTTTTGGCTTAATTTTCAGAAGTTTTTATGTTTTCTGAGCAGTTTTAATGGATTTATTCATTTATTTGCTGGAGAGGTTATATCTCTGACTTGGTTTCAGAGCGGCTTTTGGTATTTTAATTGTTTTAGCAATTTTAGAATTTGGAGTCATTCTGGATATTGTTTACATGGTCTGCGATACCTTTTCGTCTCCGTGGTCATTTCACCAATTCTGAAGCCGTATTTAGCGACATAGCTGTATTAGCCATTTGGTGTCTTTAATTCGTTTTTAACCAGGATAAAATACTCAAATTGATAGTTACAAATAGTGTACAAATGAACATAAACAAGATTAAAGTATTAAGTTCTTTATTATTTTGTCAATGCCTCTGGGAGTCACCGCACCCTGACTCCAGAGCCATTGGTTGGCGACCACATCCCTCATAGCTGAATTCATGAACAGATGCCACTATTTTGCATTGTGATGAGCTACTTAAAAATGTGTGTGTGTTATTAGAGGTTAAGTGTGAGTTTTTATGTTGCACAATAAACTTTAATAGCTAACCTCGATAAGCCCTTGTGGCGATATGTACCTGAGATGTGCTCAACTAGTTAGCAAATAGATGGAAACGTCCCTATATGAGCTGTGCCAGAAAAAAAAGAAAAGGCAAATGACTTTATCTTTAATAATTCTCAGCTTTGTTACACTCTGGAATTTTGATATGAATCTGCATTGAATAACGGTTGCTGCAGGAGGTACTATACACAAGCCAAGCCGACATCATTTACATGAGACACTATAACCATGCCCAGCCTGAAACAATGCAGCTCGTCATGTTTTGACTTTGTTGAAAGAGCTGAATTGAATACTTGGTGCAAAATTAGCCGAAAAGTGTTTTTCATTCTACTAGATTTTGGAAAACAGTTTTTAAAATACTTAACTTTTAATTGTGCAGAAATGTGGTTTGTCTTTCCTCCTTTAGACTCGTCAATTAGTCTTAATTACATTTCTTCTTTTTTTTTAAGTGACGCAGCAAGTCGCCGAGGAACATCCCTAATGTGTACGAGCATCAGTAGGAACATCTTCACACCCTTCACTGCAAAAGTCCAACTCCACATTCATTTAAGTATCACATCAAGAAATAGGAAATGTATTGAAGGCAGAGATGATAATGGCGAATGAATTGTCAGGAGTCAAAATGGTACGGAGCTGCTCCCTTCATCATTGTCCTTAACTACACCTACTACACCACTCCGACACGGTGCATTCACCGTGAGTAATGTGCTGCTTGACACAAGAATGGATGGCAGAAAGAGGCAATGTCAATAGTGGGTGCTCGCCGAGAAGTGGTTTTTCATTGCTGGCTGTCATAACAGAAATGTCTGGTCGTGCATCTCTCTCACTCCATGCTGTACATCACTCATCGCACTGTAAACACACACAAAAGCTCACACACACAGTCTGAGACTCGAACTCTCACAATTCGAGCAAACATATCCCGTATCCTTCGGTAAGCGAATGCATTATATTCAGCAGCACTCATCCTGTAGAAAAGCATGTGTTGCACAGAATACCGAGCACACACGCGTGCACACACACACACACACACACACACACACACACACACACACACACACACACACACACACACACACACACACACACACACACACACACACACACACACACACACACACACACACACACACACACACACACACACACACACACACACACACACACACACACACACACACAGACACACACACACTGTGAGCCCCTCGTGCGAGCAGACTGAAGCAGAAGGTGAGGGAGCCTTGCAAAGGCCAACAAAGCAAAGGTTCGAGTCAAAAACAGGCGGGAGAAAGAGACGGACGGGAATTTTAATGAAAAGACAGTTACAAATAGATTAACACAGAAAGACCAGGCCGGCAGTAATTGTTCCCAGGGTGGACTGAAAGTGCTGTGCTGCCGCAGGAAGAAACTTCGATTCAAACTTTCCGCTTTTAAGAGTGTTTACATCCCTGTTCACACCATCTGACACTTCCGCAGCCCTGTTTTACCTCCTTCCTCCGCCCTTCTTTTTTCCTCTTGTGCCTCAGCCCCGCCAACAGCTGTACCCCCGCCTCCCTTCTGCAAACACACGCACGCACACACGGACAGACAAACACACCAAAACAAATCTTTAACTGAATGGAGACATTGTCTGCTTCAGGCTGCCTCCCAGATGTTTGTGTGAAAGGCAGATGGACTTGTTTGTATGGTGGTGTGGATGCCGTCTGTGTGCCCATGTGCATGATATAGAAATGTGCTCTTTTGATATGAATGTAGTGTGGTTTTAGTGTGATCAAGTTCTGTCTTTTCAATTGCGCCTCTCCCTCGGTCTCTGTCTTGGTCTCCGTGTGTTTGCATGGATTTCACAGGTATAATAAAGTTTAGAGTTTTATTGATTTGGACTTGCATCGTTCAGCCTCACGCCAACACGTATTGACCCGGTTAATTCCAGTGGACAATAAAACTTAAACTGTTCTACTGATCACTGCTCCAGGATTCTAAACTGATTGTTCTGCACTATTAGTGCAGGGGGGGAAGAGGAGGAGGAGGAGGAAGCGTGTGTGTGGGGGGGGTTAATTGTGGTCAAATCAACTTTAGAGTGAGATTATAAAGAGGAAACGGGGTAAAGATTTTGATGACACTAATGAAGTGATGGAGTGAGGTAAATGAATGAAAATTGGCAATAAAAAAAACTTAAATTTCTTGCTGATTAGAGTTCCGAGAGTTTGAGCTAGTTGTTCACTCTGCGGCGTGTGTTCATTGTAGTGAAGGGTGATGGAGGCAGGGGCAATAAAAGAGGAGAAGAAGGTAAAGAAGGAAGGGCACAGTGATAAAGATTTTAACAGCCTTCTTCTGGCTGCTCAACAGTTTAAACCAAAGTGGCTCTTGTGAAACACAGCGTGATGGAATGAGTATGTGGGGAATAAGTGGGGGAAGAAAAGGTGCAGGTGGTGGAAATAAGGGGATTTCTAATGGACATACTAGAATATGTAAGTTGTCGAGACATGGACGGAGGGAGGACGGGATGTGGAGGAGACTTGAAACGGGCACTGATGAAACATTAAACACCCTTACACCACCGGCTGAAGCTGATTATGTATGGAAGGAGAGCTGAAGAGTAGGTGAAAGGGAAAAGTAAAGCGGCGCCGAGAAAGACGCCCAAGTTTGATTTTTAGTGGAGTCAGCGATGATGGAGCTTTAAATAGATGCATTAGTCGAGAATGAAGGGAACAAGGGAAAACATGGAGAGATAGCAGAGTAAATGTGATCATTTGTGGGCTAATACCGAAGGATATTACAGTGTCAATTTATTCAGTCGAGGAACTTGAATGGCGACCTCAATCGTTGAGCGCTTGGTTTACAGACTCGGGCAAAAAAAAAAGGTCAAAACGGTTCAATGAACGTCATTTATCAGGACTGGTGGGTGCAGGGACTGTGTGCGCTCTGGGCTCTCCAGTACGTGTCTTAAATCCTTTACTTTATTACTGTCACTCTCTTGATGTGATCTGTCTTTGAATTCTAGCTGCTTTTCTTTCTGTAATGTATAACAGGTACTTAAAAGTGATTGAAGTTTCATCTCGTCTTGATTTTGAAGGATGACAAAACCTGTATGGCTGACGGAACTACTGCAGGGTATAATCCTACATATCAAGGAATAGAGGAATCTTTTAAGTTAGTTGGTGATTCTGAAATGGCTGTAGGTTTGATATGTATCCCACAAAGTCCTCCAATCGGAGTCTGCATGATATTTAATGAGTAAATGGACGGATTTTGTTTTTAAGTTGATGTCCAGCTATGATTAAATCACCAAGTCAGACAACTCGTAAATACACACTCGAAACACACACTTGTTCACACATTGGGGCCATTTAGAGAAGACAAACCAGAAATGCAGGCCTTTGGTCTGCGGAAGAAAACCAGCTAATCGATGGAACACACTCAAACGTAAAAGAATTGCGCAAGTTCACACCAAAATCGCAGAACCAAACCGTTAGTCTGATAACAAGCCTTAACCACAACACCTCAGCCCCAACGGCCTTCATCAGAGGAAACTCAAAAGTAATCTGAGGCCCCGTTTGCGCAACAGTGTTTCAAGTGGAAACGACTGGTTTTTACATTTGCACTTCAGAAAGGTTTCGGTTTTGCCCGGCAACGTTTTGAAAACGATGCATGTTTCGACCGGAAACTGCCGAAACGCTGAAAACAATGCAGTTGGCATGCCAGGCCACAAGCTGGAGCTGTTGGTTGTTTTTGCAATGTAATGTAATGACATTAACAATGGTGAGTACACAGACATTCCTTTAGAAACGAAGACGTTTGATCGCTTTGATTGTTTACGTTCTCTACAAAATTCCTTCTGTATTTGTGAATTGGTTTGATTGGTTCAGTCTTTTCTTTTTCTCTTCAGCTAAAAATCGCTTCCCAATGTGACTGGATTCAAAGTAGATGGAGTATTAACCAAAAACAAGAAGGATAGATGTAAAGTTAAACTATTTCCACATGCATACGACACACACCGAGGGGGGGAAAAAGAGTACAAACTGTGTGGAGAAGATAAAGAAAACCAAAGGAACGACAGGGGAAAGCTGTCAATGTGACAAAGTAAAGCACACCTGGGAGGGAACAGAGGAGAACAGGGACAAGGGTGAAATTTAAAAAGGCTTCACTCATCTTCTCAGGACTTCGAACTGATTGTTGTTGGCAGAGGAAACTATTAGAATGGAGCAACAAGGGAGAAGGGAGAGGAAAGGGATCAGAGGGTGAAATATAGATGTTGCACTACAATAATTTTAAACAGCGAGATTGGAGTGAAATAGATGGGATGAAGGGGAAGTGAGGAGGAGGAGGAGGAGGAGGGAGAGAGAAGAAGAAACAAGGAAAGGTGGTAGCATAAACATAAGGTTATAAAGAAACATTTGAAATGATTTCACCAGCTGGGCTGGGAGACTAAATGATTTTTCTCTCTCTATTTGCATAGCAAGCAAATGGAACATAGAAAAATGGTTGAAATGTCACAAGAAAGATGAATTAAAAAGGAATTGATCCTGTATATTTATGGTTTTTGGTCAAATGTGCCAGTGGACCAAGAAAGAAGACCAAATTATGATACTGGGAAGGAAGAAAGTTTTTGGAAGAATGAGAATGTTTTGAAGTTCATTTACACAACAGCGGTGGTCTGAGTCACAGAGAATGCAGTGTTTTGAAAAGGGCTCCCAAGGTGGAACTTTTTGAAATTGCAATGACTCCATGTAAACGAAGAACGCAGCTTGGCTTAAGTGCTGCTACTGCGTGCTCACCACGGCTGTTGTAAATAGTTCTGTGTGCGAGTAGATGGACAACAACAACAATCGTACCTCCAGAGTGTCACGACCCCGAGTCCCTGTCCTCCTCGGACGGGTTAGTTTTAGAGTTGAGAGCCAACATAATGACACGCCATTGTTAATGTTTATAGTGTATTTTTCTTTGCTTGTGTGGTTTGATTACAATAACAAACAACAGCATTTCTTCAATTTCCATGTCAAGACATCATTTTCAAACCGTCGCTCTGCAAACGTGAAACTTTTCTGAATGCAAAAAATGATGCATTTTTACTTGAAACATTGTCGTGTGAACAGGCAGGGTCATGGCTGGACTCTCTGATTTACTTGAACCCACATCATCAATTGTGGATTTTTATTGAGACCACTCTTCATAGGAACAGAGTCACCGCTCTTAATTTTTGATTGACGGTTGTGTCAGTGTCTTTTTGAGCTTTGCATGCAAATAACCCGCTGCCTTGTCACTCATTACGATTCCTTCTGGAACAGTTTTAAGATTTCTTTTTCTCCTCCGTTTGAGTCAAATTACACGATTGTTAACTGTGTTTGCACACAGATTTGGATCCTTGTGTATTGATTCGCACTGTGTTAGAGCTGCTGTAAAATGACCTGTGTGCCGATTGGAGGCACGGCACGAACACCTGTGGTACAGAAACAACAACAATCAGATGACGCAAATATTAACCTCATGGGGAATTTTGATGTAATTCATTTATCCATCCATCTGGCAATCTGATCGTGTGATGGCAATTGAATGGATGACAAAATAAAAAAAATTTTCCCCCCTTTTGTGAAGCTACCACATGTTGTGGCGAATGTTTAGTTAAGTTCATGATTTATACCAGGCACGGCTATTGTACGGCGTTTCTCGCCAAAGTTAATTCTTTCACCAGGACTGCTATTTAGCCAGTGAGATGATAAAAAGTGTTTCGTCGGCCCCAGAGAGCTTTACATTTTTAGCCTGATACACAACGCACAAACCACACTGGACGGCAGCCAGCGGGTTCACACTGGAAACCTTTTGCTTTGAGGCGGCAGCGCTTAACCACTGTAGAACTGTACCGCGCCATGCAATCAAGCTATTTCTAGAGGGTGATGGATTGGCTGTTGGCTTATTTGAAGCATACAAATTGCTATCCATGCTCCTTAATGCCATTGGATCATGTTTCTGTCTCCGCGCGTCATCTTCCAGTTTTATTTTTGTGATTGCATAACCCCAGGTAGATAGACAGCCTGCACCCCGAGGACACAGTCTCTGCCAAAAAGGTGAGCAGCATAATTGGGGTAATTCCGACACTGCAACACAAGGAATAAAAGCGCCTTACATCTGCTGCAGGATGTCTCAAGAAGCTAATGAATCTCTTTGGGAAGACACAGACTATGCCTGGGTTTTCAAAATGCGATACTTAGGAAAGTCACGGCTTGTAATTACCGCCGGGTTTGTGTCCGTGTGACGGCTGCCGTGGTTACTGTGCCTTCTTCAAGTCGATTTCCATGCGTCTGAGTAAAGAAACATTGGGAATACACAAGAAGCAACAATATCAAAATGATGTGAATTGGACTTAATCCATTGAATTTTCATGGCAGTTATTGAATTGCTATTTGAGAACTCCTAGGTGGTGTGATAATTTTGAACCAACAACAAGGATTTGAAAATCTGACATGATCTAATTTGGTTTGCCTATACTCGAACCACAAATCAATAATCCCATATGTTCCAAAGCATACTGGTGGCTGTGGACCATTATCTGTTCAGTTGATTATTGTGAGGATCATTTTCCGTGTTTCTCACAGTTAAGGTAAAGAATTTGGGGTATAGTACATAATTTAGAGTATAAATTTGGAAAATGATTAAAAAAAACAAAACAAACACCTGTATGTTATTTATGACCTTAAAATAACCTTCTTTAGCTATTTTTGGACATTATGTTCAAATAAATCACAATGCCCAGTTTGGGTTTAGTCATGGCGTGGCAGCTACAGTATGTAGTGCGGTTATGTGTCACTCGTGTGATGAAGCAAATTTCGTGTGCAAGTCACACGTGTCCTTGAGCTGCCCTTTGTTCTTCTCTGTATGATGAAGCTAATGGCTGTATGGTTTATATAAGGACCACTCACGAGCTGGAGGACGTTTTGACAAAGTGAAGAGCATGTTGGGAAAAGACATGCAGTCTGCAATCGTAACATACCGACGTCGTGAACTCCTGCATTTCCCACTAAAGGGAACCTCGGGTTATGTGAAGTTTTAGGTGAGTTTAGAGTAAATCTGAAGGATAATACTGTCAGTCAATATGAAGTCTCCTGTGTTGGGACGTCGTTCTCAACACATTTGTGAATGTGAATACACGTTGTCGGGTTAGATGAGGGGTCCTGCAACCTGCTGTTATTTGGCTCCCTGTAGATTTCTCAAAATTGCATGTCAATGGATTCATTTTTATTTATTATTTTGTTGCACAGAACAAAATCTACCAAGGGGATTGTTGTATTGCAGTTCAAGAAGGGGGAAAACTATGTTTCTATGTTTTGTCAAGTAAAATGTAAGGCCATATCTTTCTACGTCACCTTTTTTGTGCCTTTTTTCTGCTGGTGAAGACATTTCTGTGTCCGGCTCTTCCTCTTGCTGAAAGTTGACTCCAAATATATTTAATTCAAAAGGCTTTATTTCAATCTGTAAACCTCAATAGTTTTGTGAAATATTAAGGCCCTGCTTACACGACAGCCATGAAAACAAAAAAACCTTTGATACGTTTTTGTTTTCGTGACAACAGTGCTCAGAGCCACTGAAAATGCAAGTTATTGGACACTGCTAACAAGGTGGAACTTTTTGAAAACACTCTTGACTGAACAGCACCTACTAGTGGCCCAACAAGAAAATGACTTTGCTCTCAGTGTTTCCGGTTCACTATCAAAGACAGTGGTTTACTTGAAATGACATTTAGTCTGAATTTAGGGGGCTGGTGCCATCTATTGGCCTGCTGCCATTGGTCAACGAATATTGCTTTCAAAACATTGCCATGCAGATGACAAAAGTTTGCTGAAACGAGTTTCGCTTGACACATTGTCCTGTAAATGGGCCTAAAATGTAGTTTTCGCTCCAGTGTAATTTAATCTTTGTCGGAGTTGTAGGTGTTCTGCGTAATGTGCCGTCCTCTGAGTTGGACTTAGGTTAAGTTTAGGGTTTTACAAATCCTAGATTTGGTTAAGTTTAATCAAATTAATGTATGTGAAAGCAACATAATAATTGGAATCTGACTTGTTGGGTTACTTTAATGAGCAAAAATGTCTTCCTCCAGAAATATATACATACTTTGAGGGTAATACTACAAAATAAGGTAAGATTAGGATTTGAAGTCAACTCAATGCCTCTCTGTGATATGTGTCTGTTATGGGATAGTCGAAAGTGGGTAGTCAGGGGCAATGTACAAGCCAACTCTCTGCTCCTATATAACTCTTGTACTCAATTTATTTATTTTATAGTTTGAGCTTGAGGTTTTTGCATCGCCGACTTTGCTTTTCCACATGATAATAGAGGTTGTATTTATTTTTCAAACATCATCACATACAGATTCACATTGCAGATTATGCTTTGCAGATTTGTGTGATGTGTGTTCTTGGTGTGTTTGCGTGCATGTGGTTGGCTGCAGCAGCCGCTGGGAAACACTCCAGACCAGCATTCATCATAAGGAACATGACATCAACCATGCAGTCATACATGATGGCTATGGTGACATGCATGAAAGTGACATTACTGACAACCGATGACAAATTAGGAACTGCGAGCAAATCTCCTTTCACCACGTTAGCTGTAGAAAAAAAAGCAAACGGGTTTTGAGTGAACCCTTATTTCTTCCCAGGGTCATGTTGTATTCCGCCTGTGTTGTGCAACATCCATTTCTCCTGGTGTGTTTTTGTTATCCCATTGACTAATCATTTCAAATTGGATTCTGGGAATCAGCATTCATTGCACACGGAATAATTTCGCACAGTTTATCCGGAGGCAAAGCTTATGCAACTGTGAAGCATAATTCATAGCAGTCAGATCTGACCCTGGTGCTCTGTAGGCACTCTGCAAGACAGATAATGAAAAGCTGTTGCATCCCACATGTAACAGATTTCACTCGTATTTTTATAGTGAGTCTTGACGATACTGTGCGCGCGCTCTCGGGACTTTCACCTACTCCTCTCGCTTCTAAAAGACTCGTCTCAAAGTTAGGCCATGCTATGTTGGAACAATATCCAGGCGCCTTCTTTATTGCATATCGATTCAAGTGTAATTGTATTCATTAACAGTTAACAAGTACTCCCAGTCCAATCTGCTAAAGCAGCATGCTTTGTGTTTCCCACGTACACACCTAATTGTGTATGAGATTAAATAAAATGCTTATCTTGGAAGCAAAGGTAGTGATTGCATAACATGATGGATGGAACAGGAGAAAAATCTCACTTTAGCAGTTTTTTTTCGGGGTGGGGGGGGTTTGAAATATTTTTTGTTTTTTAAATAAATTTGGAGTGAAGAGAGAGAGAAAAAGAAGGGAATGTTTCTATATTTATTATCAAGCTCATTTATTCATTAAGTTGAATCAAAAAGGGAAATCCTCATGAAATCATTAGGTGATATGCATTACGAGGCGGTGTTGTAGTGGTTAGCGATGTGATTTGAGAGTTTTTCCCTTTCCTCTCAATCTGCAGGTTTTTTTTCCTTAATCAACTTTCACCTGATTCTGATCTCATGAATGTCCATTTATAGTCAGGAGATGCACATCTCAGAAAAAGAGGATATAATTATGATCATTATGGTGACTGTTTGAAAAGAAAACCTGCAAACATTTTCTCATGAAATAATCAAACATTTTGAGATGCGTTATTCAAAATTTCTGTAGACTAAAATTTTAAAGAGTAAAACCAAAAGTTCTTAAATATGTCAGTTCACATTTGCAATGTAAAGTTTGAATTATGCCGAAAATTCACTTCATGTACTTTGGGATGTTCTGAAACATTGGATTTGGGAAGTGACAGTACGTTTGTGCTGACATGGTCATTAGTATTTAAAGTGTAGTGAACGTGGCAATATTACAATATTAAATACAAAATCTGTATAAATATTTTGGATGCTATTTGCTATAAAATTGGAGTATTTGTTATTCTTCTTTCTACAATATTATATAAAAAAAACAACCTTTGCCAATTCTCTCACTGTGTTTGCCTTTTCTACCAATTATTGCTTTGTTTTTTGGGGGATTTAAAAAACTAGATGTGCTTTTGGCAATGTTTCCATTGGAAGCCTTTAAATGCATCCCCCTTTTTATTGAAAAGATGACAACACAATTATGTGACTCTCTGCTGGTCACAGTAAAAGCGAAACATCTAAACACACATGGGTATCAATGATGAAGTTACTCTGATTCCTCTGCATTGTTTTTGGTTTGGAGCCTCTCAGAACTCCTCCAAAACAAGATGACACCCAACATTAACAATCACCATGTCAGTTCATCTTTTTTTATGATGACGTGTAACTTTACCTAATTGGAGAGGAGCTTGTTGATGGCCATACTTGGTGTTGGAATTATGGAAATTCATGAAACACTAATGATACATGTAAATTAGGCCCCGTTTACGTGACGTCTCAAGTGAAAACCTCATTGTATTTTGCGTTGTCATTTCAGAAAGGTTTTCGAGTTTACACATCGTTTTGAAAACGATGTCAGTTTACAGGGTTACACGGAAATAGCAGAAACGCTGAAAGTGATGCTACAAGTTGTCGCTTTTGCTTGATTTTGGAATGAAACCACATGCACATGCGCGCAGAGAACAATACCCTATAAACATTAACAATGGCGAGTACACTGACATTCGTATGGACAGACAAGATCTCCAAACTTAATTCCAAAAAGTGACCCACCGTATTCAAAAAGCTCATAAATCATTGGGTTTTTCCATGACCTCTCAACTAATGAAAAAAAGATTGCTCAAGCAAGACTGAAAACATTTCTTACTCAAAATTTGTGGTACTCAAGGTTACAGAAGCCTGCTTGTGAGTGATTAAATTCCCTGGACGGGAGAGTTGAATTCAAGGTGCGAATGTCTAAAAAGAATTTACCTTGACTAGTACCCAGTTGAAACATGCAGTTTTTATTAACCTGGTTTCCAGGTGCAAGAGTTGTAAATATGCTCACATGATGCTTCTGAAAGATGTTTCATCAAGAAACCGAATAATCCAAGAGGGCTGTTCTTTGGTTCTTGAGGCCTCAACAGACTATTACCTCTCTGTGAAATTCACTTTCCAGTGTTGTATATCTGTGTAGGCACTCTCAACTTTGTTCATTCAGCATTATTAGAAAAGGCAGATGGAGGTGGCATGATGAAAGCCATTGATTTTGCTCTATTGGCACAGAGGACGTGCTTCGCCTTCTACCGGAGACTTTCTCTGCTTTTGCACAGTGTGTGGATTAAGCTCTTAAAAAAATAAGTGCTTGCTAAGAACTTTTCAGAACTGTAAGGGAAGCCCCACAAATTAGACAATTTAAATAAGGACGAGTTCGGGAAGCATATCTGAAAGTGCAACTTACCTGAAAAAAGAAAATAATTGATTATCTGATTCTGGTAATACAAAACATTGGTAATAATTACGCCTTTCTTCATCTCTATTCATATAATTTGATAGTAGGATCTGTGATACTTCTAATCAGTGATGTGCTGTTCTCGAGGGAAGTGGGTTTAGTTTCATTTTATTCTTTTAAAGCAGCCCGGAAATGCCTTTTTTTTAGGTGTCATCCCAGATAGACGATTCCCAGATAGACGACTCCGATTTAGATGACTCATTATAATAATTAGCAATATTTGCCTGGTCATGACCTGCCTTTCTCTGCCTCTGATTGGCTTGTCAGCCCTCATGCTACAAGGTAAACTCAGACATTAACTAATCAAATCAGTGAAGGCGAGTATTGGCCAATTAGAGGCAGAGTAGAGTGGGCCATGGTTTCATCATCCTAGGTAAAGAAGTAGGCAAACTTGGAAGTGGTTGTATGCAATGTTGACCAAAAAAATAAGTGTATATATGCCATATACCCACCTATACCCTGGACTACACCACTGGCTTTAGCGTTGTCAGGATTAGAGATGCTCCTGTTTGTGGTTAAATATGAGTTTGTTTAAATAGTGACAAAATGCTATAGGTAATAGTAATAAAAGAGACAACAGCTCTGGAGCTTTTCAAACATGTTTCATATCATTAATTTATTAATTATGCTTTGTGTTTTCGTAACCTCTCACTATAATGGCCATTTTCACAAACAGGATGTAATAACGTAGCAATACCTGTATTGATGTTATGATACCAAAGTACCTGGTGACTAATTCTATTTTTAATTGGTTTCCTTCATTGGATGGATTCTGTTGGAGCTGCTGGTGCTTTTTGTTTTTTTCATTTCTGGCATCGCTAAATGTGATTTGGATTATTATTTTGTTCTAACAAGCAACGTACAAAAAGTACAAGACCGAGAACACCAAAAGGAAAATGGATCATTGGAAATTGACTGTTCCCCTCTGGTTTTCACTTCTATTCCAGCAGAACTGGGCTTTCAATAAACCCATAGTTCCCCCAAGTTTAACCAAACAGTGTAAAAGATCATATTTTTTATCATGTTGGAGAGCGATACTGATCTTTTTTGAAGCTACAGAAAAAAAATCTAATAACTATTATTCTCCTGAATTATTTGTGATGACTGAAAAGACGGAGCAGGAGCCAGACTTGTGGCAGAAGTGAATGTATGGAAATGAGCAGGGAAGTTTAACAATGCTTGACTCAGCTTTCTTTCAAGTTGCAACAAAAAGCCAAATAATAGGCCCCTTTTTTTTTTTTTTTCAAAATGAAACTCTGTTATTAAATACAACGGAATTGCTTTTATTGTTATAGAAAAAAATGGCACTGAATGTATTGTTCTAAAAACATTCCATGGTATTTGCAGCTCAGCCCTGCAGTAAGATGTGTAGCTCTGCAGATTTGCTGATTGACTGAGTGAATCTCTGTCGTTTGATATATGATCCTATTTCCTCACATTTTTATCATTTGAAAAGACCTTTCAAAACGCATGACAGGGAAGCTTTTATAGACACAGTATTCACTGAGAATACTTGTGATCTTTTTTTTTTTTTTTTTTCGCATTCTGCTGGATTTTCTATCTCTTGTAGTCTGTGTTGGGGGATTACTGGGAGACACACAGTCAACACAGCTCTTCAACGGGCTGATGCAGCTGCAGGAAACTTGTTTCAGGGATTTTACTCAACATCGAATGAGAGAGAAAAAAAAAATCAGTTACGTAAAAATTCTCACACGAAAACAGTCTGATTGGTCGAGCAAAACATCAGCAGGTGCTGTTAAGGAACTAAGGCATTTTAAATTTTTGACTTTATGATTAGCCCAATCAGACCAAGTATGGTCTTAAAAGACTTTGCAGGCCCTGTTTTCTGCAGCCTAATCTTTTTGCCTTTTAAACAAGCCTGTTGAGATTCAGCAACCTCGTAAAAACCTCTCAGCTACATTGAAGGTCACTGATATATTTGCAAATGGATGTTTTTTTTTGTTTTTTTTCTTTCCCATCCTGCTGCCACATATTGTGTCCATCGGGATGTTTGTAATATAACTTCTTCAAAAAATTATGGAAATGATGTATGAATGAGTAATGGAAAATAAGTGGACCGCATTCTGTATTGCAAATTAAAAACAAAAGAAGTTGTGCAGCTCTAAGACGTAACATATGCTCCATACTGCCTGTCTGGCTCACGTCTCGGCTTATTTGCATTTCTGGCAGAGCCCAACGTCTCCTATTTACCAGCCACTGTACGTTTACCGGGTAGCAGAATGGGGAAAACCACAGTGTGACTGACGAAGTCTGTGCCTCAGTGAGATTATGTAAGGAGGGGGATTATATAAATCAGGAAGTTCACATTAACACTCGCCCTATTGTCGCTAATCCTGCTGATGCGGCAGGTAAGAGAGGAAGAGAGTGACGGCGAGAAACAGACTGATGGATCCCTGAAACGAGAGGCGGGATCAACGGACGAGGAGAAAGAGGAAAACCGCCGATATAGATGTGATTGAAACCAATTGACGACTTTCTTTAATTCATATAAACTGAAGAGACTCTTTTAGGTTTAATATGTACAATGGAATTAATTTCCAACTGTGATTCACCACAGGATGCAGGAAGCAAAATGAAATGAAAAAAATTCATCTTCTAAATGATCATTCAAGTATATCTTGGTGACAATCATAATTTGATCTAGTATTTTTAGCATGACGATGAGTCACTTACCACCTTGGTATTGGCTGGTGCATGATGTACTTAAACCCCATTTAGACAACATTTTCAATTGAAAACGCAAA
This sequence comes from Lipophrys pholis, assembly GCF_963383615.2. Taxonomy (NCBI): domain Eukaryota; kingdom Metazoa; phylum Chordata; class Actinopteri; order Blenniiformes; family Blenniidae; genus Lipophrys; species Lipophrys pholis. The sequence goes on along the minus strand of NC_137641.1, from coordinate 14,986,195 downwards.
ACTTTTGTTTTGCATTTTGTTGACGTTTTCCATTTTTACTTGAAAATGTTGTGTAAACGGGGCCTGAGAGTCACCTTTAATCTTTGTCACATCCACAATCTAATCATTTGTTGTCTGAGTTAGTGAACATTTGCACTGGAATGAATAATGGGTAAGCAGCCCCAAAAAGGTCACGCTTCCACTTATGACTTTCACCAATGCAGATGCATCTGATAGGAGTCCGAACACCACACATGTTGTTACTTTCATCCAGTTCACTGCAAATTATGTTCCACACACAAACCCCAGGGTCTTATATCAAAGTTGTGCTCTTTGTATGCCCATCATTCACACTCAACAACTCTTTGAAATTGAAATAAATGAAATATCCATCCCAAGGGGTTGCTGAATAAAAGGTCCTACATCCAACAAATTTTCAAAACCCCCAACATGCCCCTGCTTTGTGGCCTGTGAGAGACTGTCAGAGCATCACAATAATATTGACTTTCAGTCCGGTAGCTTGACAAGAAATCCGTTGTCACAGATCAGACGATGATTAGGCCTGATGTGTGTGAGGTGATACGTCTGTCTGCCTGTCATAAACATAATAATTACATAATACCAACTCACGCCGCCAGGTGTGTTGAAAGGCCTTGCTCCTGACAACTGTTGTAAAGAGCACGGTGTAAAGTATCCAAAAGTACTGACAGTAAATTAAAGTACACAGCAAAGTGTGAAGGACAGCTATGGGGAGACTGCACTCTCCACCGACCATCGAGCTCCTTTAAACGTTACACCCTGACAGGTGTTCTAATGCTTGCGTGTCCTCAAATATGTGATTGTCATAAACCAATTGTGATGCCTTGATTGCATAAGCACGAGAAAAACCGGCAGACCGTTTACCTGATTTCACCTCCACATAAAATCAAATTAACAAGCTGGGAAAACAAATGTTCTCAGTTTGACCCCATTACCTCATGAATATCCTATGAAAACACGCATGCTCAAGCCAATAAAGCCTCACACCAGTAACAACAGACGCTTGACTGTGCAGACTATTTGGCATTTGTACAAATGCCCAATCCTCCTCCTTGGTTTTGGTGGCAGACAGTGTGAGATAAGGAACTCACATCAATTTGCAGAGTGTCCTCGTGGGTTTTTCTAGTGACATGAAGTGCATGTGCACGCGTGTCTCCGTGGGGCTCGCGTACATGCATGCGTACATGTGCGCACCCTTGTTAAGCCGGAGGGGCAGCAGACAGAATGACAGAAAAGAAGATAAGCCTCAGTGACCTCCCTCGTTTCCTGTTCCTCGCAGCCTGTTTAACCTTCCTGTCTGACCCATGGGATGTGTGTGTGTGTGTGTGTGTGTGTGCGCCTGCTATGCTGCGTATTCTGCTGCAAGAGCGTGCTAACAAATTTAAGCTGCGGATGCTGCAGGTGGAACACCGACTTAGGAAGGGGTTGGGGGGGGGGGGGGGGGGGGGTGGTTGCGCTTGCGTGTGTTTCTGTGTGATGTTTGGTTGACAGATGTGATGTTTTCCCATCAGTGAGTGCGTTCAAAGGAGTGTTTTCAGCTATTTTGTCTGGCTTTGCCTCGTGTTTGTTTGCAGTTCCTCTTCCTCCAGAAGGGCTGATGCCTTGCGTGCAAAAAAAGAATATATGTTAGCTGTTTTGACGTCAATCAATTCTGCTTTTGCAAACCTCAGATTAGGTGTAAAAAAAACAAACAAACACGCTGTGACAAAAAAGGAAAACCAGACTTGTGTGAACGTCTTATGTGAGAGTCTGTATATTCCTGTAGACTATATTGTAAACTGTGAGTAAATTGGACCTGTCATACATTGAGAGTGAAACGCTTGATTACTTCACATCAAGTAATCCGTTTTTTTTTCGGTGTTTTCAAGATTCAAGCTTGTATAAACCAACAGTGTCTGGAATTTAAAGTTTTTGGAGAGTGACAAGAGCTTCTTTAGTCAAATAATAAATTGGGAAATGCGAGGGAAACTGTCATCGGGGTCGACATCTCAATGCGAATTGCTTCAGGTCAACTGGACGCGTATGCCTTCAAACATGCCTCGTATCCAAGTGGCATCGAAAAATCATCCAAGACATGGCCAAGTCCAGTTGACCAGATTCAGTTTGCATTGAAATGTCACAGGGGGTCCTATGTCATTCTGGTGAGAATAAAAGGAGATTTTATTCAAACAAAAGCTACAGGGGAAGCTGAGGACCTGCGGCGGTGGTCCACAGAGCGAAGAGGATGAACGAACGAGGCGTGCTGGAGTGCTGGAGCGGAGCAGGAACCACACGAGGCAGGCGGACAGCTTAACTTAAAGAGGAAATCTCAGCCAAACCTCGGAGGGAGTGAAGGAAGCTAGACAGCCGGGTGGCTTGGCAGAGAGCGGCAACTCCTGAACAGACGGAAGATGGGCATTAGACAACGGACAGAGGTCTGAGTTTAGCGACATCAACAAAGACCACGAGTGACCGTGCACCAGACCAGCTGACACGACAATCTGGTGACGCATCACTGAGAGCCACGGGTATAAGAGCTCTGAGCCAAATGAAAAGATGACCTGTAGGTGCAATTCCAAATGAGTCATGTCCATCAACCTAGAGGAGTGGTGAGAGAGAGAGAGAAAGACGGAGAGATGGAGACTCTCAATCAGGATCTTAACGTGTGCAGTGGTTTCCATTGAGCATGACACCATCCCTGAGCTTGGGTTCAAACGCAACAGATCCAGTGACTTGCACTAATTGAAGATTCTACTTTTGTCATTAAAAAGATTCTCGCTGACAGTTTTTGTCCTGCGAGAAGCTCAGACCTGCAGAGCAGCTCGGCCTCCCAGGTTGTTTTTTCTCCAAATCACAAAGCATGACAGCAGGCGCACAGTTATCGGCCGTGCCTGGATACGGTAAATGACGCCACTGTGATGTTCTGCATGTGTATTTATGTCCTCTGGACTGCTGGCTATCTTGTTCGAAGAAAGAATCGGAACTGTTGCTTCGACCCCCTGCAAAGTCTCTGTCTTAGTTATTTTTCTGAACCACATCCCATGCTGGGCAGCACTTTGTGATACCTCTGTGAATGTGTTTGCCCGGAAACTTTTTTTTTTTTTTTTTAACTATAGCCTTGATCTCAACCAATGTGCTGTTTGGAGGAATATATTTTTTTTTTGTCACGTTGTGCAGGTGTTTTCTTCATTTTTGTGCAACACATCAGATACAATAGATACTATTTTATACTTGTATTTCTCTAAACACAGATATTTATTTTCTATTCTATCAATTCTATCGACATATTACATGTCCTAACCTCTTCAAGTGACCTGAAGTGTCTTTATCATCTCTTAATGTATGCATATGAAATGATAAAGAAAGAGAATTGTTGAAAGGATTTGTTTCTCAGCGCAGGAGGTAGAAGAGATCTGACAGTTTAATCAGACATAGCCTTAGATCTGTGGTAGAGGCAGGTGGCTGCTGATGCTGTACGGAGTTCGGTGCAGGCTGGTGGGCGTGGAGGATAGCTGCGGGCCAGACAAGTTGGCTGAAGTGAATGCGAAGGATGGTCCATAAAAGCAGCTTAGCATGTGACGCTCCTGACCACAAGGTAACAAAGCTTAGAATGGGCACAGGAAGAAAACCTAGAATCTATTCCTGCCGGACCTGTTTCTCTTTCGCTGGCCCAGCGAATGAATGAAGTGCAGCTACAATAAACAGCATCTGCAATCTTATATTTATTCCAAGTAGGACCGCCGCATCAACTGTCACATGACAAATGAGGCAATAAACATATAAACGTAACAAACTGTTTACCTAAACCTTTGTGATTTGAATTTTACATTTTAGATACCGGAGCATCTTTTTTTTGTACTTTTTTATAATCACTCCCGTTTCCTGCCCGGTATAATATCCAGGCATTTCCACTGTTCGTCATTCCACTGATGCACACAGAGACTCTGTCTGAATACCACGGCCAACATTGCCAACTATATCCAAGCTGACATAGTGATCATGCTGTAACTGAGGTGGTGAGTTCACCACCTTCGGAGCGATTTTCCAAAAGTTTCGTTTTCAGTGGCTTTGAGCACCATTGCCGTGTAAATGGCACAAAAAAAGGCAAAAAAGGTTTTCCGTTTTCACTCGAAAACATTGTGTAAACAGGGGCTGAGTGTAAAGCTGATCTGGCATCCGATACAAAGTAAGCAGGTGAAAGTTTTTTCCAACTTGATAATATTTCCTAACTGATTCATTGGTTAGTTGATGAAACTCTGCTCCGTCAGTTGCCACGTTTCCTTTATGTGCTGCGCCGGGCGTCTTGAGCGTATTTCAGGTCATTGATACCGATTTCAGCAATGAATTAAGATCAGTGTCAAGCTGGGTAAGAATGGAGCTGCCATCAGGCTGTATTTAGTCCAGCTCATCAGGCGTCAGCTGTTTTTAACCCAACACATTATCAAGTAAACCATGCGCCCACTTGCTTAAGAAGCACATTTTCACTCAAAGAGACAGATTTATGTTTTTACATTAAGTGCTTTATCTGGGGATGGTGACTTGTTCAATATGTGAACCAATTGACATTTAATCTTTTAGCTTGTCGCGCACAACTTAAATTTAATAAATGACCCCAATAAGATTGGAATTTTTGACATATATGGCCACATTTTATTAGACCAGCCTGATGACAATATTGTGTATTTGCATAATCCACTGTCGGAGTTTCAGTGTGTGAGACATCAGTTTCAATGAAAGTGATCAGCCCCGTCTCACCAAGAAGTAAAAGCTTGATGAATCATGATCCTCTTTGTCGGCTACCTCATGAGGTGAAGCGTCAAGATGTGACTCAGCAGTACAATACATACAGTATAGTGCATTTCTAAAGCTCTTCACCGTGTCCAGCAGGGTTTTACACACAGGCATCACATACCTGGCTGTATATAGAAGAAACAAAGCCAGGCTGTGTGAGCATGTCAGTCTTCAGTCCTTCCTGCCACCCCAACTCGACTTTGATTTAATCACACATCACTTTTATTGTTTCACCAGTTGTTTACACCCTATTGCTTTCCTTTTGCGAACACTTTAATCAACATCACATAATGTTTTACTAGTTCCTTTTAACTGAGAACGCAATGAATTTACATGTCTTCCTCCACTTGTAATTGGCCGTGAATACTATGATTATCTTGGTTTTTTTTGGCAAAGCATACGCTGACATGGAGAAATAGGAATTCAATAATGAGGGTCACTTAAAACGGTGCAGCTTAAATTATCTGGATCATCGGAGCATGAGTTGTACTGTGGGCTGTGATTAAAAAACAATGCCACAGAAAGTCTTAGTTCTGGATTCTGGTAAATAAAATGTAATTGCCCATAAATGCCTCATTGACTGCATGAAAGCACTTTCAATCAGAGTGGAACACATTCACAAACAGCTTTTGTTTTTTTTCCCTCTCTGACTGTTCACTCTACCAGGATTTCAAACCGGTTTCTCTGGAGCCACATGTGGCTCTTCAGTCCCTCTCAATTGTAAGGAAACATTTTGTCCTACTTTTGTCACATTTACACATCAGAGTCATCTTTAAGTGGACTCTCATCTGAGGCGAAATAATGTCAAAAAAGAGCTAAAACCATGAGAAAAGAGGAAAAAAATGACTGGAAAATCTTTGAGATCGATGTCCGTTTACACTAAAACGACAGAAATGTTAAAAAAAAAAAAGTTTTCATGTTGGGCACTAGTTGGTGCTGTTGATGTTTTGTGAGTCAACCACACACATGCGAGAGAGAACAATCGACTTTAAAGTTTAGTTTTTTCTTTGGTTTCCACAGAGAAGGAGTCGGAGCATTTACAAAAAGTTCCCCCTTTGGGAGCCGATTTTAAAAAGTTGCCTTTTCAGTAGCTCCGAGCACCGTTGTCACGTAAACGTACACCCAGAATGAAACAGCAGGTTCCCGTTTTCACTTGAAAACATTGTTGTGTAAACGTGGAGATGGTATTTAGATCACAGCTATGGTGAAAACTGCTTTCCAGTGATTTTTCTTCACAACAAAACACACACACACACACACACACACACACACACACACACACACACACACACACACACACACACACACACACACACACACACACACACACACACACACACACACACACACACACACACACACACACACACACAGTACTATATCTGTCAATCCATCTCTATCTGTATCCGCTGTCAACTCATAAACTAAAGTCATAACAGGAGACATACGAGGCTGATTTATTGTCTCGTAGTGGACATAGGACATATACAATGAATGGGCACCATTAAAGCTCTGTCCACAGCGTTCAGAGCTTTACCTTAAAAAAAATATTTCCCCCTGTGAGAAAGCTTCAGGCACGATCTCTGTGGGTTGTCCATCAGCTTTCTGAGAGTGCGGTGTTTCAGAATGCCCAGAGGGGAATATCTTCCAATTCACAACAAACATGCACGTGGTCTCAAGGCATGCTGGACTCGTTCTGGCTCAGAGAAGCCACATTTTGTTGAGTCCTCATTGAATTCAAAACACTATAGCCTTTATACACCTTCAATAAAGTGACCGAGGAGAAATGCTTCAACCAAGCTGCCCACCGTCAGACGCTGACCAGTAACAGATGTCAGAACAAAGACTCATGCTGTTACTTAGATCAAACTTTAACTCTGACACACAAGCAACTAATGATTATTCATTCATGTAGACATGTAGTTTTTGTCTATGTTTCTAGTGCTATGCCACAAGTGATAGGCCCATAGAATTCCTCAGGTTCTTGATGAGGTGGACCAACAGCGTCTACAACTGGCATTGATTCAAAAGTACCGCTGCTGGCTTGCCTTCACAATGCATATACATGTATAGAGCTGGCTGTCTGGAGGAAATGCACTTATTTCTGCACATTTTTAAAACACTTTCCTCGGTGTTACTTTCTCTGCTATAAATATCTAAAATTTTCATCTTCTTTGGCCCTCCTTGTTCATTCCACATCTCACTTATTTCTTTTTTCCATTTTGCCTGAGTCCCCTGATCTACCTTTGTCTACTCGTCCTTAATTTGCTCGTTTGCTTTCCTGACCAAGCATCCCCCCCCCCTTCCCTCCCTCTCTCTCCCTCTCTCTCTCTCTCTCTCTCTCTCTCTCTCTCTCTCTCTCTCTCTTTCAGTTAATCATTTTGATTGGATCAATCAATATCAGGAAGTGGGGTTGCACTACAGAGCATTCCTTCGGTGAGCTCACTGCCTCAGCACAAATTCAACCAACTTTGAATGGAAGAAATTAGAAAGGCAGATGGCTTTGGAATTATGGACTACTGCCGTTTGCAAAAAGAAGAGCGGAGAACTTATGCAGCACCTAATTGGGTTTCTGCGCTTCATAAAAAATGAATGGTGAAGTGACCATAATTTCATGCTTTTGAAATGGATGTTTCTGTTATCATATGTAAATGTGAAAAGATCACATCTAATGTCTTTTGTCATTCATCTCTGAGTGAGGCCACACAGAGTTCAGCTTTTGAACTATGACTTATGAACCTTTATGTACACCCAATGAAATAAAATTCATTGCGGGAGCGGGAAACCTGCACGGTCATCAAACACGTGGTTGCATTGTCGGCTAAATGTATATATTTTATCAAGACTATTAGCCGGTTTTATGTCCAGCTGGCCACATGTAATTAACAAGCCTTCGGGTGTTGTAGATCACGTGATTATTCCTCGGGCGTCTCCTGGGAGCGTGACGTCTGTAACTAATGGTGCACTGTAATCTTTGCACTGGCCTTCAAACCCTCCTGGAAGAATGAGCCCGGCCTTTCATCCCCCACATACTGTAGTCTGTGACTATACTGTACCTTAGTTTGAGGTATACCCTTAGGTCGAGAGGCTTTCTTCAACACTCTCTCGATAAGCCAGTGAATCTGTGATTTGTATTTAAATTGTTACAGAAATCTAATTTAAACATGTTGGGCAGTTTGTTCAATATATTCTTCACAGTTTAACCATGAATTTCATGATTTCTGAAACTATTGTATTGTCCGCTATTTATCATTTTAAAATCCTGTGAGTATAGTCTCCACCTCGAGCTTTAAGATTTTTTATTACGTTCTGCATCATCTTTTTTCCAACTGACTTGCAAAAGCACAGTCAACATATTCAATGTACAAATCGCAAAACACTGAACTTCAATGCAAGGTGAATCGAAGCGAATCGTCCAGCCGTCATTTGGACGGTCAATTTTCGGAAAAGACGGCCGAATAAATATGCGTCTAAAATATGGGATATTTTGGCCATCGCTACTTGTCACTGTCTAATTTGACCTAAATTCATCTTTTTATGCCAAAATATCCCGAATTATTGGCTCGAGTAAACTAATCGCAGCTGACTTTCGGTTTACTATTACGCCCAGTAATGAACAACATGATTGATCAATTGATACCACGTGGTATTAACGTTTTGAAAGGCGGCCTCTGATTGGTTCGTAATTCTCCGACTCATCCTGATGTGTTCAAATGCTGGGGCACAGGGGAGGAAATTGAGGAATTACTGTGTATGTGGAGAATCCACCCAGGTGGGACTAATTCTATGGACCTATGATCTAAATTTTCATTTCCAAAATGTTGACACATGTTTGGATAGCGGCACATCATTCAATCTTTTCATTGAAGAATAAAATATTCTTTGCTGTGAAAATGCTGATTTTGATATAAATATTGACAATCATGCTTGCTCCATCACCGGTTTATGTGTGACTGTGACATACTACATGCCTTGGTACCTCAATATTGTGGCTTGCAGATAAAAAATAAGTTAATATTCAATAAAAACTACTAAGAGGATAATAGAAACTTTTTCAGAGTTCAAGATCTACAGGTGCTCAGTTTAGGGGTGCAGGTAGAAGCAATGTGTCAACGACAGGGGGCATAAACAAGTACATGTAGTGAAGTTTGGAGTGAGGTGAGTCAGGTACAGGTACAGGTACAGGTAGAAACCATCACCAATGAAAAGAAGCATTTACCTTAAAAAAAAAAAGGAAACGTTTTTAACAAAGTAAGAAAGGATATTGGCTGCATCAGCAAACAAGTAAATAAAATAATAAAAGGAAATATATTACTGTTAAGAAGCAACATATACATGTCACAACGTAGTATTTATTTGTGTCAGACTTACAGAAATGTACACATTATGAGGGAGAGAAGTTAAATCCCCGGCTCCTCTCTCACCTCGGCACAGCTGGTTGGCCACAGCACGAAGTGAGAGTGATACTCCACTGCTCAATGAAACGTTGCAGAGGCATGTTGGCCTTGGAGAGGTGTAGCCAAAAGTTTTTTAACTCCGCTCCAAGCAAGTACTAAGAAGTGCACTGTTTGATTATTTTAAAAATCACACTGAAATATGTGCAGGTGTCTTACTTTTATTTGTAAAAACGTTCATGGACCTCAATCAGACTGTTCACCGGAGGAACTTGATCCATGTGTATGCACCATGTAGTACGTTTTTATCTTTGTACTTCTTCGCTTAATCATAATATATAACAAAGACTTAATTCCATCCGCCAAGGACGTAATAGAATCATCGGCATATATTTGTTTCTGTATGTCTGTTTAGCAAGATTACGTCGAAACTCCTGTACGGATTTTGTTGAAATTTTCACCACAGGTCATTGTGGTGAAAATTAATCTTAGGCCATTAGGCCATGAAAGATTCCATTAAATTTTAAATGCGATACGGAAACTTTTTTATTTTTTTTCTGAGTCCAGGTCAATGTTTGACGTACGTCAGAAATGTCACATTGCTCTTGTTGACTAATATATCCAACAGAAAAAACCCTTTTTGCTTGCTTGAATAGTGAAATGGCGCTCGTGTTATATTACAGGTTCTTGATGCTGCTGGTGTGATCAGTGCTGGGAAAGATTTGGTTTTTGGAATCAAGTCATTCAGAAAGAAGATGGTTAGAAGGTCATGTGTTCAGGTCTGGGTCAAGCCTTTCTGTAAGGACTTGGTATGTTCTCCCTGCGGTGTGAATATGGGGCCTCACTTTCATGTAAAAAAAGAAAATGTACAGTATGTGTGTAGTTTTCCACAAAAATAACCAGCAGTGCCAATAAAATAACCAGCAGTGCCAATCTGTGGCCTGGACTGCTCACTACATCATTTTCAGCGTTTCTACAGTTGTTGTGTAGACAGGAAACTTTTCTGAAACAAAAACGATACGTTTTTACTTGAAACACTGTGTAAGCGAGGCCTGGGTGTGTGTGGTTTTCTGTCTCTGTATTCCCCCTGTGATTGACTAGTTTTCTGGTCAGTGTTTACCATAATTGACAGGGATCGTCTCCAACACCCTTCTAACCCCTAAAATATACGAATCGAGAGAGAATATGGATGTACAAGCGAGAAAATGAGCATCTTGAAAGAAACACCAAACATTTGGTTCAATTGACTGAGCCATGTCTTTTCTGTGTTCCAGAAAGTGTCTTCCTTTGACTTGTCTAGTGTCTCGTGTTGTTAAACCACTTTGAATCCAGTCGACTGTCTCACATGTCACTTAGCGCCGTCCCAGCAGGGAATTTTCCAGTGTTTAGTCGCTGTCAAGCATCAGTCTCTTTTAATGGAAGTGTCCTTTTTGATGCGTTTACACTGTGTGAGAGTGTTAGAACAAGAAGAACTAAAAGCACTTTTCTTCTTTCCTTGTTTACACCCTCATTAGACCCAGGAAAAACACCTTTCAAAAGGTAAGACAGGAGGTTAAAAAGGGAGAGAAGAGAGGTGCTGGGAAGAAAGAGAATATAAATGAGAGCAGAAGAAATTAAGCCACAGGAGGGGAGAGAGTGGGAGAGAGAGGTTTACATGAAGGGAAGGAGCAAGAGATGGAGAAGGGGCAGAGAGGAAGTAGCGCTAAGCGAGGGGAGAGAGCAGGTTGTTGGCTGAGCTCCAATGAGCTCATTGAAGAAGACCCTGCTGTCAGCTTGTATCATCGTGACAGGCAGCAGACCTGCCACTCGGGGGGGTGGGGGGCTGCTGCTGAGACGTGCGCATGTACACGTGCACACACTGAGACGTACACACAAACATGCAGACACACGGTCGCGTATGCGCTTGAGTACACAAATGAATCCAGAGAGACGCAGATGCGTACAGAGAGTTGTAAAGCTCGAACACATGTACAGTTGTGCATAGGCTGATGGGCAGACACACATACATAGTTTGCAAAGAGAAATCCGTTCAATATGTTTGGTTGCTACATCCACATATTTACCTGTTTTAATAGAATTAGATCTTATCAATTCAATTTCATTTCTACAGCGCCGAAAACAACACAGTCATTTCAAGGGACTTTCACTGAGGGAAAAACCCAACGATTCTACATGAGCAAGCGAAAGCGAAGGTGGAAATGAAAAACTCCCGAAAACCTGCAGAGCCAGGCTCGAAGGTGGAAGGTTTCTGCTGTTCCGAGACAATCAGACCAAGGACTTTTAGTTCTCCCAGCAGTCTAAACCTGTAGCCGCTTCACTAGAAAATGGTTCATGTGGATGTTGTCCTTTTTTCTCACGGATGTATGACACCCAAAGACACCCAAATGTATGTAATACGGTTAGAGTTTTAGACATTGGACTGTCATCATAACAACGTCATTATCATCATAACAAATGATTGCTGCTTGCAGAAAGAAAAAGATGAATGTATTCCTTTCATTGTAAAATATGCTCTCACTAATACAAAACCTGACATTGGAGATTTCTGGTCATCTTTGGCCTGGCAGACTTAAACAAGAGTCTTTTTCAATTACCAGTTGCAACCACAAGTCGACAGGGCGTGCAACCGGCAAGCCAAACGTTCTTCGTCATGTCATGAATTCAGAAATCTTTTGTCAAAGAGTTGCCTCTTTGCATTTTGCAACCTAGAACCGGGTTTCATATCAAGCGCTGACTATAGAGCAGGTGGTTTCCTGAGTGATGGAGGGTTAAATGTTATTGTGTGTGAAGGAAAGCTGTCCGTGGACAAAAGCTCCAGGCAGCCTAAAAAACAGTGGACTCTTTGACGCACCGCCACTGGTTGACAGACTAACAATGGATATTCTTGGAAAGTCAGACATCTGCTTTTTGCACTCCAAATGGTGTGCATAGTTTAGGAAGGTTCAAGCAAAGAGTGTCTTGCTGTGTGTGTGTTGTTGTGGCTGCAGCTGCAGTCTGCAGACGTTCAGGTAAATCGTGCACCAAGGTTTCTTATTGCTCTGTGCCTGCAGGTATTGTTCATTGCAGAAAAATGTGAAAATTCTTTGAAAATGACGTTTTAAAGTGATATGGAAAACGTCTACTGTGTTTCGGTCGTCTGTTTACACAGCAGTGCTCGGAGCCACTGAAAACGGCAAGCAAAACAGTACCCACTAGTGGCCCTACAGGAAAACTGCATCGTTTCCGGCGTTTCTACAGATATCCCTTTTTAATTTGCGTTAAAACTTTTCTCAACTGAAAAGGTAAAAACGATGTGTTTTCACTTGAAATGTTGTATAATCAGAGCCTGAGACACTCCTCAAAACGCAGCACTGAAACTGCATTTTAAAAGTGCAGAAAGTGTCCTCCCTTCTCCAAAATTCACAACTCTCTACTAAAAGTATATGATAATTTTTTTTTAAAAAGAGCGAATAAAGGGACACACAACATTTGAAACTTCAGCAAAACACACTGAATAGTCACTGGCACAACCATCATTTAGCCGATCATTCATGGATGTCGCTCTTGCAGCTCGATAAGCCAGACTTCTCGAGCTTACCCCTGTGTGTAATATGATCCCGTGGGTGCCATCCGAATCCACTCTCTGGGATGGTGTGTGCGCTCAGATGACATTTTCTGCTCTCTCTCTCTTTCCCTCTTTGTTTGGAATCATGATGACACTCTTGACCTACCATCTGCCCTCCAGACCGGTGGGGACCAGTGAGAGCTGGACCTGCCCGTGTGGGGAAATCCTGTTACAACTCTTACCAACAATTAGAAAACCCGAAGGGGACCCTGGCGGGCTGAAATGGGATTCTGATCACTTCTTGACAGCGTCCAAGATGGCCACAGTTCGTTTGTGTGTTTCATGCGATGGGCAGGTTAAAAAGAGGCAGCAAAACCATTACCGTAGTGCATCATGGATCGATATCCACACCCCTGTTCAGACCGCCTCCTGACCGACCGCTTCGCTTGTCATCTGTTACAGATTTTCTCTTGTCTGACGTGCGTTCAGTCTGTGGACGCTCACGTCAGCCTGGAATACATCGTTTATCTCTGTGTGGTCCCATGTTTCATAAATGAATAAAGAAAGTTTTGTTGTCTACCTTCAGAGGAAATTATGGGGGAGGGGGAGGGGGAGGGGCACGGGCTGGTGAAAGCATGCGTTTCTAAGCAGAAACATGCTTTTAGGTTGCATTTCCCTTTATTTTCCGTATTTTCCTTTCTGTGCGACCCAACATGGAATTACATTTTTTTTTGCGCTGTATTTTTGCTTCCTTTGCTTTTGACCTTTGAAATGCAGCCCACATCTGTTAATCTTGTCATCAAGAATCAACCGAGCACGTCAGGATACCAAAATCATTCGTTTTTAGACAAATAAGCCAAAAGACAAGTCGGGGGGAAAGTGGGAACTACTATTGGAATTTTGTTCAATCGGAGTTCAAGACTTTACAGAGCAGTGTTATGGTGTACTTTATCGCATTTCTTTTTTCTTTTTTTATATTTTACCTGCCAGCAATCCCATTTAAAATGCATTCCTTGCTCGTCGAAAAAAATATTATGTTACTTTTCACCTATGCCTGCATATTACCTGAAATCCCTCACCTAACAAGAGGAACTTGGAACACTATTATGACCTTTCATACACATGGTAACATGTAGGCTGTTGCAGAAAATAACTAATATATAATCGCTTCTCTGGAACAAACATTCAACTCCGGTGATTTAACACGAATGAAATCGGTTGCCTTCGATATCTCGACTGTGTCTCATGAATAGAAAAGCTCAGCAGCAAGGGTAGAACAGCGATAACATACCATTATAGTCAGCATTGTTCCTCTGAAACACATTCTTGACATGCTTTATATTCAAAGAGGTTGCAGAGGTGGACATCCAGCATGACGCATCCAATAGTTTTACTGTCTTTGCGAGAATAAGTGATGAGGGGAAGAAAAAAAGAAGTAAATAATAAAAACGTAAGCAACAAAACTGTGCAGTTAAAAATGCGCATGGGAGACCTGGAGTGGCAGGGATTTAGAGACATTCACTTCATCCATACATTGTTGTAGCTCCAGAGGCCACTTTGCTAATGACTTAACAGTCCCCGGCTGCATATTGTTTTCTAGAAAGAACATCTGCTCCAAACAGTAATTGGATTGTTTTACCAATACTTGTTATCCCCTTGTGCGCTAACTGGAATTTCAGCCTGTCAGAAAAATCAACAATGCTAGACTGCACATTACCAGGTGCCTATGTCCTTCCATTAATTTCTGTACACCCCCTCTCCTCATCTTCTATCTGTGTTGTCCCTTCCTTACTTAACCATGCATGCATGAATACACACTTGCGCAAATTTACACACACAGGGAGCGTCTTCTGTCTGTGGCTTTAGTCGGGCAGTGATTACCACAACAGTAGCTGTCTTTACCACGGTTATAATAATAACTACCTGCCAAGGAGGAGATGCAATCTGATCTTGTCTGTTTCCATGCTGATTAGCACCAGCGAGCTTCTGCCGAGCCGAGCGAATCCCCTGCAAAGCTTAGCTCAATGTATATGATCGGCTTTTTTGGTGGCGTACGATCCGCTAATGAGGATTAGACAGAGTTGGTACTCTGTCACATCGGTTGGTGTTTTCAGAAACCAACATCACAAAAGAAGACAGTTTTCCCAGTCCAGGAGATCAAATGTTCTGGATGTTAATGAGATCTGGCTTCTCACTGGGTTCCGCACAAGAAGTCCACCACTGCACAAGGCAGCTCCCATTTGGCATCGAAACAAACTTCCGACTACTCTCAGGATGTTTGGCTGGTTTAGGCACATGTGGGCAGTGAAGTCGGTGTCACTGATGGTGTAGAGTCCTGTAATGAGGACAAACCATCTGGCCTATGGGGAATGAAAATACTCTGTTTTTGAAATCTCCCTTCATGGCGTCAATATCCTCCACCCTTTCCACACGCTCGCACACACACTGTATGTGTGCAGCGACACGAGGTTGTGTTGCCGGCCAGCACCTCAGCGTGGCTCCCAGGTTATTCCTGCAAACAGAGTCCACTTGTCTGTGTGGGAGTTTTTCAGGTCCTGGGCAGGAGGCCAGGAGCTGGACGACAAGCCGGTTTGCAGAAAATGCCAAGTGAAAGTACCTGTTCACGCACCTTTACGTTCATCACCCTTAGGATTGAGTTGAATGAGGAGGGGAAATCAGCCAGTGCTACAGCGAGCTCTTAGTTGTATTTAAAGTTAAAAGGAACGTTCCTCTGAGCATTGGTCGGGTCAAGTGATCTCCGGGGTCAGTCAAGCAGTTCGATAAGGCTGTGAACATAGTTAAGCACTTGTCCTATATTGATAGCTAACCATGATAGCTGAGAGTCAGAGGTGGCTATAAAATATAAATACTTTATTAATCCCAGAGTTAAATGGTAGAGACGGACTCTTATCATTTCTGTGGCAATAAGGCTCTATAACTCCTCCCTGTGAATTTGTTGTGTTTTTCTGTTCATTTCGTTCTTCTATACTTATTCCAGCCACTGCTTCGCCCTGTGTATATGGTGATATTAAATACTGTATTACTTAATTTTCATTCTGTCATTTTGGTATTTCAACTGTTATTGATTCTGTGTTCTCTTCTGTGTGGAACAATGCTGCAAAGACTTTCCCTCTGGGATTAGTAAAGTATTTCTATAGTAAGGCGGTGGTTGGATGGAGTCAGGTGGAGGCTGTCTGAAATAGTGTTGATAGATATTTATTACACACGCGATCTTGCTAATATTGATATAAATGAAAAATAAAGTAAATACATATATAAAAGTGATATAAATGCTTTTACTAGTAGAATAATTGGGCTTTTCTCAGTAAGAGTGCCTTGAGATGACTATGATGTTTGTACTATAAATAGAAAACGAAAGACCAGAAAGTGAAAATCTGTTTTGATTGTTTTATTCTATTACATTTCCCAGCAGCCAAAACATATTTTGGTGTAAGAAATAGAATACTACAGCCTCATGAGTTAAAAGTTAATCAGGTGGGTTTCATTATCAATGCCAAACATTAGATGGAGAGATAATTTTTTGAGTACTCTTGAAGTAGAAGATGGGATATCTCTTTACTGAGCATGTGGTTGTCACTGTCTGTGCTGAGCCGGTGATATACTGGACACCTGGTCCATATACACCTTTTACCGGTGGTAGCTGGGATTAGCGCAACCCCCCTGCCACCCGAGTCTGGATTAAGGGTGCATGAATGATGGTTGCTGTGATTGAAGTATTCCCCCATGATTGTGTCAATTGTGCATTGCAGAACTCTTCATTCGGAGTTTGATCGCTCGCTGACGACAGTGTAGAATCTGCTCACCTTGTAGAGGTTTACAGTGCTTGTGTCCAGGATGTTTTTTTCTTATTCGTCTGCAGTGATTAGTGGGGATAATTTGTCAATCTAGAATCTTTGGTTAAAAGCTATGGAGCCACTTCTAAGACGATAATAACATTTTGACATATCGCCGTGACCTCAATGTTGGCCATTGATCTAACAAACTAATCTAACAAATTCATCTTTAGTATCAAATGATCAATATAAGGATAGACATAGAATTGTAATGGCACTTTCTCCTCAGACCCTTAGTCCAGCAAAGTAAGTATATAAATGTTTAAATTTTGAATGTTAAAATCTAAATTACAAGCTAATAAAAAGAGACAGACCTTATAAATTAATATGTCCCTTGTCCTCAGTGCAGATAGGTAAGCTTATGGCTTATTTAAGTGTACGGTTCATATGAATGTTTCAAATCCAAAACCTTAGAAGAAATTGTTGTTGAAGAGAATCAGCAGACCAACTGATAAACCTCCTAAATATGATGCCTCCGTCCTGAAGCCAAAATAGGCCGAGGCATTAAACAAATATTAAAATGTCTGTGTGTAACTTGACTAGGTAATTGTCTAATTTGCACAAGCCGTCATGTTAACTGCATTAGATCATTTTGATCATTGCGGTACGCTGAGGACTTTAAATGCCACTGAGAATTAATTAGCTGCTTCCTGGTATAGAACTGACTGATTAGTGAAACATGACGTGCCATTTATCATGAAGAGAAATTGCCTGTGCTGACAGTTGATGCAGACACGTTGGGAACACCAGATGATTGAAAAGGCGAGTGAGGAAATTGATTATATTATCAGGTTTTGTTCAAGTTCACTATCTATTAATCTATCAAATATTTTTTTTTTATGCTGCTTTATCTAACAGGATCATAGGAGGCTGGAAGTGATCCTAGCCGACTGTGGCTGATCTCAGGGTACAACACAATCACAAGCTTGCAGGCGAAGCTACATTCATTCGTAGACACTAAAGCCCCGTTTACAGGACAACGTGAAGATGCATTGTTGTGTTTTTGTTTCTGAAAAGTTTCACATCTGCACGGCAACGTTTTGAGAATGATGTTTGTTGACATGGAAACAGCCGAAAACTTTGTAGTTTTCATGTTGAGCCACTAGTGGGTGCTTTTGTTTGTTTTCGTAACGATACGCTATAAACATTAACAATGGCGAGTATATGGACCTTCTTATAGACAGTTGATGAAGTTGGGTCACTTTTGACGCTGGGATAAAACTACCAAGTCTCAGGAGAATATGGACTTGGAGTCATGACACTCTGTCGGCCGCCATTGTTCTTGTCCATCAAATCTCAGAGCACTGTTGTCATGTAAGCAGACACCCAAAATGCAACAAAACTTGCATTTTTTTACTTGAAAATGTTGTTGTGTAAAACATGGAAACTCTAAATAAAAAGGTCCCCCAAGGCCCAAAATGCTTACCACTGCATCACTGCGTGGCCCATGTTCAGTACTTTGAATGAAAAGGCCAAAACTTTCAGCAAATAAGACAAGAAGCATGCAGTTGTGCCAGCAGGTCCTTCTCCGATCTCCATGTTGCATCTCTTTTCATGCTTTCAAGTTGATATGAGCTCAGAGCCCGGAAAGCTTTTGACTGATGAGCTGCTGTGTCGCTCCTCATCCACACAGCGACGCGAGCAGGTCCTGTTTAGCAAGCCT